>NC_092796.1:12820497-13482804 GCF_918797505.1 Bemisia tabaci
AATGCCTGTAAAACAGTGCAGCAGACAGTCTGCCATACTTTACCAAGATGGACTATTTGTATGTAACAGATTTAAATTGAGAGAAAATCCTGTCATGATTTTGCAAGACTCACCACTGGGCAAGATTGATTATTTTATGAGACTAATTTCAAAAGGAAATGCTTGCATTAAAATCTTGGTCTTTTTGCGTGTAACTTAGGTCTGTTGACACAACCATACTTTTTTGTATGGAGCAAACCACCGTCAGACTAGGCACTAAGGGGATGGTACATACTTTTCTCATCGTTCAGAGAGATTCTTTCAGCTTTCTGTTGTTATTTGTCCTGTAATTTAAATTTAATGAACAAAAGATTTAAACAATATAAATGGATTCTTTTTTCGTAGGAAACTGCAATGTACCAGCTAATTCATTACCTCTGATTTCTTTAAGGTGTAACATTCAAAGTCGAAGAAGTTCCTTTGTCTGATGAGTTCAAAAAGATCTACGATGACTCGGTAGCGCTGTGGGTTGAGGCAATGCAGAAATTCACGGAAGCCGGCGAGCTAATAGATGCAGAAAACAGGATGAAAAAGACAATGTGGGGTCAGTTTTGGTCTGCCCACCAACGCTTCTTTAAATATTTGTGCATTGCGGCAAAAGTCAAACACGCTGTGGAGATTGCAAGGGAAGCTGTCAAGTGTGGTAAATGTGTTGTTATTGGTCTCCAGTCAACAGGAGAAGCCAGGACTTTGGAGCAATTGGAGAAAGATGATGGTGAACTGTCTGATTTTGTATCCACTGCCAAGTAAGATTTCATAGTCATTCATTTTTATTTAATTAGCAGAGCATATTAGTCCTCAATCTCTTTTACAAACTGATTGCAGTAGACGCCTAAGTCATTTATACAGAGAATTGGTGATGTAGCCAACGTCTCTTTTGATCCAACCAATGGACTACTGGAAGAGTATTGTAATTGAGCATATTGTTACCTTGTCTTATCAAAATGCCATGAAAGTTCAGATAGATAAAAAATTTCTAACTCCTTTTGTAAGTGAGGGATTCATGAGTTTGCGCAAAAAAAATAGGATTTCTCGGAAAGTGGTTTCAATGTTAGCAACAATTCTTTATATTGTTTTTATAGGCGAAGAAATAGAATCATACATTAATTATGACACAAGCCATTTCAGCTGTATCAATGAGGATAAAAAGTGAAGGTAAACATACCTGCAGCCGTTTGAATATGAAAGTTTACTTTTCACCACTAAAATTCACACCCTATAAATTGCATGGCTCAGATGATATCTTTTAACATTTCTTTTGAATCTTTCAGGGGTGTCCTGCAAACCTTGGTGGAGAAGCATTTCCCTGCGCCTGATCGCAATAGAGTCAACCGACTTCTGGGTATGGTCGAAGGTTCTGGTGTCTCAAGAAAAACGCCCAAAACAGCTAAGCAAAGCAACGGAAGTCTCTCACCAGACGAGCCGAGCCCATCAAGTGGCCAAAAGCGTAAACCAGTGCGGCAGGCAGCTGCGCGAGCATCGAAAAGAGTTAAAGAAGCCAGTGATTCTGATCTTGATGGGGAAGAAGACTCTGACTTTGATATGTCTGATGAACCTGCTGTGTCAGAAATGTCTGAAACTGATAATTTCTCCAGTGATAATAATCCTTTTGGAGAGGATAGCGACTCAGATGAACCTTGGGTAATAACACAGTTGCTTTTTTGCTGTTTCTAAAGCCTTTGTACCCATCCTTGTTTTTTCAAATTTTTGATGACATAACATATTTATATTGTGATGTTTGACCTCTGACTCTTACAATTCCATGTTGCGATATTTCCTTTTTCACAGATTTTTCACAGAATTGTGAAGTAAATGAAATTTTTTTGATGAAGAAGTCAAAACGGTATATTCATCCTCCTCCAAGAGTATAAATATTTTACATGAGCGGCCCGCATTAATGATTTTTTTGCTTTCTAGGTTAACAAGAAGACAAAAAAGAAAAAAAAGAAGAAGAAACAACCTGTAAAGAAACGTCAGACAACTCAAGACAAACTGGATGATATCATCAAGCGATGTAAAGTCAACGATCGAGCTAATCTCCAGCAGCTGAATCCAAACGTCTATGCTCCAGGTCGAGCTGCCATAGAAAGAGCCTGTGAAATGAAAGAAGAACTCCTGGAGAAAATTGAGGAGTTAGGTGAAAAACTTCCTCCTAACACGCTTGACCAACTTATCGACGAGTTGGGTGGACCCGAAAATGTTGCCGAGGTAACTCTTACTGATTTCTTTTAAGATTTCAACCTGTTCCTTTATAATGGAGCTTTTGCAAGCTACAGGAATTTGCAATTTAAGTACTTCTTTTTCATGAAATTTTGCACCAAAAACGATAGCATGACTGGTTTTTAGTCGTGCGGCGAAGCCGTATAGACTCTAGGTTTCGCCGGAGGCTAAAAAGTGTCCACACTTTTAGGCTAAGTCCAAGAGGAGAATTTTCGAGGAACCAAGTAACATATGAGGTATTGATATCGGTGCATTTTGGCCCAATGGAGATGTTACATGTGCGAGGAATTTGCAATTTGACTGTTGATTCTTGTATAAAAGTTCGCGAGGAACACAATGGTGCCACTGGTTTTCTCTGAAATCATCTTCCATGCTCAAAAAAACCTCTCAAGTTGAGGCCAAAATGGAGGGGATATCCCACCCTACCCTGAGAGTCCACGTCTACATGAAGACAAACTCTCCATGCAAAGATAGGGAGCAAATACATTAGCAGGGTTGCCGTGTATTCAGTTTTGGAGTCCCCAGATAAATTGGTAGCCCTGTCAAAGTATTAGCTCCCTATCTTTGCATGGAGAATAGGTCTTGATCTAGGCTTTGACTCTCAGGGTAGGGTGGGATATTCCCTCCATTTTGGCCTCAACTTGAGTGCTTTTTTTTGAGCTTGGGAGATGATTTCAGAGAAAACCAGTGGCACCATCGTGTTTCTCGTGACTTTTTACACAAGATTCAACAGTCAAATCGCAAATTCCTCACACATGCAACATCTCCATTATGCCAAATGGAATTTCTGATCATTTAGCCATGGTTTGGTAGCGTTTAGCAATCAACTGTGACCATAATGTAAAGAACCCACACAGGTGCCTTTCGGCGGAATGTCGCCCTATGGCATTCTTTATCATCAAGTCACTGTTGAACATTTACTGTTAAGTAGCGTTTAGCAACCAAGTATAGCCAAAATTTCCAGAACTCATACCTCAGATGTTCAAAGAGTGTTAACATGTGTCGCCAAATGGAATTTCTGATCATTTAGCCATGGTTTGGTAGCGTTTAGCAATCAACTGTGACCATAATGTAAAGAACCCACACAGGTGCCTTTCGGCGGAATGTCGCCCTATGGCATTCTTTATCATCAAGTCACTGTTGAACATTTACTGTTAAGTAGCGTTTAGCAACCAAGTATAGCCAAAATTTCCAGAACTCATACCTCAGATGTTCAAAGAGTGTTAACATGTGTCGCCAAATGGAATTTCTGATCATTTAGCCATGGTTTGGTAGCGTTTAGCAATCAACTGTGACCATAATGTAAAGAACCCACACAGGTGCCTTTCGGCGGAATGTCGCCCTATGGCATTCTTTATCATCAAGTCACTGTTGAACATTTACTGTTAAGTAGCGTTTAGCAACCAAGTATAGCCAAAATTTCCAGAACTCATACCTCAGATGTTCAAAGAGTGTTAACATGTGTCGCCAAATGGAATTTCTGATCATTTAGCCATGGTTTGGTAGCGTTTAGCAATCAACTGTGACCATAATGTAAAGAACCCACACAGGTGCCTTTCGGCGGAATGTCGCCCTATGGCATTCTTTATCATCAAGTCACTGTTGAACATTTACTGTTAAGTAGCGTTTAGCAACCAAGTATAGCCAAAATTTCCAGAACTCATACCTCAGATGTTCAAAGAGTGTTAACATGTGTCGCCAAATGGAATTTCTGATCATTTAGCCATGGTTTGGTAGCGTTTAGCAATCAACTGTGACCATAATGTAAAGAACCCACACAGGTGCCTTTCGGCGGAATGTCGCCCTATGGCATTCTTTATCATCGAGTCACAGTTTAATAGCGTAAATAAGCAACCAATGGTGGCCAAAATGTCAAGACTCCAAACTGGTGCTTTTTGGCTGAATTTCGCCCAATAGGATCTTTGATGATTTATCAGTAATGGTTGATGTTTATGTTGATTAATTATTACTGTCTGAAAGTGAATCCTGTGGGAGAATATTATAGGGTTGGTTCAAACAAGTTTTAGAATTTTTTTCCTTAGCGCTAATGGACCCTAAGGGACAACTTCAATTCATCGAACTAAAAGTTTTCAATGTTCATAACCATTTTTTAACTGTCGGAACTCACTAGACCACATTATATTCATGATGAATTTAAAGAATATCGCTGTCAAAAGTTGAGTTCTCCTTCAATTTAGCACTTTTTGTCATTACCTTAAAGACCATACGGAAAGTGCTAAATCTACGGAAAACTCAACTTTTCACAGCGATATTCTTCAAATTTATCATGAATATAATGTGGTCTAGTGAGTTCTGACATTTAAAAATGGGTATGAACATTTAAGGCTTTATTTTCCTTGAATTTAAGTGGTTTTTCAGGGTCTACGGTAAGAAAAAAAGTCTAAAACACGTTAAAAGTTACTTGAACCTACCCTATAATGTTGAGCTATGACTTCAACTTTCATGAACCCTTACTTGTGCCTTTCAGCTTGATTTCGCTAAATGGAATTATTTATGATTGAAGTCGTGGTTGAGTTTACTATGCTGATAAAATATCATTGGAAAATTTAGGTTTCACCATCATAGTCTTCTACGAGGGCTGTCCCAAAAGAAACCGGACTTTTGTCATAGAAGGCGAACAGAGCGTCGTAATGAAGTTTTCTTGGGCTTGTTTGAAAGCTGATAAGCTACTGAAGATGCTTGTTTTTACAGAATGCAAACATTGGTCTTGGTAAGGAAACTACACGCTTTGGAATAAAGGAAAGTCAAACTCGAGTTTGGATTTTTGTCTTTATTTCAAGAAAAATTTAGATACAACTTAAAAAAAAAACCAGGTTTTAAGTTAAAAACTTCGTTGCTCTCTTATTCAAATGCTTAAAAATAAGGAAATCAACATTTTAAGCAGCTTACCAAGTCATCACCTATCCCCTTCAAAATATTCGCCAGCTTTGTCGATGCATTTTTGCCACCGTTTCTTCAATCGGGAGAAACACTGTTGAAAATCCGCAGGTTTGAATGATCGCAATTCCTTCAAGGTGAAACCGTCAACCGAGAATATTACAATGGTGTTCTGAGACGATTACGCGAAAATGTCCGCAGAAAAAGGCCCGAGCTTTGGAGAGAGAATTCCTGGTTTCTGCATCACGATAATGCACCTGCCCAAGCATCCCTCCAAATTCGCGAATTTTGTGCAAAGAATGCCATGAGTGTCCTCCCTCATCCCCTCTATTCACCTGACCTGGCTCCGTGTGATTTTTTCTTCACGACTTAAATCTACCTTGAAAGGTCGACGTTTTCAAACCATTCCGGAAATTCAAGAGAACACCTTGAAGGAATTGCGATCATTCAAACCTGAGGATTTCCAACAGTGTTTCTCCCAATTGAAGAAACGGTGGCAAAAATGCATCGACAAAGCTGGCGAGTATTTTGAAGGGGATAGGTGATGACTTGGTAAGCTGCTTAAAATGTTGATTTCCTTATTTTTAAGCATTTGAATAAGATTGCAACGAAGTTTTTAACTTAAAACCTGGGTTTTTTTTAAAGTTGTATCTAAATTTTTCTTGAAATAAAGACAAAAATCGCAACTCGAGTTTGACTTTCCTTTATTCCAAAGCGTGTAGTTTCCTTACCAAGACCAATGTTTGCATTCTGTAAAAACAAGCATCTTCAGTAGCTTATCAGCTTTCAAACAAGCCCAAGAAAACTTCATTACGACGCTCGGTTCGCCTTCTATGACAAAAGTCCGGTTTCTTTTGGGACAGCCCTCGTAAAAATAACCATCAGCATTACTGCACCAACCAAAATCTAGCCCAAAAAAAAAAAATAATTCGGCTGAAAAAGTGGGAGAAGTTGGGATGTGCAGTCTCAAAATAAAAATACCTAGCTGTGATTGGACATAGCTTTGCTTTCATTGAGACTTTCAAATTTTATGAATAAAAAACAGTACGCGTTTAGCAAAAACAGTTAGTTTTGTCCTTACCTGTAGACCATACAAAAAGAGCTAAATTGAAGGAGAACTTAGCTTTTGACAGCGATGCTCTTCAAATTTTTCATATACCTGTACAATGTGTTCTAGTGAGTTTGGATGGTAAAAAATGGTCAGGAACATTTAAAGCTTTATTTTCCATGAATGTAAGTTGTCGTTCAGGATAGATTCTGACGACTAGATCCTTACTAGAGTAAGGAAAGAAAGTCTAAAATTGTTAAAAGTCACAGAAAAACGCGAAAAAAGAAAAAAGTCGGAAAAGGAAGTCAAATTTACATAACAATTAAATTAACATAAAAATTTCGTAAAAAGTATTGGAAATTACGAACAAATGTATTTACGTAAAAACTGTATTAAAAAGAAAGTTAATTTTAATTAAGAAAAATAATCTTGGTAAATCAATTTCTCACGTAAATTTGACTCAAAATTCATTTAAAAAACAGGGCCGGATTTACCTACTTGCCGCCCATGGGCCGGATTTACCTACTTGCTGCCTATGGGCCACCTGTATTTTGCCGCCCCCTTCTCATTCGTTTCGAAACATCAATAAAAAACAACTTAATCGGCCCGAAACAGTAACAGAGAAACAACTTAAAACGGGACTAAGGACGCAAATAATAAAAAGAAACACATAAAATATAATAAGAAACCCGGGACGTTTCGCAGGTATCACACCCGCATTTTCAACCGGCAAAACAAGAAAAATTAAAAGAAAGGACACTATGCCCCTCACTACTAGCAAAAGTTCGCACGGAACTTTGCGTGAAAGTTAAGTTCCGTAAACCTATCTACATATGTGTGAACGAGGCCTTCCATTTGTAAGAAATGAAGGTAAAAATTATGCAAGAACAAACATAAATGTGGTTTAATAATTTTAACTTCCGCCGGCGCGCCGCGCTGACCGCACTGTGTTTGGCACAATGCGTGAAGTATTCGTACAGTCTTGTAGGCGTTATGCGTTTCACGCCGACCGCCGCACAGTGGATTGAGTCAATTAGAGGGGTTGGACATGAAATTTTTGACAAAAACTGCAAATGTTGATGTTTATTTCGTCACATTTTAAAGTTCAAGGGGTGATACTGGAAGAAAATATCACGAGAAAACCAGTGGAACAGATTGCAGAACATTAGGTTCTTGTATAAACGGAGTTATGAGCGTTTTAAGTTCCCAAATTTTTTCCGACCTCTCTCATTGACTCGATTCACCGTGCGCCGCGCTGAGGGCTTCTCCTTTTTATCTCAAGTCCTCATCATCACTGCTGCACCGCTCCATGCCAAATTGCGTGTTTGGTTTCTCTCTTAACTCGACTATAAAGGTGCCTGTCACCGAAAGACGCTTTCTCGTTTGTAATTTTTTTTTTCTGAATCCGATTTTTTTTAAACCTACATTTTAAAAAAATGCAAAATTTGCCGCCCCCTGCGTTAAGAAATGAGAGATGCCTTACTCTATTACCCAATGCATCTGACGAGTTTTTCAATTCAAAAAGGAACGTATGACACTCCACAAATAAATCACGTTTGAAGCGCAAACCGGATAAAACACGATTTGTCAAAAGTATTCATTAAGTATTGCACTTTCCACAGAAGCATATTGCACAAAAATGTCACTGTAACGACTTCCGGATATGGTTGCGACCAACTTAAGGCTCAAAATTTTGATTTGTTCGCTCCCTAAAAAAAATGGTCCATCTCAGTAACTTTGCTCACCAAAACTGACGAATATCCGAGGGTCACAGGCTGTCGTGGTCCCGGTCGAGAGAGGACATTTTTCAGGGTTGAAATCCTTCCTCTTATTTAATTGTTTTTTAAATAAACTTATGCTAGGACACTATCCCTGAATAACAAACAGACCAATTTGGCTGCAATGCCCCGAGCCCTGCACGTGTGAACTTGAGTCATTCGTTTTTACGACTTTTCCGAGGGTCGGTGGCCGCTGTGAGGCCCGCTGGGCCGCGATTGCAGCCTTGGGGCCCCGCTTTGAGACCCGCTCGAATGAGGCTCAATTTGGGTTCGGGCTTCGGGTGCGATTATTCTATCGTCTAGCGACTGGCCACTACGCGGCCCAACCCCTCGAAGACGCTCCGCGCCACCAGACTATCGATATTTTAGACCAAAATATTGTATCGATATTTCAACGTTTATATATCGTCCGTATCGATACATTTATCTCCAGAAATATCGAATCGATTTTTCTTTCTTTCTTCTGCTGAGTTGTGTATTTTACACCTCGGAAAATCGGAAATTATGGTCAATTTTTCATAGTTCGAATTTCGGATTTCGCTGGCCAGGTTGTACAGACCTATACTAGGGCCCACGAACGATGATCCCTGAAAAATCGGGCGAATAAACGCATGGACCATGTAAATGACAACGCTGCAGGGTCGAGCACGCACATCGACGAGACCGGGTATTGTGAACGCGAAAAGCTATTGTATGCGAACTGCTGCTATTCTACCCCTATCTTCAGGTCAAAATTCTTCATAGGATCCCCTTTCGTAAAAGATCAATTTCTTGTAATTTTGCCCCAATCTCTTCGTCCATTACATGGTTGGATTGCTCGTAAAATTCTGAGCTAAATCATATATAATTGTTATATACAATTTTTATTTTTTCCTTCTTCTTCCTTTTTGAAGCGAAGTCCAATTTTTATTTATAACATCGTATCTCGAACTGTAACTTTGCTGCTATTTGACCGATTTTTATAAACGAGGCCTCTTTTTACTCGTGTTTTAAAGGAGAGTAACGAAACACTTGCTAAAAAAATGTTACACAACTTTCAACAAATTTTGGTTTTTTCTAGCGGGAGGGTGAAATTGTAAATTACGCGTAAGTAATTAGGGTTCGATTGTGGCTCGGCTCGGCATTGTCCCCGAACTCGAGACTCGGTTCGGGCCGGGGTGTCGCTGTTGCCAGTGTTTGCAAGAAATACCCGCGGCTCAGGGATCATCGTTCGTGGGCCTCAGTATACGTCACAGGGTAAACAAACCTCAAGATGCAAATACCTCCTTTTTTTCTCTATGTAGGTATAGGACTTTTCGCGTGGCTGCTCGACGGTTTGTTAATCTGTGGAGGTTAAGCTACATTCACGCGTCGCACGCAACCTGGCGCGTCTGCTTCTTGCTACTGCGAGCGCGCCTTCATTTCCTCCTGCACGCAACAAGGACAACCGCGATGATAAAGAATTCCATTCGGCGAAATCGAGCCGAGAGCAGGCACCACGAGTATATCGACGGTGAAACTACCAAACCACGTATCTCGTTTGCGGTGTTTAAAAATCCACGCTCACATTTTATTTTTTTGAAGTAGACCAAATCCATATCATTCCTTGAAATTTTCACGGAATTTTCTCCGCACAAAGAGGAAAAATCACAGAAATTTTCAAGACTGGATGTTAAAGTAGTTTTTCATTTAAAAAATAAAGTATGACAGGAAGTCTGCGACGCCGCAAACCGAGATACGTGGTTTGGTAGTTTCACCGTCGATATACATTATGGGTTATTTTAGTGATGGGTGGGATTTTATTTAAAATTCCTATGAATCCTAGGTATAGTATTTACTTTAGTAAACAATTATCATTTATTCCATCACTTCTTCGGATTGTTTATTTTTAATCAATCTATATTCATGTGAAGTGTAGCTCATCTGCATTTTTCTTTCCCTGGAACCTAAATGTATATTATGAGTTTGAATCCATCAGAAACTAAGTCAGTCAAAATCAAATTTAACTACATACGAAGTGAAAACGATTTGTATTTCGCAAATCAAAGTGATAGTTAAAGCAACCAAACTGTGTCAGAAATGTTCCCAAATTACTAGGTAAGGCTTTTATCAGCTCATCATCTGATCCAATAATTTTAATTGTGGCATTTCATTCGGCATGTCGCCGCACGACTTCTATGATACTCAAAGTCTCACATATATAATTTGAAAGGGGGGGTCTGGGGGGGCGGCGCCCCCTCAGCAGGTAGCTTAGCACCATATCTCAATTTTCAGTCTTCCATAGTCTCTTCCTCCATAAATTCATTTATTTCTGTCAGAAATTTCAAAAAAAGCACAATGTGGTCCCATTATTAGAAATTAATAGTCTGAGTGAGGCAGTTCATTGTTAGTTTCCTAAGTGAAATAAAACCAATTTATCATACCACATGAAAAAACTATCTCTTAAGAAGTGTTAGAGTGGTCATTTTCCTCCTCTGAGCATTGACAAGTTTAGCAACTTGTGACAAAACAATCGTAATTATTAAGACATCGACCCTAATTCTTGAGATGTGTTAAAATGTGACTCCCGAAACCTTTAAAGTGTTTGAAGATAATGCTTCATGTTCGTAAAATTTTAAATTCATACATTGTTTTTTTAATGTTGCAGATGACAGGTAGAAAAGGTCGGGTAGTTTCAACTGAAGATGGTGGTATTCAGTACGAATCTAGATCAGAGGTGGATGTTCCTTTAGAAACTCTTAATCTTACAGAAAAGCAGCGATTTATGGATGGAGAAAAAGATATTGCAATCATTTCCGAAGCAGCTAGTTCTGGAATTTCACTTCAAAGTGACAGGAGAGCAAAGAATCAAAGACGAAGAGTCCATATAACCTTGGAATTACCGTGGAGTGCTGACCGGGCAATCCAACAATTTGGCCGAACGCACAGGTCAAATCAAGTCAATGCCCCAGAGTATATTTTTATGATATCAGACCTTGCTGGAGAAAGGAGGTTTGCATCCATAGTGGCCAAAAGGCTGGAGAGTCTGGGTGCTTTAACGCATGGTGATCGTCGAGCAACAGAAACGCGTGATTTGTCGCAGTACAACATCGACAATAAGTATGGACGATCCGCGCTGGAGTCAACAATGAAAACAATCATGGGATATGAATCGCCGATGGTGCCCCCGCCAAAAGATTACAGTGGTGACTTCTTCAAAGATGTAGCGGACGCTTTACTCGGAGTTGGATTTATAGTTAATAGCGAATCAAATCCTGGTGTTTTAATGTTAGATAAAGATTATAATAATATGAGTAAATTTTTGAATAGGATTCTTGGCTTACCAGTTGAGTTGCAAAATAGGCTGTTTAAATACTTCACGGACGTGCTAGAATACATCATTAGGCAAGCGAAGAGGGCTGGTCGTTTTGATCTCGGCATTCTTGGTAAGTTCTTCATATACCTTCCCACAGTCATTTCTGAATTAATGATAATTTTTCTCAAGTTTGAAAATAAATCTGCTGAAACTGTGTTGCAAAGGAGGACAAAATTCACAGGTCATGAAGCATCGCAGGGCTCTTAGTTTTGCCCTGTGAAATTCTATACAACATAATAGCAGCTCAGAGCAGTAGTCTTAACCAACAATTTGAAAAGTAAAGTCTTCAACTTTTTCCATCAGGTAGAGAAAGAAGCTGTGCGCAAGAAAAATTTAGTAGCAACATCTAATTCCAGTTGCTAAATGAAAATTTTTAAAAATTGTGAATAATTGGCATTTCTTGTAATGTCTTGAAGTGGAGAAAGTATGTTCATTGTTCACGATCCATCCGCTCTGAGCTATGGATCCATGTTCGCAAGTTTTCTTCTCATGGTCACTTCCTGCATTTGTTGCACCCCTGACATCCTCTCTAACATTGTTCAATAGCTGTGAAAAAATCAGACAAGAATTGCGTTAGCTTAGCCTCCTGTGTCCTCAATATCATTTAGAAGTTTGAAGTTTAAAAGTTTCTATGCGCCAATTCCATCTCATTTATCACTCATTATGAATGTATCTAATACATTGGTACTGAAAACTTCACCAATCTATTTGATGGGCCAATTTTAAAATGTACAAGGTAAAAAGTGAAGTTTAGGAATATGAACCAGTTCCTTCAATAAGCAAGAATGGATGGGCAAAAATATAGAGTTGAGAAAAGAGAGAATCAAAACAGAAAAGTTTGCAGAATTCTTCAAAGTAAAAACTGTTTGTGTGAGTGTAAGGGGAAGATCTCAATCCACGTTTTTGCACATAGCTGTTCTGCTAGAATTACAGCTGATACTTTCCCTCATACGTTTTCGTTCATTTAACCCATTGACTTATGATTTAATGGACCCTGCCAGGCCAGGAATTAGTATTTAATTTGGCGAAAATTGGAGATCTTGAACACTTCAAAATAAACCTAAAACTCCTTCTCTGAGATTAAAAATCCATGTAATAAGCATTCACAACACAAAATTTGAGGAAAATGGTGAAAACCTGAAATAAAATTATTTTTTACTGTTGCTTATCACTGTCAAAGTCACGAAAATCGCAGAATTAGCGAAAATAAAAAAATGCTGAGGTTATTTCATTGTAAAATAATATACAAAAAATACTGTAACAAAGCAATAAACTACCATTCATAACAAGACATAGGTTGGTCACACTACTCATGTAAACATTGATGAGAACGATATCTACCATAGAATCGCGGAAGTAATGCAAACAATTAAGTTTCGAATCGACAATCCCAGCCGTCTCTTCAGATTTGGCCCAGCTCAGACCGCTGGGAGCCATCAGTTTAAGTCAATGGGTAAAATTATCTCTCTTTTATTCTTTTTTGTTTTCATTGATCAAACTGACTTTAACATATCCTAACTGTGATTTTATGTCTTTTAATCAAATGGATCTACTTTACCTCCCTCTCATTTTTAGACTTGGGCGCAGCTGGTGATAATGTGAAGCAAGTTAAATTGTATAAATTCCTCCGTAAACATGCCACCGGCGAAGCTACGTCCACATTGCACATAGTTCACGTAGAAAGAGGTATGTCCTGGGATGACGCATTATCCAAATGGTCAGAACTCACAGGATCACATGAAGGCTTTTATATATCAAATCAAGTAAGTTTTGTACAAGGTTTCAAATGACTTTTTCCGTTTACCTAATTATTTTTAGTGTTTCAGTTTCCCCATCTATACTCTTGCAGCCGAAGTTTTACTTGATAATAGGAGAAGAAAACAATTGTTGCAAATTTATTACTTCAAAGGAGTACCAGACAGTGACAAAATTGGACGTATTTATGCTGAAAGGAACTAAAGACGTGTGGAAACGATGGGGTATGCTCGTGCAAGCGGCATAAGAAACAATGTAAGAGTGGGCGTGATTCCTTTCGGGAAAATAAGTCAAAAGGAACTAAGCACCAAAATATGCTAGCCCATAAGCTGTGGGCATGTGACAAGAGTATTGTCAGATCTGTGGATTGTCATGCCGGTTGTCATCGCTGACATCACTGGCACTTCATAATTCCCATTTATTCTTAAGGTTCTCAACTAATGAGCATTTTCCTTCTTTTCCACTCATCTGTGGTTCCTTACATTCCTTTCTTACATTGTACTTCAGCATTAACTTATTTGCCAAAACAGGGAATTCCCAGGGAAATTGGAACCCTATGAGAGGCAAGAGAGTATAGCTTTTTTGGCCTCGAATCGGTAAAAGAAAAAAAAAATTATCTGATCCAACTGAGTACCTAATGCAAGTTGAAATTGAAAATTAAATAAAATTATTCTCATTCGAATATTCAAGATTTTTGGAATTTTTGCCCAGTCCTATTGTTGATTTGTCTAAAATCAGCTCATAAGAGAGGGACTATCTTTCACAGCTCAAATCGGAATCAACTTACTCAAACTTTTTCCTTGCTAGAAAAAGCATAATCATCATCATTTCTTAGAAAATTTTGGCCCCCCTCCCCCCTCCTCCCTGGTGAAACCTAAAAGTTAAGCGGAAAATAACTGATAAGCCACAACTCAAGAATTTTGTATTACAATTCCAATTTCACTTTTTTTTTATCCAGGTCCGCAGTGGCAAGAAGCATGCGATTTTAGCAGTATCAGTAGACTCAACTGAAAAAAGTGGAAAGAAAAGCTCAAAAAAAGAGAAAGAAGTTCCTTATTTGCTATACCGACCGAACACTGGTTTACAGGTAAAATTCAATTCTAATTGTTTAATTAAATTCTTTTCATATATTATAAAAGAGCTTTAATATCAGCATATCCTAGATTGCGTTGACCTCTTCAAGATTCATCGCATAGTTCTCTTGCAGTTTCTTGTTTGATTCAGAACATTTCCATAGAAACTTGTAAAAAATTACACTTAAATGGAGAATTTGCATGCAAATTTTTTATTTCTTCATCTGAAAGTGCCCTAAGAGCTGATTCTGCAGTATTTTTCTTAAATATTTTTCTGATATGGGAAATAGTATAAAAATAAATTTTAAAGTAAGAAAAGGCACCGCCTAATGATGTCACCTGGCGGCATTTCCCATTTAAACACATGTATTTTAGCAGATTAGGTTATTTTGTCGTATTTCCTCCAATAATTGTTTGATTTATGAAGCAAGGGTATCGGTATCCTCGTGTTCAGCTCACTTGGTGGCATCCACTATAACACAGACTTTATCAAATTTCAGACACCTGCAAATTCTCCATTCCTCTGTCTCTCTTTCGCTTGAAGGAGATGTATTTGCAGGAAAAAGAACAACTTGTTTTGCTTAATAGCTGTAGAATGGACGGATAGATTTTCTTTAGCTTGTGGGGGACACAGGCTTCTTTGCCCAAATGGGCACGCCCCATGGGTTAAGAGCCCTCTTACACCAACCTCTTCAGTAGCTCTCTTGTAATGTGCTGATCAATTTATCCTTTTCAGGTGAAGCAAGAAACGCTAGGTGAATTACAAAAAAAATACAAGAAAGCAACCTCAGATGATGCTCAGTCTCATTGGACAGAACAGTACGAGTCGGCAGAAAATACTTGTTCTCATGCTTATTGGTAATTTCTTTTTTCTTCCTTTTTTGTTCTTTTGACTTTCATTGAAAGTCATGATTTGTCTTTTTGAAGGCTAGACTAGCTGATCCTGTTCAGCTGATAAGATTTGCTCCTCATCAAGTCAGAACCGAAGTGAACTGGTTTTAAAGTTGTTTTCCTTCATATGACTGAATTTAAAAAGGTCAATTTTAAACCCTTATTCTGTCTATCAGATAATTTTTCCTGTTTTTTAAATTCTCAATAGGAAAAAATTTGCGCCCAGTGGAGCGCACAATCACTCAACTATGGTGTAAGTAGGTGTTGAAGAATCCTGACAAAGTAACGCACAGAGAAGTTGAAACTTTGGATAAGACAGATTTTTTTTTTCAGTCCTACCAATTTCCTCATCCATTTAATGTAATTGGTTTCAGATAATTTTTTGTATGTTAATACTTAATTTTTCACTCTAATGCTAATTTTTTTTGGCTTTGATTTCCCCGCAAAATAGTGTGAACCCAGCACTGTTCTACCATATTATTACTTGAGCTAGCTAATTTAGCATCATCTTGTCTGAATTGATTTGACCAAATTCTTTTTTTATGTTTTCAGGGGTGGAAACTGCAAAATTGTCACTCTAGGTGGTGATTGTGATGTGGGTCTCAGGAGGAGAACGTACCATGTTCTGTCTGGATCTGTGCTCAGTGTATGGAGTAGAGTAGAGAAAGTATTAGCAGCCAGGAGTGGTGCAAATGTAAAAATGCAAGTCATTCGGTTGAAAACTAGTGAAGGAACCAAAATTGTCGGTTAGTATCCATCATGTTCATGAAAAGCACTTATTTTTGTACATTCTGAGTGCATATTTGTAGTGCAACATTCCGACAGATCTATTTCTTTCTATTACTAAGCAAAACACTTTTCCAATGAACACAGTCTGTAGAAGGCTCCCAGAGAACAGCCTCGAGATGACATGACTCATTTACCGCAGGTATCAAACCAAGATCGCGGAGTCATGTTCCAGTAAGGTTCTGTGCAAGGATGTTTGATTCCTTCAGTGAAAGTAGAGGCAAAACTGAAAGTCGTAAGAAAGGGACCTTTACTCTCTAATAAAATAATGAGAAGGATAAGTGATGTCTCTTTTTGCTACACCAGAAATAGTCAATAGTACAACATTCTCTTTTGTGGCTGGAATTGTCAAAATACATTAGGCAATGCAAAAGGGCTCCAGGGATCATTTCCTGCCCAACAAAAACAAACAAATGAGCTAGCCAATTATCCTGAAAATTCTATTTTTGAAAAGTGTCTTCGAGAACTGAGGAAACAAGTTCTGAGACATCTTGTTTGTTTGTTTGGTGCATTTTCTCATTCTTCAGAAATCGAAGAAACACCTTGACTTCAGGCCTAAGTTGAGTTTCTAGTACCTCTATGCAATTTTCTTTGCGTTGATTGAAATATTACCCAAACTGTTGTATGTAATTTGTTTTTTCTTTTTTTCTTTTTTTCTAGGTACTATTATCCCCAAATCCTGTGTGGAGCTATTACGCAAAGATCTTTCAGAGGATGCCGAGAAAACATGCGAAGAAACATTCTAAATGTCTCTTTAATTTCTCTCGGCCATGTGCATAAATTATTGTAAAATTTGTCCCTCCTCTCTTTATTTTGTCAATTTCATTGTTTTTCAAATTCCCTTTTTGTTTTTTACGAATGATATTTTTCATCTAGAGCCTCTTCGTGCTCCGCTTTTCATTACTATCACTAGGAAGACAGTGCATCCGGACGTAACCACAAGGGAATGCAGAAGTTGCAAATGATATTAATCATCTCTCACTTACGAAACTGTTTCAATTAATTGATTTTACCTAGTATAAGTTCGTAATCCAAATGCACAGACATGTCATTGCAAGAAGCTTCTCAAAACATCAAGCAATTTTTCCCAGCCAACGAGACATTCATTCAAGCTCAGTTTTACAAAAGAAAATTTATAAATAATGAAGAATATGAGAGTGAGTCAGACTGAACCAGCCTACACTGGTCACGCAAGCCTTTTTAGAGAACACTCTATTAACTAGGGCGATTGAAAAGATAATTCTAAATAATAAAAAAACAGTACAGCAGTCAATTCACATATAATTTAAATTTTTTGACTTCTTGGCTCTGATGCTCAAGATTAAATTGTTTCTGAACGAAAGCTCCACAGTTTCGTCAGCAAAGAGAAGAAAGTTATTATTCTCATAAAGGCTTCATGGTTAATCCTACTATCAGTACTCCAGCACTATCTTTCAGAATTACATTTTATAAAGACATCCAGTCGTAGGTTTCATTTGCAAATGAAATTCTTTCTTTCATTTGCTAACTTACTTTCATGAAAAATGATAATGTAGCCATTCAGGAAATGAAATTCAATGGTTTTTAAACTCGTATTTGTTCTTCTTCATTGCCACACATTTTAGTGTCAAAATTTTGTAATTTTCTCCAAGTGATCTTCAAATTAATTTTTAACGATCCTACAAAAATCTAATAATTCGTCAGGAAAGTTTATAAATTTTTTAAAGCTAAAATGATACTTTCTAGAAGAAATGCTGGCTTGCCCATTTTTTACATTCTTCTGAGTTTATTTCCTTCCCAGCAGAAAGGCTTGAGTGGTTGTGATTGTCCCTTTGAACTTTCAAAATCAAAAGAATTTTCCAACCTGATCACATCCATGACATCTCTGACAAGTTGACAGGTTGGAAAACTGGCAGTCTCCATCTCGTAGTATGTAAATCCTTAATTTTCCTTTTTCCCTCATTTTCCGCTACTTACTATCTCACCTAGTATTAATCTTTGTATTATATGTCGTATGTACCTAGCCTCTATCTCGTACTCAATCTCAAACAGTTTCAAATCCTCAATTGAAACTGCCACGATGTAAGGTAAATCACCAATTCTTTTCAGCTTGAAGAACTCTCACTTTTTATTTTTCAAGATCTTCCTTCCTCTTGGAGATATCGCAAGATGTATTGACAGTGGAAGTACAAAAACACGTATGTCGTTTGCAGCAGTTTAAATTCACCTCTGCCATTTAATTTTTTGAAGTAAGACAAGGAGCATTATTGTTTGAAATTTGTACTAATTATTCTATGTAAGACAAAAAATGACATGTAAAACCTTCAACAAAAATTGTTCATAAGTAAATTTTTCCCTGAAAAATTACTTGCGAAATTGAGATGTGTGTTTTTAACTTCCATTGTCACAATTAAAAGCAGAAGCGCCCCATATCGTTAAGCAACAGTGAGGGTTGTGCTGTCCAGTGAGGTGAAATTTGCTTCCCTGTGCTTTTTTCCTTTCTTTTTTATCATTATGATTTGTCTGTAAATATTTGATGTAAATATCGTAAGTTATTTGAATAGCATACTTGGACACTTCGATTGTTCGAAATTGGGAAGCTAGCAAAAGTCTCTTTTGTTTTCCTTATTTTCCATTCTAATAGGCCTTATAGTCCAGGAATTATACGAAAGTTAAGGGAAAAAATTAATAACAAGCTGATTTTTGGCATAGTGAGTCCTTATGACCCCCTGAATGCCCAAAAAAAAGTCCTCATCGATAGGGTGACGGCTTTGGGTTTTATGGGGGGGTAAGTGCCCCAAAATCGGTTTCATAGTCATAACTCGAGAACGGTTGCTTGTATCACTACGTATAGCACCATTTTCTGAATCCTCGTAAAATTTCGGATCGATATAAGCTCTTATTGGTTTTCCCCGGCCCCCCGGTGCCCCCCAATATAGCAAAAATGTAATTTAGAGGAACATTTTTGACAATTTTTCTGCAGGAAAAAATTGATTAAGACTTCTCGACAGCAAATGCTGCTTTATATGTCACTCTGAACTGTTGGTACAATTCATAGTGAGTTCATTGGCTCACAATGGCCTACGTGCTGAATTTTGGACGGGGGGGAGGGAGCCCCCAAACATTGGTAGAAAAAATACACATGAAGAGGGGTTCCAACCTTGTTTCTCAAAACTGATCGATCATGCAGGAGAGTTGAAATTCTATGAAAATAATTTAGAATTTAAAGTACTAGCTGAGATTAAAATTAAAGCGAAGGGGGGGGGGAGGCGGGGGGCTGGAGCCGAAGAAGTCCCCCCCCCCACATGAACGGTCCCCGCCAAAAGTATGGAGAAAGATGAGGAAATTAATGCGAGCCAATTTTGAATGAAGGAAATAAAAATAGAGTATAATTTTGGTAATGAACATAAATTTTGACTTCGACTTACGGACGTAAATTTACAGGATGTTAATTGTCAGTCGGGACGATTTTCGCTTTCTCTTCGGAGCCGGTTCGTCAGTGGATGAGCTTCCAACGACTGTTTGTCTTGGTTGGCTGTCGGACGTTGACGTCATCTGCGATAGCTCACTCGTTGGATCCAATTGACCCTCTTCATTAATTTCTGGCAAGTCCTCCGTTTCAAGAAGATCACCATCGACATCATGTTCCTCGTCTTCTAAGTCTAGAATTCTAGAGTTTTCGCAGGAATTACCATTGCAGTTGATGCAGACCTCAGAACATTGAAGTCCTATTTTTCGGCACCAGCACGACTTTGCACAACAGCAAAAAATTGAATTCAAAACTTTTGAAGGCGCTGGACCAAGGGTTGATCGAATTGGAGAAAGTTTGGGGTTTCTGTGCCAACCCCATTTATCCGCTGGCGGAGTATTACCAAGCCACGACTGTACCTGGTGGTACACCCGCAAAGAGTGCATTTTTGCGGCGTCTTCTGTAGGTGGCAGAGATGCAAGTTGATTTTTCTCGCTGCCCACGATTTTTTTCTTAAAGCAAATGAACCTAAATTCATTTAAGGACTAGGTTTTCTCAGGGGCACCATACAACCCTAGTAAAAGCTTTTCTCCTGACGAGGCAATTACTTCCGGTTGCACTCCTGTTTCTTTGAAACACTCAGCGGCTGCAGCTAAACAACTCTTTTTCTCCATTAACTTGCAAAGAGTTAACTTGCCCTTCCCAAAAATTGAAAGGTCGTATCGCATCCTGAAAAGGCATGCAAGAGCAAAATGTTTGCCTTCAAAACAGGTTTCTTATCAAGACTTCGTGACGAATACATTTTAGGGAGTACTTTGTTTCGGCCAGGTTTCAAGAAAAAAATTTCTTTATCACTTGGTGATAACGCAATCAGTATTACAAGAAGATCTATATCTTCCCCGATAATGACGCAATTCTTGTAAGTCTTAGACATGCTCATAGCTGTTTCAACGATGAGACGATCGGCGTCACCATCGGCTACTTGACATTCGTGTCCAGACTCTCTGAATTTTTCAACAAGATGCTTAATCAGTTGCGTCTTATTCTGATCGCTGGACAAAAATAATTCTTGGTTGCAAGCGAGGTTCTGATCCTTGTGAAAATTAATTCGAGGGATGACTTTACTTCCATATCGTCGACATCTTTCACTCGTTTTTGTTGTGTCGAATTATTCTGAATAACCATCAAACACGATGGAGCACTTTGGCCCAAATTTTCTCCGAATAAAGGACACGTAAAGATCTAATACACCACCGTAAGTTCCGAAGCGAGGCCACACAACTTTATGTAATAAATGACCACCGTCTATGACAAAGTAACTATCTGGCGGCGGCGTGTCATTACCTATCGCTTAAAAATTGAGTACAATGTTGATTTCTGGGTTTTCCGCATGTTGCCATTATCAAAGAGTGCCATTGGGTACGGAAGAAGCTCATATTGAAAATAATTTTGAAGATCATCCTGTGACCCTAAAAACACCGAAATTCGTTGGAAGAGACGAAGTGGGTCACAAGTAACATCATCATCGTGCACTTTAAAAGTGCTATTCTAAGTGGCTCACTAAGTGGCTCTCCCCCCCCCCCCCCCCCGTCCAGAATTCAGCACGTAGGACATTGTGAGCCAATGAACTCACTATGAATTGTACCAACAGTTCAGAGTGACATATAAAGCAGCATTTGCTGTCGAGAAGTCTTAATCAATTTTTTCCTGCAGAAAAACTGTCAAAAATGTTCCTCTAAATTACATTTTTGCTATATTGGGGGGCACCGGGGGGCCGGGGAAAACCAATAAAAGCTTATATCGATCCGAAATTTTACGAGGATTCAGAAAATGGTGCTATACGTAGTGATACAAGCAACCGTTCTCGAGTTATGACTATGAAACCGATTTTGGGGCACTTACCCCCCCATAAAACCCAAAGCCGTCACCCTATCGATGAGGACTTTTTTTTGGGCACTCAGGGGGTCATAAGGACTCACTATGCAAAAATAGCTTGTATTTTTTTTCCTTATGCTGAATTGACTAATTCAGGACTATATCAAATGCACGCTAGGCTAGTTTAAGTTTAATTTTGTCAATTTTCTCTCTCGGTATTCATTTTTAAGGATTGAACTAGACTTCAGGAAGCTTCCCATTGACTTGTTCCTTAATATTCCTAAAGAGGTTAGAAATAAATAAATTTATCATGGTTGCCTGATCTTCTGGGCTCTTTTTTCCTCTGCTTGAATCAAGCACTTTCATGTGAATTTGGTGACCTTAAAAACTACAAATTTAATAAACGCAAAGCCAGGAAGGCAAATCCTTATTTGTAAAATGTATCATAAAATGTCATTTGTTGTAATTTATTTTTATCTCTCGAACTAATTCACAGCAGTTGAGCAGTTTTCCTTTGTATTCCTATTAACTCACACATACTCAACTTCACTCACTGTGAATCAATTTGATCATTGCTGCTTTGGTGTATAACTTGGTTATTGGAAACAGATGGTTTCCAAATAAAGTCATGTGGTGCTTAGACCTAATAAAATAGAAAACCATTAAGTCCAAGATTGTTCCCTTTTTAAACATTGAACGGGCAAATCTTCATATCTGACTACTAGTTAGTCCTCTTGATTCCTGATTAATTGATAATGTGATTGAATTCATCATTTCTCAAAATTCACTTTTTCAGCTGTGTTAATTGGATGTTCATAATTTTAGTCACAGTACTTGAGTTTCTTGTTAAATGCTTCTGGCTGTAATTTCTAATGGACCTCTTAAGTAGTAAATATCTTCTTTGGGTCATACTCTTCAAATCAGACAGAAACTTATTTGGTTATCTAATGGCATAATTGCTTATACACATTGTGCTTGTACACATTTCTTTTACACATTGTGCTATTTTAAAAGTAATCAAACACTCAATAACTCAGTTCCGAAAAATATTTTGATTTGTTTCGGTAGCTTTATCTCTGAATGGTTCAGTCTTTTCGCACAATGCCTTGATTTATGCCATCCAGCAGCTTTCAGCATTACCACTCACATACTATTATAACTCAGCTGCTTAATATTTGTGAATTTTGTGTTACTCAAAACAAATTTCATTTTTCTTTTTTTAAAATAACGAAACGAAGATATTCGTTTATCTTATCTTATCTGATACAGTATAGTGTATTCAAACTCACCAACTTCTTCAAATAATTCAAAAATTGGAAAATTACTCTTCAAGTTTCTGAGTCCTATTAGTGCCACTCTTTTCTCTATTTGTGAAGTACATCCCATGCAAACTACATAAAAGTATGAATTTGACTACAAGACGTAAGATGTTAGGAAAGGAAACTCTGAAAGGTGACTGAAAAAAAATATTAAAATGAAACAAAAGAATTACAATTTTATCTATCTTTTGATTAGGTCATTTATTCCAACAAACTGTTTCCCCAACATAAATTTTGGTTTAGTTAACTATTTAGTGCTTTTTAAGTCTAATTTAATGATTAACAACATTGGCATCATGCCAGCATATTGTTTCAAGGTTAAATAGAGCATTTTCACCTCTTTTCTATCCCCCCCCCCCACTCCACCCTATGTTTCACTAGTTTTTGTTTCCCTTCTAACTAGTCTTTTTCTGTACTCATTTAGTAATTCCACTTTAGAATTTTAGGATCAAAATTTTTAGTTTATGTATGGCCTCCTTCCTTCATAATTATTATTATGTTTACTTTTTTGTTTTTCTGTTGAAATTAGTTTTCTTTGTAAACTTCTTTAGAAATTACTTATTAAACTCGAAATTTTTTATTCTAATGATCTAATTTTGTAGTTTCTTAACTATATCATCTAAATCCACCCGGAGTTTTGGCAAGAAATTTCAGCCCTTATTTTTGGTGTTTTTAAAGCCAAACTGTCTGTATAGCATTACTTAGGTGGTATTATATCAGCTTGATATCAACCTAAAACTCTATATTGATTTGCAAAAACTGTCAAACAGCAATAGCTGCCTATTGTTTTTTTATCACTTGTAAAAGCCTAGCCTTTTCAGTCAATTGGCATAAGAATAATAAAACCAAAAATGTCCAAATCTCGACTGAAGTGAAAGAAAACAAACTATCATTCAAGCTTGAAATTTCTTGGGAGTATTTTTAAATGCGCAATGAGAATACATGCTAAAGTTCTCAATTGAAAGCTTTAGGTTTACATCATTGAAATAAGACTGGTAAGGAAAGCAGCACCATAAACAAAATTTTTTTATTTGGCTATAGACCACCTATAAATAGCTTAAAAACTGAGCTAACTGATGATTTTGAAATGCTGCAAGCTACTTTTGCACGATTCAATTTTTTGAGATTCAGTCATGTTAATAAACTAATTACATCTATCTGATTTTGGAAACTATACCTAGTTTTACAGTGTATATCAGATGAAATTTTACTCCCTCCTCGGTCCTCGCAGTAAAGGGGAGAAATATACATTTTCTAATAAATAATAATAACGAAAATTGTTTCAAGAAGGAACAGCACGAAAGAAAAAAAGATCAAATTATACTAAGGGTAGGTTGAGAATGAGCTGGGTACAAGCACTTCTTCAAGCAGAACATAGTAGGGCTGTTTCATCTCAGCCTCTACAGACATTCTTTATTTTTGGTTGTCTGTTTCTTTGTTTTTTTGTTCTTTTTTTATATAGCAATGTTCACTCTTTGTTGCAAGAGCGATGGAGTTCCAATCTTGTTTTTAAATTTTCACCTTTTCGATAACATACTGGATTACTAGCGCTTTCACCCTTTTCCTCCCCATCTGCCATATCGACAGTGTAAATCGGCAATCACATATCTCGTTTGCGGTGTCTGAAACTCTCCGCCTCTATGTTATTTTTTAAAGGAGAACAACTTGACATCATGCCTTGAAGTTTTTGCAGAATTTTCTTCGCACAGATGAAAAATCACAGCAGTTTTAAAGAATTGCTGTTGAATAGTTTTTCGTTTAAAAAATGAAACATGCTAGGAAGTCTGCGACGTCGCAAACCGAGTTATGTTATTGTCGACTTACACCGTTGATATGTAACTTTCCCAGTAGACCAGGAGAGATAGTCGGATCAGCTTAGTCTGGATTGAGATTTCTAGGTGTACTCGACGTTCAAAAGAAAGTTCCTTGACACAGTATAACTCCCCAAAATACCAATTTTTAGACGTGCTAGGACGTGGAACTCGAGAGGGCTCCACAGTGTATTCATTTTTCAATACCTACGATTATTGATTTGGAGACATCGTGGCATATTTTGAGCCAACTTAACCTGAACTTGTCTCATATTTTAAGAATAAGAGACTCCTTAACGCGCTGTGATGACGCCGCAGAGATGCGACTATTCATGCTCGATGGACTTCCGTGTTGCATTTGCAAAATTGAAGGCGCGAGGCGTGAACTCGCGATGCTCTGTTCTATGCTCCCGGTGAGATGTTGCTCTGATTCGGAGAAAAGTTAAAAACGAGGCCGGATTACGTTTTCCCTCTATCTTCGGCTATGTTGTTCCCGTAGCACCACCCAAAAGACAAACGGGAAAAAGCACAATATGAAAATATAGTAAGGGAAAGGACGCGCGTTGATGTTGATGACGGCGCACAGTGGATCGAGTCAATTAGAGAGGTCGGACCTGAAATTTTTGACTAAAATTACAAATCCTGATGTTTATTTCGTCACATTTTAAATTTCAAGGGGTGCTCCTAGAAGAAAATTTTCCGAGGAAACCAATGAAACCACTTTCAGAACTTCCAAGTTTTGTGTAAGAAAACGGAGTCATAAGCGTCTAAAGTTTCCAAATTTTGTCCGACCTCGCCTATTAACCTGATCCACTGTGCGGCGCACCGATACGACTCTTCGTGTTTGATGGATGTCCATGTTGCATTTGCAAAATTGAAGGCGCGAGGCTTGAACTCGTAAGGCTCTGCTCCAAGCTGCAATGAGGTGTCGCTCAGGTTCGGGAGAAAAGTTCAACGAAATCGATGCTCCTTACATAGTCTCAGGTCTTGCCCCAGGCGCCATGGGAGAATGAAATAGTGTATTTTCTTCAAAATATACTCTAAAAATGAAGCTCGATTAGTACGCATCGCTTATCATTAGCCCGTTGACACTCGATTTTTCTCATTTGATGTCTGACTCTTTTCCGATGTATTTGGTGACCTATATATAAAGCTCGTACATACCGGCCCCATACTTCCGTGCTAAGGAAGAGGACCGGATGAGCCTTCAGACTTTGTCAAAATTCCTTCAATAGATAACGAATTTACCTACTAGGAAAATTGCGATTATTTTTCTTCAAATTCTTCACACAATTTTGTTCGCAATTCAATCTACGTATCTGAAAATGTCAAGGAAAAATATGCATAACTTCCCTCTAAAATACATGTTTAATCCAGGAAAATTTGGCAACATTCGAATGTTCATACGGCGTTCATACATTTTCCATAGCATGGCAGAAAGCATAACCCGCGGGGCACGTGTTTTTAGGAAGCTTCGGGCCAGTGCTTAGCCATTTAAGGGTTAAAAACCGAGATCACGATGAAGCAGCGTAGGTACCTATCTATATTAGTGATTAATATACGGTTGCACATAATTATTTGACGAAAATAACGACGCACCAGCAACGCAACGCCTTCATCGTGAAATGATACTTCCTAGCGTGCCGCCGCAGCTAGGCCGAACACATGCATCATTTAGAAACCCAATCAACAGTGAATCAGTCGCATAGAGAAAAAAAGGAGGTGTTTGCATTTCGGGCATCTTGGAATTTTTTCAATGACGTAGGTCGGTACGGCGGCTTTCATCATCGATTTTCTTGGAAGTGGTGTAGTTTATGGAAAAAATGCTTTCTACCTAAAGTGTTTAAAATTAGGTATATCATGAGGTGATTTAAGCAAAAAAAAATCGGACGTTATGGTCCGGGTTTCATACTTCGAATTCCGGATTTTGCTGACCAGGTTGTACCGACCTATACGTCCCATGAGGATTAAGGATACACAATCCTCAAGATGCAAACACCTCCTTTTTTTCTCTATGAATCAGTCGAGATTAGTGAGTGAATGGCATTGTATCATGACCCCAAAAAATTAGATTGATGAACAGGGCCGCGGCCCATGGCGGCAAATTTAGGGGGCGGCGTATTTCGCGATTTTTTTTATGTGAAGGAATAAGGCAAATCGGATTCAGAAAAAAATACAAACGAGAAAAGGCGACAAAATCTCTCATTTCCTGAGAGTACAGTAATTTTTCATTGCGTCAAACAGTGCGTCCAGCACCGCTCGACGTGAAACGCAAAGTGCCTACAAGACTGTAGGAATACCTCACGCATTGCGCCAAACACAATGCGGTCAACGTGAAACGCATAGCGCCTACGAGACCGCGTGAATACTTCACGCATTGCGTCCAACACGGTGCGGTCTGCACGGTGCGGCGGCAGACATCAATCATTGAACCACATTTATGTTTGTTCTTTCATAATTTTTTCGTTCATTTCTTATGAATGGAAGGCCTTGCCCACACAGAGATAGGTGTACGGAACTTGACTTTCGCGCAAAGTTCCGTCAAATTTTGCTGGTAGTGTTGACATAGGGATTTCGCAAAAAATGTGTCCAACACGAATAAACGCGTCTTCTGCACCCCTACCCCTCCGTTTGATGGTTTTTATTGATGTTTCAAAACGAACTAGCTGTATATATTCCCCTGCCAAAAACTCAAAGTCAAGGAGAAAACATTAGTCTGTGTTAAGAGAGGTTTAAGTTTATTTTCTACCTTTGAGCCTTACGGAGAAATAAAACTTCAAACCTCTTTTTCTTAGTTGCTACTTTATGTTGGTTGGTTCCTTTCTAATAAACTCGGTCCATTTTACGGTCTGCAATTATTTCAGTGAGCAGGTTCATCAAAGCCCTTCATGTTTCTAGTACAATAAATCAATTCACATCAACTGAACATGTCAATCCGACCATTCCCAAGTAGCCTTTCTCGACGGAAAAATCGGGATGTATTGCGATTTTATCGGCCAGGAACACCAACATCTGCGCGATTATCCTCGATCTTATCGGAATAAAATCGCGATTTTATCGCCCGGCAATTTGTCGCGATATTTTCAGAATAAAAATCGCGATAAATGGCGATTTAATCTCGATTTTATCGACGAAAATTGATCGCAATTTTATTGAGCCAAAAATTGTGATGTGTCGCGATTTAATCGCCATTTATCGCAATTTTTAATGCGATAATATCTCAATTTATTGCCACCGATAAAATCGCTATTTATCGCGATCACTGCTACTCGGATTATTAAATCCCTTGCTCCCTTTTTTCTGCGATCCAAAACGGCTCCGACTCGAATTTAAAATTCCCGCCACGCGCGGAGCCAATTTCCTCGAGTTCTGCCTTGCTGAAGAAGAACGCCTTATGAACATTCGAGAGTTGCCAAATTTCCTTCAATAAAATGTTTACTTTGGAGAGAAGATACGAATATTTTTCCTTAAAATTTTCAGAGACTTTAAGTGAAATTGCGAACAAAATTCTCTGAAAAATTGGAAGGAAAATATTCATGAGTTAACCAGGAAATTTTTGTTTTATCAAAGGAAATTTGGCAACGCCTGAAGGTTCGTACGGCGTTCTTCCTTAGCACGGCAGAGTTCCGGCAAGCTCTCCACCGCTGATCAATATCCGCCCCTCGCGCAGACGTGCGCGCCGCCGCATGAAGCTCATCGGCCGCTTCCAAAACACCGAGAGCTCGCCGGATCACACTGGTGTCGAAAATGTAGTCTCCGCTCTTCCTCTTTTATTTACTCACCGATTTTATTACATATTTTTTCGTTGCAAATGAGCGCGCTGACGTGACGACTTCTGGAGGGAAGAGTCGAAGATGTGCCAGCGCTTGAGCGATTGGAATTATGGCCAGTCTTCCAGTCCTCGGACACAAACGCAACCACATTTGCGGCACCGCGATCATCCAGGTAAGATCCGATTTTCAACTTTTAAACGCACAGTGAGGCGTTTTTTTGACCGGAAATTTAGAGGGGCAGGATAATGGACCACTAGACAAGGTACGAATTCAGCATTCTGATACATGTTTTTTAACCAAAATTTCGCGTAGAACACGGTGCACTCAACGAAAATTACCGAAATCAACTCCTTCCGAAGATATTTAATGATTCTTAATGCGTGAATTCAAACCATCCGCTCATGAAAACTCAATGCTCTACGTGATTCACACCGAGCGCTAAACGTTATCATGACAGTCTCTGCGATATAAAAATCTGGCAACCTCGATCTCAACGCTTTGGCTCAGCTATAGCAAATTGCTTATAGTTTGAACAACACATGGTGGGAAATGAACATTGCTCGTTTGAGAAGCTTGCTGAAACCGTTGTAGTGGGCGATTTGACTCACGTAGAGCTTTGAGTTTCTTGTCAGCGGGCGGTTCAAATTCCTCGTAACCAATGTGAAATAAAAACGTTAATATCTTCGTTAGGAGTTGTTTTCAGTAATTTCCGTTGTAAGAATCGTGTTCTACGTAAAATTCTCGTTAAGAAACATGTATCAGATTGGTTAAATTCGTACCTTGTCTAGTGGTCCATTGGACCGAATTTATCAGAAAGGAACCAACCCACATCAAGTGGAAACTGAGAAAAAGAGGTTTGAAGTTTTATTCCTCCGTAAGACTCAATGTAGAACGTGAACTTTAACCCCTCTTTTCACGAACTAATTTCTGTTTTTCGACTTTCAGTTTTTGGCAGGAGAAAATATGTGGCTAGTGGAATTCAAAAACATTCTTATCTCAATTTTTTCGAAAATATATGGGTTGGTTCCTTTCTCATAAGCTCTGTCCGATCTAGGGACTTGGAGGACAAGGCGCATCAGTGCAGTTTTTGCTATTTCGAGAAATACGTGTTTGAAGTTATGACATTACACGAAACTTTACAGCGGAAAGAAAGTTCAAATTGACTTTTTGATGCTTAAAATTGGAATTATTGAGAGCGAATTTTTCCCAGAATATGCATTAAGACTAGTTTCACTTGAAATTATTAATATCTCAGTTTTTTTTTTTTCAAAAATTGTTTTTATGCGCCTAGTCCTCCAAGCCCCTCAATTTGATACAAACTAGGCATGGAGGCTGCACGTAGTGCTATTTTGCCTTTCAGTTTTCGAGGTAGGCCAGAAAAGGTCCCAAAAGCAAGCAATAGCTCAGGATAATTCAAGAATTTGTGTCTTGCTGTGTCTGTGTTATGATCGAATTCCAAAAGTAGTAAAACCTAGGTTTGATCAGATGCCCCTCTTGTTTAGCCCGGTGATACGATACAAATTCGGGATTTGACGAAGCGGACCTGGGGTTGACCAATGTTCTATTTTGGCTCTCGACTGACTTACCTATTTTCAGAATCAATACACTTATTTTTGAGGAAAATCCATTTATTCCTTTTTCGAATTTACCTGTCAGTCAAGATTTTTTAACTTTTAGGTCTTTTAGACAATTTTTTTTTAAATTTAATTTGTCATCAATGTCACTTTATTTATTTTTCAAACTTAGGTCTCCCACTCATTTTCCAGTCAAATCTAGGTTCGACTGAGGCCTCATTTCGTCGTTTTCCAGAACGTTGCAAATTTGACTCAAAAAGTCGAATTTTTTAAAAGAATAATACAACTGTGCGATGTCCATCCAAAATTTCCTCTAATTTTTCCGCGTAAGATTAGAAGAAAAACCAGTGACATTGAGGCATTGGATGCGAAAAGGGCGCCTCTCGGTTGCAGTGTATCAGAATCTCCTCGAATATTTCATTCATTGTAAGGGACTAGTGAATGCATCCATTTCACGAAAAATGTTACTGAATATTCCTTATGATTCTATAATTTTCTATGGAAGGATTGCTGGGCAAATCACCATTAAATTCTTCTTCGAAGGATTAATTAGCATTAGAGATACTGAAGCTTTGCAATCGAGAAATGATCTTTTCGCATCCAGACGGGTTGACGCGCGGTGTAGCGCAAATGAACACTAGGACAGTCAGTGCGCCTTCAATAACACGCCTAGGCAACACGGACAACCGTCAAGCGAGAATAGTTGCACATCAAGGAGTTCGTTCATGCGGCCTGATGGAGAAGTGATATCAAGTTATGGCTTGTCATAAATTAGCTAACGGCGAGTTGTTTTTTACCTTTGTCCTGATAAACAGGTCGGATGCCGACTGTGGAACGTAAGTGTGATAAGTGTCCTCTTCCTGACCATCTGCAATATAATAATCACGGTTCGGCTCTTCAACGCCACCTACCGGTGCTCCGTGGAAAACAAGCCGCGCAAACACTCTTTCTTCCCAGAATCTAGATATCTTCCTCGACCCACACTCTCCACTTCCACTTCCAGGTATTACGAAAAATCAATCAGTCTTATAACCTACAAGATTTGCATGATTCAGTGTTTCTGAAATTTTAATAGAGAGCGCTTTTTTTTTTTTTTTTGTTTTTTTTGTCTTGTCCTATATAAGATAGTGAAAAATTCATTTTCTGAGGGAATGCTTGATTATATGGACCGACTTCAGTAGAACAGAACCAATTGAAATGTTGGAGGGGAGGGGGGTGAGGTAGGTAGTTTTGCACCTAACTATTATAATCCAAAGTTGATATACCTAGGTATAGAACATATATTTTTAACGCGACAACATCAAGGGGCTAACATTTATCATAACGTCTCGTCCTATGGAGGAATCTAATAGCAGACTGATTTTTCTCGTCCCGGCTAGGTGTGGCTTGGTCTTTTTTCTGCTGATTAAGTCAGTCCAAATAACAAAGCATAATATGATGAATCTATTATGCACTCAACTACTGCAACTGTGAGTTTATGCTTTTTCAACCATGAATTTGAAATATCTTTACGTCTTTCGGTCTATAAAGGCCGATGTGTAAGAAAGATAGGAAATGAGCAATGCAAAATAAATTATAACTAATTTTAATTTATCATTGAACTGAATTACAATAGGAGAAACCCCTTCAATTCGTAAGTAGACAACATACACAACACGTACTCCGATACAATAGCAATAATTTCACCATGTGATTGCAATTTATTGGGACCTGTGCTACTTGGGAAAAGGAGCCAAAGGTTACTCCAACGTTATTTCGATTGCCATCGAAGATGCAGGTTGCAGTGGTATCTATGCGGGCTGATTGTTGAAATTGGTAGACAAAGCTATAGACAAAGATGACAAAAAGGATATGGAGAAATCCTATTGGTTGAAGTGGGTGGTTGCGATGGACATAGAAAGTAGGCAATAGACAAACTAACGGCAACCCACGAGAGACCCTTAAGTTAGTCCATCATTTTCTTCGATAGTCTACACTGTCATGCTAAGGAAAAACGCCGTATGAGCGTTGCCAAAATTCCTTCGACAAATCACTAACTTTCAAGAAAATTTGTGAATATTTTCCTTCCAATTTTGCAGGTAATTTTGCTTGCAATTTGATCTTAAAAGTCTGCAAATTGCAAGGAAAAATATTGACAATTTTCCTCAAAAACAAACATTTTATCGGAGGAAATTCGGCAACTCTCGAATTTGCATACGGCAAGAGCATTCCAATGTCGCTAACCTTACAAACATAAACGATCATCTAAACTAGTTTCACCTCTACTCCCAATAAACTATGAATTCAAGACGAAAATTACCGTCGCAAAGTTTACTTCTTGCACAGAATGTACCTAAGTTGCACAATCCCAGCAACATTGAAATGCTCTTAGTTCCTTTTTGCAAAATGCGATCCAATTGGTTGTTGCTGCAAAAAAATAGTTTCCCACAACCTGCTATACAATGCTCCAGTGACCATGTAAGTTGGCCCGAGCACTAACTTTTCGGGAAGAAAGCCTTTCCCCTACCTGGTTTCTCACTTGATATCCGCCCGAGTTTTGCATATCTTCCGTTTCTCCTCATCGCAGCTTCCATCAAACCGCAATTGCCCGGAAACTAGGACCGCACATCTTATCTGATAAAATCGTTCGCCCTTTAGACCGATTCTGAGGGGTTAGGCTAGACTAGTCGATGAGTCAACTGTTGATCTAATTTCATTACGTGAACGTAGAAGAAAAACGGGGTAAAAAAGCACTAATGTGTGATCAATTTTCAAGGACAATTCTATAATTTCTCCTACGATTTTAAATAGATTAAAACGCGTAATATCCAAAATCTAAGCTCAGATTCGGATTCCTCGTGAAAAACTGATGCGATTTCATGCATCAAATTTTAGAATAGCGTGAAGGAAAGAGGTTTAATGACGTAAAAAAACACTAATGTGTGATCAATTTTAAGGACAATTCTGTAATTTCTCCTACGATTTTAAATAGATTAAAACGCGTAATATCTAAAATCTAAGCTCAGATTCGGATTCCTCGTGAAAAATTGATGAGATTTTATGTATCATATGTTAGAATAGCGTGAAGGAAAGAGGTTTAATGACGTAAAAAAACACTAATGTGTGATCAATTTTCAAGGACAATTCTGTAAATTCTCTTACGATTTAAATAGATTAAAACGCGTAATATCCAAAATCTAAGCTCAGATTCGGATTCCTCGTGAAAAATTGATGAGATTTCATGTATCATATGTTAAAATAGCGTGAAGGAAAAAGGTTTAACGACGCGTATAGATTCCTGTTGAACTACGCCGCCGCGCTTGGTCGCCCGAGATGCAACGAACGGGGAGGCGCCGGCGGCGCTAAGCGTTCGGTTTCGTCCGAGGAATTCCTCACGATAAATTCTTATTCTTCCTCCTCCGCTGACCCACTGAGCACTACCCATGTTGCCACGTTGGATTCATATGCTCGAATCAGTATGTCTACGTTACGTCTCTTTCCTTCACGCTATGCTCGGGTATGATACATGAAATTGTATCAATTTTTAACGAGGAATCCGAATCTGAACTTCGATTTTGGGTAGTTTTAAGTCAAATTTTCCAAATTCGAAAATCTGAAATGACTGACGTGGCTTAAAATGCCATCTCGGCTCCTGTTCGATGGATTTTCCTGAAATTCGGTGTCAGGGTATGATACATGAAATCGCATCGATTTTTTACGAGGAATCCGAATCTGAACTTCGATTTTGGGTATCACGCGTTTTAAGTAAAATTGTTCAACTTCAAAAATCCGAAATGACTGAAGTGGCTTAAAATGCCATCTCGGCTCCTGTTCGATGGATTTTCCTGAAATTCGGTGTCAGGGTATGATACATGAAATCGCATCGATTTTTTACGAGGAATCCGAATCTGAACTTCGATTTTGGGGATCACGCGTTTTAAATCAAAATCTGTCAAAATTCAAAAAATTCAAAATTCGAAAATCCGAAATGGCTTAAAATGCTATCTCGGCCCCTGTTCGATGGATTTTTCTGAAATTCGGTGTCAGGAGGTATTTTTCGACGGGAAACTCGAATTTTTAGTCCATTTTTAAAATTCTCAAATTCAAGATGGCGGACGTGGGCTAAAATGCTATCTCGGTTTCTGTTTGTTCGAGTCTTGTGAAACGCGGTATCACACGGTATTTTTCAACGGAAAACTCGAATTTTTAGTCAATTTTTTAAAATTCTCAACTCCAAAATGTTGGATGTGGCCTAAAATGAGCCCCGGTTCTGGCCTCCGTTTCTGTTCGTTAGAGCTTTGTGAACCGCGGGATCAGGGGTACTTTTCGACGGGAAACTCGAATTTTTAGTCGATTTTTGAAAATTCTCAAATCCAAGATGGCGGACGTGGCCTAAAATGCTATGTCGGCTCCTGTTCGATGGATTTATGGCGCCCCCTTACTACATGCCTACTCTTGTATTTCTGTACAGCCGCAAATTTAGGGTCAAGGGGCGCCTGACCGTCTACGGACCAGGTGGAGTTTTTGTCCTGAAAATTTACCTTTAGACGGCAATTCTCTTTATATTTTGTCTATGGTTTTTATGCCCCCCCCCCCTTTCTCGCGGACTCTCTTTTCACTTTTCTTGCCTCCTTTTTCCTTCCATTTCCCCCCTTCTTCCTTGCTTTCACTGCCCAACCTTGTTTCCTTTTCCTTTTTTCCCCTTGTCCTTTCTTCCCTTTTTTTCCTTTTCCTTTTCCCCCCTTTTTTTCCCTCTCTTCTTCTTTCGTGGCGCCCCCCAAAGGCTGGCGCCCTTGTGCGCCGCACGCCCTGCACACGCCCTAAGTCCGGGCCTGCATACGGCGTTTTTCCTCAGCACGGCAGTATAGGAACCGCTCATTTCAACCAATAGGATCGCTCCATACTCTCCATGTCCTCTTTGTCTACAGTTTTGTCTTTCAACAATCAGCCCGTAGCTGTTGAATTTTATGCCGAACGGCTCAAGGTGGACGATGTGATTGGTTGCAGATCTGAGTTCTTCCAGACGGCGGCATCGGCCACGGGGTCGGCTCCGGGCTTGGGGTCTGGAGCAGGGGTCTTCCATGTGAGTCTGGAGCTGGGCCGATGGGACGAGTCGCGCAAGTACAAGATGCTGGACGCGGCGCTGGTCGGCGAGAAGTACATCAACGCCTCAAGCTCCTTCAGCGTGTGCCTCGCCACCCAGAGCTCCGTCGAAAAGCTCGGCTCCCTCCCCCAGGTCGCTCATCACTGGATCGGGCCCATGTCCGTCGCACTCTTCGCGGCCGGCGACGAGGAGTTCGCACTTCTCCAAGGTAGGATACATAGCGACGGTGAAACTACCAAACCACGTATCTCGGTTTGCGACGTCGCAGACTTCCTGTCATACTTCATTTTTTAAATGAAAAACTACTCAACGTCCAATCTTGAAAATTTCTGTGATTTTTCCTCTTCGCGGAGAAAATTCTGTGAAAATTTCAAGGAATGATATTGATTTGGTCTACTTCAAAAAAATAAAATGCGAGCGTAGATTTTTAAACACCGCAAACGAGATACGTGGTTTGGTAGTTTCACCGTCGATAGCCAAACGCTTCGTATTTTAGGGCCGTTTGGAAAGCGCCAGATAAACCTGCGAGCTAGACGCGCATCTAGACGCGAAAAGTAGGATCCGATCCTACTTTGAGCAGAGGCAGATCAAGCAATTTGGCAACACTAGATTTCCTCTATTTAAACTTATGCTAAATAATCGATTCTTAGCGGAGCACCTGGCCCTTCCAAAATCGATACATTTCCATTTATTTAAACTGAGGAAATTCGGTGTTGCCAAATTGCTGGGTCCGCCAATGACTTTGAGCGAGTTGCGGACGGCGAGTTGCAACTAGAGTACCTGTATAGCGAGAGTATAGACAGATGTGAAACTCCGAAAATCCATCAGGCCTTCACCGATGCTTCCGCGAATAAAGTTAGGGCCCAGAAATGCAGCCAACCTATGAATTTCAATTATCCAGAGCGATTTATTAATACAACTGTTACGAACCATCGTTTATAAAGCACGTATTTGACTTAGTTTTTGCATAAATTTACTCATTTTTGTGGAAGAACGCTCATTTATGTACTTTCTTAGCCATCTTCGTTAGAATTGGAATCTACAGAATGGCAGTGAAATTTTGTGCGTTAGAAGTTGGCTAGACGGGTGGCTGCACTTTTGGGCCCTAAGCCCTCCATGAAGCGATCTGTCCATACTCTCGCTATACAGGTACTCTAGTTGCAACCTGATTGGCTATAGAGATCGCCGAACCGCATAATCCACGTTCAAAAACATTTTAGCTCTTTCATTAATACTGTTACCAATGGAGAGTTGTATTTTATGGTTTATTCATGGGGGATTCTCGAAAAAATTTTCAACGTAAACTAAAACTTATCGTATCCGCAATGAAAAGGTACTCGAGATAATGGGTGTGGAGAAGGACATCGTGCAAGATATCAGGTCCAAGCAGTTGGTCTGGTATGGACATGTGCGAAGGATGGCAGATGATCGGTTGCCCAAGCAGGTCTTCAATTGGGTATTCCTCCCGGAAGGCGACGGCGTGGACGTCCTGTGAAAGGTTGGCGACAAGGGTTGGAGGAGGAGATCAGAAGGTGCCAATGGCCTGATGATCTCTGGGAGGATAGGGGGCAATGGCGATTGGGCGTCGCAGAGCGCGAGGCGGCGCTATAAAAGTGACTTTATGTATGTAACTAAAACTTATATCAAGTTTGAATGCAAAATAAAATATACCGTGCTACAAATTTTCAGTCTTGCCAGAATTTTTCTCAGGATTCAATCAACTTTGAAGTCCACTTTAAAAAGAATCTCTTTAAAGAGAGTCTCCATGTATTTATTTACCATATTATATTTTTGCATGTAAACTTAATGTATGTTTTAGTTTACGTTGACAAGTTTTTAGAGAATCCCCCATGAAAAGACCATAAAATACAACTTTTTATAAATAACAATATTAATGAAAGAGCTAAATTGTTTTTCAACAAGTATTATGCGGTTGTTTTCAATTCGCCTTCAGCTGCGTCCGCAGCAATTGTTGTTACGAATATGTTGTGCGTGCTGATCTCAGCTCATTACATACTTGACTCTCTGAAGGCGTTTTATGTGCGCAAGTAGAGCACTCTGTCGGAGAACAACAGAAGTGAGATTGAATGAATCGCTCAATCCCTACTTCGTTCGTTCGTCGTCAGAGAGCGCTACTTGCGCACATAAAACGCCTTCAGAGAGTCGAGTATGTATTGAACCAAAATCAGCGCGCACAACATATCCATAACAACAATTGCTGCAGACGCAGCAGCAGGCGAGTTGCTCACTTAAAAAAAAGAGTAAGGTAGGTAGTCTGCGTGTATTGAGAGGGTATGTATCGATCGACATGAGTCGAACGAGGAATGAAAACGTGAACTGATCAACATCGATTCAATGGACAAATAACAAAAAAAGCGGATCAAAATCAGTAGTAAACTTGCATTTACTATGAAAATTTCAAGTTGCGATATCTCGTAATTAAGATCAGTCAAGATTTTGATTTTTCGCGATTTTAAGTCCACTCGAACCATAGACTCGCCTCTTGCAACCCGTTTTTGGGTTCATTTTTGTCGCAATTTTTTTTTTACTTCAAGACCTGTCAGATATATACCTTTCTCCCTCCAGCCTCCAGGGAGTGTGAGTGATTTCGCTGAATGAGCGAGTCAACCGCGTCACATGCCTTTCCCGCGAGAGCAGCCGAAAATTTTGCTTGAGACAATTCAGTTTTTTTGGGAGTTTCCCAGGGATCCCCCTCTGAAGTAGGGGGTCCTTCCGAAACCCCAACATGTAGAGGACCTTTATAGGGAGAGTGTGGTCACTGCGGTTACCGCCTCCGATTGGCTCAGCCATCTTAGGCTGAATGGAGCCTTCTAGGGCCCGAAAATGGGGGACGCTGTAAGTAAGTAAATGTCAGTACAAAACGCCTCAATACGTAGTCTTATATTTACGTGTCGCAACGGAAACTTTACTCTAATGCATAATTACGACGCATTTATATAGTTTTACGGCTAATCGTGTGCTATTTTCGTGAAAAATCATCTTGGATATAGTAAGGTCGGCAGCAAGTGCGGTTGGTGATAATTAGGTGCGATAACCGTCCAAAGTTGGCAATGACCCCCCCCCCCTCCTCCCATCCTCGAAAAACCAGAACAAAGCGCCGCCGTTTTTGGGCCTTAAGCCTAAGCCCTTCACGGGGCCCAGCGTCCATACTCTCCCTGTAAAGGCACTCTACCCCTCACTGGAAAAAAAAACACTTTGGATCTAGAGTCCAGACTCTTAAAAACATCGGCAAGAAAAAATACTCTTGATTCAATCAGATTTAAGCTTAAATCAAGATCCAAGCCTCTTAATTTGAGCGGATTTCCTTTTGATTTAAGTTTAAATCTGATTGAATCAAGAATCCTTTTTCTTGTCAATGTTTTCAAGAGTCCGTGTGTTCGTGTCAAGAGTCCAATAGTGTCTAGATCCAATGTGTTTTTTTTTCCCCCAGTGCTGGAGCTAGATTGCCCCCTGTCTTTCTATCCATCACAAAAAGTTCCAGGTACCGCCGATGCTTATTTTCTCCCTTGCGCCTTTAGCCTATGGATGCAATGTTCCAGGGTACGTGAAATACCTGCGGCGGTGCTTCGTGCCGATCTCGGAGCGGGTGGCGTTCCACGTCCTGTTCCCGGGGAGCCGGATGCCGAGCAACTCGAGCGCGGCGCCGCGGACGGAGGGGCTGGACTGCCTGCGGCCGGAGAAGGAGCTGGCGCGGCTCCTCAAGTGGCGCTCGGCCGAGCTCAAGTCCTGGCGGATGCGCAACCCCTACCCGCAGAACGTCCTCCGGAACCTGGCGCGCAAGAACTGCCACACCGACTACGTCTTCCTCCTGGACGTGGACGTCATCCCCAGCCGGGACCTCGCCCAGGGCCTCGACGCCTTCCTGCGGCGGAGCCCGCGGTGTCCGAGGTGCGCCTACGTCGTGCCCACCTACGAGATCGACAACCGCGCCCACTTCCCCAAGAACAAGCCCGACCTCATCCGCCTCGTCCGCAAGGGACTCGCCCAGCCTTTCCACCATAAGATCTTCATCTATAACCAGTATGCCACTAATTTCTCCAGGTAAGAGTCTAGGACGCAGCCCAAGTAGCATTTTTCAATGTAAAAATTGCAAAAAGTAGAGTCCCTTTATACCCAGAGTTAAGACAACTCGATTATCAGCTGACTGGCAGCCGGCCTTGGCTGGCCATGGAAGCCGAAACGAGTGCACCCAAACGAACGATATTGAGGTATAAGGATCAGGAATCCTGCGATGTCTGTCACACAAAAACAACAATATCAACAAATTGATCAATAAAAAGAAAATGAGATTGGTTTGTGAATAATTTCTTAATCTATTTTCATTTTGGACCGATGAAAATAACAATTTACTTTTGATTAACCACAATTAGGTAATATTTTCATTATTCTTGTTCACACTCGAGGTACCGCCATCTTGGTGCACTCGTTTCGGCCTCCATGAGTGAGAACCAATCAGAACTGGATTTTTTTTAAGGCCACTTTCAGCCCAACCAAAAGTGAGTTGTCTTAACTCTGGGTATAAAGGGACTCTAGCAAAAAGTTGAAACTTTTGGTCGATAAGTGGCGATTTTCGGCGATCTGATTGGAAGACAAAGTTGCAACCTGCTGAGATTGCAAAATTGCTGCACCAAAGTTGTTTAAAATCTAAAGATAGGCAACCAGCAATACTTTGAAGTTGAAACATGTTTCAACTTAATTGCAACTAGTTCCGACAATGATAGCTCCTTCGGGGGAGAGAGTAGGCAATCTGCACATCAATCTATTAGTTGCAAGAATCAAACGATTTTGTTGCAAGTTGTTGCAACCTCTGCTACTTGGGAGCTTGTCGAAGAGGGTTAGAGCAAGGGCTATATTTGAGGGGCCAGCGGGCCGATTATCGAAATTGGATAGACAAGGCGATAGACAAAGAAGACGTAGGGAGTATGGAGCTATCTTATTGGTTGAAATGGGTGGTTCCTAAAGACTAAGGGAGAAAATGATGGACTAACTATCGGGTCCCTCGTGGGTTGCCGTTACTTATTGTTAGTCTATTACCTACCTCCTATGTCTATTGCGACCACCCGCTTCCACCAATAGGGATCCCTCCATATCTCTTTTGTCTTCTTTGTCTATAGCTTTGTCTATTAATTTCAATAATCGGCCCGCTGGAGGATAAGGCGCATAAGTGCTGTTTTTGCTATTTCGAGAAATACATGTTTGAAGTTTCGAAATTACATAGATCCTTCCGCCGGAAAGAAAGCTCAAACTGACTTTTTGAACGCGGGGGCCTAAAAACAGTGCAAAAATTCCGATAGACTATGAGGTAAAATGTGGCTTTACAACTAGGAATATCACAAACTTTACTTGAATAACAGTAAAAAAAGTGTTTACTCAGTTTGAAAACCAGCTGTGTGCATTTCTCCAATTTAAATGAGACGAAGGTATGCTTTACCTTATTAAAGCATCCAAAATCGTCAAAATTCTTAGTCGCGTTGGGTTTCTTTTCAGTCTTGCCTGGAAGGAGAGTCCAGGTGGAAGAATGGATCCATAAGAATAGAATATCGCAGAATTAGAACCCAGTTACACATTTCTCGCCAAGTTTAAAAATGTTTTTTAAAAAAAATAAGAAAAAAACCAACGTGACCGAGCGTTTTGTCAATTTTGGATGACTACATCGGAAGAATATACCTCCGTTTCACTTACCTTCAATTATATCAGCATAGTTCTTTATTGTGGTAGAAGGTATGACCTGTAAAAATTAAATACTGAAACAGACGTTGCATCTGACGTTTCCGCTAACCTGTTTCCAGGTGGGAGAACGAAGAGAGTCAAAATACGGATGTTCACATAAGTCACGACGTGACGAATTTTGAATTCTTGTACGAGCCATTTTACGTAGCGCCGGACGATGTCCCGCCGCACAACGAAAAATTCATCGGCTACGGATACACAAGGAACACTCAGGTGGGTCTAGATTATTTGGATTGCATTTTGCAAAAAGGAACCACTAGCATTGCAATGATGCTAAGACTGTGCAACTTCATCCTTTACAATAAAATTGCGGAAATCGTGAAAAACTATGAAATTTAGATGGTAATTTTTGTCTTAAATTTACAGTTTTTAGCGAGTAAAATAGAAACTATTAATGGATAATCGGGTTTTTCCTCCAAGACAAAAGAAGTTGCACAATCTTAGCAACATTGCAATGCTAGTGGTTCCTTTTTGCAAAATGCAATCCATTTTTCCTCCACTTTGTGCGCTCTGAGCATACACGCAAATTAATCTCTCTCATGCATGGATTTGACTGGTCCTTCGAAAATGTCTATGACGCTAAAAAGAGGTGAGGGTTGCGACCTTTAAAACATGACTGCGACCGAAATTATGGAAAATAAAACTTTTCCGGATTTGTTGAATGCAACAATTTGAAATTATTTTGTGCTGGAAGTAAGTGAACAGCGAAATTTTTCCACAAAAGTCGCTCGAATGGTCGTCGATGGGTTTTATGTAATGTTTTATCATTTGAAATGACGATAATTCCAACAAACTGTACAAAAACTTCAAATTCATAAGTTGAAAACCACTGGCGCCCTAGTTTGAATCATCGCGACAAACACAGTGCGGCCGGCACGGGGCTGGCGCGCACGGCACGAAACGCGTAGCAGCGCCTTACAAGACCGCAGGATACTTCATGCATTGCGCGTACCGCACGGTGCTGGCCCGACGCGTAGTAGCGCCTTACAAGTCTGCAGGATACTTCATGCATTGCGCGTATACCACGATGCGCGCTCGTGTCTTTGAAAAGTCTTATTTTCTTGGTGTCCAACCTACCCCGATGTACACCATTTCTGAACAGTGCACACAGCGAGCTTGCAATCCTAGGATCACAGAATTGTACAGATTGCAGGCAACTTTAAGGGCGGTAATTGAGTCGGCGATTTTTCACGAAGATATTATTTCCCTAAAACATGTGAATATCTACGAGAAAAGAGTACTTAGTCCAACATTTAGAAAAGGTTCGAAGGATAAAATGGCGGCTAACTCAAGCTAAAATATAAGTGGCCATTGAGTTTCCATGCTTAAAAAAAACTTTGTGTGGAAATTCGGACGCTGTCAAATGCTTCGTCAGTAAATCGGACCTTTCCAGGAGAACTGTGGATTCTTTTTAAAATTTCACAGATTTTTACTCGTACTTTAATCTAGTGCACCCGAAAACTTTCAGAAAAGATCTAATCACTTTTCACTTAAAAATAAATATTGGCAGGAAAAAATTCAGCAGCATTCGAATGTTCACTTGCACACGTGCACAAGACTGCCATGCTAAGTAAAAACGCCGTATGAACCTTCAGGCGTTGCCAAATTTCCTTATATAAAACGCGAATTTCCTGGTTAATTTATAAATATTTTCCTCCCAATTTTTCAGATAATTTAGTTCACAATTTTACCTATAGATTCTGAAAATTTAAAGGAAAAATATTCATAAATTTCCTCAAAAATGAATATTTTATCGAAGGAAATTTGGCAACTCTCGAATGTTCATACGGCGTTCTTCCTTAGCACGGCAGAACATTCCTCCCCATCACGGCAGTGAAATACCTTGCAACTTGAGATGATACGCGTGTTGCATCCTCGTCCATTTCAGGCGATTTTTCACGTTGGCAAATTTTTATTAGGCTTGTCGACGGTAAAATACTCAAACCACGCATCTCGTTTCCAGTGTTTTAAAATCTCCTCCTTTATTCTTTTAAAGGAGAAGAAATCATAATGATTCCTCGAAGTATCCACAGAATTTTCTACTCACACATACGGAAAATCACAGAAATTTTAAATGATTGACGTTGAGTAGTTTACCATTTAATAAATAAAGTATGACAGGGAGCCCACAACGAGAGATACGTGGTTCGGGAATTTCACTGTCGATTCTTCTCCCCGGCTCAACAACCGATACACGATCGCTCCCTCTGAGGACTGACAAATGAATTCAGCATGTTTTATTTCCAGGTGTATGAGATGTTCGTGGCCGGTTACAAGTTCAAAGTGCTCTCGCCGGTTTTCACTTGTCACTGGGGCTTGGAGAAGAAGCACAAATGGCCGCCTTGGCGCGAGCGGCAAAACTACGCCAATCGAGCCATTTTCGAAGTGTTCAAGCGAGAGATATTTGCTCGCTACCAGAAGGATCCGCTGAATATGATCAAACGGGCGCCCACCGTCTCAAGAATTGCTGTCTCCAAATTTCGGTCGAAAACATAATCAACGTCCGATAGCTATAGAGACAAGAGACCCTCCACTGGTATCTTGGCAATGGTGGAAGCTTTTACTTTCGGGACTTCAACATTCAACTGTTGACCTACCTACTAGGTCGATGGTTAAGGTGATTCGACGGTTGCCTTTTTTTGTGTCAGAGCGACGTGCGATGTATCGCATCGATTCGTTCCATAATTTCAGCTACTTGTCATTTTTTTCGAATTTTGAGATCGCACTTCTGTTGTCATGAGACTAAAGAATTCATGTACCAATTGACAAAGAAATTCAACGTAATAAAGGCAAGGTTTTTTTAGAGGAAAAATATCACATTCGACACTGATATCGAGACTGCACTCGAATGTGATATTTTTCCTCTGAAAAAACCCTGCCTTTAATACGTTGAATTTCTGTGTCAAATTTGGTACATGAATTCTTTGGTCTCATGACAAGAGAAGTGCGATCTCTAAATTCGAAAAAAATGACAAGTAGCTGAAATTATGAAGCGAATTGGTGCGATATATCGCACGTCGCTCTGACACACAAAAATGGCAACCGTCGAATCACCTTAACAACGTGTTGGGGAGTTTCGTTTTGCAAACAAGCCGAAGTTTGGGAAACCTGTTTAGCTTATGGCGTCACCCGAAGCTCATCATCCACCTAGTAGGTAAAATGACCGTTGTTCCCTCAGAATTGTCCACGAGGAAGTGTTGAAGCCCCGAAAGTAAAAGCTTCCACTTGTCGCCAAGAGGGCAGTGGAGGGTCTCTTGTCTCTGGGTAGTCTTTGTCGGTGCACGAATATATCGAAGGGCGCTGGTCAGATTGGGCATTTTTTCATAGATTGGAGACATGAGACCCTCCATTATTATATTGGCAGTGGTGGAAGCTTTTATTTCCGGGACTCCAACATTCAACTGTTGACCTACCTTGGGTGGATGTTGAACAACGAGTTGAATATTTCATTCCGCAAACATACCGAAGCTTGGCAAACTTGTTTGGCTCATTATACGTCAGCCACAGCTCATCCTCCTCCTAGTGCGTATGATGACTGTTACTCACTTAGAATTGCCCATAAGGAAGTGTTGGATCCCCGAAAGTAAAAGTTTCCACAGTCGCACAGTGGAGCGAGTCAATAGGAGAGGTCGGACCTCTCTGATTGACTCGATCCACTGTGCGTCGCAAAGAAACCAGTGGAGGGTCCTGCTTGTCATAGACCCAGGCAGTTGGTCATTTCAAGACATGGTTTGTTTTGCATATTTTTTAAAAAGAGCACTAGATTCGTCGATATTTTGATCCTGAACATATCGATTAAAATACGAATTTTCCTGAAATTTTACGGAACAATTTGTTTCTAACAGGTCTTAAATGGCAAAATTGAAGATGTGTACTGTGTACCTTGTAAAATATGCTTTACAATTTTTTGGTAAATGATTATTTAAGCGCCTGATGTTGATACAATATTCACTCCAAAGATAATTTAAAATTCCCAGAGAATTTCTATTACCACATTGAGGGCAAAATCTTGTCAAAACCGCAAAAGATTCAGGAGTTTTATGCTTTAAAGAAATAATTGACTACCTGCCTGAGGAGAATGCTTAATTGAGAATGCCTATAAGACAATTCTGTACCCATATCTTGAAGACCGAGAGGCTAGCTTCAAGCACGCTATATTTCGTTTAAAAAACGAAACCAACTCGATGCCAAATGTAGAAAATTAACTTCATGTAATAGGTAGTCCATTGTAAAGATGTTGCATTTTATGAGCTTATTATTTTTTTACTGTCTGAAATTAATTTGATTCATCGATGGAGTAAAAGTGTCTAAATGTATTAGATCCAGTCAGAAGGGATGTTTCTTTTCAACTGTTTTGCGTTCAATCCATAATGCGACTCAGTTGAAAATTACCGATTATTGTGGTAACTACTTGAGGGCATCAACACTATTTTCTGATTACGTGTGTATTATTTTCATTTCCAGATACGCGAGCCTAGGTTTCACGATGATAATCGAAAGGGTCCCACGCATGAGCACGTTACTTAAGGGGGTAAGAATAAGTGGAGCATAATAACATTGCACATCACTTCTGCAAAAAATTTTTTCGACAATTTTTTTTTATTTTTTTTTACGCAAGAATGATATTCTACATTTTGACGGAAAACCCGAAATTTTAAATGAAAACTTGCACTCGCTTTTGAATGAGGAGATAAGTTGCCAAGCGAATCATCGCGACATAGCAATGCAACTTAGTTTCTCAGCTGCTCTCATCCTCTCAACTCACTTCTTTTTGGAGAAAAGTAGGAATGAAATTAACAAATTACATAGGACTTAATAGCCTGAAGACAAACTAAATTGGTGTAGTGAAAATAAAATTTGAGTTAGGGCTTTCAGTGCATTAAATTCAGTCCCTTGAGACCAGCTCCACTCGGAACGATCAATATGTCAATTTTTCCACACAAAAAAAATTTCCCTTTGACAATTCATTCGTAAGAACCTTCAATTCTGAATTTATATGCTTTGCTCGCTACACTTTTTTGACCTGAGAATGAATGAATTAGGGTAATTTTTGTGTTCAACATCCTCACTTTTGCTCCGTCGATAAACGCGCAAGCCCTTATGATGTGGTATGCTCTCTTTACCAATGAGTATGTAATGTATGAGAAACAACGAATAAACCAAACGGATGAGGATGATTCATCTCCTTTAAGTTGTCGCAGCCATTATAGTAAATCGTATTATACATATTTTCTCAGGAATACAATATTGATCAAAGTAAAATCTGTGGTGCAATTTTTGTTGCCTTGGTAAGAATGCTTGTCCGCACACACCTCTTTCTCAGCAACCCCAACAGACCTTTTTTTATCAGTGGAATTTTAGGAAGCAAAATTTAAGAGACGTTAAGTTAAAGTTGAACGTGGGACTCGTCAGACGCCTGCTATACGCCTTTAATGTTTTGAAGCAGAATACAATGTATCCTGCGTGTAACAATAGTTATCTGCTCAAACCATTTACGCCAGGTCCTGTAAGTTGCTTGCTTAGCGGCACACGCCCCTTAGCAGCCGCAATATACCTACTTAATATTTACTTTGTTTTCCTCTGAAAGTTCGCGTGATTTTGTAAATCTTCCTTGTATAGAAATGATTTTATTTTCCGAAGTTTCTTCCGAAAAACAGTGCGCTTCCTTATTGACATTATCGCTGTTTTACAAGTTTTCCAGCAAAACTTAGGAATACCATGTTTTCATGTTCAAAATTGAGCAATGTTTTTATGTTAGACAAATTTCATGCTCTGTTTCAATCCTGAATTTGCTTATAATTTTCAATATGAAATAGTAGCGATATCGTTACGAAAGTGACACCGTTGTATACGTGTTGAGGCACGTGTGACCGACTCTTTATTCCTTATGGAGGATTATGACAGGGCCTTTTGTTCCACTTCCACTAAAATCACTGGGATTTACTTCTCTCCTAATAAAGCGTAAGCAATCATAACACCAATAGTGCCATGCTTGTTAAAATCTTAGTCTTCGATCACTTCCATGGCTGTAAATTGCGCACAAAATAGTTGATGTGTTTAAGTTGCTTGTTTTTCCAGTCCTAATAGCAAAATTTGTAAAATTCCTCGTGAAAAAAGTGAAACAGGTAATTTTTACGAGTTCACTAATGTACCTATTATATAAAGTGATTCTAAGTTATCAGAATTAAAAAATCGTTCCTACAAAATTTGTGAATTTGAAGGTAAAAATAACTTCGACGAGTAAACTGAATTTGTTTGCATATTTCCTGTAAAAGATACTAGGTACGTAGTATTTCCTTTTTAGCATATTTCACTTTTTTGCGAGTCTTTTTACAATTATTTTGTGCAACTTGGAAGCCTTTTAGGATAAAGAGAGGGTCATCATAGCATAAAAATTAAATTAAATTACATTACTTCAATGCAAGCCATGGCTCAAATGTGTTAGCAATTCAAAAGTTAGTTTCTGCGCCGATCATGAACCTCAGTTACCCATGGGGTGATGATGCAGCCTTCGACATTCAATAGTTAGTGTCGTTTTAGATGTATTAATTCGCTCCAACACTTTTACCTGAATAAATGTTTGTCAAATTTTATAAATAAACTTAATTGTTTTTGTAGCAGTCCATGGTGTAATCTTTTCCAGTTTTGTTACTTAAGTAGGTATAACCCAGCGCGCATGCGAATTCCGAAAAACACGTACCTCAATATAAGACGTTTTAATATTTCTTGCCACAGTTAATATTGTAAAAAGAAAAGTAATGGAAATTCTTAATAGAACTCCTACTAATTCTTCTTCGGTCATCACAGAAAAATTCTGTGAAGTGATCGGAAATTTGCAACCTCGCTTGCCGAGAAATGCAAAGATTAAAAAGAGGTGAGGTAGATTTAATATTCTGAATGTAAAATAGGTGTGCGAGAGCTTAACCCGCCACAGCAGTTAGTCTTACATTTTGCCATTGCTAAAGTAACTGATGTAGCGAGTAATTCAAACTTTATGGGGTTCTCGCAAACTTTTTTTACATCCAGAATGTTAAATCAACTTCACTTTTTTTCCGTGTGCGTTAAATCTCCTCCGGAAATTATAGAACCGAGTCTTCGTAAAACACATATCTAAACATCCTGTAGATTGGACTCTTTACTGTTCCGATGGACATGACTGAAGTCGTCGGCTGCCGAACTGTCTGCATGGACGGAGCTACGTCATCGAATTCGAGGCGGCTGAAATGGGAACACGGTGAATGACTTGAGTCATCTTCGAATTCGGAGCCTCAGCATTTTCATCGAGGCTCTTGACCTCCTTCGACTGCAACTGGAACTTTTCTCACCTTATTTGGACTGCATTTTGCAATTTGGAACTGTAAATTCTGGCTCTTATGGAAAAACACTTATGTCCACAGGGAAACTAATGGCACATACGTTGTTTTTAAACTGGGCTAGAATTTATAGTTCCAAATTGCAAAATGCGGTGCATTTCATGCGCTATTATTTCACCTTATACTGGCCAAACCTCCAGTGGTGCAGCCTTATGCGGTTGCAAATTCTGACCTTCCTCCCCCTCATTGTCTGTTGGAGGATGGGTCAGTGCTTCCATTCCATGTCCGTCAAAAAGCCCGGGATCCGGAACTTTTTTGTTTCAATTTTTCCAACTTCATAACCGTTAAAAGTTCCGAGAAAGTTCCTGAAAATGCAAGAGATCCGCACTGGAAAAAAAATAACACATTGGATCTAGAGTCCAGACTCTTGAAAACATTGTCAAGAAAAAGGACTCTTGATTCAATCAGATTTAAGCTTAAATCAAAAGGAATTCCGCTCAAATTAAGAGGCTTGGTTCTTGATTTAAGCTTAAATCTGATTGAATCAAGAGTATTTTTTCTTGTCGATGTTTTTAAGAGTCTGGACTCTATATCCAATGTGTTTTTTTTCCACTGCGGAACATCTCGGAAATTTCGAAAAGTTCCGGGAAAAACTCAGGAAAATCTCCAAAGTTCCGAAATTTGGAACTAGCTCCGGGAAATGGGAACACTGGTAACTGTCCTTCTTGGCAAAAAGGCAGTGTGCAGTGCACATAAGTTGCAACCCTCGATATGACCGATCCTGGAATAACATGGAAGAGGGGATCCTAGTGTCGAAACCCTTAAAACTAAGACATGGCATCCCGAGGGATGGCATAGAAAAAATAGGGAAAAACATTAAAACTATTAGCATCCAGTAGGGATCACGGAAATTTGAATAGTTCAGATTGAAGAATGAAGTTTAGAGAAAAAGCTGCGCATAACAAGTTTCAAGTTGCCATACTAAGACAAATGTCTAATTACCTAATTTAAAAGATACTTTCCACTGTATACATATTTCTTCAGAAATTTTTCTAGATGATCAGATAGAATTCCTGTTGATTTAAAGGAGAAATGCTGATTTAAGTTAAAAAAATAATTCGAACTCCTTTTAGCAATAAGGACCTTTTAAAACATTCTTCCAAAATCTTAAAGAAACTGTTGAAATTTTCGCACTAGAAAACAGTTTTGGGCTATTTTTAGGTAAAAACAATAAGTAAAATTTAAGTGTAAAAAGTGTTTAAAAAACTCCTAAAATATCACTTTAGGTATTTTTTAACATTTTTCCAAACATTTTTAGCGTTACCCTGGTAAAAATTGGCAGTAGAATCTGTGTTCCAAAATACCATAGACCTACAGCCGGCTGTAAGATTTCCGATAGCTTCTATAGCCGGCTACACAATTTCTCATAGCCTTTTATAGCCGATGGCGATTAAACAACAGCCAGCCGATAAAGTGCATGCTAAACGTTGCTAATTACGGATGCTAGGACTTAGTGAGTTTTTGGAATACTGCTCTCTTTTTGGGCCGTAGTATCTTGATTTATTTTGCGAGGAAAGCTCCGTACTTTTGATGGATGCCTGCCATTACTAATATATTAGAGCGCCTTCAGTTTCGTATGATACTGTGCAATACCTCTGGTGTGAAATAGTTGCTTCAAGCGCCGTGGCAGGCGGGCAGCCAGCGTGGAACACGCATTGGCGCCTACAAACCTAACAGGGATACTTCACGCGTTGCGCAATGCGTGAAGTATCCCTGCTAGGTTTGTAGGTGCCAGTGCGTCGCCGCTCCGCTTTGTGTTAGGCTCTAATATTTAAACTGGCGGAGTCAGCGTTATTCAACTCATGATTTTGAAATGTTTGCACATCCTGTATGGATTATTCTTATTTTAATTGATGAAAAAAAAAATATGTATTAAAGGAAAATATACTGTGTGTTTTGTAAATATTAAGGTCGTTCCGTATCCAACTTAATGATTTCCAAAGCACACGAATTTCTACACAATTTCTTATAGCCTTTTATAATCGATGGCGAAAAAGCAACAGCCAGGCGATAAAGTGTAAAGCCCGGTGATAGGAACTATAGCCCGGCTACATAATTTTTTATCGCTTCGTATAGCCCGGCCGTATGATTTTCTCCGCATTCTACAGCCAGCTATATGATTTTCTGTAGTCTTCTTTAGCCGGCTATAAGAATTCCTATGGTATTTTGAAACGCAGCTCTTATCGCCAATTTTTACCAGGGTGAAAAACTACAATTAATATTTTAAGAGTTTTTAACACTTATTTTTACTTATGCTTTACCGCTCGTAAATGCTTAAGAAATGACCAAAAAGGGTTTCATAGTAAGAGAGCTTTATACGTTTTTTTAAGAGTTGTCTTTTTGCAATTAAAGATTCGTTAACAGTCGTTGCTACTATAGTGTAACGGAGAATATTCTATGGAAGTTCCTTTGGATTTTTGATCCGAGTAGACATTTTTCCTCGGTACACGCTCAGAGCTCATAACACTTGGAGTAAAATATATCGACGGTGTAAGTCGGCAATCACATAACTCGGTTTGCGACGTCGCAGACTTCCTATCATACTTTATTTTTTAAACGGAAAACTACTCAACGACAATTCTTTAAAACTGTCGTAATTTTTCTTCTCTGTAAGAAGAAAATCCTGCAAAAACTTCAAGGAATAATGTCCATTTGCTCTCCTCCAAAAAAATATTATAGAGGCGGAGATTTTCAGACACCGCAAACGAGTTATGTGATTGCCGACTTACACCGTCGATATACAACTTTATATTATACTCGTCGTTCGAAAATTACTTATGGACAGCTGTAGAATATTTTCCATCAAACTCTCACATTTTGATTTTTTTACACTACTACAACAAAACTAGTTCTCTGAATAAGGTGTATTTATGGATTCAGGTTTTTCTATCTGAGGACAGTCAAAACTGCTTCAAAGAATAAGGTATACGTGTTAAATAGCTCAATTTATGTAGGTAATATTTCAGGGCGCCGACGGAAGGGGATTCAGTGGCGTGGCGTGAATTGTGATGTATCGATTATTCTGCCATATGAACCTATGATAAAGAATCGATTATTAAGGTGTTCGCTGCGAACACCCTGTTTACCGATCCTTTTCCATAGGTTTAAATGACATAACAATCGATATATCGCAAAGCACGCCACGCCACTGCCGGGGGATTACTTAAGTTGCGACCCGATGCATGTTCGTAATGGTTTTCCATTTTCTGCGAAAAGTTGGAAAGCATATTCTTGAGACATACTGCCCTCTACTGAGGCAAAGCACAGAATAGAAACCCCTTTCTTTATTATTTTTTTTTTTTTGGGGGGGGGGGGTCATCCCTTTTTGCGTTGAATCAGGCAATCTCATAGTTCTTAGGTATACCTAGACGGATGAAGTGAAATCATGCGTTTCTACATAGCAACGTTTCATAATCTCTGACTTTTCCCCCCTTCTCGTTAAGTTTCTGCCAACCGTGTACTCTTCATTTCATCGGTGACGGACATCATCGAAACCGCATGAAATTTCAAGAAGCAAAAAAAAAAGAAAACTAGGAGGAGAGGTATACACATTATCGGAGTGCATACGATAACTGGTTGGAAATTCATAAAAAAAAAGATAATTGAGTAGGTGGGTAGCTGACAATGAGTGTGAGACTATTTACCCGGAAAATTGATTCTGGACAGTGGCACAGAGGCCCGTAGGTAATCATCCTATTCATTAAATGCACGAGAGACTACCGCAAAAATACTTTTGTCGACAGAAATTTGCATGAGAATCCGCAGAATTTGATGATGTCGCACAATTGAATTACTGTACGTGAAGAGTTATTCACGCGTGATGCGGTCGCGACTGAAATGCCATTACAGCTGTACTGGGTGGAAACAGGATGGCGAAAACTTTTCTGTAAACCATCAAATGAGCTCATTTTCCCTCAGTGAAAATGAATGAACGATATGTTCATGATGAATGATCATGATGTTCAATTAAAAACGAAGCGACACTTTTGAAAACTTTTCATTGGATCTCAGTGAATTTTTTTCCTGTCTTCTAGAAAATTTAAAGAACACCACTATCGCGTCGACCTAGCGGTGGTGGTTAATAGAATGTTTGCATGGGTTCCAAGATGGTATTGATAATTTGAATTGGGAATCGACGCTTATCCACCGTTAGTCTAGTATATATAGATACCTACCTGATAAATATAGTTTATTTGATCTTATGGACAGGAGTCAACGAAGCTCGACGCCTTCGCGGATGACTTTCTCAACTTCATCAAAATTGCTTCATTGACAACAAACCTCCCCCCCCCTGTTGATGTTGAATCAATCGATGACCCAGAGTTGACTCTACCGGTGACCCAAACCCCCTCCCCGATGACCTCATCGATTACCCAGTTATGATCCTTTCGTTAACGTACTCTATCCCTTCGATGACATCATCAAATGACATCTTCGATCGTTGACACTCGTCAACACTGGTCGGTTTTTCAAACCAAGTTTTACCGGTAGGTTTATGGCCCTGGTTCCAAGAATGACCTCCTTATTCCACTAAATAAGTTCGATTTTTAGGGAAAATTCCGATTTTTCTGGGCAAATCAAACTGACCCAGAAGAAAGGAGGTCATTTTCAGGATCAGCGCTAAAAGCTACTAAGATACTACTACCGCGACACCTAACCGCCACTGATAGCGATCCTGCCGGAGCTCCTACAGCAGATCGCATCTCCTCATTTCCTGCCTTATTCCCCGGAGCAATCGAAGCTACGGCTCCATCACCCGGATATTTCGGCTTCTGAGCCCGGAACGGACGGTATGTCTAAACATCCCGGAAGGACGGTATGTCTGAACATCCCGGAACGGACGGTATGTCTACACATCCCGGAACGGACGGTATGTCTATACAGCCGTAACTTTATTTTTTGAGTGTACGTATTGAAAACCATTCTGGTCGATAGGGGGTATCCCCCTTTCATGATAACACTCATTTGTAGGGCGCCAAACGAAGTTCAGCTTAGGGGGGCTAATCCGGCAGTGTCCCGTCCATGTATATTCGTCTATGTCTATGTCTATTTCCTCCCGTGTTGACAACGCCATCATTGGTCTCATGGATGAGCCGCGATCGTTGACCCCTCCGCTGAGTCGGACGGCAACAAAGCGCCATGCGGCCGTAGGGGACAATGTACCCGCAGCTCCACCGGCTGATCCCGTCGTCACATTCGACATTCGACATTTTCCGCCGAGGACTCAAATTTACATTTTAATGGGGCAAGTGACTCGTCGTTCGTTTGCCAAGGAGCATCGCGTCGGACTCGCTCCGTCCACGTCAACGAACTCCTATCAGTATCGTCGTCCCCGGTTCAACGGTGTGACCACTGAATCCGTAATCGCGGCAGTATCCAGCATCCCGATACGCTCACCTCTGCTCCCCCACCCGCGCCGCGGTACCAGTTCGTATTTTTAGACCCTCCCCCCGAGCGCCCAAGATTACCCCTTCCCGTTGCCCCATAGCAGCTATCTCCTCTCGCATTGTTAGTCTGTGCCCGATGTGCTGAGCCGGTCGCCGTCCGTCCACACCGGTCACCCCAACCGGTCTTCTCCGCTCAACAGGTATGTAAACAACTCACAGCTGACGTCCTGAGGCCTGGTTCGATCACCTTCGGTTAAGAGCTATGCTTTACGATGGACCGTTTACAAATTACGTTGCAAAGGAAATCGGATTTTCACTATTCTCTGCTCGCCTTGCAACGCACTCCTAACGCGCCCCCCTCCCCCCCTCAACCAACATTTGACGAACGCTCATCTCACCCTGGAGGGTGAATGATTGCCATCTCGCGTCGATTTTTTACCTGAAATTTTCAAAAATCTTACTCTATGATATAAAATCATAAAAGTAACGCGTAAAGCATAATGCCTAAGGTGTGGACGCGTCGGCAGGTTGCACCGCGAAGCAGTCAGGAGGCATCCCTCAGATTGCAGTCATACGTTACGCAGCCCTGGAGCCTGGAATCCTCCTACCTACGTAACGTAGGTACCTGTAACGTAGGCTCAGAGGCTCAGACCCTCCCCCTTCCCCTTTGGCGTCACGTGTTGCATGACTAGCTTCTTAACATTCAACAAGCATTTTGAATATGTGTTAAATTTTAACCACGTATATAAGGATAAATATTTTTAGTTTCAAGATGTCCAGCCAGAATCGAAAGTGTCGTTGGACCATAAAGTTCACTGGGTACCTTAGCCCAGATTTCCCCAAAAGGACCTTTCAAAAGTTTTCGCCGCCAAGAGAATAAAACTAATATAGGTGGAACCGAGTTTAAGTAAAAGCACCGTAGTTCCATACATTTGATCCTCTAAGGGAAAGAGCGATAGATGACAAAGTGGGGGTCGATCGTGAAGTTATTTATTTTATATTATTATATTCTTTTTTCTCAATTTTTACTCAGAATGTGCTCAATCATTTCTCGCTGTACAGGTACACGGAGTAAGGGACCTCGGTTCAAAAAATTTAAAACCGGACTAGCTGCTTCAGCTCGCTACGCTCGCTTGCGCCGCTAGCCAGGGGCAAGCCCCCTGGACCCCCAGTTACTCGCTCCGCGAGTAACTGTTGGCTCGCTTCGCGAGCCAAATTTTGCTACTACCAGTGCTTAGAGGACTTCCTGGAGGCAAAATGATAAATTCAAAAACAAAGAATAGGAAACTAAAAATTACCTACTTTTAGAAAAAGAAACAACCTTGAAAAATAAATAACACTCCTGGAAAAGAAAATCAGAACACTTTTTGAAAATGTAACGGTGCGAAAGGGTGAAGATAAATCACCAATTCTCTTGGAAGAAGACATGAGCCGACCCCCGACATGAGTGAAACTGCCGTAGGACCCATGCTAGGGTAGAAGGGTGACACGTGTTGTGAGCAGGTAGGGATGGGTTTACGTGGAGAGGGAAACGGAAAATCAGAGGGTGGGAGGTCCCCCAACCATATGACTCGTCCAGCGTCAAAAACGCAAATATGTCGTTATCAAATCGAGGTAAATTTTGCAACTTCGGTCGCGCAAATCGAAAAACGAAGGGGTCTTGGCACATCTAGACCCTATGAGCTTTCATTTAAAACAAATCCGAGGAAAATCGGTCCAGTAGTTTCCGAGATCGAATTAGCACAAACTGTCCAGCGGCAAAAACGCTAATATGTCGTTATCAAATCGAGGTAAATTTTGCAACGTCGGTCGCGCAAATCGAAAAACCAAGGGATGTTGGCACGTCTACAGCCTAAGAGCTTTAATTTAAAACAAATCCGAGGAAAATCGGTCCAGTAGTTTCCGAGATCGAATTAGCACAAACTGTCCAGCGTCAAAAATGCAAATATGTCGTTATCAAATCAAGGTAAATTTTGCAACGTCGGTCGCGCAAATCGAAAAACCAAAGGATGTTGGCACGTCTACAGCGTAAGAGCTTTCATTTAAAACAAATCCGAGGAAAATCGGTCCAGTAGTTTCCGAGATCGAATTAGCACAAACTGTTGGAGGCCAAAAAAGGCCTTAGGATATTAAATATATAGATTATTGATATCAAAGTATACAGGAGTGCTGTACAAAAACGTTGGCAGAAAAAAATTCTGGTAAATGTTTAACCAAACCCAAGTTAAGGCAATTTCAATTACAATAATTTTTTTTTTTCAAAAAGAAGCTTTTTACGTTACATTCTAATCTGCAATCTTCGATCCAAAAATTGCCGAATTACAATGCAATAATACGTACATAATGTTCACAAAATTAACTTCACTATTCAAAACTTATTCTTCATGGCATTAGAGAGATTTTCTCATGAAAGTCTCAAAAAATAACCCGATTTGACAATTGAGGGGCTTGGAAGACAAAGCACATTAGGTACTTAGTACATTTTTTGAAAACATTTGAGACATAAATGATTTCAAGTAAAACTAGTCTCACATATTCTGTGAGAAATTCGCTCCCAAAATCCAATTTTTAAGCATCAAAAAGTCAGTTAGAACTTTCTTTTCGCCACGAGGATCCATGTATTTTCGAAACTTCAAACACGTATTTCTTGGAATAGCAAAAACTGCACTTATGCGCCTTGTGCTCCAAGTCCCTCAATTTACCTCTGTGGACTAAAGTCTCTTTTCTCGTGGACATTCACACATTTAAAACACACCGTTAGTATTCGTTTTTTGCCACTTCATGCAAGTAAACTGCGCACCAAATAAAATGCGGCAATTTGCAAATTAGGCTCTCGGTTTTCCTACAATTTTACGAACGCCCCCACTATGGCAGTAAACAATCTGTTGCGTGACGAAAATGTATGAAACCATCCGCAATCAGCTATTCCTAGAAGGTGTATTCATCCTCGCTGTTATTGAAGCGTGCTCTATTGTTCCCATGTTGCGTCCTGTTTTAACCTATCACTAACCGACAGCCGTCCACAAAATTTCACGGTCAGCTTTGGAGATAATCTCCGAAACTTCGCACAATTTTTCAGTACTGCAGAGGAGATCATTTTCTTTAAAATGAGCGTACGTGGATAAGCGATTTCTAAATACTCGGAATGGCTTGAATTAATTTAGGGATCAAGATTGGTACATGGAGAAAAAAACGCTTAATTTTGGGTATTTACGTGGATAAGAGAGAGAGAGGGTACACTTACGACCGGCTCTTCACGTGAAGTCTTGCAGGGCCCTTGAATGGAGAAAACTAAGTTTAAGGAATGAGAGCTAGATAGGTTAGCTGCATAGCATCGTTGCAATTTTTTACTTTAGGATATATCAACGGTATGTAAGTCCGCAACCAAGTATGTCGGTTTGCGACGTCACAGACTTCCTGTCATACTTTATGAACTTGTGTGCCCTGGTAAGAATTGGCGATAGGAGCTGCGTTTCAAAATACCATAGGAGTTCTTATAGCCGACTAAAGAGGGCTATTGAAAATCATATAGCTGGCTGTAGAAAGCGGAGCAAATCATATAGCCGGGCTATACGAAGCTATAAAAAATTATACAGTCGGGCTATAGTTCCTATCGCCGAACTTTACACTTTATCGCCATTGGCTATAAAAGGCTATAAGAAATTGTGTAGAAATTCGTGTGCTTTGGAAATCATTAAGTTTGATATGGAACTACCTTAATAACACACGTTATTAAAATGAGAATAATCCATACAGAGTATGCAAACATTTCAAAATCATGAGTTGAAAAACGCTGACTCCGCGAGATTAAATATAGAGCCTAACACAAAGCAGAGCGGCGACGCATCGGCGCCTACAAACCTAACAGGGATACTTCACGCATTGCGCAATGCGTGAAGTATCCCTGTTAGGTTTGTAGGCGCCGATGCGCGTTTCGCGCTCTCTGCCCGCCCGCCGCGCCGCAGCGTGCCACGGCGTCTGAAGCAACTATTTCACACCAGAGGTATTGCACAGTATCATAAGAAATTGAAGGCGCTCCAACATATTAAGAATGACAGGCATCCTTCAAAAGTATGGAGCTTTCCTCGCAAAATAAATCAAGATACTACGGCACAAAAAGAGAGCGGTAGTCCAAAAACTAACTCAGTCCTAGTATCCGTATTTAGTAACGTTTAGCATAAACTTTATCGCCTGGCTGATGCTTAGACTAAGCATCAGCCAGGCGATAAAGTAACTAAGCAGCTTAGTCGCCATCGGCTATAAAAGGCTATAAGAAATTGTACAGCCGGCTACAGAAGCTATTGGAAATCTTACGGCCGGCTGTAGGTCTAGGGTGTTTTGGAACACAGATTCTACTGCCAATTTCTACCAGGGTGAATTATAAGTTGTTTTAAGTGTTGAGTCCGTATTATTGATTTTTAGTGTACTACGAACAAACTAAGAATACTAGGAGCATAATGAAACTGTCGTTAGGTCACAGATACGCTTAACTTTTAGAGCAGAAAAGGCTCACAGGTCACCGATAAAACACGAGTTTTGTTTATACCCGCATCATTTTCCGTGCTCACTTTATTCGATCGCTGCTCAGTCTTTATTTATTTTTTTTCAGTTTTTCTTATCGGCGGTTGGCTCCTGATTGGAATTGGAAAAAAACAAATTATTTCTGGCAGTGAAATGAACCTTCGATGATAAGTTGATTTTGACTCGACAGACAATTAAAGCACGTTCTGATAAAATGTAAGCGAGAGGAAGAAATGACTCATCGACTGAACATCGTTATACCCTCTTAATGTTTGAATGCACAAAGCGTTTTGTTTTGAGGGTTTAAACACCCACCTGTCGCCGTCAAGTTCATTCAGATTATAGTCTGTCTTGTGCATATTAATTAAGTGTTAATAGCACAGAGAGAACAAAGCAGAGGCGGATCCAGCAATTTGGCAACACGGGATTTCCTCCATTTAAACCTATGCTAATTAATCGATTCTTGTTGGAGCACATGGCCCCTCCAAGAATCGATACATTTCCATAGGTTTAAAAGGAGGAAATCCCGTGTTGCCAAATTGCTGGATCCGCCAATGGAACAAAGAGCGAAACTCACGCGAGAACGTTTTACCTTTTAAATCTGTATGCTTCCCATCGAGAACTGAAAAAAAATCTCGGTTTATTTACTGAGAAAAGGGTAAAATTACCAAGAATTCAGGGTTCTATTCGATTTCAGTTTTTTCTCGGTAAAATTATCATTTGTGGAATTGGTAATTTTACTGAGAAATCTGGTAAAATTATTGAACTTTCTCGGTAATTTTACTGGACCTCGGTAAAAACGCCAATATTTTTTATCGACTGTGGTAGAATTACCAAGATAAAATGGCAAAGTTACCGGGAATTGATTACCAATAAAAGTGGTATTCTTTCCTGAAAAAAAAACGGTAAAAATACCGGTTTTTAGGTAAGTTTACCAGTCTGTCTTGGTAAAATTACCAATAATTGGTAAAAAGGAGATGGTAAAGTCGGTACCAACGGACCTTGGTAACGCCGAGAATTTTTTTTCAGTGAGAGAAGAATTTGCTGATGCAAAGCAATTTGATCGGGTCTTGAAGACGCGTAATTTTTGGTTTTTCTGTGGATGTGCATGTGCACCGCACAGTCAATACTCACAGATCAAGTTATTTTTTTACTCAATGATTAACTGCGCGAAATTATCGGTCAAGGTTGGTGTCGCTAAGGACTGCCAACTAATCAGATGCATGATACCGTAACACTTGATTTTGAAACCAGGAGAAAAAAATCCTTAAATGCCTACTTCAGGCATGAAGATCAAAATTCTAACTTTACTTTTGTGGAACTTATTAACTATTTAGGAACTACCGAATAATTATTACCGCTTCTTTCTTGTAATCTGAATGTTTACCAATTAAAAAATTAAAAGACCTTTAAGTATTCATTCGGGTATGCGTGGTAAGAAATAGGAAAAAGATGACTTAATAGGTACATTTATTCAAACAATATCACGGGCTTCAATCACCCACAACTTCAATGATAGTGAAAGCACGGTAACAGTAGGTAGATGGGAATGCCCGCAAAAAGAAAAAAAAGATTAAAATTCATGATTAATTAGGTTCAAATTATCAGATGGCGTATACATCTCCATACATTTACACTATACTTTTCTGATTTTTGTAGTTACGTATTATCACGCTTTTGCTAAAGTTATACTTCTTTAAATTCTCCAAAATGCCGATTAAAATTCACCGTTATTTTTGTATAGTAATAGCTTCGAAAATGTTGAAGCTTAGCGACGTATAAACGAAAAAACTGGTAATTATATTTTGATGTAAAATTAATGAAAAACCTATGATTTTACCTCTGTGGAGCTGTAGTAATTTAAAGCACGAGGAGATTACCTTGTTAGTGATAAAGCTTAAGTTTTCTTACTGAGTCAGTAAGATACGCTCACTAGTCATAACGCATCGTAGTTTACGAAGAAATCGTAGGTGGTAATTTTTTTCCGCGTCGTTGGAACTTGACTGACCCCTCAGAAGATAACCACAACCTACCAGTATGTTTGTCAGACGAGAAGTTAATCGAAAGCATATGTTCAGACGGCATTGACAACCATGGAAACAACATGGCTTAGAAAAAGTAAGGTAAAAATTTTTTCGTCACAAAATTTAAGAGATGATAGACAAGCATTCACTCAAAATGTAGTAAATTTGTATTAATCACATACTGCAGGATCCGCAGAATACAATGCAATTTCACCGTACACAATTCTATAATTTTCACACAAAAAATTAATTACAAGAAAATAATAAAATAATCTAAAGAATGAATGATCAACAAATTGAGACTAAAAAAGTTTTATAATGTTGAAAAAATGACTAGCCTGGTATCCATCGTTCAAAATGCTGGCTTTCCAGGGTTCTAAAGTTTTCATTAAAGTATCAATTTTCTACTTTCCCGCTAAAATCAATTTGTCCCTTTTTGTTGCACACGTAGTACATAACGCAAACCCGGGCCTGCGCCTGATGATCTACGTAACGTTTATACTGCCGTTCTACGGAAAAAACGCCGTATGAATATTCGATAGTTGCCTTTCTCCGAGTAAAACATGTATTTTTAAGGAAAGTTATGCATATATTTCCGTAAATTTACGGATATGTTAGATCAAGTTTGACCAAAATTATCTGAAAAATTCGTAAAAAAAAAAAAAATCAAAATTTTTCCAGTAAATGCGGTTTTCAGTAAATTAATCTGGCAACGTCTAAAGGCTTATACGGCGTGTTTCCTTAACACGGCAGTATAGCACACATCACTCCCTTGATGCAATATTTGATTCGATTGATTCGTAAAGTTTGGCACAGTTATCTTTTTTACCACAATAAGTTACTCTTACATTTTTATACCTAGCGCTGGACTGCAGCTTCCTCCCTCGTTTCGTGCAGTCATGCCCGCTAACAGGGATCCCCATCCCTCCCGAGGCAGTTGAGAACCCCCCCCCCCCCCCCAAAAAAAAAGAATGCTTCCTCTTAATTAATGGGGCGACTCCACTCAGGCAGAGGGGGTCCAGAGCTCTTCCCCGGAAAATTTTGAAATTTGATCTTTAAATCGCAATTTTAGGGAATGAAAATGTTTAAATCCACAGGGTTTGAGCATGACGCTCAAATCTCTCCCTCTCTCATTTGCGTTACAAAATATTTGCACGCTCACTTTGCACATGAAAACTGAAGTAAGGAAAATTTCTCCTTAAGGACTCATTACTCTTTCAGGGCTTTTAAAAGATATGAACTATGGCATTTTCAGGGGGAAAAAAGGATGCCACTGCTGGCACCATTCTTACCTACCTATGGACATATATGTAGTCACGTGATTTGAAAATGTAGATAGATGTCAGGTAACGTCGGCTTTAACTCTCTTGATATGCTTACAACGCGCAACATAATGTCGACTCATCAGACACTCCTCCCCCTTCCCTTCGGCTCCGTACTTAGGATTTCTTGAGTTTTTTCATGTCAAATTATAATGGATGATACTCTAAAAAAAACGAAAGCGTGGAATACACGCAATGTATTTTTATCGATTTTTTTTCAATTTCGAACGCATTGAAGCGATTAGAAATTAGGAATCTCATTAAGTCGACAAGAAGCTACACTATTCAGTTAGCCACGTGCTTCAGAAGCGTTTGATAGATAAATAGAACCTATTAGAAAAATCAGACACAGAAAAAAATAACTCACGTTAAATTTAGCCAAATTTTTGTTGGCATTTCATTTTCCCAATATAGAATAGAACGAAAAGTATGGCGATTATTTTTAGCAGAGCTAGTCCCAAAGTATCACACGTATAAAATATGTAGACGAATCTTTTTTTCATCCTGCAACACTCAGAAACTTTTTTCAAGCCGTAATCCCCACCCTGCTCCCGTGGCCTAATAACTAACTAAAAGAGCATGCAAGTACTGTATTTTTTCTGTTATTGCAGTTCGTTTATTTTTTGTACCTCTCTTGAAAACCGAGAGGAAAAACAGCTTTTAATGGCACTGAAAGCTTTGTTAAATTTTTTGTCCGTCTGAGGCAACAATTTTTTGTGCATGCGTGACTTATTGTCGCTGACGGTCTATGTTTTTACTTTATTTTTTACTTGCAGGTTTTGAAGGAGCCCCTGACAACGTAGTCGAGGCATGATGACGTCACTCCCAACGATAGTTGTGCTCGGCGTTTTCCTATTGGTCCAGTTAGCACAGGCTCTTAACAATGGGTTGGCTCGCACTCCACCTATGGGCTTCATGACCTGGCAGCGGTTTCGCTGTATCACTGACTGCCATAAATATCCCGATGAGTGCATCAGGTAAAAATTGCCATGCGAAAAAATATCTCAAAAGAAAAATGAAGAAAAAGAGAAAGTAGTGAAAATCAGCGTGGGTTCAATTTAATCAGACCAAGTTACGCTGGATGCACTGCGCAAATTACTTCGGTCCCTCTCGACATAATTTTTCCAAATCCAAAAATGTTTTTTTCTGGGGATTTCCTTCACATGTTCTTGACAGCAACAAATATCTGTCGGGAGAGAGATTAACAGCAGATGGAACATTTAGTCACAAATTTGATAAATTTCGTATGTACCTACTGTAAACATGCATTCCACAATGTTTATGTGGCTTGGTGTGTCCGTGGGATTAGCTAGGGCACCCCGGAACGCCCCGGTTATTTCCGGTGATTTTAGGGATCATTTGGTCCGGGGCGAGGGCTCTAAAGTGAGATCATCCGGACCCTTTCTTTATTGGAAACTTGAACCGCCTTCAATTTACGAAGTATACAACCCGCAATGTGCGGGCCCTTATACCCGCCAGCACCCCGGTCCCCGGGCCTCTGAGCGCTAATCCGGTCTTGGTACTTACGTGACACGTGATGTGCTCACAAAAATAAGGAGGCTATCTTAAAGAAAAGGATGTTTTTGAAAGTTAAAAATATTGTTGTGTGGGGGCCTCAATCCGTAAAATCTGTGGGAGATATCATTGGAGATGGGACGTATTTTCAAAAATTTCAGCGTATTTACGCTGGGAGAAACCGTTTATAACTAGTCTAGGAGTGAGTCTTAGAAAAGCTTCACCAAGACTTAGGGTAGGTACCAGCCCTTCCCTTGCAGGGTTAGACACAAATCCGGGAAGGGCCAGTGCTTACCAAGAATCTAAGTGGTGCCATTTGACCACATCCTCCTCAGCCATGAATGCTAAACCGTTTTTGTCGTTTATCGAATGAAGATATAACTGAATTACGTAACGCTATCAGCCAATGCAGGAGATCAATAAAGATATTGAGTACACCTTTTCTGGATAGCTGAACAATTTGTTCTGTCAAATTTTCAGCGAACGTCTGATCCAGAGAACAGCGGACAAGATGGTGGAAGACGGATACCTGAAGGCCGGCTACGAGTACCTCATTATTGACGATTGCTGGCTAGCCAAAGAAAGGGATCAAGACGGCAAACTCCAGGCAGACAAAAGCAGATTTCCCAATGGAATGAAGGCTGTATCCGACTATGTAAGGCATTTTTCACCCTATGATAAGTTCATTCAGAAATTGAGGGAAACAAGATTGAGTCTCCTTCCTGTAAAAAAAGGCACGTGACTCTTGCATTTTGTCAACTCTGACACTGCTAGCAAAGGCAAATAAAGCAAGATCAATAATATCAATGCAGAAAAAGATTAAGGCTAGCAGGGCCGGATTAAGGGGGTGGCCACATGGGCCGTGGCCATGACGGCAAATCTAAGGGGCGGCAAAAATTCGCAATTTTTTAAAGTGCAGGTATAACAAAAAATGGATTTATAAAAACAAAATTACAAACGAGAAAAGGCGACAAAATCTCTCATTTCCTGAGAGTAAAGTAATTTCTAATTTTGTCGTCTCTTAGTGATACAAGAGACAGCACCTTCAATAAGTCGAGTTAAGAGAGAGACCAAACACGCAATTTGGCCTAGAACGGCGCGACTTAGAGAGAAATGATAACGAGGACTTGAGAGAAAAGGAGAAGCCCTCGGCGCGACGATCGGCATGTAACACATATTAGCGCCTACAAGACTGCACGAATACTTCACGCATTGCATCAAACACAGAGCGGTCATTGCGGTCAGCGTGAAACGGATAGCGCCTACAAGAATGCATGAATACTTCACGCATTGCGCCAAACACAGTGCGGTCAGCGTGAAACGCATAGCGCCTACAAGACTGCGTGAATACTGCACGCATTGCGTCCAACACGGTGCGGTCTGCGCAGCGCGGCGGCGGAAGTCAAAATCATTGAACCACATTTATGTTTGTTCTTTCATAATTTTTTCGTTCATTTCTTATGAATGGAAGGCCTTGTCCACACAGAGATAAGTTTACGGAACGTAACTTTCGCGCAAAGTTTCGTGAATTTTTGCTAGTAGTGTTGACAGGGCTTTCCCAAAAAATGTGTTCAACACGAGTAAATGCGTCTTATGCACCCCTCCACCACTGGCACGTTCATATGATGGTTTTTATCGAGTTTCAAAACGAATGAGAAGGGGGCGGCAAAATATAGGCGGCCCATGGGCGGCAAGTAGGTGAATCCGGCCCTGACGGCTAGAGAAAAATTAGGCGTTGAGTGTGAGCTCAGTTCTCGTTGAGAATTATCTTACATTTTGCCCTGAAATCAGTCCAAGCACCACAAAGACTGACGTCAGAGTTCATGATTTTGGCCTCGAAATTTTTCAGTAAATGGCGGTGTGGAAGACATAGTAATTCCTATCTTCTTTGTTTCCATTGGATGGCCGGATTCTCGTGTATCGAAAACAATCGATTATGTATGTGTAACAAAGTATTATGTATCATTTATTATGTAAAAAGTGACCCGGAATGACACAAGAGTCTCGGAATTCGGGACCTGGAAAATGCTTAAAAGTGGCGCCAGTTCTCCCACTTACATTACGGCGCTATGTACCTACTCTATGATGGATACATGGTCGGTGCTCGAAAAGCTGTGAGTCATTTCGGTCGACAGGAAGACACCGATTTGAAACCCAAACAATGATCAAAGCCCGCTGAAACAACCGCGTGAGAGCGAGACTGTCAAAATTCAACGAGGCCCGGGGCATCAAACGAAATGGCGCGTTTTTGCAAACTCAGCGCGTTCGCAATTTTGGGAGCCGCGCTCTGTGCGCCCGTGAATTCCGTCTTGAATGGACCACTAGATAAGGTACGAATTTCAGCATTCTGATACATGTTTCTTAACAAAAATTTTACGTAAAACACGATGCACACAACAAAAATTACCGAAATTAACTCCTTACGAAGATATTTAATGTTTCTTAATGCGTGAATTCAAACCACCCGCTCATGAAAACTCAATGCTCTACGTGATTCACATCGCGCGCAAAACGTTATCATGACAGTCTCTGCGATATAAAAATCTGGCAACCTCAATCTTGACGCTTTGGCTCAGTTATAGCAAATTGCTAATAGTTTGAACAACACATGATGGGAAATGAACATTGCTCGATTGAGAAGCTTGCTGAAACCGTTGTAGTGGGCGATTTGACTCACGTAGAGTTTTGAGTTTCTTGTGAGCGGGCAGTTCAAATTCCTCGTAACCAATGTGAAATAAAAACGTTAATATCTTCGTTAGGAGTTGGTTTCCGTAATTTTCGTTGTGTGAATCGTTTTCTACGTGAAATTCTGATTAAGAAACATGTATCAGATCGCTTAAATTCGTACCTTGTCTAGTGGTCCATTATGAGCGCGAGTGAAAACTGGGTGAGGCGTCTCGCGGTGCACTGAACGGAAAGGTGAGCCTCGGAACCTTGTAATGCTTGATCACTGTAGCGTGAAATTTGCACAGAAAACCAGGTGAAGTTCAACTTCATCGAGGCTCGTCTTTCAATTAGGTCGATTTTGGGTGTCTCTGAGTTCAGCTGCCAGACTGTAGGAGCGAATTCAGTGGGTCGAAATACGATTATTTTTCTTCTAAAAAAAATTTTTTCCAGCAAAACTCCCAGTCGGGATGACACGGCGCGCGGCCCCCAATCAGTTGGAGAAATCATTGGGGGGGGGGGGGGAATTACGGTAAAGACCATTCCTTTTTCAAAATGGCTTTAGCTAAGACTATAGCGGTGACATCATTCGTGACCTCAAAAATATCGAAATTTCAGGTAAAGTGGGGATTTTGAAAAGCATATTCTAGAATGCCCTCAAATGAAATCGGTCCGCACTAGGGATGACCTAATTTTTGCAAATGACGTTGCTACCTATTAGAGCCCTCACATCTAATTTTTAACACGTTTTATTACTGATGATGTTTCATGTCTGTTACTCCGGACACGGAAGAAGAAAAAAAAACGCAAAATGCACCCTCATTCGATATTCCATACTAGGGTGTCCCCCTTGGCCACTGTGAGGCCAAAATCTCGTCGAGCTTTCCATGTCAGCAAGGGGCCACCCGGTGGCAATAAAGACAGCTTCAAAATGGGTTATCGATGACCTGGGTCTGCACCGGTGGCCACTGTGAGAGCTTAAAAAAAGCATCAAAAACCCAGTTTGACGCTTTTTTGGCCACACGGAAACGACTATGATATACAGGTGACTTCACGATAACTGGAATACTAAGTGACATCACTTTCATTTTCAAGACTACATAAGATTCATGCAAATATTTAAAATCAGTTATCATTAAAGACAATAAAGTGGCAGATAAAATAATGGCAATAAATTTTGAAGAAAAATATTTGCAAATTTCCCCGAAAATCCGTACATTTTCAAAGGAAATTCGGCATCGTCTGATGGCTGATATACGGTATTTTTCCTTAGCACGGTACTTATGTGGTTCCCCTCCTCTAATCTAAATGCGACCTGAATATTTATAAAATTGTTTGACAGGTACATGCCAAAGGTCTGAAATTTGGAATCTACGAGGATTACGGGAATAAAACGTGCGGTGGCTACCCAGGAATACTGGGTCATTTGAAAAAAGACGCAGAATATTTCGCTTATTTGGAGGTCGACTACATTAAAATAGACGGTTGTTACTCCGTCCCATTTTATGAAATGGAAGATGGTAAGACCCACAAGTTTACATTTTTTTGGTTTTTAATGAGAGTATGTATGCAGAATAGTGGATACCAATCGCGAGAGTCTGAAAAGATTCGTATCAATTTTTGATGTTTCAAAATCTTTGCTGATTATGCTTTTTCGGAAAGACGAATGACCGTTATTGTTTGCAATTTTCTCGGAATATTCTGTATCGGATGAAGAAAACTTAAAGCTCCAAAAAATGATCCTTCAGTTTTCAGTTTTCCTAAAAGTTATTAAATACCTGCAACGCCGGCGCGCACAGTGGATCGAGTCAACAGGAGAGGTCGGACAAAATTTTGAAACCCTAAAAGCTTATAACTCCGTTTATATAAAATTTTGAGGTTCTAAAAGTGGTTCCATCGGTTTCCTCGTGAAATTTTCTTCTACAAGCACCTCTTGAAATTTAAAAAGTGACGAATTAAACATCAAAATTTGCAGTCTTAGTCAAAAATTGTATGTCCAACCTCTCTAATTAACTCGATCCGCTGTGCGCCGTGAATACATTTTTAAGTGTTTTTCGACGATCACCATCAATAAATTTGGGATCACAGCCGGCAAGAGAGTCATTGAACACGGCTTGGAAATAAATTGGAGATGAAGAAGAAGGATCTTTAAAACAATCGCAAATTAAGTAGTTTTTTCCTTACTCCGACCTACTTCTCCAGTTGCTCGAAAGCAAATTCACAGGTACGAGGTAAAAAATCGGAGCGTCCGTCTGAACGCATTTTGATGATTTCAGGTTACAAGCTATTCGGGAAATATCTAAACGAGACCGGACGACCGATGGTCTACTCTTGCAGTTGGCCAGCTTACTTCAACGATGCCAGCTATCCGGTAAAAAATTATATTCACGTCACGTCCATCACTTGCCCTGGTAGCAATGACCGTAAAATACATGTTTCAAAAACTATTTTAAAAAAAAAAAAAACCTTTAGAATGCTCGTTTTAAGAAACCCTTGTGGACTATTTTTTAAAGGAAAAAGCTCTTTGTGAAATTTCCTCAAGAAATTATTTTAAAAAATGAGTACTTTTTCATGAAAAAAATGTTCAAACAAAATCTCTTTTCCACTTCACCACCGTAACTTAAGAACAATACATGTGGACTAAAATTTCTTATGTGACTTTGTATATAGCCCCATGGCTTCATATGCAGAATAAAATAGTATTTATTTTATTTATTTATTTCAAAATATCCATAAAAAGGCCTCCCAAAAAGAACAATCTAACTAAACAGTCTTTTTAAGAGTTGGTTTTTTGAAATTTACAAGTTTCTTAATACAAATTTAAACAGTCGTTGCTACTATGGTATCTGCATCTCCTCCTTCTATAATGACCGCTGACTCAAATAAAACATTTATTGACTATCGTTTTGTCACAATAATTTTAAAGCTTCAAACTGGAACAATGCTGCTGAGTTAAGGAAGAGAGCAGTAAATGAAAAATTAAGTTTTGACAATTTTTTTCATTTTTTCGAGAAACTGACCTTCTACTATTTTCCATTCAATTGTGTATTTTCAAGTAATAATTATGCAAAATTCCCTGAATTAGAAATAATTGGCCTTCAGGCCTGCACGAAAACAAAATATGAGGCAGCAACTTCGTAATGCAGCAAATTGAAATGGTATTTTTATGTAATGTCATCATCGAAATTTTCTTTGCCTCTTCTTGGGATGAATAATTTCAACATCGAAGATGAAACTTTTAAACCACGTATCTCGGTTTACGACGTTGCAAATTTCTGTCGTACTTCATTTGTAAAATTGAAAACCACTCTAACGTCAATGCTTAGAACTTCGGTGATTTTTCTTCTCTGTGCGAAGAAAATTCCTTTGAAAATCTTGAGGGATGGTGTTGATTTCTTCTCTCTCAAAAAAATAAATGAGAGCGGAGATTTTAAAGCGCCGCAGACAAGATACGTGGTTTTGGAGTTTCATTGCCAATATTTAATTTATTTATTTAATTTTATTTTTTTTAAAAAAAATTGTAGCTCAATTACGAGATACTGAAAGAACACTGCAATTTATGGCGTAACTACGATGATATTCAAGACAGTTACCAGTCGCTCACCCAAATTATGGATTGGTTTGCTCTAGTTCAAGATAGCATTATCCAACACGCGGGGCCCGGTCATTGGAATGACCCAGACATGGTGAGACACCATTGGTTAATTTTATGCTAATATTCTATTGCTTTATTGTCACTTTAGAGGCGATCCTAACAAAAAACGGACAAAATATTTTTTTTAAAAAGAAAAAGAAATAAAATAAACCAGAACCATGGCTATTTGCACACTTTCAAGAATCATACATCAATTGGATTACATTTTGCAATAAGAAACCACTATCTCTAGCTCCTTCGTAAAAGCACCTTTCTGCACAGGTAAACCGATGGCATATATGTTGTTTCTAAAATGAGCCAGAAATAGGGGTTTCTTAATGCAATGTGCGGTCAAATTACCGTTCATACGGTGACGGGGAAAGTAGCTTATTTGACCTTATATCGGATCTATTGCGCGTGCAAATATGTCCGAATATAATGTCTTAATGCATGATGGGTTGATCAGTCGAATATTCAGAGGTCTGTTGACTGAACTACATTGCAAAATTAAACAATTTTGCAAAAAGTTTACCTTCCACATAGACTATTGCTCATTTGTTTTGAACAATTGAGGGGCTTAGAGGACAAGGCGCATAAGTGCAGTTTTTGAAAAAATTGAGATATCAATGATTTCAAGTAAAACTAGTCTATATGATATTATGTGAAAAAATCGCTCCCAAATTCAAATTTTTAAGCATCAAAAAGTCAGTTTGAACTCTCTTTCCGCCATAAGAATCCATGTAGTTTCTAAATTTCAAACACGTATTTCTCGAAATAGCCAAAACTGCATTTATTTGCCTTGTCCTCCAAGCCCCTCAATTCATGTTCGTATCACTTCACTACCAAGAAAAAGAACATATTCAATTGCAAAAGCATGAAAAAGTTTCAGCAGAAATACTATATATCGATTATTAAAATGCGAAATCTCGTAACTCCGTTTGCGACGTTGTAGATTTCCGGCCATACTTCATTTTTTCCTTAGGAAACAAGTCATCGTAATTTCTTGAAAACTTCCTTGATTTTTTTTTCTCTGTTGGTAGAATATTCTTTATAAATTTCAAGTTATAAAGTTGCCTCCTTCTTCAATAAATAAATAAATAAATAAATAAACTAGGAGCAGAGATTTTGAGACACCGCAATGCTGCCCTGCTAAGGAAGAACGCCGTATGAACCTTCAGGCGTTGCCAATTTTCCTTTCATAAAACACGAATTTCCTGTTAAACTTGAGAATATTTTCCTTACAATTTTTCAGATAATTTTGCCCGCAATTTCACTTAAAGATTCTGAAAATTTAAAGGGGAAATATTCATTTCTTTTCTCAAAAATAAACATTTTACTGAAGGAAATTAGGCAACTCTCGAATGTTCATACGGCGCTCTTCCTTGGCGCAGCAGAATGGAGGTACGCGGTGTCGCTCTATACTGCCATGCTAAGGAAGAACGCCGTATGAACATTCGAGAGTTGCCAAATTTTCTTCCATAAACGGTTCATTTTTAGGAAAGTTATGAATATTTTTCCTTGAAATTTTCAGGACTTTTCGGTGAAATTGCGAGCAAAATTATCTGAAAAATTCGAAGAAAAATATTCGCAAGTTCACTAAGAAATTCGAGTTTTATCACAGGAAATTTGGCAACGCCTGACTGGAGGTTCATACGGAGTTCTTCCTTAGCACGGCAGTATAGCCATCAATATTTTTTTACAGCCACAGAGACTCCGAGCGGTCCCTTTGAAAAATAGTGCATTGATTGATCCCCATCTTATGAAAATACTGTTTCAGCTTTTGGCAGGAAACTATGCACTGACTCGTGATCAAGCTAAGATGCAGATGGCCGTATGGGCTATATTGGCCGCCCCTCTGCTGATGTCAGTGGATCTTCACACGATTAAACATGAATTCAAAGAGATTCTCCAGCACAAAGAGCTTATTGAAATCAATCAGGATCCATGGGGATTACAAGGGCGTCGAGTTTTAAGAGTAAGTAACTTTTCCCAAGTAGCACAGATTGCAATAAGTAGCAATTACATAGCAAAAATATTGCAATTCAACTGAGTGTTGTGCATGTTGCCTAGCCCTTATTTGAAGGGGGCCCATTTATTGAAACTTATTGCAATAAAATTGAAATCAGTTGTTATTTTTCATTGCGCAATGCGCATTGCATATTGCCTATCTATCTGACACATGGAACTCATCTTGTTGATTGTTCAAAATCGACATAAATCGACTAAATTATGTAAAAATATGCAATTTTATGGTGAAAAAATTACAATGGTATTGAAATCAAATTGTAATTTAATTACAATATTTTCGTTGCACTTTGCTACTTGGGTTTCAGTCCAGCATACAGTGGTAAAGATGTTTTCATCCTGATAAACTGTTGAATATACTTAAGTGCTTTGTTACGAGAGGTGTGAAACGCAGACTTCCTAAAATATTACTTTCAATGCAGAGGAATTATTTTTAGGAGCATGCAGACGTTACTTTTCATTTTTTTTTTTTTTTTTTTTTTTTTTTTGAAAGAAGAAAAATTTATTCAATAAAGGATGAATGTTTTTCGTCTCATTCCCTCACCAGGTGACTAAACGAATTTCAATTACTTCATAGATTTATATTTCTAAAACAAAAAAAGCCAAACCTTCAATACACTGTCGATTAGTCTCTCCAAAGCAGGGTAAGAATGTGTATAAAAAAAATATATATTTGTACGATGCAACGAGTTTTCTCCTCTAGTTTTGAACGGTTTTTTTAAAAATATTTTTTCTTTTAAAGTTGGGTATTTTTTGAAATAGACATTCGTTTTTCAGCGAGGTAGCTCAACTTCGTGGGCAATCCTATTTGCGTAAAATCTCAGGCAGCACTTTTTTCGCCCATTTCCACGATTTGCGCAAGGCTGGACACCCAGAACAACTGTTTAGAATTATTTCCTTCGTTTTCATCAGATTCTCCGGAAACGCCGAAAAGTATTATCATCATTTTTCAAACTTTTCTGAAAAAAACAATAGAAAATGCTCGAGATGTGTGCCGGTGAAAATGTGGGAGAGAAATATGCTGACTAGGGCATTGTTACTCTCTCATGCGAATTGCGAACGCATTTTCAAACATGCGCTTTTTGCCCAAGTCTGTGGGTGCAATCACAGAGAAGTGCAAAAAAGCAACGCTGCCACGATGATAAAAAAGTTAATTTCCTTGAGTTATCTTTTCATGAATAAATTATGCCTTTCCTAGCTTCTTCTTTGACTCGCGCTATGTGAGGCTGAGCTATCGATGAATCCACTTAAAATCCCCAGTTTGATCTCGAGTTAAAATCTTTAGTCATTCAAGGATATATTTTTTAGGAAAGGAAAAAGAATTACAACATTTGTACTGAAATTCGAAAATTTTGACTCCGCAATCCCACCTTTCCGATGCACACTTCGATGGCGAAACTGCAGAAATGCGTACATCGGTTTGCAGCGTTGCAGGCTTCCTGTCATACTTGATTTTTCATATGGAAAACCACTTAACGTCATTTATTGAGCACTTCGGATATTTTTCTTCTCTATGGGAAGAATATTCTGTGAAAATTTCAAGCCACGATGTTGGTTCGGTTTCCTTTTAAAAAATAAAATAGGAGCGGAGATTTTCAAACACCGCAACCGATATACGCATTTTTGCAGTTTCATCATCGACTTGATGCACAATCTCCCTCCCCCTCCCTCAAAAAAGAAATCGGAACTCCCTCCTTCCACGGATAAAAAACGGCATATTTCGATAACCTTTTTACCAAGACCATTGACAAATATTCGGAAAGAATCGACGTTTAGCTCCGATTTTTGCTTAATGTCACGCAGGGTTAGGTTTCTTTCATCCCTTACTTATCATAAGGGCGCATACTCCTCCCGTTTCCCAGGTGTGCGTGACGTCATTTATGACGACTCCAAAAGGATGTAATACATCTGAGAAATCTGCCATGTAACCAAGCAGCAAAATTTCTCGCAAAGTAGCAACGATTACTCGCGAGCAGAAGGATTTTTGTGAGATAATCGACATTCATCAGAATGATCGATATTCATCAAGGCAAACAACTCACGTTGAATCGATCATAGTTTCAAGCTGTACAATAATCAGCGGCACTCCTTTGTTTCGTCCTCAATGACATGTTAGGGGCTCAAGCACCGAGGACAGTCAAGGGTAGTGGCGTAGCTAGGAATTCGTTAAGAGGGGGGGACTCGTGTGATGGTAAATTTATATTATTTTGTGTACGTCCCTGATAATATTTTATGTCTGCCCCCAAAAGTAAAAAAAAAAGGTACAATTAACGAGAGTAAGGGAGGGAGGGAGAGTCTTGGTCCACGCCCCTGTAAGGGTCCTCATGGTGGCATCGCTAGTTGACAACACTAATTAGTTGACTATTATTTTCTTCTTCTTTAAATCCGTTATATTTCTTATAATTACTCAATATATAGCAGGCAATTAGCAATCACCGGCGACTTGCAATCTAATTGCGTTGAAGAATAATGTAACAATTGAGAAGTAAAGAAGCACTGTAGGAGGTACTGATTGTTAAGCTTGCAATTCAAACAAATATTTTATTTCTTCATTTATCTATTCTTAAATATGTTACCGAGTAGCATACTGCGAGTGTGTGCAATGAAGTTAGTAACCTTGGTTAGATTTGGTTAGGATAGGCAACTAAACTATCCGCCTAGCAAAGCGGAGAGTATCACCAGGATTTGAAGGCGCCTGTTTCGACGAATATCCATTGTTTTCCGGGCGTTTAAATACAGTGGCACAGTAGTACGAAGCACAGTAGAACCTCGATTATCCGCGCCTCGGTTATCCGCGGTCCATGAAGCGGACTTTTTATTTTACTTTTTCTATTTCTTTTGTAACCGACCGGGACCGAACGGAGGAATTCGGGGTCATTCTTCTCCTCTTTGGAAAAACCATCTTTCCAAAACGCATGGAAACAACGGCAGCCGAAAAAAGGTTCAAATCCATGACTCAGTCTTCCATCAAGAAATTCTTCGAGAGATAAAGTTTAATTTGTTTAACAGTGTAGTATGTCCCCTTTAAATTTTAAAAATTTTATCAATTCGGCGCCCTCCAGGCCGGCAGCCAATCCCATGGGAGCACTCTCGAACCCAGAAAGCGACGCCATAGGTGCTGCTTTCTGGTTGGTCGAGAGTGCTCTCAGTTCGTCTCGACCTCGCTGTTACCTGGATGTGCTTGTAAGTTTTCCTCTCGATTTTTCCCTTTTTGGGGGTAATCCGCAAGGATTACCCCCCATCTTTCATCGGTTCGGGTCGGCAGTGTCTTCTTTTAGTTGATTTTGGTCACGCCAAACGAAAGTTCTGTGTCCTTGTTCATTTTTCATCTTTTTCCTTTTATTTGTGGCATGTGGCCTAAGTCTCGAGCCCGGCGCTCAGATCTATTTTGTTCTGTTATCCCACATCGCTTCAGATTGGCGCCCAACGTCAAACCTGTGTTCTTCAAGTGTTTTAACTGTGCTTTTTAAGTGAACAAGTGAACATAAACTTTAATTCAATTTCCTTCATCATTATGTGAGTGTGAAAGCTGCTTCGTTTCTTCCAAGGAATCGCCGTTGGAAGCGGCCGCCATCTTGGCGTCCTCCTCGGTCTAACTCTTTTTGATTTTAGTGCTTTATTTCTCAATAATGTCTTTTATTTATGTCATTGGCGACCAAGAGTCTCTGCTCTGCAGGGTGAGGGAGTTCAGTGACTTTAATTTTACACATATCTAATTTTCACATCTTAATCTATCTTGCGGTCGCACAGTGATTCTTAACCTACACACGTCTCATCAAAGTCTCATCAAATCAACCTAATAATAATCCAACAATATGAAACTTCACAATAAATCAACCTTTACAACAACAATTCTTTCTAATCAACCTAAACATATTTCAATATAATGTAATTTAATCTTGATTCTAAATGTGCTACGCTGGTGTGCCGATATCTTTGCATCGCGGAAGGGTTAGCCTTTTCCCCTAGGAAAAAAGTCGACAACATCTTAAACCCAGTCTTGCCCCTTTCCTGGGAAACTACAAAGATAAAGGACGGCAGTTTTTTTTTTTCATGCTTTTTTCTGAAACAAAAATAAAAGCCGGATCATCCGTTCGTCTTCTCTGTCTGGTGGCACTCTTGGTCTGGTTGGAGTAACTGGTGGTTTTCTCTGTGCATCGTGAGGCTAGATCCAACCCTGTGTCCTGTTTGTCAACACGAACTAATCCAGATGACTTCGCTTCTCTTTCAGCAGCCTTGCCTGGCTTCGTCTGTGGTCTACGTGTGTGCCTTCCGTGTATCTTCATCAACGTTCCTGGATCATCACATATTAATCTGCGTATCGTATATAGTCTTAAGTTTTTACACATCATTCTACTTTGTTTGATATATCTTGTTTACATTTATTCCTAGTTATGAGTGGTCCAAATACTCGGTACCAACATCTGCGCAGGTCTACGGTCCCTGAGCGTAGAGGTAGGGGTAGGGGTAGAGGACGCGGTCGTGGTCGTGGTTTTGTGCCTGTCACTGATCCTCCTGTTGGAATCAATGTTCCCAACCAACCAAATAATTTCCAGCTTTTACCTGCGTATCAGCCTCGCCTGTTTATTAATCCCAACATGCGGCACATGTTCGACTGGAATATGGGTAATAACTCTTCCCACAATCTTGGTAATCCTTCTCATGATCGAGTGCAGATAAATGAGGTTTTTGACAGTGAAGTAGGTCTTGGTTTCGAACATCAACCTGCTCAGAATGCCATGCAGCACGATGTGCATGTTAGTCCGGCACCCTCTTCTAGGGCTCCTTCACGCATGAGCCATTTTCATTCTGAAGTTCCCCAAGCTGAAACTGCAATGTCTGACGGAGTAGGCTCTGTGCTACAGAGTTTGACCAATGAGTTGCGAGAGATGCGGATCTCTTTGCCCTCAATTATACAAAATGAAGTTGAGCGTCAGATCAGTGAAAATTCGAGTAGAAATAGTGTACCTATTCCACAAAATGTCACTTCACCTGCCCAGTCTTTACGACGTACATCGATTGCTAGTGTAAATTCTCAAGAACCTGCTAACCGATCAGTTGGGAGTAAGGTTTATCGAAGTTCTCTTAAGTTGAAAGATTTACCATCATACAACGGCACCTTGTACCCTGTACACCCTGTTGAGTTTTTAAAATCTGTAACTACCTTCTATGAGTCATCGAATGCCCCTGACCACGTGATCTTAAATGAGATAGTGCAGATTCTGAAAGAAAAGGCCCTAACCTGGTACAATGTTTACAGAAGCAAAGCTTCCACTTTTTCTGAGTTCAGCTCTGATTTCTTGGAATTCTTTTGGGGACCTAAAGTTCAAGATAATGTTCGTGCTAACTTGTTTACCCCAAATCAGTATCGTAAAGGTTCTTTAGACATGTGCTCGTATTTCCTAAAATATATTCATAAGGCTCAGTACCTTGATTATGCCATTCCTGAACCTGTCTTGGTTTCAACAATTTTAAGACATTTTCCTCCTGGGATTCGTCGGAATTTACATTTGTCCAATTGCGATACCATCAGTGTTGCATTGGAACAGCTCAGGATTTTAGAGGCTGATCCCGATTTGTCATCTGAAATACCTCTTTTCAATTCTTCTCAGAATAAACCCACCCAACCAACTAATCTGGCTTCGTCAAAAAAGCCTTACGGGGTGCATCAGGTAGATTTTGATTTTTCGGTGCCCCCACCCACAAACAATGCTGTAGACGATGCAACCTCTTTAAACTAAATGAGTGCTGGGGAGAAACACCTCGCCCAGCACTGAACCTGAACGATCTGAATTCACCCTTAACCCACCCTCTGTTTTCTCTCTCTCTATATCAAATTGATTTCCTCAGTGCTGATGAAAAAACATGCTTCCAATTAACTGCCATCCTTCCAGCAGATACACTCTTTGTGAACTACTCTTATCAATTGCCACAATTTAAGGCTAGCATCAAACTTTTATTTACTCTTCGAGCAAAAAACTTGGAGTTCTTGTCTGAGCAGCTCAACAGAACTCATCTGTCTGCTCATCCAACATGGATTCACTTTGGAAATCAGTTTGTGAAAGATTTTATTGCCAACGAACTTTGTGTCTCAAACTCAGTAGATGTTGATCAAATCGCTCGCCAGTGTTTTGACTACCTTTCAATAAGTTCTTTTTTAAATGTTTGGGCTACGCAACCTCTCTTGTGCAGTGATTTTGTTGTACCAACAAAAGATCCTCAAATGGGCAAGATCTTTTCCAATATTAATCATATGCTTAATCTTGAGGCTTCGAGAGAAAATAACTCTAAACTTTTAATTCTTAAGCATAACCAACAACTTTCCCACCTAGATAATATAGAATGTACACTTAACATTGAAAACATGGAACCTTTTTTATGCCTCTGCTATGAATCACTTTTATCTATAAACAATGATGTCCATACAACCCATAGTTGTTTCACCATGCCTGATCACTTCTTACTCTCTGAAAACCCGACAACGTTGCCAAATGTCCGGCACAAGTCACCATTAGTAGCATGCAAAGTTGATAATCACGTGTATAATGCTCTCATTGATACGGGCTCAGAGGTAAGTGCCATGAGTCTTGCGTTTTATCAGAACTTAACAAATACTACCGGTGTTCAGCATCCTAAACTACCAACTACAGGTATGTCGATCCGTGGAGCTACGGGCATTCGCTCCAAGAAAATTGCATTTCAGGTTTTTATTGATGTTGAATTTGAAGGGAGATTCTTTCCCATATCTGTTCTAATAGTACCAGATCTGAATGTCGATTTCGTCTTGGGTATAGATTTCATGAAGGAACATAATGTAGTCATTGACTGCGGTCAACGTTCAGTTCTTGTATCTGACCAAAAGATCAAGGTCCCATGGGAGACCAGTGAGTCTAGTGAGTCAAGTGCAAACACTAATCCATCTTGTAATCAGATACAAAAAGAACCTGATAATGCTTATGTTTATGTTCTGGCTGACAGCCATGGACAACACCTTAATTCTGATCTGCTTTCAAAACTATTATTCACACCATTACAAATTCATTATGACAACAATGCTACTTTCGAATCAATAAATAATACATTACAATCCATTGCTTCAAAAATTAAACCGTCTGATGCTGTTATAATCATAGGCGGAAATAATGATATAGGAATTGAGAAACAGAAACGTGAGCTTAAGTCAACTTTCAACACACATGTAATCAAACAATTGCCATGTCCAGTTGTTCTTTTTGATTTATTTCCCAGGCATGACCTACCAGGTGCAAATGTTTTAATTGATGCCATTAATCTTCACCTCCGGAAAAAGCTTTCGAAGGAGTCAGTTCATTTCTTTAACACTTCGAAATATTTTGTAGAAAGTGATTTTGAGAAGGCCAGTCCTATGTTGAACTGCTCAGGGAGAACAAAGCTCGTGGATGCAATTGTTGATCAGGTCAACTTGAGATATCAAGATGAGTACATCAGCCTTGATTCATTTCAAACCCGACTTGAGTCGAATTCGTTAACCGTTCTGGACGATGATCCGTCCATTCCATTTGATTCTTTCTATTCTGAGCTAAAGCACGAGATTCTCACTGACGAGGAGATAAGAGAGAAAATTGAATCGCTCAATCTAAATGACGAACAAAAACAACAGCTTTTTGACCTGATCAGTGAGTTTGTCCATGTGTTTTCAAACCTCCCAGGAAAATGTAATAAATTTACTGCTAAGTTTCGCCTGTCAGATGCCAATGTATTTGTTAAACGAACCTACCCCATACCCTTTTCAAAACTTGATGCTGTCAAGAAGGAGATCATGAATTTGTTAGATTTAGGAATTCTTGAGCCAAGCTCAAGCCCATACTCAAATCCATTAGTACCAGTGACCAAAAAGGATGGTAGCACACGAGTATGTCTAGATGCTAGATTCCTTAACGCAAAAATCATCTCTGATGCTGAAACTCCGGATCGAATTGACTCATTGTTAGGAAAATTTAAGCGTCCTATGTTTGTATCTAAACTAGATCTAAGTCAAAGTTTTCTTCAAATTCCACTCACGGAGGATTCCAGAGACTATGTGAGCTTTGTATTCCAGGGAAAAAACCTTCGTTTTACGCGAGTGCCTTTTGGAACAAAGGTATCTATGCAAATGTTTAACAAAGCGCTTGATAATGTATTGGGTCCTGAGGTAGATGATTTCTCGCTTAGGTATGTTGACGATTTATTAATTATTTCTGAAACATTTGAGGAACACCTGCAACACCTCCGTATTTTCTTTGAAAAGTTTGCTGAAGCTGGAATGACGTTGAAATTCTCAAAATGTATGTTTGTGCAACCCAAAACAGATTTTTTAGGCTATGTTATAACTCCAGATGGAATTGAAGTTGATCCATCTAAGATCCGTGCTATCACAGATTTTCCTGCACCCAAAGATGTAAAGTCTCTTCAAAGTTATCTCGGCCTACTAAACTTTTATCGCAAATTTTCAGTGAATCACTCCGCCATCATAGAACCCCTCCAAAGACTTCTAAAGAAGGATGTGCCCTGGAGATGGGGTGAAATAGAGAAGAGAGCTTTTGAAGAAAGCAAGAATTGTTTTGTGAAAACAGTAGTACTTGCCCATGCTAACTTTACGAAGAGATTTTACATTCAAACTGATGCTTCCTATGTCTGCATCTCGGGTGAGCTATTTCAATATGACGACGAGGGAAATCAACGTCCCATTTGTTTTTACAGTCGAGTTTTAACGCCCTGTGAAAGAAATTATTTTGTAACCGAGCTGGAATTACTAGCTGTGGTAACTTGTTGTGCCAAATTTCAACAATACATTCTAGGCTTACCAACAACACTCAGAACTGATCATAAAGCTCTAATTTTCCTAAATAAGTGTACATTATCCTCTGGCCGACTCATGCGTTGGGCACTTTTCCTCCAACAGTTTGACTTGGATATAGAATATGTTAAAGGAAGTGATAACATTGTCGCAGATACTTTATCTAGGCACCCGCCTGAGTTGCATAATTTACCTCCTTTTGATCTTGAACTTAACATTTCAAAGATATCTGTCGTTCCTAACTTCACAAATACCTTCAAAAACATATCTGATGCTCAAAAATCTGACCCAGAATTTGGTCCTATCTATGATAATCTTTCCAATAATGTAACATTAAAATATAATGATTTATACACTCTACACAAAAATGTACTTTTTCACAGAAACACACACAATTGCAACTGGAGAGTTTGCATTCCAAAATCTATGGAAACCGATATAATAAATGCAGCTCATTTGTCCATCGGACACTTTGGATGTACTAAAACCGCCAAATACTTGTCATCTTTTGTGTATTTTGCCAACTTAGACTCAAAAACCAGGAAAATTGTTACCTCATGCTTAGATTGTCAAAAAAGTAAAACACCACAACACTATTTTCGATCTCCTATGCATCCCATTTTGGCTGAAAAACCTCTTGAACTTGTCTCCATCGACCTCATGGGTCCTCTCCCTAAGTCTAAGGGTAATTTCTGTCACATACTCGTTGTCCTTGATGTCTTCACAAAATACCTTAAACTGTATCCCCTGAGGTCTGCTACAGCCGTAGCTGTAACCAGAAAATTCTTAACCTGTTATGTCCCGGAAGTAGGAAAACCTTCGGCAGTCTTATCAGATAATGGTCCATGTTACCGTTCTAAACTTTGGAACAACCGTCTTCAAGAAATAGGAATTTTGCCAACAAAATCCTCTGTTTACCATCCAAGATCCAACCCCGTTGAGAGGTATATGAAGCTTCTTGGCAACTTCTTTCGAATTTATTGTCATGATAACCATTGTTCATGGATAAAATACCTATCTTTCTGGGAAATGTGTGTTAACCACACACATAATTCTAGTGTTAGCTGCACTCCCTATGAACTCATGCACAAACAAAAAGCCCATAATTTCTTTGACAATTTCCTTTCCTTCCCGGAATCTGAGAAGACTGATTTTAACCAACTTCAAATCTTAGCCCGTGACAAATTACATTCCCAAGCACAAAAAAGAAAACAACAATATGATGAAAAATTTCACTTGATAACATTTAAAATAGGAGATAAGGTATTACTTAGACAACACAACTTGTCAAACGCATCGTCCGGAGAATCAAAAAAGTTCTTTCATCTGTATGAAGGCCCATTCATTGTAGAATCAATTGTAAGAGGTAATGCCTATCGCTTACAACATCCTGAAACTCTTGAAATTGTCGGGGTGCATAATGCCTCACACTTGAGACCCTTAGTGTCTGCTGAAACTGGTTAATCAGCCTCTCATCAATTTATATTGTTATCCTCAAATCATTTTATACAAAATTATCCTCATAATATTAATATTGTAAAACTATGCTTCTATTGAATTCACACATTTATATATAAGAATAAACAACCAAAATCAATGTAAACAAAAAACTTAAACGTATGCGGACCACTCATAACTAGTTGACTTTAACAAGTCAACTTATACTTTATATCTTCAAGTTTGCTTCAACAGTTTCCCACGTCCTTAGTAGAAAAAAAAAAAAAAAAAATTCTGCGAATTTTTTTTTCTCCGGGAAACTGGGGGGTCACCCAAATCAAACTTGTACTCTTCATTATAATTTAAGTCATATGTTCTATTCATGTTCTTCAAAATGTCCTTGGAATGAAACTGAGCAGCTCACCATTCAATCAGTTAACAATAATTCCTAGACAAGGTCCGTCCAACTTCATTCCTTTGATCAGTCTTGGTATCCGCACCACATCCGAATCTGGGAAGAGGCAGATTCGCTCTTGATCAAAATGAGATTTAAGTGTCTCCACTCTAAATCGACTTGTCCCTTTCTTTTTTTTTTTGCCACAGTTTTTTTTTATCAAGTACAGTCCCCTACATGAACAGATAATATTTCAACGTCGGATCTCCTGCAGGGGAGATGGGCAATGAAATATTTCATTCTCAAGTCATGTTCAACTTGAGAAGATCCCATGTGTGCATAAGCAGGCAGGGCCCGCACATGGTTAAAAAATATCTTCCTTAGTGTATCTTTTATGTCATTCTTGAGTCCACCTATGGAACCTTTTTCTATTATTTTTTTTTACCCTCAAGAATCAATGTTTCCTTCGTATTAGGGTACTCTTGCTGGGACGTTTCCTGAAGGGGTTAAGCGACAGTAACTTGCCCGACTTTCTTCTGTCATGCCTAAAGTGCACTTGGGTTCCACCTGGAATATTTGTTTTATTTTCTTTTACTCGCCCAAGGACAACCACCCTTCTTTCTCTTGAGGTCCGTGCTCCAAAAGGCTCAAAATGTTGCACAACCAATGAACAATTCCGCGACAGACATCAGTCTTAATTTTTTTTTTACCCTCCCTGTCCCCTTGGATACTTTAACATTAATTTTCCGATGGTCTTGTCATGTAATCAAATTTCAAATTTAATGATGGGAACGTCAAGTTCATCAGTTACATCTCTTTATCTTCTCACTCTTTAAAGAAAATAATAACTGATTGGGTGGCACCACTCCCTAAAATTTTCTTTTAAGCCGACCCGACCCGAAAAATGTTTTCTCATTTATGTCAATTTTCTTGTCATTTGTAATTTTTTCAATGTACTTAATGATTCTCATTTCTTTGTTCAAACTAGAGGTATTGAAAAATTTCTCATAGTTACCTTTTGTTACATTTGTGAATTTATTTTATTTTGTATTCTAATTTTGAATAAACGGCGAATCCTCAAGGATGAAAAAAATAAAGACCAGTAGTAATAACATTGCAAACCCAACCGATGAATCTAGTCTTCTAGTCTTCTCAAAGTGTGTAACAATTTTTTTTTGCGGGAAACTCCGCTCTTCCCTATCAGTCTTCCAACACTTGTGTTGGATGACTGACACGGAAGAGTGGGGGTATCTGTAGTATGTCCCCTTTAAATTTTAAAAATTTTATCAATTCGGCGCCCTCCAGGCCGGCAGCCAATCCCATGGGAGCACTCTCGAACCCAGAAAGCGACGCCATAGGTGCTGCTTTCTGGTTGGTCGAGAGTGCTCTCAGTTCGTCTCGACCTCGCTGTTACCTGGATGTGCTTGTAAGTTTTCCTCTCGATTTTTCCCTTTTTGGGGGTAATCCGCAAGGATTACCCCCCATCTTTCATCGGTTCGGGTCGGCAGTGTCTTCTTTTAGTTGATTTTGGTCACGCCAAACGAAAGTTCTGTGTCCTTGTTCATTTTTCATCTTTTTCCTTTTATTTGTGGCATGTGGCCTAAGTCTCGAGCCCGGCGCTCAGATCTATTTTGTTCTGTTATCCCACATCGCTTCAACAGGAAACGTTTATTGATTCTTAGTTGATAATTATATCATTTTCTAATGCATGGTTAGTGTCTTTACTGATTCCTTTAAAATACAGTCTTTCCGATGACTCTTTCCAGCTGTCTTGCGTAGATTCGGATTTTCCGCGATTTTCGATTATTCGCGGTATCTCCGGTCCCAATTATTGCGGATAATCGCCAAATACTGTACCAAATGGCGGGAATAGCCACTTGAGAATGGAGATGTTGCATGTGTGAGGAATTTGCGATTTGACTGTTGATTCTTATGTAAAATTTTGTGAGAAACACGATGGTGCCACTGGTTTTCTCTGAGATCAACTCCCAAGCTCAAAAAAGCTCTCAAGTTGAGGCCAAAATGGAGGGGATATCCCACGCTATCCTGAGAGTCCACGTCTACATCTAGACAAACTCTCCATGCAAAGAAAGGGAGCAAATACATTGACAGGGCTGCCACTTTATTTGGGGATTCTAAAACTGAAACTGAGAGTTTGTCTTGATGTAGACGTGGACTCTCAGGGTAGGATGGGATATCCCCTCCATTTTAGCCTCAAATTGAGAGTTTTTTTTGAGCTTGGGAGTTGATTTCAGAGAAAACCAGTGGCACCATCGTGTTTCTCACGAACTTTTACATAAGAATCAACAGTCAAATCGCAAATTCCTCACACATCGACGGTAAAACTACCAAACCACGTATCTCGGTTTGCGACGTCGCAGACTTCCTGTCATACTTTAATATTTAAATAGAAAACTACTCAATATCAATTCGTGAAAACTATACCGTGATTATTCCTCTTGGTGCGGAAAAAAACCTGTGAAAATTGTAAGGAATGATATTGATTTGACCACCTTCAAAAAAATGAAATGTGAGTGGAGATTTTTAAACACCGCAAACGAGATACGTGGTCTGGTAGTTTCACCGTTGACATGCAACATCTCCATTGAGAACCCGAGAAATCCAGGTCAATCGAGCAGTGGATCAACTTACAGTTGTATAATTTAACGTCTCTACTTAATTCTTCTACTTCCTCACAGGAGAGACAAATAGAAATTTGGAAGCGCGAGCTGAAACCGGAGGACGAGTATGGTTCGAAGTATGCTGTGGTGATAGTGAGCCGAAGGGAGGATGGAACACCTTATCCCTACAACGTGACGTTACAGGCGATCGGGCTTACGCATCCTAACGGATACTACTATAGGGTGAGTCACCAGTGAATGTTTTTCAGCTCATTTCACCATCGATACTCCATTTAAAAACGAAGATCTAACCAGGTACTGTAAATTTAAATACCAAGGAGGTTCGGTGGTGTCTGAAGGGAACTTTCAGCAAAAAATGCATACTCAAAAAGATCCCGAAAATTTTTGAAATTTTAACTCTCTTTGCACGTATTTCGAGGCTTCTGCAACACAGATTTTTCATAAATTTATGCAGAAAATTACACTTTTTTTTACTTTAACACAAAATACTTTCAAATTGTTACATTCAACAAAGCTAGAAAATTGTTGACATTTCAACTCTATTTGGATGCATTTTGAGGCTTTTCCGACGAAAATTTTAGGAATGAACATGGTGTTTTCAATTAACACTCTACATTAAAAGAGATAAATATATTTGACGGTCTCAAACTTTATATTTTCCCGCACTTTCTCATCTCCTGTCTCAATTTTCCTTCTCTCTTTTCCTCCTTTTTTTGCTCTCGGGGCTGGCTTTTTTGCTGGCTACGTGCCTGTTACTAATAAAATATTCAATCTGTTGACAGGATGTTTTCAAGCATAATGAGACGGAGCTACAGTACGTTCAACCAAAATCCTTCATAACCGTCAGAGTGGTTCCTCAAGGTAAACTGTTTTATTTTTAAGTGACGTTTTATACAGATATCATACAACATAGATCTCTAAAGGAATTTTGAAATTAAGTATTATTTTTATCATAGGGGTAGTTTGGGGTCTCCGGGAGCCTGCCCATCGTGAAAGCTCTCCCTCCCCCATGGAAAAATGTGACTGTGCGTAGCCGCTCGACACGTGGGGAGGATACACATGGGCTCTCACCCCTCTTTATCCCCCACACAAAGTTTTATGGCTACGCTTTATCAAATGGACCGAAGCCATTAGAAAGGAACCAACCCACATTTTCGAAAAAGTTGAGTTAAGAATGTTTTTGAGTTTCACTAGTCTTACATTTGCTCCTGCCAAAAACTGAAAGTCTAAAAAAAAAAAAAAATTATCGTGAAAAGAGGGGCTTAAGTTTATTTTTCATATTGAGTCTTATGCAGGATAAACCTTAAGCCTCTTTTTCTCAGTTAATGTGGGTTGATTCCATTCTGATGAACTCGGTCCAAATAAGATGACTTCCATAAAGAAACAGCAGGCGTCAAAACTGTCAAATCGTAGTTTGAGGGAAAAATACAGCGAGGGAAAATTTTTATACGAACAGTCCCACATTTTAGTACTTACGTCTTACTTTTTTAAAAAATTTAAATTTGGATGTGAATAGTTTTCTTGACGCTATCCATAACTTACGGAAAAATTTCGACGGCAAGACTGCGATGTTAATAAATTCCAGCCTCCTCTTTAGTTCATGAAAGAGCCAGCACCTAAAACTAGATATTTTCAGTCGGAAGTTTTGGGAAAAATACAATTTTTGAACCAAAAATGTAAATGGGAATTTAGTTGCCTTTTTTTGGAATTTTACAAAACATACGTAAAGGCACGAAATAAAGTCCGCGAGACGACACTTTAAATTTTGACGAGGTGAGTTGTTGACGCTGTTTGAAATTGCAGGTCAGTATTAAATAACAAGGAAAACTGGGATGACTCGAGTCGGACAGTGAATGCCTGTTTTATTACGTCATACATATTCTCCACCGTTTCGAGGCGTCGTAAGGTGTCAAATTTTTGACGCAGTAGGTCAAATTTTTGGAGTTAAAATTGATCTTTGGGTTTCATTGTAAACTGCATTGAGCGGGACAGGTACAACGTGATCCAGAGAACCTCTTTCACCCTGAAAGATCCGAAACCCGAGGGCAGTAGAGGTTCAATATCGTAGAGCGCCATGTAAGAGTGCCATAAAGCGACTTATACATACATGTGTATGTATGTAAGATCCGAAACCCTCTGATATCCCCCCTCACCATTTGAGCCATTGACATATTAAGCGATATCCATTATTGAGGCTGGTAGTAAATTCATTAGTTTTGGATTATGACGTCACAAAAATTTTGAAAAAACTATAATATTCCCAAAAAATTGAGAAGTCGTGGCTCCGGGACTGGAGGCGCTTTTGGGGAAAACTTTTCAAAAAAAAAGTCATATTTTGACCTATTAGACACGCTCTCGCAGTTGAGGGCTTTAATTTGGGACATGCCTTGTAGGCAAGACATCCAACTTAGATATGCTTCTAATTAATTGTGGTTCTCTGTTCCAGGTTGCGTCGTTCTAAAAGTATTTGCGAGCAAGGAAAATAAGTCAGAAAACACGACAAACTCAACCACGACGCAGTAGAAGAAGTCAATTTTGAACCAGTTTATAAGCACATTTCTCCATCGTGGTCTGCTAAATCGTATAGGGATGGATTAGCTGTTAAATCAGCTCGAGAAAAATCAGCATTAATGAACAGGGGTCTACAGCCTACGTCGACTGTATTCGGTCATAAAAAAGGATTATTGATGAGAAACAAGTGGAAAGGAGTTTGTGTGAAGAACATGTCGGTCAACTTTTGGAATGTTAGGTAGATGAAGACTTGAACCCTGAATACACTGCAACCTGTATTGCGCGGTTTCTTTGCTATTGAAAGTGCCATATCCTTTTCTTTAAAGGTCAGATTAGGGACCTGTTGGTCATGAACGAAAATAAACGATTAAGAATATTTTATCCCTTCGTCAATCTGTCAGTGAAATATTCTGATTGTTGCTCTTTCTCTGTGAGAAAAATTCACCCATCTTCCGGTTTGCATTTGCGTAAGTGATTTGGAACCCTCTAAGGAACTTGGCTCTTGAAACTTCTTTAAAATTGATTACTTTTTTTCTCCGAAACAGAAGAATACTTTCTTCAATGATGGGATCTCTCTTTAAACTAATCTAGGTATCTCAAATTGTTTAACGTAAGACTAGGCTTAGGAGTCATTTTTCTTGTGCAAAGACGAAAGAATACATTTTTAATGAACCCTATTAAAGCAAGGAAACTTTTAAGGCTAAAGGCAGCTACCGCTAGTTTTACTCATTTCATTGATATTTGACGGTTGGCGAGCCAGCAATGTTAAAAAATGGTCTACAGCAAATAAAAAGAGAAATTTTTTCGTGAAAATTTAAAAAATCTGCAGACAGAAATCGACATTTTTCAAACGGGGAGTGGATATTCAAATCATTTTCAGCTCAATTCAGCGTTGCTTCGATGACCCGATTGTATCTCTCTTCCGGCGTGAGTCTAGTGGCTTACGAATGAAAATCACTGCCCCTAAAACCACAGAATATTTTCTCAAATAAAGGTGCTCACGAGACATCGTTATTTAGATTCTTTGCACGGCAAGGAACATTTTACGAAATCTTCTCAACATCAGCAAATACCGCTGGGATATTGAAAGTTTTACTCTTTAAGCCCCAGCGGCGGCCGCCTTTCGTTGCCGAAGGCAGATCCCAGCGCTGCAGGTAGCCGAAGAGGCATCAAAAGACCGCGTCGGAAAATTCAGCTGCGCACAGTGGAACGAGTCTTCGAAAGAATTCGGACATAAAATATATCACAAAAATTGCAACATTTTCCGTTTTCCTCGTCATAATTTTAATTTTTAGGAGTGCTTTCAAAACCTTTTACGAGTAAACCAATGAAACTACTTTGAAAACATCAGCATTTCATATTAATGAAGATACACTGTTTCAAAGTTTTTTAATCATGTCCGACCTCTCCCGTCGACTCGATCCACTGTGCGGCGCGGTGGCCGGGAAACCAAAACAACTCGAGAGCGGCCGGCAAAAACAAACGCTGACCCGCCGAATTCCCAACTCCAAACAACCGCCGGAAAAGCGCCGGATATAAACGCGAGCCGGGCCCCAAAAAAATCCACTTCAGTTTTGACTTCGAACGAGCACCCGACACTTGCACCATGGCTTTCGCTGCTCTGACCGTCCTCGCCTGCTTGGGCGCCGCCGCCGCCTACGAATACGACTACGCCCCGGCCGCCAGCCCCTCGTACTTCGCCGACTCCTACCAACAGTACCAGTACCCCCAGCAGCAGTACTACCAGCAGCAGTCCTACCAGTACCCGGCCTACCCGCAGTCCTACCGCACCTACGCCCAGGCCCCGGCCAAGATCGAAGCCGCCCCCGTCCAGGCCAAATATGACGTCATCAGCCAGCCCTCATACAAGCACGCCCACGCTCCCTGCCCGGCCCCCGTTCCCGAAATCAAGCCCGTCGTCGTGAAGTCTCAGCTCCCGGTGCCTTTCACCTACGGAGTTCACCGTCAACCCCAGGTCCTCGAGCACCACGCCGCCCCCTCCGTCTTCCACTACTACGGACAACCCTACGTCGTCAAGCACACCCAGAGCGCCGTCCTCCACGCCTACACCCAGAAGCCCGTCGTTGTCGACAACTACGAGCACCCCCAGGTCCACGAAGAGTACGCCAAGCCCGCCGTCATCGTCGAAGAGGCCTGCCCCGAAGTCGAGCACTACCACCATTAAACGCCCCTCTTGTAAGTTGTTTCTTGCCTAGCGCACCCATGTTCCTCAGTTGATCATAATACAAACCTGTTGTTAATTACCTCAATCCACGCCTCTTCGTTTTTTACTCCTTTCCTGATTAGTAGTAGGTAAAGCACAAAAACATAGCCCGAATATACGAATAAAGAATAAGGAGAGAATTAAAATATGGGTAAACAAGACTGAAACATTAAAACCACTAAAAGGCAGGACGTTTCGAGCTGTTACCAGCTCATTTTCAGCAGCAAAAACACATAAAAACAAGTAAAAAATTGAGTGGTAAAGCCTGACCCCAGCCGTTATCACGTAACCACTCAATGTTTTACTTGTTTTTATGTGTTTTTGCAGATGAAAATGAGCTGGTAACAGCTGGAAACGTCCTGCCTTTTAGTGTTTTTAATGTTTTAGCCTTGATTACCCATAATTTAATTCTCTCCTTATTCTTTATTAGCAGTAGGGTGAGATCAAAAAGACGGATGTAACCAGTGGCGACTCTTGAAAGTTCTCAATACTGTTTTTTCTCCATTTAAATGCATGTAAATGAATCGATTTTTGATGAGGCTTGCTTCATCTAAAATCGATATTTTCAACGGATTTAAATGGAGGGAAAAAAGTGTTGCCAATTTGCAAAATCGCAACTGGATGCAACCAGAATCAGCCGAACTGCATTTTACGTGCATTTCCATCATAGTTCGTATTTTTATCACAGATCTAAACAGCGTACCTTTATTAATCCCTCAATAAATTTTCTCTTGATTTCAAAAAAATATTCCCACGAAAATTAAATCCAGAATGTTGCTTGGTTTTATTTTAAAAAAATAATAAAAGTTGAGAAGAAATCAGGTGTCCAAATGGATGAATTTAAGCAAAATCACTCTACCACATCAGGTGTCGCCAGTTTTATTTTAATAAACAGAGAACTAATTGACATTCCAACTTAAAATTTCTGTGATTATATGTATATTATTCCACAGTCCAGGTGAACTTCATAGAAAAAAGTTTCTAGGCTAAATTTAATGCAATTATCCATCAAAAAATTAAAACATGAGTGATAATTAGGCACTTTGAAATGCACACAGGCTTATTTTAGTGAAATCCTTTCAAATAATGTTTTGAGTTTGTGTGCCAACACTTTTACTGTCTATGCTGTAGACTTCGCGAAAAGTCTAGGTATACCTCTGGCACACGGTTTTGAATTATACTCAAAAATTCACTTCATTTCTGATATATTTAGATCTTATACGCATTCTTACTAGGCAGTACTCAACTACCCATGAATGAAGTCGGAAAAATGCGTACATACATTGCAGCTTTTTAAAATTCTCCGATCATGTTTTCTTTTTGTACGGAAAAACTTCAACTAAGTTGCGTTTTTTAAATTTCCTGAGAATGAACTTGAATGCATAAAATCCATTCACAGGCAATTGCAAGAGCAATTGTAGATAAGATTTCCTTTAAAGAAATAAAACATGAGCGGGAATGAACATTTTTTGACGTTAGCTATGGAGATAAAGATTCCTACGAAAGTTGAGGGTACGAAGTTCGTAAAAATAGAGTAAAAATTCATAGCTTATTTTTCCATCTGAGCATATGCTCTTTAGAGTGAAAAAAAAAAAAACTGGCGTATGTCAGGTGAATGAATGATAATATTAATAAATTGCAGTATGAAAGTTGAATATCGCTCTCAAAGCGCACTTTACTCCTCTCATGAATGCGAATACATTGGGAGCCTCGCTCGGGAAAAACATGATAGGTTTTATTATCCTAAACACTGATTATTAACTGATTTTTTTTTAAAAAGGATCAGTATGCTATTTTCAATCTTTTCAATTTTTATTTTTAACGGAAAGCAAAATATTTTTTCCCTTTTACGAGATTTATTCGTGTTTAACTACAATCAGGTAATACGTGTAAGTATTACAAATAGCCAAATATATTAATACTTCAATAATGTTCACAACATTTCCTGTTCACAATACAATATCAAAGTATTATGAAGTATGAGGATTAACGATGAAAATGCGCGTCCCTCAATTTTGTGAGGAAAAATAATATGAAAAGGTATAGTTCCTTTTCACAAAATTTGATGCTGCCAGCTACAAGATCAACAATTAAGGTAAGTTAAAAACATACATTTGATAATTGAGATAAAAAAGTGCGGATCTCTGATAATGCGCACGCGTAGCAGATCTCTGCCCGATTTTTACTTTCGAAAAAAAAAACTAACTAATTAACAGTTTTTTCCCGTAGTGACACTCATTAACCAAGGGTAGCATCGTTGGAGAAGTTCGCACTTTCAAAAATAAGTTTTAAGAAGGTTAGGTGGAAAATTGAAAAAAACATTTCGTTGGCCTTCAGATAAAAGGATTCACGTGGGGGATATTATTTTGCCGCCTTTGTGGATGCTGTAAGAGATATTTGATCGAAAACCAAGTTACCCGCGTCCAAATAAATTTCAATATAGGTATGAAAATCAGTGGCAAGACGTGAACGATCGATTATCGATATTTCTCTATTTGAGGCTGTCGTAAAGAATCGATTATCAAGGTGATTGTTTGCGAGCAACGTGTTCATAGATCCTTTTTCATAGGTTTAAATAGCAGATCAATCCATGTCGCAAAGCACGCCACGCCACTGATGGAATTCCGTTTAAAAATTCGGTGCGTTTTTTATTATGACATGAACATAATCCCTCGTGGGCTTGCATTTATTTAGCCATTTCAAGGAGCTCATAAATGCGAAAATTCTGTTTTCGTCATATTCCAATTTTTGATCTGTAATTATACTCTTGTCCATTTGATTTTCAGCAAAGGTATCTTGATTTACCTTAAAGAATGCGATCTGCCCCAGCGTGACAGTAGAATAGAGAGCGAGAGACGAATTGTACATAAGTATTATTTATTAATTATTATATATTAATATTACTTATTATATATTATTTATTAATTATTATATATTAATTATTACTTATTATATATTATTTATTAATTATTATATATTAATTAATATGAAGGGCGAAATTTTCCATAGTTATCCTTTATCATTTTCGTTCACGGCACGGGGGTCCGATGTCCAAAACTGTCCTTGTTGTTTTGAGCGTGCAATTTTTCGTTCCCCCCCCCCCCCCCTCTTATATTTTGCATTTAACCTAGTTTGCGAAAAGAGGGTAAGCTTAATTTGGACGACTTAGTTGCCTGTGGCTTACAATTAGCACGTTTAACAGATCTGGTAACTACATTTTCATCCCGTCCAAGAGACGGCTTTATTGAAAAATATTATCATGGGCATATGTTTTTAAGTTTTTACTTGCTCGTTCTTCTTGTCAAATTTGCTATAGAGGCAGAAGTTTCATTGTTGGTTTTGAAGAACACAATGTACCTGCTCAGGCCTGAGAAGATAAAAATTCTTCTCTGTAGATTTTTCAATCTTGTCTTGAAACTTATACATTTAACATTAGGCAAAACAGTAAGTTCCAAAATTATACAAAAGCTACATTCCAAAAACGCACTCATTTTTAATTTTGTTGTTGCTTAAAGGTAGAGTGAGAATATGTAGTTTTACGAGCTAGTTTGGTCATTCCCAAAAAGATAATATCACAATGTCGCGTAACGCAGCTAATAAGAGCATGAGTCAACGCGCCTTCAAACTTCATGCGAACAAATTCCCGTTTGACGATGATGCATTTCTACGTGCCGCGATGTAAATGGAGTATCATTTTGAATTGAAGGCGTATTATGAAGCGTGCGTACTCAACTTGGAGATTGGAAGTTTGGAACATCTATACGAGAGGCTAAACTTGATTCTCTCCGACTGAGGAGTCTGTTCCATTGCGGATAAGAAATACATTGAGATTTAGGACTCGTTTATCTACATTGTTTTTATAGATATTTTTCCTTGACATTGTACTGATGCATTGATGGAGAGTATGCTGGATCGAATTTGTAATGAGAAACTTTTTGTTTTTGTTTTCCTTTGTGCCAAAATAGCACCTTCTCATTGAAGTTAAAAGAGAAATTTGAATAGAAGAAAAGGGAAATAATAAATTTAAACTTCATGAGACTGTTGACAGGTTTTATTTAGAAAAACAACTTGCAATGAATAGCATGAATTAACTGCTGTATTGGATGCGATGTTAAATAATCCTAATGGTAAAACTTCCAATTTTGCAAATGTTTTATTGTAAACGATTCTTCAGATTTATGATTCTTACGCAAAACTTCTTTTTTTAAATTCTTTCTTTAATTCTTTTTAATTCGAGGTAGCAATATACTCCCCGGCGCAATGTACAATTTGGGCCGCAGGATAATTAAAAAAGGAAAATAAGTTATTGCCGATATTTCGTTAGATAGGTGTTCATTTAATCGTGAAATAATTTGGTATTTAAATCAGTTAAAGCCGTGGTGGGGGGAAAATTTCAAAATGAAGCAAGAAGGGAACACTGAGAGAATGGATGTGATCAGCCCGGCCCGGGCCCGGGAGAGCGGCGGCACTAGCGGGGCACCTTGGGAGGACACCTTGTGCCCCTGGCGCGACGCAAGTGGCGCGCTGCCGCCGCAAGGCTGACCACTGGTCCTCCTCACTCTCTCAGTGCGCCCGATGATCCCTGCTTCGAGCCAGGTATTTAAAGAGCAATCTTACACTAAAGCGTCGGTCCCCGAGATCCTTCTGTTCAAAGGCGCCTCACACTTCAGAATGCGAAAATGAGGATGTGCAATTTTGGGCAATTACGTCCTGAACATTTGCCTCGCAATCTCCATGACTTTTCAACTCAGATTTAAAATTTTTAGTTTTTACTATATGTGAATATATCGACATGAGCGCGGAATAACTAAGCCGAGAATCAGTCTCTTGACGGCCGACAGGTTTCGCTACCTACGATACGATCAGCCCCACTCCGTGTGCTTTTTTTCAGCCATGCCGTGTATCAGAGCCGCGATTTCGCGATCCGTGATATCGTTCGTATCAATATTGAGTGGTAACGCGGCGTTTCATGAGTGAGAGCTTGTATCCGTCGAATTAATTTTTATTGAAGTATAGCGATTTAATTTAATTGGGTATTGGCTTTGCATACAACTGGCATCAAAATATTTCTAAAATGAACGATTTTTCAAAAAAAAAAAAAAAAAAAAAAAGAGAGAGAGAAAAAAGAAAAAAGTAGGATACAATGGGTTTGTTGCACTTCCTTTTGAATTTCATTTTCGTTAAGTACGCACAAAATGAGGAGACCCGTACTTTACCCTTTTTTCGTTTAATTAAATTTTAGGCGGGAAATCGACTTTTAAAGTTGCCGAAAGTTCAACTCGATTTCAAGCGGAAAAATATCGCGCCAACAGGTTTCGTGGCGTCACAAGGATCATTGACCGTCAAAACCATGGGCCGTCACCTTTAATGACGTCATAAGGAGAAAGCCAATGAGAAACGTTCTCTTCATCACCACAACTTTAAGACTTGTTTGTCCGTCAAAAAAGCTGTTTCGGGCTTTTTAAGCTCGGAAGCGCGTTCCTCGCTAAAGTTTACCTTTGTGTAAAGCAATTCCACGATCATGCAACAGCCCCATCATTTTGAAACTCATGCTAGTTGGCCTCCGGGTTGATTCTTGAAATTGATAGACAAAGCGATAGACAAAAAGGACATAGGGGGTATGGAGCGATCCTGTTGGTTGAAATGTGTGGTCCCCATAAACTAAGGGAGAAAATTATGGACTAACCGACGGGTTTCTTGTGGGTTGTAATTAGTTAGTCAATTACCGACTGCCTTTGTTCATTGCAACCACCCGCTTCCACCAATAGGATCCCTCCATATCCCCTTTGTCTCCTTTGTCTATAGCTTTGTCTATCAACTTCAATAATCGGCCCGATGGTTAGAATGGGTCTTACCCTCAGAATAAGGGGAGCCAGGGCCCCTACTATGCGGACATTTTTTGAAAAATGTACTGTTTGGTTGCTTTCGGCCTCATCCTTGACTCCGTGCCTGTCTGAGGATATTTAATTCTCCCTAGTTGAAGAACACTGTGTTTTTTTTTGTTTTTTTAATTTTTTAGTTTATCTCACAAAAAATTGAGAATTATTTCAGGAGCAGTAGAGTAAGGATAAGGACAACGGTTAGAGGGTAGAAAAGATCGAAAGAAAGAGGAAAAATCATGAGGTTAAAGAGGAGCTCCTTATCCGTTTGATTTTGTTGTTATAGAACCATTTAATTGTAAGGTTTCCTGCTTAGGGGAGGGAGAGGCGCCCAAACCTCGCAGAAAAAATTCTACCTGATCCTATGAGTATTTTCTTTTTATTCTCTTCGTGTTCACACATTATATTCAGATTTTTTCAGAGTTGCAAAACACCTGTTTATTCCGAAACCATGACATGAAATTTCATTAAAGTCAATAGAATCCTTAGTATAAAATGTTCTATGGAATGAACATGATTTTTGCCTCTTGTCAACTCATCAAATGATGTATGAAAAAAAGGAACAAATTATGAAAATGCTGACTATAAGCGACCAAATGGTATATCGACGTTGTAAGTCGGCAATCACAAAGCTCTGTTTGCGACGTCGTAGACTTCCTGTTATACTTCATTTTTTATACGGAAAACTACTCAACAGCAATTCTTTAAAACTGCCGTGATTTTTCTTCTCTGTATGCGAAGAAAATTCTGCAAAAAGAGCCATGCACAAAAAGGGCCAAAAACGGCCCATTTTTGGGCCCTCGAAATTGGGGTCGGAGTGAGGTTTTTTTTCATCCTTAGGGTGACCCTTTACACATACTAAAATTTCAGATTGAGTATACGCACCGTTTCCGAGTTATGGGGGGGCAAAGTCCCCGATTTTCACCCATTTTTGCAGGTGTTTTAATGTCGAACTCCGGCTGTTACGAGGTACCAGATCTAGATATTGAAGCGCGGTTTGCGGTGATTTGTTAAGCTATTCTTGTAGTATTTTTCCACATCTTTCACAAAGCCCCAAATGGTTTTTCGGGGAGGGGGGGGGGACTTCATTCATACTATCACGACCGTTAGCGCATCTTACTGACTTTACTTTGATCTCTTCTCTCCACGCCGCGGTCATGATGGTATTTTCTGTTGGGGATTTTTCTTCTTCTTTACATTTTCCCAATTTTAATGTCCTCCCCCCCTTTTCCCCTTTTTACCCCCTCCCCCGCAATCCAAACACTTCATCTCAAGTGCTTCTTCCTGTAAGGCAGATATGACGGGGTCAGATGTGGGGGATTATTTTTCTTTCTTTACGATTGATAAACTTTGACCCAACTTACTTCTCCCTTACAGGGGTAAGGGCCCCCCTTACCCCTGTATTATCCCCCCCCCCTGGCCCGCTCCACTTTACTTGAAGTATTTTGCTCCCTCCGCAGCAGAAATGACGATGTTTCTGGCAAATAATTTTTTACTTATGTTTAGGTACTGAAATACTTCTACTGAGGCTCACACACCATTCATTTGCGATCGGTATTATGAATGCTGTAAATAAATCTAATCTATTTACTATTTATTTTTCATCTACCTAAAACATTTTTGGTGAGGCGTCAATTGCTGTTGAAAAAGTAAGTTTTAGTGCTTACAAATTGGAAGAAAGCGGAAGAGAATGTACCTAGGACAGAATAAATCAAACATAGAAGTGGAAAGAGAAACGTGAAAAATATGAATAAGAAAAAATTATTCACAGAAAACATCGTCATATCTGCCTTACAGGAAGAAGCACTTGAGATGAAGTGTTTGGATTGCGGGGGAGGGGGTAAAAAGGGGAAAAGGGGGGGAGGACATTAAAATTGGGAAAATGTAAAGAAGAAGAAAAATCCCCAACAGAAAATACCATCATGACCGCGGCGTGGAGAGAAGAGATCAAAGTAAAGTCAGTAAGATGCGCTAACGGTCGTGATAGTATGAATGAAGTCCCCCCCCCCTCCCCGAAAAACCATTTGGGGCTTTGTGAAAGATGTGGAAAAATACTACAAGAATAGCTTAACCCTTTGTTGCACGGTGGTATACATGTCATACCACTTCGGTTTTTAATTTTTACAGCGCTGCCAATGTGATGAGCGGACTCAACTACTGAATCATTGGGTCCAATATACCTCTGGTTATCATTGCTAAATGGTATGACCATTCATTTTTACAAAATGACATGGCTACAGCGTATTGTATGTCATGAAAACCCGGTATTTTAGGTTATGTCGGATCCGCATTGTTTTTCTTCGAGTCGTGTGTGAAAAATAGGTGTTATTTTTTAGATAAATGTGATTCTCTAATCTAACTAGCCGTAATTTACTAGGTGCATTGCAGTTTTTACTTGATTTTTCATTTTGGTCGATTTTCTGAGCTGAAATAAAGTGGTATGACAGTTATACCACCGCACACACAGCATTTTGTAGATAACTCAATTTTCTGTGCATTCTCGAGGAAATCTTTCTCCCCGTTTCAAGTTTTGATCCCAATGTCACTCGAGAACCGACATTTCCTTGTCCTAAGCGTATTTCTCGGGTGAAGGGTGAAGCTACTACCTCTCAAATTCAGTCGCCATCTTGGATTTGGGGCACCCTCTTTGACCGGGGTTTTTTTATGACTGCATGCTTGAAATGTGCGACTAAAGTGATATAAGAATTGAAATCTAACTTGTCTAATCACATAAAATCCAAAAAATGCTCCCTCCTACCTTTCAAAATTGGCAGCCATCTTGGATTTAGGGTACCCCCTTTGAAAAGGAGGCCTTTATGACTTCATATATGAAATTCACAACAAAAATCTTATCAGAATTGATATCTGATATTGATATCAGATGCCTGATCACGTAAGAATTTAAAAAATACACCCTCCTGCCTTTCAAATTTGACCGCCATCTTGGCTTTTGGGACACCCTCTTTGACCGGGGGGGGGGGGGGTGGTTGGTGGGGGTGTTATGACTTTATATATAATGTGGGTGACCAAAGTGACATTGGAATTGATACCTAACTTGCCTAATCACTTATAATTTCAAAAAATGCACCCTCCTGCCTTTTAGATTTGGCCGCCATCTTGGATTTAGGGTACCCCCTTCGACCAGGAGGCATTTATGACTACATATAAAATTTACGAAAAAAGGTACATCAGAATTGATATTTCAGGTGTCTGATCAAGTAAAAATTTAAAAAATACACCTTGCTGTCTTTCAAATTCGGCCGCCATCTTGGATTTGGGGCACTGTTGTGGATTGGAGGGCTTTTATGACTTCACATTTGAAATCGACGACCAAATTTACATCAGAATTGATACCTCACTTGCCCAATAACGTAAAATTTTTAAAAAAAATGCACCCTTCTGCCTTTCAAATTTAGTCGCCATCTTTGATTTGGGGCTTTTTCGTTGACCGGGGGGCTATTATGACTTCTTATATGAAATTCTGAATCCTTATATGGAATTTTGGACCAAAATTTCATAAGAATTGATATCTCACTTGCCTAATCACGTAAAAATTTACAAAATGCACCCTCCTGCCTTTCAAAGTCAGATATATTGAATTCGGGGCAGTATCTTTGACTGTGGAGGGGGGGGGGGGTGGCTGTTCTGACTTCATACATTAAATCTACTACCAAAATGACCCAGAAAATGATACCTCACATGCCACTCTTTATTGACCACAAATATTCTTTAGTTTTTTCCTGCCCCCCCCCCTCCCACAAAAAAATAAGTTTCCCCTGGAACTTCAAATATACACCCCTTTTTCTTTTTCTTCTTTTCCCCCATTCCTTCCACCCTAATTCTGTGTAGTCACAAAGTTTTTGGATTTTGACCTTTTTCATATTCATTTAAAAAAAATTTTGCTTATGTTTGAAATTTCAATTTTGATTTTTTTTATTTATATTTATTTTCATCTTGACTGCCGTTCTCCACTCGCTGGAACCCCCCCCCCCCCCTCCTAAACCTGACCCAAAAATGATATATGTGATAATCGATATTACTAAAATTAGAAAGTTGAAATCATACATACATACAAATGTACTCTATGTACTAAAATCCAATGTGGTCAGCAAAGTGGTATGACAGTTATACCACCGCACAATGACAAACCTGGAACGTCAGTGTGCGGTGGTATGACAGTTCTACCACTTTTCCTACCCCTACAGAATTTTTCAGAAGGGATGAAAAAAAATTTTGAAGCGTTTTTTGTGCTTATCTTTATCATTAAATTTGAACCATAACATTTTTTTTAAAAAAATGAAATTTTTTTTTTTTCCGTGCAACAAAGGGTTAACAAATCACCGCAAACCGCGCTTCAATATCTAGATCTGGTACCTCGTAAACAGCCGGAGTTCGACATTAAAACACCTGCAAAAATGGGTGAAAATCGGGGACTTTGCCCCCCCATAACTCGAAAACGGTGCGTATACTCAATCTGAAATTTTAGTATGTGTAAAGGGTCACCCTAAGGATGAAAAAAAACCTCACTCCGACCCCAATTTCGAGGGCCCAATAATGGGCCACTTTGTGCATGGCTCTTTCAAGGAATGATGTCAATTTTGTTCTCCTTTAAAAAAATAACATAGAGGCGGAGATTTTCAGACACCGCAAACGAGATATGTGATTGCGGACTGAGGCCGTCTATATTTACTTAACTGCAAGAGACTACAGACTTCTTTTGTACAAAGCGGACACGCTGGATCAATTAATTACTCGTCTACTCTTCGTTTGTCTTCAGTAGAAAAGGACATACAAATGTGGCAACCTAGCTGACTACATTTCTTACACAAAATGTGTAAAAATTCTATGGCTAATAGGTTAATAGTTTTTCCGTGAAAAAACAAGAAATCAAAATTTTTTCTCATGTAAAAATGAAATGCTGTTTGCAAAGTTGTAAAGCGGTGTAACGCATTCATGTGCGTTAACTTACTTAGGACGTATAATTGGACATTTTGCAATTAGAAACTACTTTTTCTGGCACATACGTAAGAGCACCTAGATGCATGGAAAACAAATGGGACGTTCCTTGTTGGAAAATATAGTCGAATTCACGTTTTCTGCTAAAATGCATATTCGTGACACAATGTATTGTATGAATCAGAAGTGTATTTAACAATTAATATAAATGAGAAGAAAATACTAATAAGTGGCGCGAATACTGTATGTAACAAGGTGGAGAAATGGTGCTGGGTCCACACCATTTCGAGGGGAAATCAAAGCCAAGAAGTTCCAAAAATTAAAATTAGAGTCAAAAATGAAATTTTTGTAACTCTAATGAGTACAGTACAGAGGGGGGGGATTTTATTTTTACTTAATTTTAATTTTAGAACTTTGCTTGATTCCCACGAATTATTGGACAGACCATTTCTGCCGCACAACGCAAAAAGCGTAAACCTTTCAATTTTTTGGAACAATGTATCATAGCAAGAAACTTTGTACTTTGGGCAATGATTTTACTGATTTTTTGACTCATGAACTTAACTGAAATTTGTGCTAGGTAAACAGTTTTGATTTTAGTAGTGTTCTGTTCCAAAAAACGGGAAATCTGATGGATTTACGGCGTCTTACTAGCACGCATTTCTCCGCCTTGTTACAATTAATATATTTAGGGTCATTTTTATGATGTTTGTTAGAGGAGGTATTGAATTCGCGTCTATGACCATGAAAAATTTATGAACTGATGCGTGTCGTGAGTCTGAATATCTATTGAGATCCAAAATGTCAATTTTCTATGTAATATATTACAATTTTCTGAATTAGAAGAATCTTAACCCCAATTTTTTTTTGGGGGGGGAGGGGGGGGGGTCTGAGTTTATAATTCATACGTGTTCGCGCATCAAAATCAGAACCGTCGATTGGACCGCTACTCGTAACAAGGAATCCTCTCATTAAATTCATTTCAAAATCCACGTATTTCCTATTGATTTTTGGTTTACCAAATTGATGTGCTATTCTAATCGTTTTAGTATAATGGTTATTGTATTTGCGGCTAGTCTCGGTCCATTTGTGCTCTTTTAGTAAGATAGGCGAGTACTAAGCGTTTTAGTTCGGTTGAGTCCTCGGTGAAAAGTAACGTCCATTTTTACCAAAATGGGAAGCAGCGACTGCCCGGATTTGGTACTCAGCACGTCAACGGATCTTCCGGGGTGGGGGGAGCCGGCATTATTGATCGCTGACGATATTGCCGAGTGCCCTTCCTTGGCGTCGCAGCCACTGCAACCTATCCCTCTGGGATTAAGATCGTGTATATAAGTGATTTTTGCCCGAAAAAAATTGTTCTCCGCGAACGGCTTTTTCAAGGACACTGCCTCAGCCCTGTACTCAACGAAAAACCAAACGGGTGAGAGAAATGCTCTCTCAAACAATTAACCCACGAGTTTTGCAAATTTTCCGTATTCATTAAGAGCAAGAGCTTTCACCTCGTTTAAAAATAAGGACCAGACGACGACTTGTCGAGGTGCGAATGTAGTTCCGCGGCGGTCGACAGATCGCGCCACTTGCGCCGCTTGCTGTTCCCTTATAACACAGTGTGCAGCATCGCAGTAATGAACGCAAAGAGGCCGCATGAATTCTCATTTCATGATATTTTTCACAGGATATTTCTATGGTCTCCGTTATGGGTACTTCATAGGAGGGCCGTATATTTACTTTCTTGCTCCCCTAGGGTAGAGGAAGTATTGTCATCCCGCAAGGGGGAAAAAAGTTGAAATTTCATCATTTCTATAGACGTTTTAAGGTCACAGGAGTCAAAATAACCATACTTGAAAAAATATTTGTCCGGCGTCCGTCCGGCGTCCCCCAAATCTGTGTACAGCGATATCTCAGAATCTATCTGTTCGATTTCATTCAAAATTTACACAGAACACTATATCTATATGGTATCCTTATGCACGTCAAACGATTTTGGGGTACGCTAAAATTTGGGGAGGATAGGTTCCTAGGTCGTTTTTTAGCAAAATCACACGGAAAGCTCATTTTGAAGGACTGTATTTAAATACTGTGGAGAGGTCTTACCTGGAGTATCGGCATTTCCTGTCATCTGTTTTTTGATCGATCCAAGCCAGTTGATCTCATTTCCAGCTTCCAGAAATAAAAAAGTCCATACATTTGCATGTAATTACAACTTTTTTATTCATTTTTTTCGTTGCAAAATGCCTCTTGGAAACATTTCAACAATTTTAGCTACGCTTGATGGCCCGTACCAGGTCTTGAACTCTACTATTCATCAGGGTAACCTATTAGTGGTTCCTAAATCTATTACAAACAAGTACTCGTTTTGAGTGAGGACGATTGGTCGAATGGTTATTGGCTCTTTTAATATGATGGACGAGACCTATTTTTACCAATTTGCTGTAATCCCCACTGATTTTTCATGAGCTAGTGATTTGATTTCGGATGAAGACTGTGGTGCCATTCTTTCTCTAAACTTAGCATAAAATGGTTCCGCAAATCACCAACACCCCATTTTTCGGGTCTCTGAAAACGGGTCGCTCTGCTTCCGACACACCCACAACTTGTGGGTGTGGGCCACAAAACTGCGAAGCATGCCGTTTTAAGCACCCCTTGTCACAGTGTCTCGAAATGCGCGGCGATGAACTTGATCTCCGAGCGACATTCCGGCGTGACATAATTCTTTGAAATGGTGGAAAAAAAATTCTCAGTATTAATACGTTATTGTCAGGGAAAGAAGACGGAAGAAAAACACTCTCGTCTCAATGACCGAAACATCTGGAGTAATGAAGGTGTACGTAAATTATTACATAAATTCAGTTGCGTCATTTATTGTTATCCTTCCCTAATGCTCTTGACACTGGATCGATGCTTCTGGATGATGGTCGATGTTTCCTCTCCGCCATTTCGTCGCGAGGAATTTTATTACCACTTCTCGATAATGGTGCAATAACCCTAGAAAAAATGACGGCGGTCAGCCGCCTTTGTATAGGTTTTATCTTCAGGGAGTTGCTCGTGAACTGGACTGAAGAAGGAATATATTGGCAGACGAGTTTCGAAGGTGTGAACTGAAATGTCATCGGATTTTACTGACGTGCAGCAGGAAAAAGTCGAACAAACAGATAAACAACAAATTTCTTCCGGTAAAATTTGAAATACCTACCGGAAAAGTTGTGAATCTTCTTTTCAAAACTTTTCACAGAATTTTGATCAAATTTAAAGCACTCTTTGGGATATGTCCGCCTGGCGTATATTCAGATTTTTGATTATCTAAAGTTTCCAATGATGGGTGTAAAAAAGTAACGATTCATTTGATTTTAGAAAAAGAAACGAGTGATAACGCAATGGAACCTACATGTAACAGAAATCCACTACATTATGGTTTTATCATTCATTAAGTATCAAAGATAAGTGGCAATATTGATGACTTAAGTAGAAAGGGATGGTTCGAAACAAAAGAAAAGATAGGGGAACTAAAGTTGGTCTCATTTAGAGGACCTTAAAGTAAAGGGACGATTATGGACACTTTGAGATCCGTTTTTGCCCGGTTTGCGTATTTCCATTCCACTTATCATAATATTACAAGGAAACATATTCAAGACTTTCCTTAAAATAAACATTGCATTAGAAGAAATTTGGCGCGGTTCTAATATTCATAAGACGTTTTTCCTCATCGTGGCAATGTAATGTAAGAATGCTACGCCTGACAGCGGGAAAAATGAAAAGGAAGTATCGAGAAAAATGCACCGTCGATCGTAGCTGACGTAATGGCATTGACGCATGACGCATGGCTGTAACCGCGACTTCGGTGCTTTTACCTTGTGCATCCTGCCAGGGTAAATTAAAATTGATTCATTATTTAAGAGAATTAAGGAAAAGGAAAAAACATTCTGATTGTAATAAACAATGATAAGGCAAATTCAGCGCAATTATGGTGTCATTAGAATTAAATCAATCACCCCTCACAATTCTCATTTTACGGCGAACGCCCCTCTAGAGTTGAAGTTCAGCAAACAAACATCTCTCTCTATGTAATAACGTGAAAAATTAAGAAGCCATGGTGTCCCATGGCTTTGGGGTTGAATAGAAAATCAATTCTAAGCAAGAGGAATCCGAATTTCCTGACCCGAAACCCCCTTCCCCCAGCTTCCTTTTGTGGGGAGGAGTTAAAGGGGGGGGGGGGGTATGATCCTAAAAATAGGGGGCTTTAGACCGACTTATTAGACCATCAGACTTAAAAAGAACGGAAAATTTCTCTTTCAATTGTCACCCATTAATCCAAAATCGGTCCCTCCTAGACCCAAAATTGACACCCTAAAGACCTGAAAGAAGGGGCAGTGCTCCCTCTCCAAATTACTCTTTTGTCGCAAAATTGAAGCAGATCCTGCTGCGGAAAAAAGTGGTATCCTAAGTGCAAGGAAATCCAAATTTCATTGTCTCCGAGCTTATCTGACTTATTTCCTTTGGAAGTTCGAGGGGGAGGGGTCTGCACCAATAATTCAGGTTCTCCGTCAAAATTTTGAAATTTTATCATCAAATTAAAATATCTCGAGGACCTATTCCTGCCCATAAAGTCGATTTTCTATTCAATCCCGCGTTCCCTTAGTTGTGTGATCTAAAAAAACCAAGAAAAAAGCCTGGTACAGGCCGATTTTCAGTTTGCGGACAATCAGGGGACTCCCCGCTCATTTGAAAAGTGGCGCGTCAATTTGTATATTTTGCCGAGCGCGCCACTGAAATTGGCGGGAACCAATGGGAGTGAAGTTTCGACTTGTTTACATTCGTGTTATTTTGATAACAAGTTGTGAACAAACGTGGTGCTTCATCTTCTCAAGAGTGTTGTGAAGAAGTCCATTGAATATTTAAAGTTGTTCGAAGTTCTTAATATTTTGTACAAGTGCCAAGGAGTTTTGATTTTCGTATATAAACCTCATCTCTCCGAAGAATATTCAATTCGATGCTCCCTCGTTCAATCACCAACGCCTGAAGGTGTGCTCTCAAAGTATGTGTAAGTTCTCACTAAGTTTGTTTCTCCTATTCGCAGTTTCACTAGCACTGTACTGTGCGAAATTATTGAGGCATTCAAATTACAGGAAGCTTTAAACCTTTCATTTTGGTTAGTTCATAAATTTACCGCTTTATCCCAAGGGATTCACTTGTCACGCATGTTGTGGTCTACCAACCTACATACTCCAAATGTCTCTAAGTGTCTGCGTCTCTCCAGTTAATTCATACTCTGAGTCACCTTCAGGAGGGTTTTTATAACTGAGAGGTTACTTAAACACTTCTTGCCTAGAAATAAGATAATGCGAAGCCTCGGTCAAGCTCAGAGTCTAATCTAAGTATTGAGTTGCGTCATTAGGGGTCGGCTGAAGTTTCATTTTTCCACGATGATCATGCCTCAACAATGGTTGATTTCATGCCTCAGGTGTTGAAGATTCATGTGTACCCATCAAGGATTATTAACAGGATGGAATAAATTCTCATGAAAGCCTAGCCACTTTCTGTTAGAGAAGAAAAACAGAGGAGTTGATCTGACGACAGATTGGCAGAAAAGACTAAATGCATTACCTACCTAAGGCTGCTATGAACATCCACATAAAAGGTCAAAATTGTAAAGTATTCGACCCTTTTTGAGTTAAAATCATTTATCTCCCTCTGCTCACTGCACTACATTTAAAAGTGAATTTTCACTAGTAAAACTTACTAGGTACAGAGATGCATGATAGGTATAACAAAACGATAGCCACTTTATAGAATTATTTAACTGCATCACTCAAAAGGGAATTACTATATCTGGCTAATTTTAGAAATGACACATGTATCTGTACCATTAGTCTTTTTATGGAGATAGGTGCTTTTATTTGGTTGCGTGGAGAATAATTGTAGGGGTGGAATTGTGTTCGATGCTATATTTTACCAAACTTCTCGAGACACAACTATTAGCTTTGAACGTCCTGGTTGGATCTTTTCAAACATCCTCTTTCCTCTCTCTGTAGATTCTTTTTCTTCTTGTTTTTCTCTTCTGCTGTGTGTTATTTATTTTTTATTACTTCCCCTCATAAATGTTCATAAAATTAAATTCATTGGCTGCCTCAAAAATAATGTAAAAATCAAAGGAAAAAAAAAACCCTGAAAAACCTGAAAAACTGAAAAATGACATTAAGTGATTCGACGGTTGCCATTTTTTGTGTTAGAGCGACGTGCGATATATCGCATCACTTCGTTTCATAATTTCAGCTACTTGTCATTTTTTTCGAATTTTGAGATCGCACCTCTGTTGTCATGAGACTAAAGAATTCATTCGGCAAAGATATTCAATATATTAAAAGCAGGGGTTTTTCAGAGGAAAAATATCACGAAACTATTTTAAGGGAATTATCAATGATTTAATGTTGCCTCGATGGCTCAAAGGGATAATGAAGAAAAAGAGATTACCAAATTCACCGATTGATAAGGTTGGAAAAAATGCATAAAAATAAGACACTTGATAACACTGACAAAAATCGTGGCTAAATTTCAAAATAAACCCTATCACCTGTTGACAATCGCATGCTCGTCAGAGCTCCAGTGGAAATAGAGACACGCCCTTTTCCAGCAGATCAATGATCCGGCGCATTCGATACCATGGTCTCTGAAAATTTCGCAAGTTCACCACGTCTGCCACCCGAGTCGGTCCAGATAGGGCAACTCGCGTAGATTCTAAAGGGGGACAGCTAGGTGGGCAATCTATCCACTATGGGGGACCAGTTTTCAGACGTGCATTTAATCCTCAACCTCATGACTGTAATTTGCGACCAGGCCGGGAATGCGTTGCGAAACTCCTTCTCTCGAGGGTGATGAACCGCTAACAATCTGCCCGCGATACGCGGTTACAACGCCCCGAATTCTTAGTATTGTTTTATTTCTGATAGGAAACACAGGGGAAATTATCCGCACTCTGATGGAGGCATGGAAGATTGGAGTAGGTATATTTTGCAATGAGGAACCACTACCTGTATTTTTAGCATAATTGGACCGCAATTAACAGAAAGGAACCACCCTGGGGGAAAAAAAAAAAACACATTGGAGCTTGAGTCCAGACTCTTAAAAACATCGACAAGAAAAAATACTCTTGATTCAATCAGAATCTAGCTTAAATCAAGAACCAAGCCTCTTAATTTAAGCGGATTTCCTTTTGATTCAAGCAAAAATCCGATTGAATCAAGAGTATTTTCTCTTGTCAATGTTTTCAAGAGTCTGGACTCTAGACCTAATGTGTTTTTTTTCCAGTGCAAGCCACGTTAGCTGTCGCCGAATTTAATTGGGCAATTGAATTTTATACATGAAAACGGTTGTGCGGATTTTTGTGCAAAGGAGGGGTATCAATGAAGGACGTTTTTGGGCCCACCTTAGCTGAATTTTTTCAGTTCTACGATTTTTTGTTTATCGAGTGTCTATATTTTACGGAATGCGTGATGAATTGGTCATTATTGTTCTCTTCTCAGATCTACTAATGGGCTTAGCATGGGTTTAAAGGCTGATTTTGGCAAAAAATGCAGGTTTTGCGGATCTGCGGTACAATTCCGAGAAATCCGTATTTTTCGCCAAACTCTGCCTTCAGACCCATGTTAAGGCGATTATTAGATTTAAATAGAGAACGACGATGAACAAATCATGATGCATTCCGTGAAGTATAGACTTTTGATGAGAAAAAAATTATTGAGTTGAGAATCCTAGCTGGGCCCAAAAACGGCCTTCATCGATACCTCTCCTTTCAGTGAATTTTCTCCACAGTACGAAGCAAATTCCTCAAAATTTTGAAAGAAATCCGCACAAACGTTCTCTCGTCAACCACTGCAAACGCATAAAAACTAGAGCGCCTTCATTTCGTTGCTAGGCAACACGCACATCCCACGAACACGAATAGTTGTATCAAGGCGCTTCTAAGGTAACCACTGCACACGCACAAAAACTAGAGCGCCTTCATTTCGTAGCTAGGCAACACGCACATCCCACGAACACGAATAGTTGTATCAAGGCGCTTCTAAGGTAACCACTGCACACGCACAAAAACTAGAGCGCCTTCATTTCGTAGCTAGGCAACACGCACATCCCACGAACACGAATAGTTGTATCAAGGCGCTTCTAAGGTAGGCTTCGTCCTCACGGGAAGTTTTCATGAGATTCATCGCAAGGAAGAGTCTCACCGAAGTTGGGATAGATATTGATTGACTCAACATTAAGCTCAGTACCAAATGAAATCCGTGTGGAGATCCAAGACCAATTGAGACAGGAAAAAGAAGTGGAAGCAAATAGTGTGATATGTTGTTGTCCACTCGATTCTTCGTGTTTGTTTCATTGAAATAATGCGTTTAATTGTTAATCGTGTTCAATTATTATCTCAATCCCGGTTAAATACTCGATTTTTACTAATTTATCTTCTTGCTCTATCTTGTCGCGGAGCGTAAGAGCTCCGTCCTGTGGAGACGGTAACTGTACAGTCTGCTGTGATAAAGTAATAAGAATTTGAAATTTTGCGGGAAATTTCATGCAATTTTCCCTCGAAATTTCTATGAATCATCAAAAATTGAAAATGGCTATTTTTCATGAAATTCATGAAACCTGTGGAAACTTCATTGCAATCTACAGTGCAATTTAAACTTCGATCTCAGGTGCAAGTAATCTAGTTGGCCAAAGACTACACCAGGTTTACTTACATGGTTGCTTTCTTATAATCTCAAATGACTCACAGTTGCATCAACTGGCCGATTATTGAAATTGATCGACAAATCTATAGACAAAAAAGACGGAAAGATATGGAGGAGGATCCTATTGGGGAAGTGGGTGGTTGTATTGGACAAAGGGTGTAGGTAACAGACTAATTAACGGCAATCCACGAGAATAGTTAGTCCATCATCTACTTCCTTAGTCAATAGGGTTTATTCATTTCAACACGGAGAAAAAAAACCTCGTGCGTGGGACCCGAAGTTTAGGTCATATGGATCTCTGAAGTTTTCGGATTGAGCATCTGAACACTTTAGGTCTAGCTGTCGAGGGTCGGATCACACATCTGCACGGAGAAAAAAAACTCGTGCGTGGGACCCGAAGTTTAGGTCATATGGATCTCTGAAGTTTTCAGATTGAGCATCTGAACACTTTAGGTCTAGCTGCCGAAGTTCGGATCACACATCTGAAACTTCAGCTCTTGCATCTGAAGTACTTCGGTTCTCACGTCCGAAGTACTTCGGTTCTCACATCCGAAGTACTTCGGTTCTCACATCTGAAGTACTTCAGATGTGAAAACTGAAGTTTCAGATGTATGATCCGAACTTCGGTAGCTAGACCTAAAGTGTTCAGATGCTCAATCTGAAAACTTCAGAGATCCATATGACCTGAACTTCGGGTCCCACGCACGAGTTTTTTTTCTCCGTGTGAAACTTCAGTTCTTACATCTGAAGTACTTCAGTTGTAAGAACCGAAGTTTTTCGGATGTGAGAACCGAAGTTTTTCGGTTGTGAAAACCGAAGTACTTCAGATGTAAGAACTGAAGTTTCAGATGTGTGATCCAAACCTCAGCAGCTGGATCTAAGTGCTCAGATGCTCAATCCGAAAACTTCAGAGATCCATATGACCTGAACTTCGGGTCCCACGCACGAAGTTTTTTTCTCCGTGAACCAATAGGATTGCTCCATAAGCTCAATGTCTTCTTTGTCCATGTCCATCGCTTTGTCTATCAATTTCAATAATCAGTCCGCAGAGACGACGCGACGACGAACCGTCATATTTACGACAGCGTCTTTGACATTTTCGGGCGGCCGAAAGGACGGCATGGTCACTCGGCGTCCACGCTCAGCGCCACCGCAATGTCTCCGGCTCCGCTCGGCGGCACGTTAACCTCACTCCTCGCATACTGCCCCGCCGCCGGACGGCTCGCTGAAACCGCCTATCTCCACCCATCGGGCACTGGGCGTTGCGCGGTTCTTCGACGCGGGAGCTCGAGAGTTGGCACGGCAATTACGACCGCCGCGGACCGCACCAGCTTTTGACGCAACCGTCCGCGAAAATCGGTGGGGCGTGGAGGGGACCCGGGTGCCCCGCTCGGGGGGCGGCGGTGGGGGGGGGGGGGTCGTTGTCGGTCGGTTTCGTCGGGAATCCGAGTCGTAAAGTCAGTTGACCAACTCGTGTTGTCCCGGCGGTCGGCCTGGATTTCTCCTGCCGCTCACAAGTCGCTTTTTCTTCGCGTCGGATTCGTGTCGTTTTCGCTGAGTGCTTGTTGTGATTGTGATACGTCCTTCTACCCGCTCGACGTACGTTGACTCTGTAAGTCCTCGTTCACTACTCTGGCCGTGCTAAGGAAGAAAGCCGTATGAACATTCGCGAGTTGCCGAATTTCCTTCGATAAAATGTTTGTTTTTGAGAAAAATCATGAATTTTTTTTCCTTGAAATTTTTAGACGTTTTAGATCTAATTCGATGGTGTAAGTCGGCAACCATATAACTCGTTTGCGGTGTCTGAAAATCTCCGCCTCTATGTTATGTTTTTAAAGGAGAACAAATAAGTTTTTGCAGAATTTTCTTGGCACAGGGAAGAAAAATCATGGCAGTTTTAAAGAATTGCCGTTGAGTAGTTTTCCGTCTAAAAAATAAATTATGGCAGGAAGTCTGCAATGCCGCAAACCGAGTTATGTGATTGCTGACTTACACCGTCGAATTCCGAACAAAATTATCTGAGAAATTGGTAGACAAACAATCAAAACATTTCCTGAAAATTAGTGATTTGCCAGGGGAAATTTGGCAACGCCTGGAGGCTCATACGGCGTTTTTCCTCAGAACGGCAGTACTATCAAGCTGCGTTCGGCGAAAAATAACCAAGACCCCTCGTAAGGGTTACGCTAGACTGATGCCTCGGTGGAGTCGAAAATTGTGTGCCCGGTGTCAGGTGGAGACAAGAAAACAATCCCCAAAATAGCCCAAATTTTAAACATGAAAAAGAAGGGTGGCTACGAGGTGAAATAAAGAATATAATGCTTGGGGTGTGTCGGGTGGTTTCAACCCTCAAGTCAACCAGGGAAAGTATGAAATAATATATTAATGTACAAAATTAAAAAAATACCTAAATATTAACCAGTTACGCAGTAATTAATTTAAAATGAATTCAGAATTATTTGATCAATCAATCAGTTTCTTAATCGATTTAATAATCAGCAAAAAAACAAATCTGAACCCCAGCTATCGGCGAAAGCCGATAGGATAGGTTTCTTAGAAATCCTTGGATAACCTATTCTCTCATCTGTCATTACACATCTCGAATGAAGGTTTTGGTTTTTTGCTCATTTTATTTTATTATTCTTTTTGTTTTCCATGTTGACAGGGGGGTGTGGAGTTGAAACTGCCTCAAAATGACATATTTTTAGTCTTTACTCGATTTATTCGTCAGTCCATTCGTTCATCTGCTCGTTCGTTAGTTTGGTTGCTCGTTTCGCTGAACATTACAAAAAGGATATAAAAATTGGCCGTATTTCCTACACCCATGGCAGTATATTGATAGCATTATGCCATCATAATATTTTTATGGCATAATATCCCATGATTAAGACATCTACAGAATATGTTTAAATAACATCAATTATTAAAATGGGTCTTAACGACATCCTTATTATATTCTACCCACGATAAACCGATACAAATAAAATAAAAAGTATAAAAACACGATGGGTAAACACAAATTTAAAACAAAATATCAAATACCTTGGACATTTTGAGGTGGTCACAACCATTTTTTCGACGAAGAGGTTAAAATGAACTAAAGGTAACCAAGAAAAAAATCGAGCAACTTACTGTATGTGGCAATAATGAATGGATTATACGATCGGTTTTCTTGTCAGGGAAGGAGATCTGACCTCCCTAACAAGTTTTCGGCCAATATAAAGTGATAAAATGAACCGTACAATAGGTAATCGACTTCACCAAAAGTGTCAGCCTGGCGAAGGAAGTCTAATTCGCTTTGACCAGGGAAGCCATAGCTTCCTGATCAACAATTAGTCTGCTCATTGTCATGTCATAAACCAAATTTTTCAAAACGCGATCTCTCGAAGAATACAGAACGCAGAAAGTCGCTGTTTGAACTGATAATATCATTTTTAGCTGATCCAGAAGAATCGAGCATCAAAACACGATTCTGTGACCAGCGCAACTGACCCATTGACTTTGAACATATGAAAATTTCCCCTGTAAAAGCAACGAATAGATCTTTTGTTTCTCCCTATGTGTGAGATTAAATAAAGGAAGATAATAACTTGGTTCTTTTTTGCCGAATACGCAGCTTTTTGGGGAAAGCAATATATCAAAGCATGATAGTCGTATAAGTTGAACATGATTTGCCTATAAAAGTTCTGCCATCCCTTGCGGTTGGAGACATTGTACATGTTGTTCACCCACGAAGAACTTTCTTGCCTTCGCTTTATGAACTTTTCATTGCGGAGCAGCTCTTTCAGATTTTATTTCCAAAGGAATACGTGTTTTCTAGGCATTAGCTTGCCTGAGACAGGCAGTCCCTTAATCTCGCGCCCAACAATATCGCTCCGTGACGTCACCACTAAATGCGCCTATTGGCTCAGAGCCTTGCAGAGATGAATGGAGACCCTTCATTAGTTTTCTGACAGTGGTGGAAACTTGTGTTTTTGGGGTTTAATTATCGATGCTACCTCAGAGGTATCATCCCCTCTTACTGACTGTCGAGCTTCAGGTTAGGCCGTGCGCCAAAAACGTTTACCAAACATCGGCTCGTCTGCTAAACAAATCCCTCAATAGGTTGATCAACGTAATTCCAAAGTCTAGTCCTGATACTGTAGCAAAACTAATGTTTAAGAGTTTCGAGCTCCTTGTGTCTGCAAGCGCGTGTCGTGTGATTTAAAGGGATGGTAACTTGCTTTAAAGTTTCTACAGTTTAAACAGGACCTAGTTCGTAGATAAGAATTTAACTCTTCAATATGTTGGTATACGATCCTGCAAGAGACTAATCAAATTCGTCTTTGAGCATACCCGAATTTTATGAGATTTATTTTACCCAAATCTCCACTTCAAAAAATTTATCAGCTACACCACCGAACTGAAATTTCGGCAATGAAACTCTTTGGGTCGTGTGCAAGGGCCTGTTCCTCACTTTTCGTGCAATTCTGTGAGAATAGACATTGATTGGCTGCTGAGGTTGAGCCAGAACGCTTTGAATTGGTCATTTCTCCGAAACCGATCACATTCATGCCGCATTCCGCGAAGAGAAACTAACCTTTAATCAATTAAGCATCGAAGAAAAGAAGTTCAAGGTTTTTTGTGTATCGCTCTGGCGAGCAAAGGCCATAACTGGGCTTTCAGATAACCCCTATCGTCCATAATAAACCCACGCTTCTTAGGGCTCTGAATTTAAAGTTACGCCCTCTAGACAGTCATGGTGGCACTATGTGACATTTCATCAAATACTTGTCTTTGCTGGTGTTAGTTTTTGTTAGATGATTCATCATATCAAATCCTGCTAATGATCGATAATGTCGTTTTTCTCAAACATATAATTTAATTGTAAATATCGATGGCCTAACCAGCCACGCATCTCGGATTACAATGTTGCAGATTGCAAGTCATTTCTTTAAATTTTAAGGCGGTCTGATCATCGTATTTGCACCAAATTTTAAGTGGTTCTTCTACGCCCTCTCAAGAAAATTCTACTGAGGGCCCTGCCCAAAAATGTCAAGACGCATTTTTTAGAAACATAAAACATGAGCAGATACTTTTAAACATCGCAAGCTAATTTAATGGTGCGGATATTTCATCGATATGCATTATGTTGCGTCGTAAGTGTAAGAATCTGGGTACATTAAAAAAGGGATAGTCAATTGGACTGCATTTTGCAATTCGGAACTATTAATTCTGGCTCTCCTAGAAAAACACTTATGTGCATAGGGAAACTAATGGCATATACGTTGTTTTTAAACCGGTCTAGAATTTATAGTTCCAAATTGCAAAATGTAGTCCAATTGTTTCTAGTGTAATGAGTAATTTTTAAACGCTTTAAGAAAAAAAATTATCAGATTTTATTCGCATTAAATCCTTATAAGTTGATATCAAATTATCACTCTAAATGAAGCTAAAATGAGCGGGACTTCCTTTGGCATAATCACGCAAGCATATCACAAAACACGATCATACCGCTTGAATGTAGGAGAATAAATGAATCGAGGCCAATTATTCTTGACTGGTGCATTTTTCTTCCCCGATTAAAAAAAAAAAAAAAACAACTTTTTGTGACAACAAGACTAGAGAATTCTTGACAGCCTTTAAGAATTTTTCTAATGATACATATTCACCGTATTTCACGATCGAGCGGATCTAGAATACTTTAAACTTTTCAGCGACGATGCAATTTTGGCGAGCATGCCTCATGCTCTGCCCTTTTTTTGCCGTCAATCTTATAATGCTACTGAAAATTCTTTCTGTTATCCTCGTAGTATAATTAGTAGCCACATTAAGTAAGACTAATAATTTTGACTTTATTTAAATCAACTTTTTTTCCTTCTTACAAATCTGCGGGTGGGGTTTTATGAAAAAACGAACAATAAGATTCGCGAGTTCAAGAACTCTCGTATGTCACCCCGCCGGTACGTTTCGCGTATCGCCTCACATTAAGTAATATCTCGATATTACACAATTTCGGTTTTCCTTTCTACCCATCATTACTGGAAAGTAATTTTCTACTTTTTCCTTGTTATCGCAGACGGTCAGGCTTATTTTTATTATTACTTGCCGATCGATTTGAAGAGGGTATGGTTCAGTGCACTGTACCTATTCAATTAAAAACATCAATCAAAAGAATATGTAAAAGAGTAGGCGAGTAAAAAAAGCTGCGCTCTATAAATAAGAACACGAAAAAAAAAAAAAATTGGAGACGTTCGTGCTCTAAGTTTGTAATCGAGAAACTTTGCGAGGCCTTTGTCGTAAATTCTAGTGAAACTTTGTTAATTTACTCAATACTTTTTCCTTGCTCAAAGGGACGAAAAAATTGTGCAAAATGTTCAATGTTCGTAATGTTTGGGCCTTACGTTTTGACAGAGCCTTACTTTTTCCTCTGGCAATTTCAAATACCACGAATTTACCCGGGCGCTGTAAATCGATTCGAAGACCCGGATCAAACAGTTTACACCAGGGAGAGGGTGGGAGGAGGGTATGGAATACCCCTAGGAAGTCAGAGTCCGGGGGGGGGGGGGGTACTCCAGATTAATTTTTTAAAAATTTTAACCGCATGACGTATTTTTTTTTTCAACAAATACGTGAAAAAGTAGGGCGTCCAGAAACCTGAAAAGTCGAGAATCATCAGGGAATTTTCCAGCATCAGGGAAAACCTAGAAAAATGTCGTGGGCCCAACTTTAGCTCATTGTCAGTTTGCCGTCAGTTTTAAGTTCAGGCAACACGAACTCCCATCACTCTCAGACGTCACGATTGCTCAAGGAAGAAAGCACGAATAATTCAGCAAGGGTATGGCTTGGCGTTGAGCGATGACTACCTCACTGCCAGTTGGATTGCATTTTGCGAAAAGGAACCAAGAGCATTCTGATGTAGCTGCGATTGTGCAACCTCCATTCCTTGATATAAAATTTCTGAAATCATGCAAAAAATTAAATTTACGATACTAAATTTCGTCTTGAATTTATAGGTTATTGGGAGTAAAGATGAAACTTGTTTAGATGATCAGTTGATATTTATGCAAGGTAAACAAATTTGCACAATCTCACCGACACTGGAATGCTCTTGGTTCCTTTTTGAAAAATGCAATCCAGTTTGCCTTCATTTTTCAGTATAGGCAACACGAGCTCCCACATGATCGAATAGTGGCATCACTCTTAAAATCTTAGATAACACGATTGCCCCAAGTAGAAAGCAGTAATAAAGCACTGGAGAGAAGTATGCATTCTCAGAACTTCCAAGCGCTAATTGTCTACGAGTTACATTTGGAAATCTTCAATTTGCATTCTCATAGTATTGTCCTTGGAATAAAGAGAGGCATGTTTCTTGACTTTTGGATTCCAAGCAAAAAGCTCTTCTTTTTACTTAAGAAACAGGTTTCAATAAGCTCATCGTACATCATACATCGCAGGCCGATTGGAGGCCGGAAGAGGCATCATCGATTAGCCCCTTTACAGAGACGGATCCAGCAATTTGCCAACACTGGCTTTTCCTCTATTTGAACCTGTGTTGTACTATCGATTCTTGCCGAAGCACCTGGCGCTCCGAGAATCGATACATTTCAATAGGTTCAAATGGAGAAAAAGCAACGTTGCCACTTTGCTGGATCCGCAGTGCCTTTAAAGCCTCCAGCTCACGTTCGTTGAGAAGCGCTTGAAAAATACACATCATTTTTCAATGTTATCGATGAGGATGATCTATATCAGCTGCAACGGGCAGCTGAAATTTTCAATTTTCACAATCATTTAAACGCCGCACAGTGGATCGAGTCAATAAGAGAGGTCGGACAACATTTGGAAACTTTAAACCCTTATAACTCCGTTCATACAAAACTTTGAGGTTCTAAAAGTGGTTTCATTGGTTTCCTCGTACAATGTTCTTCCTAACGTACCCCTTGAAGTTTAAAATGTGACGAAATAAACATTAAAATTTACAGTTTTAGTCAAAAATTTCGAGTCAGACCTCTCTATTCGACTCGATCCACAGTGCGCCGTCTCGATTGAGGGCGGGCGTGCGTAGCGATTGTTTACTTTGATTTTCTTCTTTTTCCTCTTGAATATGTAAAGTCTCTGAAACTCGAACCAGCATTCCCCATTGTTATCTGCGTTGCGCATAAAGGGACTGAGGAGCTTTTGCAATATTTGGTCTCAGATAAAAATCGAGGCAACTTTTGTGTACACAATAACGCAAGAAAACTTCTAAATGTAACTCAAAAGCAGTGCGTGGTAGTATAAAATCTGGGCGCGATGACATTCTGTATTTTTCAAAATTCTATCGATAAACCCACAAATTACAGAGAAGAAAAAAGAAAAGCAAATACGCAAAAATGGGGAACAGGGCGCCCTCTTCTTTTGTGGAAAGGGAGGCAATTATTATTTACACGTTCAAGTATTGATGGAACATGGTTTCATTGGATTCTACTTGGTCTTCTGAATTTTTTTAAAATTTGAACTTTTTTAATTTTTATCGAAAAAAGTTTCCATTTAGATAAAATTTAGACCGCAAGAATTGATATTAAGAGAACCATTTTTTCTCGCCACGCGAAAGGAAGATGTCAGCCTCTTTATGTGATCAAACATTTGAGCGTACTCAGCGGGTTTGAAAGTTGGTTGGTTTTATTCAACGTTCGTCAAGTTTTTGAGAGATTCGGATTTTTATTTCCACTCATATTTTCTAATCCTGAGGATCACATTTATTTTATTTTTATTTTTTTATAATTTAGAGGCTTATCTCTTTGTGAATATCTTAATCTTGCCCTTGCCGTTTTGCTCATTTGCAATTTGCCATTGCTCATTTTTGGTATATATATTAAAAAAAAAAAAAAAAGTGATCACTCCTCACGCGTGAAACGCGTGTTAAAGTCGATGCTCATAGGCTGGCGAATTAATTAGTTTCGATGAGCAATTTGATTTCTTTTGTCGACCCCTCGGATTTCTTCTGGTCCAATCCGGTTATATAACGCAGATGCATGCCGCTTATCTAAATGAATATTACTTAATATCAAGGTTACATTATTGATTGTTTTCATGGCGGAGGCGCAGATTGGTGGTGCATATTGCATATTGCATCCAGGCCCGTGAAAAACGCGATTAGGAATCATAAATAGGCTGTTGTTTACATCAATTAACTCTCCATGACGTTCCTGTGATCGCGTCGGTAACTCTGCCGACATCTAGTTCTCTTCCGTCTCGTGACGGAGTCTTTTGTCGTGCCTCAGAGAAAATTTTGAAAAACCTAAAGGGCGCCTCACTAATAATTACGTCACGAATTTTTTTTAAGTTTTGCAATCATTTTTTGTCCTTTTGTGCAAATTCTGCGCCCGTGCCGATAATCCAAACAAGTCAGCAACATTTTTAAGATGTCGTTCAAGAGTGCCAGGACGTTGTTGATGACAATATCATTGCAAAGATGTTTTAAATTTATTTATGTCCAAATTATTTTCATGACAATGCCATTACTGTAAACTATTTTGATAATATTTTTGAAACTTTTCGAAAGTATTTCCGACGGTATTTTATACCAAAATTCGTTTAAGCACACTTGTTTTATGAATATAGAGTATTTGCCCTCTATGTAATCACTGAAGATACGCACTTTGCAACCACTAATTGTTGTTATAAGTAATTTAGACAATTTTGACTCGAGATTTCACAAATATTGTCGAGTATTAGCATGAAAAAACCCTTAACAATACTTAAAATTTTTTTTAAAAATATCCTCTGTTTTACTGGGCGACTCCTTATAAATTCTTAAACGTCGATAGGACCTTATATTCTCATTTTACCTAAGTATTACAACCCACAAGTCATTTTATTCTTATCTAGAAGGATGTTTCCCTGTCTTAGGTTTATCCAACCATTCTGAACGAGACTTCTGGAATTTCTGCTTCAGCCCAAAAAGTGACCTACTTACATTTTTTTCTCTCACTTTTTTGCAACCCCGCTCTGTCTCTTTTTCATCTCTCTTGATCTACCAATGTTTACTGCTGAAACCTCTTCAAACTATTGTCGAGAATACAGTTGTTTTCTGTCTCTTTTTCATTTTCTTATTTTGAATAGGAATCGTATGTTTTGCAATTAATATATTAATCGCGACAGACATAAGAGGAAATTATTGGATTCTCGACGATCAACGAAGCATTGAAAACTTAAAGAACCCCATGCGTGGGATAGTTCTCACCTTTAAATGACCGCGCGGGTCAAGAATTCACTATCTTTGTCCACCGCACTATCTAGCTATTTACTTCCAATCAGTTTATCTATCCACCATGGTAAAATGCTTCTATAGTCTTCTATTTTAATCTCTGAATGACCACTATTTTATTTTTATAATCGCGGAAGCATCGAGGAACCCTTGCTCACGTGAAACGCAAGAAAATTATGCATTTCACACTTCGCGTTGCGGGGATAATGAACTTTTCGCCGACCAGTTACATCATGCGCTGTTATCTCTGACCTACTGCGCGCATCCAGTTTACTTCCACACCGTATATCATCAGTAGTGACTCTTTCAGTCATTGATAGACTCATTAAGATATTCGTTTCAATTGGACAGGGAAATTTTTGAAAGTACTAGCATCGCGAATGACCCGAGGTTGGGGCCAGCCTCGAAATTCGATTTTTGGACTCCATTCGACAAAAATCGGGTTACTGAAAATGTTGCTTCGCGATTAAGATTCCATTTCCCGTGGACTGTTAAGCACACGTAACTTTAGAATTACCATAAGTTCCAGCCATGAATAGACACATTTTTCTCCAATTAATTTCTCACTTCGAAAGCTTTCCAACTCCCAAAAAACTAAACATTCCGGTTCATCGCAGTGAAGTGATTTTTTGGGTCACGCAAACCTTTTCATTCCTTTTCTTTTCATCCCCGAGGAGATTTTTTTCCTTAATTTTTTTAATAAAAACATAGACACACTTTTTGTGTATATACGTTTAAAAAAGTACAAATATACATTTCAAAAGACTAAAGTTTCAAATGTTTGGCGACAAGTCCCTGACCCGGGACTGAAAAATCTGACCTAAAACCTCCTCTACCCACACTGAAAAAAAAGTGAGGTTGATTTAACATTCTGGGTGTAAGAAAAGTTAGCGAGAACTTATAAAATGCTGAATTACCCGCTATATACAGCAGTTACTTTAGCAATGCCAAGATGTAAAACTAACTACTGTGGCGGGTAATTCTGCATTTTATAAGTTCTCGCCCACTTTTTCTACATCCCGAATGTTACATGAACTTCACATTTTTTTTTGGTGCGCCAAAATTTTCCGGCTAAATTCTGTGTTTTTTCGTTCTCTGGTTTCATGTCTTTCCTTCGTTTTGAAGTTGAATACTGTTCGAAATAAACGATTTATTTGTGCCTGCACACTTATCAGAAGTAGCACAGTTTTGTTAAAGCTCAACTCCTCTGCGCGATGCTGCGATCGCCAGCGCGTCGTAGCGTGATGAGTTTTGAAGACTTTAGCGTGACAGTGTTGTAGTGTGACAGTTCGACATCAGCCTCGAGCTTCACTTACGGACGTCGCAAGAGCTTTGGCCGCTCATTCAGTCGCGATGTCACCAAGTCGCTCCAGAAAACACATCGGGTTGAGGCAGAGACAAGGTTGAGGCTTCTAAAAATTGCCCGTAGAAATACTACGGGGGACTTTTTGACATATTCAAAAGTTTTGAACTTTTTGGAGAGGATTCTTGGAGACTAGAGCAGTTTTGCAAAATGATCAAACGACGATCAAATGATCATTCCTGACGATTCTTAAAATTACTTTCGATGAGGACAGGGTTGCCACAGTCAGGGAACACCGGAAAAACCAGGAATTTTTCAAAGTCAGGGAAAACGAGGAAACGTCAGTGAAAATGACGAAAGTATCAGGGACAATTAAGCCACCCTTGTTTGCTCTCTAGCATGAGTTTAATGTTTCGAACAACAAATTTTGCCTGTAGACTACTTAAAATTGTGTTTTTTTGATCATCTTGCATTTCCTTGAATGTTAGGGCATTTCACCAAAATGTCTCAGAGAAATCAGGGAAATGTCACAGAAATTCAGTTTCTAAATTCTGTGGCAATCCTGTCAGGAAGATTTAGATACTTTTTCATTATGTTAAATTAATCAGAAAATGTCGAATGATCGTTTATTTCAAAGTTATCAAAAGTCGTGGTAGGGTTTTATGATGAATCATGATTTAGTGCAATGATTTACTCAGTCTACAGAGTTTGCACGACGAAAACAAAATAAAGCCATTAGGTCACTCCGCGATAAATAGAGGTTGTTATTATTCATCATTCGACCGGGAATACATGATTAAAATATCGCGCTGAATTAAATCTCCGAGTCTCATCGAACCGATAACAAATTGAGGAAAAGATCTCAAGTCCGGCAACGATGGCAAGCTCAAAGCTGGACTGCTGGAGCCTGGAACTGGTTTCGACATTTTGCAACTCCGATACTGCATATCGCGTTGGTCATTCGCCACTCGTCCAGGTGACTTTTTGCTCCGATTACCCCCCCCCCCCTTCCCCTTCGTCTCCCTTCCTACCCGTCATCGTAGACCCCTCTCCCGAATTCTTGGTCAATCCACATTCATTCAAAGGCTGAAGAGTCGAAAATAGGTCCTTTTCGAAAGAATGATGATGCGTGAAAGTTTTGGCACGATTTCTCTGTTGAGTACCCTCAGAAGAAAATTTTGGACACTGGACCCATTGGAAGGTGCGTAGGGCCAATAATTCGATGGGGGTTGTTGCCAACTGTGACCGCTGTTTATGTTGCCAACTATTCCACATAAAATGGACTGCATTTTGCAATTTGGAGCTATAAATTCTGATTCATCTAAAAAAACACTTATGTACATAGGGAAACTAATGGCACATACGTTGTTTTTAAACCGGACCGAAATTTATAGTTCTTAATTGCAAAATGTAGTCCAAATATGTCTATGCAGAAAGGAGTCTCTTGTTCTTTGTTATGAGAACGCTCAAAATTGTTTTTTGTATCAAAGCTACACACAGCCCACATCTCAGGAGGGAAGGAGCAGAGCATAATGTAATTTTCGCTAACATATTTATCAGGCTTTACTGTCCTATAGAGTTCAAAAAAATTAATTTTGACTCTAATTTTAATTTTTGGAATTTCTTGGCTTTGTTTCCCCGCGAAATGGTGTGGACCCAGCACCATTTCTCCACATTGTCCTATAGTTTCGCCATTGTACTTGGGAAATCATATAGGTATATTCAAGTTTGTGGTTTTATAGATTTCCTGTCGCATCGCATTTTGTCGATGGACCAACAGTCATCGTTTTTGTTCCAAATTCCGTGCGATTCATCAGGATTGTTCTTTAAAATTCTCGTCCTTGAACGTTAAAATTAGGTTTTCCAAGGGGGAAAAATAAAAATTAATCCAAACAAATGACGACTTATCACAGTAGGTTGAAGGAAACTATACATTTCATGCCCTGACGTCGATTTTTTGCGATTTCGAGAGCTGGTATAATATTCTGATACAATTAAGTAATGCATTTATGTGAAAATTGACAATGCCGCGAAGAAAAACAGTAATGGTTAACTTCATCGGCACAATAAGCACCGCTGGAATTTTGTTAAGGTGCAAGAGAAATGATTACGGCTTCAGTTAGTGTCGCATGCAACATATACTGATCGAATTTCATGAAAAACACTATGATACAACTATTCACACACTATGGATGTCCGTGTTGCCTACGCTCAGAAGTGAAGGCGTTTGACTTCAGCACCAACGACGCTTAGTGGTGGAGCGAGTCAATGAGAGGAGTCGGACATAATGTGGAAACATTAAAAGCTTATATCGATATTATTACAGAATTAGAGGTTTAAGACATGGCTTTATTGATTTTCTCGTAAAATTTCCCTCAAGAACCACCCGATACAACTTATACTGTAAAGAGAAGATCATCAAAATTTGCTGTTACAGTCGAAAATTTCAAGTCCAACCTCACTGAAAGAAAGGCTCGTTACTTTGCGCGACGGACTTTACTGCGAGGCGTTGCTCTTAAATGACAGAGTTCCTTCAATATTTCATTCATATTTCGAAGACAACTCTTAGACGTGAATAGGTGCTCTAAAAGTCATGCTCAGCACCTATCGATATCAAAGTTGAAGTACACCGGATACTATCATAGAACCTTTATGCAACTTTTCCTGCCTAAAAGATTTCTTTGTATATAGTACATATTAACGAGGAATTGGAAGCGCTCTGCCATTTTACATCCTCTCCGTGAAGCCCGACGCGCCGCAGGTGAAGTGGTAAGAGCCTAGACAACCATAACGCCTTAATTTTTGTGCGTATGCAACATGGACATCCATGGAGCCCGAATAGTTGCATCCAGGCGTTATGATAGTATTCGCCCAGTGTTCGTCGCATTCGACACTATTTAAGGCGGATTTGTTTGTTTCTCCTTCAATGTTACTTAATTTTACCATACGTAAACGATGATGATATTGCTCACGTTTCATTAATTCATTACGTTGCTTGAATCCACAGAGCCGTAAGGAAATAATTGAAGTCATTTTAGCCTACCTTTACGTACATTGTCTTCTATTTCTGTGCTTTTAATAGTTTTATTTAGCCAATGACGGCCTAATATGTCGTCATAACGATCGCCGATGATACCATGACGCATGAATACTTTGTTGATTCGAGGTTTTTCCCAACTTTCTTTGCAATTTGCCTCGTATTGCTGGTGGTTTCCCAGATGTTTGCGGTTTTGCGATTTTTAGCTAGTGGTTGGATAGTTGATTACAGTGTGATATACTGGCATTGTCCTCGTCTTGATGAGGTGGATTGAAAAGCAAGTGTACTAACTTTTAATAAGTGAAAAAAAGGTGTGCAAAATTTAACGAAAAAAGCAAATTCTTTGATTTAGGGATCTGTGTTAACTGTTGTTCAAACTTTGCTTATAAACCTTAGTAAACCTTAGCGTAATGTTTGCGCAAAATTTTCTTTTTGACAATTTTCATAAATTGATAGGAAAACTTTCTTGACTTAATGAAACGGAAATTTTGAAACACCGCAATCAAGATATCACGTTCCCTAATTTTCTCTCATGTTTCATATTTTCCTTTTGTCTTGGAGAAAATAAAAAAAATAAAGCTCCCCGTGAATCATTTTATCATTGGCGGATCCAGCTTTGCAATATCGTCTTTTCTCCATTTAAACTTATGGAAATGTATCGATTCTTGAAGGGCCAGGTGCTCCGACAGGAATCGATTTTTTAACCATAGATTTAAAGGGAGGAGGTCCGGTGTTGCCAAATTGCTGGATCCGTCTCTGCACTTTGAGGTTAAAGACATACTAATTAAATTTCAAGTCGGATGTTCCTTAGTTTTGGTGTGAAAACTAAGGACCAAGAGGAAATCAGACAACGTCTGTTATAGGTGAGCTGATCTTGATCATACCGTCCGCTTGTGAATAAAATTATGTATCCAAACAAACAATATCTCAAACACGCGGTGAAAAACCCGAACAAATAAATTCAGCGGCAATGTCACCCGGCTCAAGAGACGAGTGTTCGAGATCGGCGGAACTTGTTGATCATTTTTCTCGGATTTTACTAAAATGCCGCCGTGTTAAGGAAGAACGCCTTATGAACCTTCAGGTGTTGCCAAATTTCCTTGGATATAACACGAATTTTCTGGTGAACTCATGAATATATTTCTTCCAATTTTTCAGATAATTTTTTCCGCACTTTATTATACATTATCTGAAAATTTCATAGACAAATATTCATAACTTTTCTCAAAAATGAACATTGTATCGGAGGAAATTTGGCAACTCTCGAAAGTTCATACCGCGCTTTTCCTTAGCACGGCAGAATGCTGCCATGCTAAGGAAAAACGCCGTATGAGCCTTCAGACGTTGCCAAGTTTCCTCCGATAAAAACCAAATTTACAGGGGAAATTGTGAATATTATTTTCCAAAATTTTCAGACGATTTAGTACGCAATTTGATCTAAAATATCTGAAAATGTCGAGGAAAAATATGCATGAATGTTGTCCAAAATACGTGTTTTATCGAGGGAAATTTGGCAACTCTCGAATGTTCATACGGCGTTTTTCCTTAGCTCGGCAGAATGAGGGACCGATTCGATGGGACGAGGAGATCGATCTGGGAGAGGTTTAAGTTTTAGACCAGTGCCGGGCGAAGGTATGCAACGAGGGGGCCTCAAAGGCGGTCCTAACTTGGACCCCGGGTAGGTTGGCGGACCCCCCCCCCCCCCCCCCCCCGATTCGGCCACCGAAAGTTCAGTGAACGGCTGACCTTGACCGTTCCGTGGATGTTCCCTCCTCGCTCCTATTTACCATTTTCCACATGCATAAAGTCGGTCCTCTCGAGTTTTTCTAATGGTCTCCGAGTTGGTATCTGGCGCGACTTAATGTCGATGTCGTTTGATCGATGGGTCACAGAGGTGAAGGACCCGGCAAGTCATGCAAATGAAAGGTCCAGTACCCCTCCCCCCCCCCCCAAACCGTTAAATCTAATCAAAGAAACTGCATATAACATGAATCTTGTTTCTCTTTTTTTAACTTTCTTCCATTTCAGTGTTTTTAAATCGTTAGCGTCCTACAGTAAAAATCATATCGATACCCCAGAGCCAAAGGGTATACCTAACTCACACTGGAAAAAAAAAAAAAAAAACATTGGATCTAGAGTCCAGACTCTTGAAAACATTGACAAGAAAAAAGACTCTTGATTCAATCAGATTTAAGCTTAAATCAAAAGGAAATCCGCTCAAATTAAGAGGCTTGGCTCTTGATTTAAGCTTACATCTGATTGAATCAAGAGTCCTTTTTCTTGTCGATCCTTTTAAGAGTCTGGACTCTAGATCCAATGTTTTTTTTCCAGTGCACGTAACGGGAAAAATCGCGTCTGTCACGTTTTGGAAATTTCCAATATCAGTTCACTGTGTGCGGAAAATGTGTTACCTCTATTCTACGCCAGATATGAGATACAGTGTTTCAAAAATTGCGATTTACGTTCATCTCTCTTCGAGCGAAGCTGATTTTCGAGGATTATTAATTAGTAACCGTGTGAGATCGCGGTCAATTTTGAAATACGCCCCGGAGATTTCATAAGTTTTGCTTCAAACACTGGAAAAAAAACACATTGGATCTAGAGTCCAGACTCTTGAAAACATTGACAAGAAAAAATACTCTTGATTCAATCGGATTTTTGCTTGAACCAAAACTAAATCCGCTTAAATTAAGAGGCTTGGTTCTTGATTTAAGCTAGATTCTGATTGAATCAAGAGTACTTTGTCTTGTCGATGTTTTTAAGAGTCTAGATTCTAGATCCAATGTGTTTTTTTCCAGTGAAGAGTGAATTCTAGACAGCTCTGAGGTGTTTGTGATTTTAATGTGATTTTACCGGTAAAAACTCCAACCAGTTGCTTGAATCACCCGCGCTCAACAGACCTGTTGATACTGAGAGCAGATTATACAGTGGCGTGGCGTGAATGATCGATTATCGATGTGTCCCCATTGAACCTATAAAAAAATCGATTATTAGGGTGTTCACTGCGAACACCCGGTTTATCGATCCTTTTCCATGAGTTTAAACGGCAGATTAATCGATATACCGCAAAGCACGCCGCGCCACCGCCGATTAAAATCACGAGTAACTAATCACAATCGCATCTGCATTTAAAAAGCGTACAATGCTCAGGCGCGAAGCTATTAGGGTCACTGTCTTGAGCTGAGGCTGCAATTACGGGTTGTTTAATCCGCGCTGTAATGGGCCCGAAAGCTTAATATCTTATTGCCAATCCTGGACTACAGAGCGGAGTGGAGGCCAGGTATCCCCTACAGTGTTTGGCGATATGTCGATCGATCTAACATTCAAACCTATGGAAAAGGATCGATAAACAGAGTGGTCGAAACTAACACCTCGATAATCGATTTTTCACCATAGCTTCAAATGGGGAAATATATCGATAATCGAGCATCACGCTTCGCCCCTGATCCCCTAAAGAAACAGTGAACACTTCTCGCGGTGGATTGCTCCAGTAGCGTGGCGTGTTTTGCGATATATCGATTGTCATACCATTTAAACCTATGGAAAATGATCGATAAACAGGGTATTCGCAGCGAACACCTTAAAAATCGATTCTTTGCCGTAGGTTTAAATCACAGAACAATCGATACATCGCAATTCACGCCACGCCACTGGATTGCTCGCATTCATGGTGTTAAATCCAGCCGGTTGGCACTGAATGCTGCCATCTTGAATAAGTCGTTATGAACGTTTCTTGAGAGTATGACCAAGTCGGAGTGAGCTCAATTGACACTGCGATACATCGTGAGGAATATCATATTTTTGGGGTCAAGGTCGGGGACGAATTCAATGCTGCATGGTTTCAGTGACGAGACGTGCTCTGCGATATATCGATTTATTTGCCATTTAAACCTATGGAAAACAATCGATAGGCTGAGTGTTCGAATTGAACACCTTAATAATCGATTCCTTGCCGTAGCTTCAAATAGGAAATATCGATAATCGATCATTCACGCCTCGCCACTTGCTAGAGGAAGGAGAGATCCAAGGTTCTAGGACTCCCCCTCCCTCCCTCAAGACTGGAAAATTTATAAAATTAAATGGAAAGTCATTTTTCTTAATTTGCAGGATATTTTATTCTTGGCCTTTCCATTCCCCGAAAAAAATTTCTTGTTACGCCGATGATAAGGAGAGTATGTGTATTGGAACTTGCACTGATAAAAATTAATGTGTTCTTACGTTACTTTTGGTCAATGTCAGTAGTGAAACACAAACTAACCCAAATTTTGTAATGGTTTTGGCACTGTTTGCGGTAAATGTATAGCGCAGAAAATAATGGAGAGACTGGGAAACCGCAAAGTCAACCGAAGGCTTAGGTGCTTAGGTTATTTCGTGTTTTAACTCCTGTATTAACCAAACTTTTGTGTTAAATTTTCTGTGTGTGTATGGATAATCTCAAGACCCAGGAAAATGGACGACAAGACATGCAGAGTACCCATTAAAGCACCACGAGACTGGTGCCATCATAAAAGTTGTGTGTAGAACGCGTCGAAACATATTGAAAATGTCCAAAATCGATTCCCAAAGGAGAAATTAGCGTTTGAAGTCCACGTAAGATTAGTTTTAAACTTTTCAATCATAGAAGAACCAATAGTAAATATAGGTAATCTCAGCCATTGAATTCTTACAAACGACGTTTCACAGATAATTAGGGTTGATTTCACGCCGACTGTCTTTCTTCTTTGTTACACGGTGCTCCTCGTTTTTTTTTTAAAAAAAAAAATTATTAGCTCAGAAGTACTTTTTTCATCTCAAAGCACTCCAAAATTAATACCCAGTTTATTCATTTCCTATCATTGCCATTGAAAAAAATCAAATAACTATTCTGTGACTTCCAGAACTGACGCATGATCCGTCCGCCCCGAAGCCACATGTTTTGCATGCTTTGGTTTCTATTGAAATATGCGCATCAGTAATATGCTTCAAGTTTTTTTTCCGCTTTGCCTCTCAAATTATGAAAAACTTTTTGCGAGAAAAAAATAAACTGTCACGTAAAGCTGGTGATGACACGGCTCTGTTTATGATTATTTCACATCCTTCAACTTGGGCAATTTAACTTTTCACCATCAATTATGAAAAACATGCATAAGGATTTTAACGTTTGATAATCGATGGTTACGATTAACGATTACAGATGATTTATTCAATCGTATCACGCGCAAGGTAATGATGGAAAAAGTACTCTCTTCCTTACCTTTCATGGTCACGTGGAATGATTTCCGTGGAAAGACTTTTTCTTAAGCCTTTTAACTTCACGTTGCTTCAAAGCAAGAAACAGAGGCGTATTGAAGGGTGAAGGACAGGTTGGACCCTTAACTTCCCGACAAATAAAAATGATAGGCATTTTGACAATACATTTTTTCCCCCGATATTATTTTCACCTGGTCCAAAGTACAACACATTTAGGATGTTTAAAAAAAACTAATAAAAATTGTCATCTTTCTCAATCTGAGTGCTATTTTATTGCTTAATCGCATCGTGAAAGTGTAATAAAAGTTTTAGGTACACAAATGTACATGCATCGCCTATCTGTAAAAATTCATGAATCATAAAAATCTGAGTGAAATTTTTTAATGGAGGTTCCAATTCGCCATGAAGAGAAGCTGCGTGAAAAATTTTGCTTAGCTTTGCTAACAACTTAAGAATTTTTGCTGCGCATCTGCCAACTGTAATAATGATAAATTAATGTGAGGGTTATTACGTGGCGTATTCGGAATAGGGATTTTCCTCCCGTGTTCCAAATTTATGCGCGGATGAGCGACGATAGTGGAACTAGTACATGTCTTATTATCACTCTCTTGGTTTGTGACGTTGCAGACTCCCGGAAGCATTTTTTTGTGTTTTTTCTCGAAGAATAATCTCTCTTCACTGTTGCTGTGTACAATTTCGTGTGACTCATACAATTTTCTTTGACTCCAAGAGAATTTTCTCTGAAAAATTCCTCACAAGTGTACCGAGTATATCAGAAAGGAACCAACCCAAATTTTCGAAAAAATTAAGTTAAGAATGTTTTTGAGTTCCACTAATCCTTTATTTTCTCCTGGCAAAATCTGAAAATCGAAAAACAGAAATTAGTTCGCAAAAATAGGGGTTTAAGTTTATTTTCTACATTGAGCCTTATGCAGGCCCTGGTAAAAATTGGCGATAAGAGCTGCGTTTCAAAATACCATAGGAATTCTTATAGCCGGCTAAAGAAGGCAACAGAAAAGCATATAGCTGACTGTAGAATGCGGAGAAAATCATACGGCCGGGCTATACGGAGCGATAAAAAATTATGCAGACGGGCTGTAGTTCCTATAGCCGGGCTTTACACTTTATCGCCTGGCTGTTGCTTTTTCGCCATCGATTATAAAAGGCTATAAGAAATTGTGTAGAAATTCGTGTGCTTTGGAAATCATTGAGTTTGATACGGAACCACCTTAATATTTACAAAACACACGTTATATTTTCCTTTAATACATATTTTTTTTTCATCAATTAAATCGAGAATAATCCATACAGAGTGTGCAATAATTTCAAAATCATGAGTTGAAAAACGCTGACTCCGTGAGATTAAATATTAGAGCCTAACACAAAGCGGAGCGGCGACGCACTGGCGCCTACAAACCTAACAGGGATACCTCACGCATTGCGCAACGCGTGAAGTATCCCTGTTAGGTTTGTAGGCGCCAATGCGCGTTTCGAGCTGGCTACCCGCCTGCCGCACCGCAGCGTGCCACGGCGCTTGAAGCAACTATTTCACACCGGAGGTATTGCACAGTATCATACGAAACTGAAGGCGCTCTAATATATTAGGAATGGCAGGCATCCATCGAGTACGGAGCTTTCCTGGCAAAATAAATCAAGATACTACGGCCCAAAAAGAGAGCAGTGGTCCAAAAACTTACTAAGTCCTAGCATCCGTAATTAGTGAAGTTTAGCATACGCTTTATCGCCTGGCTGTGAGTTGCTTAGTCGCCATCGGCTATAAAAGGCTATAAGAATTGTGTAGCCGGCTGTAGAAGCTATTGGAAATCTTACAGCCGGCCGTAGGTCTATGGTATTTTGGAACACAGATTCTACTGCCAATTTTTACCTGGGGGAGTAAAACTTCAAACCTTTTTTTCTCAGTTTTAACTTAATGTGGGTTGGTTCTGTTCTGATGAACTCGGTCCAAATATCCTGTAGTATTCACTGAAAACAATTAAATAGGAGAAAGTTTAATACGCCGCAATAGAAACAAATGCCTTTGTAGTTTCACCGTCACAATTTGATCCTTAAGAAAATTATAATATTCGGAGGTAGGTGAGGGGCCTAACGTTTACTGTCTGTCGTGCGACCGTGACCATTGTTTCTGAAATATTTACAAAGTTCATTATCAATAAGCTGCTCTGCCAAGCTAAGGAAGAACGCCAAATGAGCCTTCAGGCTCCGCCAAATTTCCGTGGACAAATCACTCATTTTCAGGAAAATTTGTGAATATTTCTCTTGCACTTTATCGGATAATTTTGTTTGTAAGTTGATATAAAGTGTCTGAAAATTTCAAGGAAAAATATTTACGACCCTCCTCAAAATTAAACATTTTATCGGAGGAAATTTGGCAAGGAGGTCTGCTTCCGTGCTGTGGAAAAGTAGTGTCAGACAAGTCAGGTACCCAGCGGTGAAAAATCGGAAACCAAATTATCGCGATTGCAAATGGAGAATGAATTAACATTGTAAATGCCTTGCGAAAGGTTATATTCATAGATAGCAAGATGTCCTTCCTCGTGGTTAGCTCTTTAAAAACATGAATCGAAATTCCGAGTCAAAATAAGCAAACTTTCCTCAAAGCCACCAACATATCAGATTCACAGCAGTTAAAAATATATCACTCTTTAAAGCAAACTTTCAGCTCCCCTCTGTGATGCTGTGTCCAATTTCAGGCGGAGTGGGTTTTGTTTTATCACTTCAGATGAGCGTGAGATTGAAAAATTGAAATGAAGAAATATTGATTTTCAGTAAAGATCCTCTATAAAAGAGTATGAACTTGTAGAGTCAATACTTTCCAAGCGACTCACGTGTTTAGATGCTCATAATGTTTCAATATGCCATTACACGAGTGTACATTTTCGAAGCACGTTGAAATGAACAACTCGTCGCCTACCTGACATAAGGGCGTAGCTACATCCTGCAATGAACCCTGTCTTCCATACATTTCAACGCTTTTCCGGGCTCATCTCAATGTGTGGTTACGCCCTTATGTTAGCCAAGCGACGAATTATGGATCCATTCAGAGTAGTTTTCGAGTATGGAGTTGCTAACCTTAAAATCGTGTAAGCAATCCTATAATTATCGCCATTCGTTATCCCGTCCATGCCGCAATCGGAAATATTCATTAGCGTTTCGACACTTAGTTCCTGTGTTTATTCAGAAGAATTAATTTTTATAACTATTCATTATAGCTTGTATCGACTATCGACGCTGAGTAATCTCTTTGCCCTCGGCGAGCAAAACCTCCAACGTCAAATCCTGCGGTTATTTGCAGTTCTTGTCAATCTCTATCATGATAAGATTGCAGGATTTATACACCTCACAAGATCGATTTTCTACGATCTTTTTCCAGCGCTGCCCTTTGTAATTTGCACAAGATGAGACTTTTTCTTCCAAGCCATGTAACTCATGTTACTACCGTATTTTTTTCTAGTTTTTTAAAGTCTAAAGTAGTCGAAATACCAAATATTTTCAGATGTTTAATATCCTGATATATCTCAAAGAAACTAACTATTAAAATGATGTATTATATTTTAGTGATGAAATTGCCGAGGATCGAATAATTTTACGAGAATTATTAGAGAATTAATTGCGATGTCTATGTTTGACGTTTTGGAACGCTTTTTGTGCCCAAAATGTTCGTGGAACACTTTCCTAAGGCTCTTGTATCAATGGTTCAAGTTTATTCCTTGCGGATTAAGGTCCCTTTTCCCTCTGACCCATTTCAAGGAACCTCAACTTGCAACATCAGTAAAGTGTACCCGCCCAAGACGCGACATCACTGCTAATTTCTGAATGCAATTATTCGTGCTCCTCGAATGCCCATGTTGCATACAGAAAAAAATGAAGGCACTTAATTAATTGGCGCTTACGGAGGGCTCCTTTGCCTCGAAGCCAGTCGATTAACAATCGTTATCGAATATCTTCGATGGACAACTAGCACTGGTCAGAAGGAGATTCATCGATTGGAGGCATTCCATGAAGAATCAACGATTGATCCGCCGGCTGCAATATTTGTCGCGCCGTGTGTCTTTCATCCTGTCGACTGTTCATCACCATCATTCTCATTGATACATTCGAACTTTCAGCAACTCGTGACAGGACCGGATGAAGGGGGTGGCCACATGGGCCGCGGCCCATGGCGGCAAATTTTGCAATTTTTTTAAATGTAGGTTAAAAAAAATCGGATTCAGAAAAAAAATTATCAATGAGATGAGGGGACAAAATCTCTCTTTCCTGAAAGTATAGTATTTTCTAATTTTGTCGTTTTTCGGTGATACAAGAGACAGCATCTTTAATTAGTCGAGTTAAGAGAGGAACTAAACACGCAATTTGGCCTGGAGCTCAGCGCAGAGAGGAATGATGACGAGGACTTGAGATGAAAAGGACAAGCCCTTGGCGGCGCCTCGGCGCGGCGGTCGGCATGTAACACATATTAGCGCCTACAAGACTGCATGAATACTTCACCCATTGTATCAAACTCAGTGCGGTCAGGAGCGGTTGGCGTGAAACGCATAGCGCCTACAAGACTGCAGGAATACTTCACGCATTGCGCCAACCACAGTGCTATCAGCGCGACAAAGCGGCGGAAGTTAAAATTATTAAACCACATTTATGTTCGTTCTTTCATAATTTTTTGGTTCATATCTTATAAATGGAGGACCTTGTCCACACAGAGTTAGGTTTACGGAACTTAACTTTCGCGTCAAGTTCCGTGAACTTTTGCTAGTAGTGTTGACAGGGCTTTCGCAAAAAATGTATCCAACACGACCACGAGTAGGTAAACGCGTCCTATACACCCCTCCCTCCCCCTCCGGCACGTTCTATTGATCTGGTTTTTATTGATGTTTCGAAACGAATGAGAAGGGGGCAGCAAAATACAGGAGGCCCACGGGCGGCAAGTAGGTAAATCCGGCCCTGACTCGTGAGAAAACAAAACATGAAAGAAAGTCCGGCAACGCGTGGTGTACTTATGCTAATTTTTGTTAAAATTTGTCGAAGTCGTGGATATTTTTGGACACATCGTTTCGTTCGATGACAGCGTCACAACAACGACCTATCGGCTGGCAATGAACTTGGTAGTGATGCGGGCGGCGCGGCGGGGCGGGTCGCATCGGCGGGCGGTGGTGCGAGATCACCGAAATATGCGCCAATAGTGGTGACGTCACCATAAGGATCTCCATTACATCGCATACAGAAATGCACATACTGCTCTCTGTGCTATCACCGCAGATTACTCAATTGACTTTTGAGGTTATGTTTACATACTGAACCAATCGATATCGATACAATAAATAGTTTTCGATACATCAAATAGGTGAGATTGTATCGATATCGATTGGTTCGATATCGATACAATAAATAGTTTTCGATACATCAAATAGGTGAGATTGTATCGATATCGATTGGTTCAACATGTAAACATAGCCTCAAAAGTCAATCGAGTAATCTGAGGAAACGGGATTTTTCTGATAGATTTTGATTTTTGTGAGCACTAAATGGCATCGCAAGGTGAAATCGTTAGGAATTTTCTCATTTTCAGCTTTTCCGACTGAAATCCTGAAAGTTTTGTTTGAAGTTATGTTCTATTGTTTTGAACCAAAGGATACATCGAACCACTATCGAAAACGATCTATCTCGCCTGTTTGATGTATCGAATATGATCCATAGCGTCTGTGGCGAATCCAACGGACGAATTGGCGACCCTGGTGGAAGCGGAAACTAACCGGACGCTGCGCTGCGGTGCTGGACCGGAAGGGAAGATAGTCCGGCGGATTTGCATGGATTTCTGCGCACCGCGAATCGGATCACCGCCGATTGATGTTGTATTGGCGCCGGCCGCGGTCGAGTCCGAGGAAAGGTGACCACCGTCGGCGACTCCGGGAGGTCGAATCTTTATCATTCTATCGCAGATTTAACCGCGGTTGCCACGTTGAAGCAGAATCTTTCGGTTTTTCCCCCTTATTTCCAGCGAACAATGAAACTAGATCAGGGGCTTTTTATACAGAACGTAGCGTTAAAAATTGGATTTTTTTAGCCACCCTAATACTGAGATACCCCTCAATCCCCCCCCCCCCCCCCCAAAAAAAAGAATAGGAAAATCACCAATTAATCCCTGTTTTTTCCTTAATTTGTTTTCTGTGTAAAAAAAAAATAAAAATAAAAAAATTACTTCAGGCAAAAATGGGAGACAAAATTGAAGGTCATAATCAGTGGTCTAAACAATTTTTAATCATACAACTGAAACTCATGAAAAAAAAAAAATTAACAAAATTAGTTAAAAATGAAAATGCAGAACTTATAAGAAATCCTCTTTCGACCGATTAAAAATACCAAAAAAAACACAATGTTAAGCGTTAATGCGGCTCTAGACCTACCTCCTTCCTTAATGCATTATTGTGAAGTTGGCTCAGAAATCCATCTCCTAGAACGTCACGCATTTTATGAATGGTCCCCAATACGACAGTGAGACGTAAACTGTTGTTTTCATCAGCAACGTGGTCAGGGCCGTATTTACCAACTTGCCGCCCATGGGTCGCCTGCATTTTGCCGCCCCCTTATCATTCGTTTTGAAACATCAATAAAAACCATTAAGTGAACGTGCCAAAGAGAGAGGGGTGCATTAGACGCGTTCACTCTTTGTTGGACACATTATTTGCGAAAACCCTGTCAACACTACTTGCAAAAGTTCACAAAACTTTGCGCAAAAGCTAAGTTCCGTATACCTATCTCTGTGTGGACGAGGCCTTCCATTTGAAGAAATGAACGAAAAAATTATGAAAGAACAAACATAAATTTGATTTAATAATTTTAACTTCCGCCGCTGCGCCGTGTTGACCGCAGTGTGTTTGACGCAATGCGTGAAGTATTCATGCAGTCTTGTAGGCGCTAAGCGTTTCACGCTGACCGCACTGTGTTTGACGCAATGCGTGAAGTATTCATGCAGTCTTGTAGGCGCTAAGCGTTTTACGCTGACCGCACTGTGTTTGACGCAATGCGTGAAGTATTCATGCAGTCTTGTAGGCGCTGATATGCGTTACATGCCGACCGCCGCGCCGAGGGTTTCTCCTGTTCATCTCAAGGTCTCGTCATCATTACTCTTTGCGCGGCGCCGTTCCAGGCCAAATTACGTGTTTGGTTTCTCTCTTAACTCGACTCTTTTAGGTGCTGTCTCTTGTATCACCGAAAGATGACAAAATTAGAAATATTATACTCCCAGGAAATGAGAGACTTTGTCACCTTTTCTCGTTTGTAATTTTTTTCTGAATCCGAATTTTTTTACACCTATATATTTAAAAAAATTGCAAAATTTACCGCCATGGGCCACGGCCCATGTGGCAATCCCTCAGATCCGGCCCTGAACGTGGTCGATGTACAGGGGTGTTTATAAAGCATCCTATTCGGAGTAAAATCTCCGTTTGGACGAACTATTAATAGGAAATTCGCATGATATTTCTAATATAGATATATAATATTTCTCTAAGATCTCCGTATTCTAGGTTTCTCAATCCCTTTTCATCCAAAAATGTTGGGCAATCTCCAACGCGGGAGTGATCGAGCAATTTTAGCTAAACTTGGCCTTAGTCTGAATACTCCCTCAAATTAAAACAGTACCAATGACTGGACAATCAGCCCATTCATAACGTCAAATACGTGTCCGTCACCGCTCAAACGGCAGCGCGTGATCAAACACAAACCTTGGTGCACACCGAACAACAACAAAAAACAGCCAGCACACCGCGCCAGAGGCTCGAAGCAATAAATATTTACATCTGCTCAGAGCCTACATTCACACTCTCCCGCAAAAAAGAAGAAGAAAAAGGACGAACTTTTGACCACAGGGTGCTAGTGAATAATCGGCTGTCTTTAAACTCTAATCTTCGCCGTGTGCTCAAGGTGATCCGAGGCTTAAAGTCCAGCCGTAGTTGAACTGACATGCCATTTATTCTATCAATTTCGTGAAAAAAAGGCAAATTTTGAAATTTCAGGCCAAAAATATATGACAGAGTTCCTCCATTTGAGTCTATGAAATCTTTTATGACAGGAATCAGGTATAAAATTCCACACTGAAAAAAATTCTCGGCGTTTTTACGAAGGTCCGTTGGTACCTTTACCATCTCACTTTTTTTTTACCAATTATTGGTAATTTTACCAAGACAGACTGGTAAGCTTACCTAAAAACCGGTATTTTTACTGTTTTCTTCCGGTAAGAATACCACTTTTACTTTTATTGGTAATCAATTCCCGGTAACTTTGCCATTTTATCTCGGTAATTCTACCACAGTCGATAAAAAATATTGGCGTTTTTACCAAGGTGCAGTAAATTTACCGAGAAAGTTCAATAATTTTCCAGAGATTTCTCGATAAAATTATCAATTCCATAAATGGTAATTTTACCAAGAAAAAACTGGGATCAAATAGAACCCTGAATTTTTGGTAATTTTACCCTTTTCTTAGTACATACAAAACATCTATCTCGACGTAGCGAACGATTTCCGAATCGAATGTATTATTTTCTGTAGAAAAATCCTGTTTTAATTTCCTCGAATTTTACTCTTTAATATTTTTTTTTAAGTATGCAAATAGATCGAGTTTAACATAGAGGAACTAATCTTTTTGGCAAACGAGAGATGATCTCGTTAGTTGTTAGGAAGACCTCCATGAGCATCAATATACATATGAATCCATTCCTCTGGATTGATTTTACAAATCAGGAATTCGAGTAAGCACCGCAACTCCACGCTTGGTTCCTCATCTCTCTCTTTCTCTCTGAATTAATTTGGCTCTATTTGCATGTAGGTAATGAGGGTCAAGTAATTGAGGATCCGAAAAGAAAAATATTTTTACAGGAAATCTGACTTCCTTGGTCAAAAATAAACAAACAAAGCTCCTGCATTTTATGAAAATTAAGATTTTTATACGCAATTTTCTTCTGAGTAATAACGGAAAAATTCTACATAAATACAACCTTTGCTCTCTCTCTCTCTCTCCAAAAAAAAAAAAAATAAAAAAAATACTCGGCTCTTTTCTAACATCCGGATTTTGGTTCGAGGCGATGGGCTAGAACTGTATGTTTGCCCAGATTTTGAGCCTAAGTGGCACGATATTACGAGTGTCTTACGGCTATTGAGACCATAACCGAACCTTGGCTAACCTTAAAAGCAACACCCCGAGCCCATGATGATTTGCGTGAAATTTCTCGCGGATTTATCCCTACCCAATTTTTTCCCAGTCCAAACTTCAATGACAACCAACTTGCGATACGACTCGAATCTGGTACGCGCAAGGCCATAAAGTCGCTGGTTTATTTTGAAACGTCATTTTGGTTTTTTTTTAAAAGGTCGCGTTGAAAGCCAGAGTTTGTGCGCGCTTTAATTTTTTGTGTAAAGTCATCGTTACTCTTTATCTTTTCTTATTTGATTTTTTCCTTATTTCTTTTTATGAAGAAAACTGTTGAGCGTATTAATTGGAAGCATGCTTAACCCTCTCGCTTTTAAAAAATAAGAAGAAAAAAAAGAAAGATAACATTCTATCTCCTTTGCTTGCAATGAAGCATACTTCAATGAGCCGCAGTTTTTTTCCTCACACTGTGCGATTGCAAAACAAAATCACCGCCAAGTACAGTTAAATAATTTTGATTCAGCTCAACCCTAGAAAATTCTATCGATTATAATTAAAGTCTCGATCAAGTCGGGTGGTTTTCGAGGACGCAGCGGTTCAAAAGCCCTCGTTTAATGTTGAATATTATAAACTAAATCCTAATGAATGCTATAAAAACGAAGGAAAAATAAATCACCAAGATTCGATAAATTAGCCCAACTGCAAAATTGAAACCATAAATTCATTAACTGAGAGACCTAAGTAGGTTCCAGTATATTATAATCACTATTCATGATTCGTAGTCAATTTGGCAACTAAGCGCCAAAATCCTCGCACCTCTTCCTTTGTGACCGCTAAAAACTAAATGTCCCTTGCGCCGGCGCCATTACTTTACGACTTTAATCGATTTTGAATATTGAGTTTCCGTCTGAAATTCCTCATACTGAGTCCTTGCTATAGTCTGGTTAAACCACTTGTGTTTTTATTTCAGCTTAGCCTGACCGGTGCGGCGTTTCTAATTCGTGCATTTATCCAAATTTTCTAGTATGGATGGGTATAAAAATATTTATCGTGCTCGGTAACTCACAATAATGACAACACTGGACTCAACCTTCGTTAAGGTGATTTACGAGTTACCAGTAATAAATAATAAGCCCTCCCATTTCATTGCCAAATACATCGCAAAATGAATTTCAAAATACGCTAAGTCAGAGTGTTACCAAAAATGCAATTTATGTGATTAAACCTAAATTGGTTAATATAGAAAATTCCATGTTTAGATAATATATTAATTAATCACCAGAGTATACGCATGTAGCTGATAAAGGAAAAAAAAAAGGTTTAATCTAATCCTTAGTCTATAGATAAATCAGCAGATATTAATTAGCCTGTAGTCAATTTTTCTTGACATTTTTTCGTTGGTGTCGTCAATTCGTCTAAACTTCTAGGGGCAGAAGTTATTTAAAGGAGGCAAACTTGACGAAGGGGATGGACCCAAACTCCAAAAGTGCCTTAAAATTGATCAAAATTAACAAATATTGATCTCAACTTCCACACGCAGTGCATGGAGAGGGGGACCCGTCATCGCGTGTGTTCCTCGCAGAATTGTTCGTACTTCTTCCAAACGGCACTATGTGCATTATGGCGTGAGCCCTGTTACGCATATATTCTTGGGGGTCTCAGGGCTCATGTCTGAATGCACATAGTTCCGTTCGGCAGAAATACGTCCAATTTATCCAAAACGAAGATCTCTCCTGAATGTCTGTCGGAAGCGAGAGTTCGAAGAAAGGGCTTTTCTGAACTATCTCATTGCATGCAAACACTTTTTTGCGCAAATGACATGAAATGATATGACACGAGAGAATTAAATGAGGAAAACCGCGATGAAGAACATTGTTTACAATCAGATTAAATATGCAAATTTTTAGTTCCATCAAAGTAACCAATGCAAGTGGAATTTTTCTACACTAATAACAAAACATGCGCATGCATAAATAGTCGTCACAGGAAGAAGGAAAATTTTATATGTATACAATTCCTGAAGGTAAATGTCATGCAGAAAGTAGGACTTTCATGACGGAAGATTTCGTATGGCTCGTATTTTTAACGAAAATGTTTCAATCCAAACAGAATGAAGTTCCTTGCCTGCAGAAAGCAGTCTAGTTAATCTCAGGAAAATGTGTCCGAAACATTTCCAAAAGCTCATTAGTTTTTCTGATATTATAACCGAATACTATATTTTATAATATACTATTATATATATACTTATATGTTTTTTATACTTATACTATATTTTATATTTCATTTTTTTTGTTTCAGGTAAGTTCCTTTCGTTGAACCTTCATAAAAATAGACGAACGTGAGTAAGTACAAATCTAAATTCTGGAATCTTAATTATTTTCCTGAGAAAACATTAATGAACATTGCAGCTAAATGTCTCAAAACATCACTAACTAAGAATTCCACATATTCCGTTGAGGTGTCTTTATTTGAACCTATAAATCATTCTATGACAGTTTTTTTTTTTTTTTACTGTTGTTTTATGGCTTTGTGTCTAAGCACCTGCAGCCAAATTCTATGACAGTTGTATTATTTAGAACTGTCGTATATCGCAGTCACTGCAACGGGTTTTCTCCGCTGTATTGCAAGCTGCACGGATTGTCCTCATTCGTGCGTTTTGTGTTACGAAAAGATGCGCGTTGCGCAATCAAATCTTTCGAACTTGATGCAAAATTCGGTCAGTCGCTGAGACATCGACCTTCCAAGTGATGTCTTTACTCTCCATCTTTTGTTTGAGTAGGACGTCGCACCCGGTGCAAGAAACTGTAAAGCTGTGCAATTTTGTTTATGAAAATTTCAAAAATACGTTTAATCCTATTCGCATGGACCGTGCAAAATCTGTGCAGTTAGTGTGGATTTCTGAGTCCTATTCTGATCTTTAATTTTATTGATTTAATTCCCCACGTGGGTTTTTTTGTACAATTTTGAAAATTTAATTTTTTGTGAATTTCCACTTCGATAATAAAAAAATTGGAGGAGAAACAGAAGAAGAAGGAAAACAGGGAGTGGAGGAGGAGATCAGGAGGTGCCAATTGCCTGATGGTCTCTGGGAGGATAGGGGGCAATGTCGATTGGGCGTCGCAGAGCGCGAGGCTGCGCTGTATAAGCGGCTTAATGTATGTATAAAAAAAATTTCAAAACTGTGACGTCAAAATTCTGAAAATCAATTCATCATAAAGTAAGACTCTTGAGTGCTTAAAGAGGTTTCCTCATACTCTTACATATTTACTCACGATATTTACAAAAAAATTGCCATTGAACCTTACTTTTGGTTTATTTTAAACGCTGGAAAAATGTCTCTTGGATCTGGAGTTCAGACTCTAAAAAAATTTGACAAGAAAAAATACTCTTCATCAAATCAGATTTTTGCTCGAACCAAAAGGAAATCCACCTAAAGTATTAGTCTTGGCTCTCGATTCAAGCAAAAATCCGATTGAATCAAGAGCATTTTTCCATCAACTTTTTCAAGAGTCTGGACTCTAGATCCAAGGGATTTTTTCCCCCGGTGAATTCTAAAAGTATTGACAAAATTTTGTTGCAAAAACTGATGAAAAATCATCGGCTCAAAAATGTTCGACTCTTCTTCGTGTGTTTACGGTCAGAGCCCTTCAATATCATTTAAACACTGTAGATCTCAATGAATTTTAACCATCAAAATTAGATTCTGTGCCCACAGTCGCCAAACCATTCAAGCATCTTTTTCCCTCTAGAGCAAATATCTCCGAGCAGATCGGGCAAAATGGACGCTTCAAGTGACGGATCCTAAATAATTTAAGGCCAAATTTAAGTTCAGTGTCTGTGGGTTTTGCTCGGTCCGCTGAGTTGGCGTTTAAGTTGTTTGTTTTATGGCCCCTAAAACACTGATTTACGGCCGTCTTGCATTGGGTAACAGTAACACCTTGCCAACCACTGTGCCTTCAAAAGAATTTCACAAATCTCCTTAGCCACTATTCCAGTCGCTTAAACTGCACCTTTTTAGGTGAACGCGATCAGAGCCTCTTTGCTTTCACGTGGGTCTCTTCACCGACCAGTTGAAGGACGCCTGCAGACCTGAATTTTGGTGTTTCAAGGAGCCTGAAAGATCATCTCAAGTTACACCAGCTGTTGAGGGGCTGACATTTGTTTAGAAGTCTTTAAGGAAAAAAAATGAAAATTAAATTGACTATTTAAACCATGTTGCTCCGAGTGAACTCTTTCTTACTTGATTCCTACTTGATTGTAGAAGCTACGGAGTTTTATCAAGATTCTTATGCCTCCGATTTAACAACCTAGTCCTGTGTAACAATTCGGGGGAAACGCGCTTGTGCTTCTGCGGACCGATTATAGAAATCCATAGACAAAGCTATACAGACAAAGAAGGATAATGAGTCCTCCCAAAAGAGAAATCCAGCAGAATGTCATCCGGGTAGTAAGATGAAGATGATAACTCCACAGCGAGCTGATTGTTGAAATTCGTAGACAAAGCGATAGACAAAGAAGATAAAACGGATATAGAAGGGTCTTAATATTGGTGGAAACGGGTGGTTGCAATGGACAAAGGAGGTAGCAATAGACTAACTAACGGCAACCCACCAGAGACCCTATAGTTAGTCTACCATTTACCCTCTTAGTCTACACGAACCACCCATTTCAACCAATAGGAGCGCTCCACACTCCCTATGTCCTCTTTGTCTGTCGCTTTGTTTATCGATTTCAACAATCAGCCCGCTAACAACCAATTATTTTCTTCGTTCTATTTTTGTGTGTGTTCGTGTGGTTGGTCCTCGTCGTCTTTTGAATTGAACCACTTTTCCGTTAAAAAGTGAACTCTGAACCAAAATAATCCTTCCTGCAAAAGACTTTTAAGTTGGTATTTTTTGCGTAAATAAGCAGATCCTGTAGTGTAGGGCAAATTGCAATATGCGCTTCATCTAAATGCTGAATGTTCAAATCAGAGACATTGCATACGATTTAGCGCACGGCGCAACACGTACAAACGGACGTTACAATGTGCTCGCAACGTGATGTCCCGACGGAAAAATGGCTGGTGCAAAGTTCAAGAGCACAGTCTGCCGGTCAAAAGGTCAAGTAACTCCCCGGAGCGTTCACGGAGTAGCAGGAGGACGCGTGCAGAATCTTAAATTCATAGCAATCGGCGTTAAACGACGGTCGCAGACCATCCGATCTATCCTATCATTCCCACTTCTCAAAAATCCGCAATGTGTACGGTTGTATCGAAGACACACACAAATTGAGGGTCTTGGAGGACAAGGCGCATAAGTACAATTTTTGAAAAAAATCGAGGCGTCAACGATTTCAAGTAACGCTAGTCTGAGTGCATATTCTGCAAAAAATTTGCTCCCGATTTTCGATTTTTAAGCATCAAATAGTCAGTTTGAACTTTCTTTGCGCCATAAGGATCCGTGTAATTTCGAAACTTTAAACACGTTTTCTCGAATTAGCAAAAACTGCTTATATGCGGTCTGTCTATTGCTTTACTGCGATTTATTCCGTAAAAAGATCAAGAATAGAGAAACCAACCCACAAATGAGTAACATCGAATAATAGTACTTTTACCAAACTGTCAGGGAAATCCCTCATTAAACATTTTGTACGAAATTTTCAAGGAATGTTTCGTCATAGCTTAGGCAAAATCATGCCCAATTTAGCAAGTTAAAAAGTGTTAATTTGTATTCAATAACAAAGAGTTTTTTTGTGACAGGTAGTTTGCAACGTTGCAAACCAAAACTACAGAACGTGTTTTTTTCCTTTTCTTCGTAGCAATTTACTCGCCAAAAGTAAAAAAGTAGGGCTGCTCACTATTTTCGCATGGCGAAAATGTCTGCAAAACCTAACATCCCCTTGCAATGAGATTTTCTTGCAGAACTTTCTATCACTCACAAAGTAAAGCATGACTAACAATAACAATTGGAAACACTCATACACCAATGATAAAGCAATAAAAGCTGACTGATTATTCATTCATGAATTCATTGACACCAGTGGCCCAAATTCATTCGCCGTTTCAATGTTGCTCGTCTGACTGCCGACTGGTTTGTGATCAGCATTAGCGGTGCCGTAAAATGGACTGCTAAAATCCAAGCTACCGCGTGTTAGGCTCCTGAGTTACCAATTTTTGGATCAACTTGACGACATTTACTAGTGTTAAATAATGATGCCACTCATGGTGCTGCCAAGTTTAGTTGATTTTTAATTCGGAAAGTGTCCAATACCCGTGCATTACTATAGTTTTTCCAAAAATGTGCATTTTTATGTGTAAAAAATAATAATAATAATAATAATAATAATAAAACTGCAGGGAGGACTGTCTATGGTCTGGGGTATTCACGCACCTCCAGTCCCGAGTCACTTTCTGAGCACTCCCTTTGTGCCAGGAAGTACTTCAATAAAAAAAAACCCAACCCGGGGTGTAAGCAAACCGTGCCCATCGGGTCTCTTGGCATCGGGTGCTTCTGAAGGTGTCTACCCACGGTGCCCTGGGATACCGGGCGACCTCCCAGAGTACGTAGCCTTACCCGGCGAAGAGGCTGCCGGGCGGACCGTCCAAATCCTCCTCTACTCGTGGGAACAACATGGATTCCAGAAAAATTACTAAACAACGCAAGAACTCTCAAATCACCCTAGCGAATAGGGACAGAGATGAAGAGTTGAACAGACCAACAAACTCGAGAACAAACCGAGCGGACCCAAGAAATGTGCCTACAAACACGCCACAAACTCTCAGCCCGACTCAAGTACAACCTTTGAGTAGCCAGCCAGACTCTCAGCCATACCATACAAGGGCGCGAACAAAATGGAGCGAGGCAGAATACAAAGAAGTCATGTGGTGCTACCTCTACATCAAAGAAAGCACAGGCAGCTGCAACATGAAGTCCATTTACAATCTCTGGAGAAAGAGAAACCCAGCTACCCGTCCTTATATTGAAGCAAATAAACTTGCAACCCAACGCAGGTACATAGAGAACCAAAAGAAACTGAATGAGATGCAACTCTCCGAAATCAAAGCAGACGTCCGTCTCCACCTTGGACAGACATCTCAGAGCCCAGAAAATGAGACAGAACGTTCGCAAAGCAGCTCAGCCAACCAAAAAGATCCAGAGGATGAGGGAATATCGTCTCAAGTAGCCCAATCCTCACAAAGAATTAAATGGACTCAAGAAGAGTACAAAGAAGTCATGTGGTGTCACTGGTATACTAAAGAAGGTACAGGCTTTTGCAACATAAAGGAGACGTACGATTTATGGAGAGCTAGGAACCCTGACACCCGATTACACATCAATGCGAATAAACTAGCCACGCAGAGAAGATACATAGAAAACAAAAGGAAACTTAGCGATGAGCTGCTTGAAGAAATTAAAGCAGATGCTATTGCCACACTAGAAGCATCAACTGAGGAACATGCCGGAGAAGCCCCCCAAGTGGCACCTGATGCACTGGATGATATCCTATCCCAAGACATCCTAGCCGAGCTAAACATCTCAAACCAAGCGTCACAAACTCATCCTGGAAACCAGCAACCTACGAGCGATGAGCTGACAGAGACCAACCCTGAGCCGCTAGCCCCAACGCCAGAACCCAAGTCATCACAAAACGAAAAGCCAGAGTCACCAATTAGGAGACTCTACCAAGAAGTACTGGAGATGACCTTAGAGGAAAGAGAACCGATCAGAAAACTGAACGGCGCAAAAAAGGAGAAGGAAATCCTTGCACGGGCCAACAGTGAGGTGAAGACTATACTAGAAACTGAACAGGAATTGGACCTCTGGAAAATAAATTGCTTACTCTACGCGGCAGCTCTAACAGTCAGTGATGAAGCAAACAACCCAAGACCAGTAAAAAAGAACAACGCGAAAGAAACGAAACCCCTGTGGCAAAAAAGGATCGATAACAGAATAAAAGAGCTGAGATGCAACCTTTCAGTGTTAACTAATTTCAAGGAGACTAGCAAGTCTAACGAGAAGCCAATGACACAGCGAGTTAAATCAATACTAGAAAAATACACTGACGAAGGAGAAGAATACAATATTGACAATGTAACCGAGCAACTTAAACAACGCATATCAGTGTTCAGCCAAAGGATCAGGAGATACAAAAAACGATCTAACCAATATAGGGAAAATAGGATGTTTGTAACTAACTGTAAGAGCTTCTACAGAAAAATCAAAGGGGACGGAGCAGAAACTGGTGCAACCCCTAAGAAACAAGAAATAGAGGAGTTCTGGAAAGGAATTTACGAAACTCCCACAGAGCATAACACCGAAGCGGACTGGATTAAGGATCTAAACGTCGAACATCAGATGGAATGGACTCCCCTAAATGAGGCAGAAGTAGCGAATGTCTTAAAGAATCTTGCGAATTGGAAAGCACCCGGCCCAGACAAGATACAGAGCTTCTGGTACAAAAAAATGCACCCCATCCACAAGTATCTAACAACAGAATACATAAAACTACTGGGGGGAGAAGAGTTCCCACCTTGGTTAGCTAAAGGGTGCACGTACCTGATACCGAAAAACAAAGAAACAGCGAACCCAAAGAACTTCCGCCCGATCACTTGTCTTAACATTATGTACAAGATATACACCGCTTTAATGGCTGGCAAAACTTACAAGTATTTAGAAAGTGCTGAACTCCTCCCAATAGAGCAGAAAGGGTGCCGAAAAGGAGCAAATGGATGCTTAGATCAACTCCTTATATCCAAGACTGCCATTGAAGACTGCAAAAGGAGGAAGAAAAATCTATCCGTAGCATGGCTAGACTACCAAAAAGCCTTCGACAGCATGCCACATAGCTGGATCATACGAGCACTGGAAATAATGGGAGTCCACCCAAATCTAGTCAACGCGTGTAAGAACATGATGAAACACTGGGCAACTGTCATCCAACTGAACGGAAACGCGGGCCAAATCGTAACTTCGGAAATCAAAATCAGGCGTGGAATCTATCAAGGAGACGCATTCTCGCCCCTTCTGTTTTGCATAGGACTAATACCCCTATCGAAGAAGCTGAACGAACAACAGAATGGATACGACCTTGAGGATGGTTACAAACAACTGACACACCTTCTTTACATGGACGACTTGAAACTCTTCAGTAGCAATGAAACAAAGCTTCAACAACAGCTTAAAACAGTAAAAGAATTTAGTGACGATATCGGAATGAAATTCGGCCTGGATAAGTGCGCCAAAGTGACTTTCAAGAAAGGAAAGTTTTTTAAAGGTGAAAATGTAACCATCGACAATGAAACCAGCATCAGACAACTAGACCCTGGTGAAACTTACAAGTACCTGGGCATGGAAGAGAATTCAGGAGTGCAAAATACAACAGTCAAAGAGAAGGTCAAGAAAGAATACATCCGAAGAGTTAGGGCAGTATTAAAGACAGAGCTGTCAGCAAAAAATAAGATTTCGGCCATCGGAGCACTTGCAGTTCCCGTGCTTCAGTACGGATTTGCAATCCTAGACTGGAAGATGACAGAAATCCGAGCTCTGGACGTCAAAACAAGAAAATACCTGACAATGTACAAAATGCACCACCCATCCGCGGATGTTCACCGACTCTACGTCAGCAGAAAACTGGGAGGAAGAGGGTTGAGACAGATAGAAGCAGCGTACAAGTCCACCATTATCAGTACGAAATACTACCTGAGAAAGAAGAGAAATGAAGATCTGTTTCTTAAATCGGTACACGAGGCGGACACCCAGCTGAACACGCTACACTCGATTACCAAAAAAGCTGACAAGTTTGAAACTGAGTTAGAACAAAACTTTGAACAAACACCAGTTAAAAGCAGGAACCAAACAATCAAGAAGAAAATAGCCGAAACCTTAAGATCAAAATGGACCGAAAAGAACATGCACGGTCAGTACCCTCGCTTACTGGAAGAAGACAGAGTCGAAAGCACTCTTTCAACCATGTGGCTGAGCAAAGGAGCATTAAAAGGAGAAACCGAAAGCCTAATTGCAGCAGCCCAAGACCAGGCTCTTAACACTAGGTACCGAGATCGGAAAATACACGGCAGAGCCCGAGACAGTAAGTGCAGAATTTGCCATCAGCACGAGGAAACTATAGATCACATAATATCGGCGTGCCCGATCCTTGCCAAAAAGGACTACATAGAACGGCATGACAGAGTGTGCACCCATCTCCATCATAACCTGTGCAAAGAGTACAATATAGCAGTCGAAACAAACTGGTACGAGCACAAGCCAAAAGCTATCACAGCAACGGATGATGGACAAACAACTATCATATGGAATGTTCCTGTCAGAACTGATAGGACGGTTCCGAACAACAGGCCTGACATCATACTGCGAAAAAGGGGGCAAACTTGCTTGCTTATCGACGTGTCAATCCCAGCGGATAGGAACATATCATTGAAGGAAGCCGAAAAAAGACTCAAGTATAAAGACTTAGAAATCGAGATAAGTAGAATGTGGAAAACGGACACGAAAGTCATACCCTTCGTAATCGGCGCGACGGGAGCAGTCTCGAAAGAATGGAAGAAATTTAAGGAAGAAATCCCTGGGAAGCACTCTCTTGTCACAGCTCAGAAAGCAGCAATCCTCGGAACTGCTAGGATACTGAGGAAAGTCTTAAGTTGAAAACCTTAACCAAAGAATCCATACTCATTTGTTCCCCCACAACCTAAACCCCTACCCCACCATCATCGACGAGAAGCAACCTCTGGGTGGGCGTCTTAGGACACAGTTCTCACCCCGGTTACTGCAAACCTTATCGTCGGCTGTAAATTGGCCATTCATAGCCAAGTTAACACCGGCCTCAACCCACTATACTCTCTCTACCAATGAGCATTGTTTGCTCACGTGAAGAGAGCCCAACTACCCAGCAAAGCTGGAGATAACTTCGCATATAAATAATAATAATAATAATAATAATAATAAAATTATAATAATGTGATTTTAAGTTTTACTTTGAAAAATTCCCTTTAAAGAACAAAATATGTAACGGAGTTAGGCAGCATGAGTGAGATTGTTTGCGTATGTTTATAATTTTTTTATCACTCAAAGATATTAATCTCGGTATTCATGTGCTCAGTTACATAAGAATTCCGGAATTTCAATCATTTTCAGATTCTTTGAGATAACTTTTTAAGATTCTTCACAGCGATATGTCTCACTAAATTTATTAATGACAGCGCTGAAAATTAAAGAAATGAAGATAATGTTTGTTTAAGGCCTTACACTCGTGCTGGCTCTGATTGGCATTAGCCTTATTACGACAGCACAGAGCACACTGACTTCTTTTATATCAAGGCATATCATAAAATTTCCATAAATTCTAGATCATATATGTGTGATATTATGCAAACCATACTTCCTCCCCTTTCACTAAAAAAAAAAAAAAAAAATTTCCACGCGATACGAATAAATGTATAAGCAACTGCGCGGCCACAATAAATCATGATTAAATATTTTCCACTTTGACAGTTTCAGTCTGTTGGTGAACAAGACGTAGTTTGACTCGCATTTATAGAAGACCATCCGCAAAGCGACTTCATCAGTCATCATTTGCAGAAAATAGGCGATGCAACATTCAATTGCGACATTAGAAATCTCTGCCGAGGGTTTACATTGTTTTTTTTTTTTTACAAAAAACTAAAAAACGGTTCCCCATGAAATTTTCCTTGCCTATTCAATGAAAAGAATTCTCAGAAAATTTTAAGGGTACATTTTGGTCTGAATACCTATTAAAATTAAATATATTCGAAAAATTTTGAAATTTGCAATGTAACAGATACGCACATGTTTCGAATTCAGTCATCGAAATCACCCACGAAATTGTGAACTTTGATTCCTTTCATGTTTGAATTAAATAAGGGGAAAATTAGGCTTCGCCGGTTTTAATTCAGCTGATTGGGCTACTTTTTGCAGCGAGAAACCACTATTTCTGACTCAATTTAGAAACAGTGTAAGTGTTCAAAATCCCCACGCGGTACTTAGGGGTTTTTTTATGAATGAGTCAAAAATAGTGGCTTCTCATTGTGAGATGAAGTCAAATTCTGGTTGAATCCGTCCTTTTGTTGATTCGAGCCAGAAGCAGATCCAGCAATTTGGCAACATCGGATTTACTCCATTTAAATCTATTCCAAATAATCGATTCTTGAGGGAGCACCTGGCCCCTCCAAGAAGCGATACATTTCCATAGACTTAAATGGAAAAAAGACAATGTTGCCAAGTTTCTGGATCCGCCAATGATCCGAGCTCGACGGTTCCGGGCGTGGACGAAAATCATAACCTGCGCAACACGCATGGAGCGAGGCAGGCACAACGGCGAAGTTGGCGTTAACGCATAATGGCGACCTTCCGACTGCCGGAGCAGAGCCGAATGCGATCGAATGGACTTCGTTTCCGATTCTGCAAACGCGGCGGCGCGCAATAGGGCGAGTCAATCGGAGAATTTGGACACGATGAAGAAACTTCAGAAGCTCATTATACGCTTTAGCACAAAACCGTAGAAGCTCAAAATTGACTCCATTGGTCTTCTCGTAAAATTTCCTCCAAGAAACACCTCTCATTATTTGAAAAGTGACGAAATAAACATAAAAATTGAAAATTTTAGCCGAAATTTCTTGTCCTCGTTCCCATGTGCGACGGCGGCGGCCCTGAGAGCAAGTTGCCTGTCCGGCTCTGGTCCCCGGTCATGGGCTTAATTCTCTCCATCGATGCTCCTATTCTGCCGTGCTAAGAGAAAACGCCGTATGAGCCACGAGGCGATGCCAAATTGTCTTTGATAAAACACGAATTCCCGGGTAAACTTATGAATTTTTTTCTTCCAATTGTTCAGAGAATTTTGTTCGTATTTTGATCTAAAGTTCCTGAAAATTTCAGGGAAAAATATTCATAATTTTCTGAAAAAATAAAAATTTTATCATTGAAAATTTGGCAACTCTCGAATGTTCGTACGGTATTTTTCCTTAGCACGGCAGTATTCTAGGATCATCCGCTACGAGTTCTCAACATCCTTCCGTCACTCATTTGGCTTCATAATGTGATTTTAATCTGCCATAATATCAAGCCCTGAGCATGAAAATATGATACAATAATATCACATTGAGGAAGAACTGGACAGATTCAACCAGAATCAATCCATTTGGAATCAGCCTCGTTTTCCAGTTAAAGCTCTAATTTCGATTTTTCAACCAGCTTGACTTATTGAAAAATTTACCACGCTAGACTACGCTGCTGTGCTGAGGAAGAACGCCGTTTGAGCCTTCAGGCGTTGCCAAAGTCCCTTCGAAAAATCACTAATTTTCAAGAAAATCTGTGAATATTTTTCTTCCATTTTCACAGGTAATTTTGTTTGTAATTTGATCTAAAAAGTCTTAAAATTTCAAGGAAAAATATTCATAACTTTTCTCAAAAATATAAACATTTTATAGAAGGAAATTTGGCAACGCTCGAATGTTCATACGACGTTTTTTACGCATTGCCGTTAAGTAGTTTTCTAATTAAGAAATCAAGTATAACAGGAAATCTGCAACGTCGCAAACCGTACGTGGTTTGGAAGTTTCCCAATGGATATACAGATAAAATCAATCTTATGTAAAATTACAGCTCCAAATCAGAGGATAAGTCCAATATTGTGTGATTATTTTTTGTCTTTGTCGAGTTTAAAACTTTGCCAGAAAATAATCATTCAGATTGATCTCCAATCCCTTGAACTTATCATTGAAAGAAGGACGAATCACTGGACAACAACGAGTGCCTGAGTTAAGTGATCAGTGGCGCGAGGCGTTAATGATTGACTGTCGATATTTCCACATTTAAAGCTGTGGTAAAGAATCGATTATTAAAGTGTTCGTTGCGAACGCCCTGTTTATCGATCATTTTCCACATGATTAAGTGGCTGATCAATCGATAAATCGCAAAGCACGCTACGCCATTGTGAGTGATTAATCGGACGTCCATGGCGTTGATTGGTGCGTCCGACCGCGAGTGGCGCAAATGAGCCTTTTTCTTGACCGCGCGTTCAAGTCACTTCGCACTTCTGGAGCTTCAACTCGTATTCCATCCTGAAAATCCCCGACGAAAGAGGTTTGCAAGGTTCCACTAATCCACCTTCGTAGCTAATCACACAGAGGAAGTTCTAATTACTTTATCGTGTATCTCTCATTAGTTTTTTCGCATCAACATCATGAGAGGTCCTCGAATTATTGCGATGGATATTTCTGACCTCAACCTCCGTACAAATAAATATGGAAATCTAAGTTCTATTCGTATTTTTTACTGAATATAACTCTGGCAAATACTGTTTAAAGATTTGCGGAAATTGCAAATTTCCATTTTTTTTAATTTTTAAAGCATTTCGGTTTATAGTAAATTTTACGATGAGATGCATCCGTTAAAGCGGTGTATGACTCGTGTTGGTATACAAAGTAACCCAAAATAAATTTCTACACCAATTTCATGGCTACATAAAATGTGAGAGACCATGATAAACCTAGAATAATGAAAAACTTGGACTAAAACTGGTTTTCCGTAGACCACAACGACAAAATAGGAATAACTAAATTCAGCAAATCTACGGTGAAGTTTCCAAAATACGCATCTCGGCTTGCGCCGTCGCTGACTTCCTGTCATTATGTACTTTACTTTTTAAGTATAAAACTACTCAACGTCGATTCCTGATGAAAACTCCCGTGATTTTTCCTCTCCGTGAGGAGGAAACTCCGTGAAATTTTCAAGGAATGATATTAATTTGGTCTCCAAAAAAAGAAAATGTCAGTGAAGATTTTTAAACATACCGCAAACGAGATACGTAGTCCCAATATCTTACTTTTCAATCTGTTATTTTCAGAGAAAATACGAGTGAGAACGTTGACCTAACTTCATTCCATGTTATAATGGAAAATTTTCTGATTTCTATCAACCAATCATCATTCAGGCGGATCTCTATTTAAAAAGCGCAAATAACGTGCGTATCTTTTACTATGTTTCCTCTTTCCCTTGTTTATTTTGCACATACTCGCTAATGGATGCGTGACTTCCCAGCAGCAGTCATGAAAATTAACAGGAACAGAAGCTATCCGTTAAGTTTATGATTAATGCCTACGTTCGAAGTGTGAAACGGGAAAATCGAAGTAGCAACTTTTACACCGGACAATATGTCATGTCTCGAGTTTTGCGAGACTAAATCGTCCGCATAAAATTAATTTCCTTGATTTGATAGCGGGAAACGAGTCCAAACCAGAACTGTTAGAGTCCAGTATACTGCCCTGTCCTAATTCTAATTAGGACGAAAAAACGCGAACGAAATAGAGCGGAGTACAGTTCCGTGAGTTGACACAGTTTCAGATCTATGACATTGTCTTTGACTGATTTTCTGGAACAATCTGAGAATCCCCGTCTAGACACACCCGGTGATTCATTCCTAATAAAGTCAACGCAAAATTATTTTTTATGATTGAAATTTTTTAATATAATGTAGCTCGCCATCATCGAAAAGATCGGAGTCCTATTCTTTTTCTTGCAGCAAAAAAAATGGAGGAACCGATTTGTTCGGTCTCTGCCCCATAGTTTTTTTACTACTAGTCAGTAGTCTCACGACGACTTCCTTATTTACTTTCCGCGGTCAGTCTCGCCGAATAGCATTAAAATCTCGCTAATTTGAGTTGCTAAATTTCAAGGGCATTTTTTAATGCGCTATTTCGCTGCATTGATTCATTTTTGTATATTTCCGTTAGTCAGTACAGCTAGTTCATCAAAAAAGCAATACTAATGTTGTTCGTGCAATTGGAACATTCGGAAACATACTAAGAAAATATATAATTGAAATGAAATTGTTCCAGTTGGTTTTAGAAAAAATCCTGGGCTTGAAATTTTGATACGACTAATGTTGACGCTAAAAATTACACCTCTTTTCAATCCATATAATACGTAACTATAAAAACCAAGGAAGAATACTTTTCAAGATTCATATAGAATATGCTTATTTCCGGTGCTACAGAACAGAATCAAAGCTATCCTCTTCTTGATCATTATTATATTTATTCTCTCTGGGAAGAAAGATCGCTGATCAAAATGTCAAGATTAGTGTTTCTAAACTGAAAACGATTTTAACGATGAACTAAAGGCACAAACATTTCGATAAAATATCTGAAATTGATTAAAAGTCAATTTGATTTTAGCTATGCTTTTTTGTTTTATGGGGAAACGATGAGCATTTATGCTGTTCCTATAAACCCAAAATGTATCTCTTCTCGACAAATGTTGCTTAATTGGAGGTATAACGTAGTTTGAAAACTTTTTTCTGATGGTTACAATTATAGTGAGTGTTTTTTTACTGACACTTGAGATTTCTGATTGCGTATATTCAGACCACAAGTCTCTTGCGCTTCAATCCCTGTATTCTTGCCAGATAATGTCCAAAAATAAGCTCTTTCTCTCCATTTAAACCCCCGTAAAATCCTACAATATATTGAATGATTTGGCAACCTTGAACTCCTCCGGCGCATTGATTCATCCTTCCACAAAATATTTTGGCACCACCGATTGCCTCCAAAATTCACTAATGGCCTCATAAATGAGTTTTATGATCCCGTCCTATTCGCAGTATTCGCAGTCTCGGTAAAGTTATGCCCATAAATTTCAGAGTAGCCAGGAAGTATGCATGTAACGAAAAGCAGGCAATCTGTCCCCAAAGACAGGTCGTCAAAGGTTTTTTGGATCAAGGGAAGCATAAAATGAAACTAGCGTCAAGTTGCGTCCTTTTTATGAATTCGGAGGAAAGGTCATCTATCGGAATGTTTTGCACCCCACTGTGATGGTTTTCCTTGCTTTTCAAAAATGTAGGTCATTCCAAATGTAAATATGAAGTTTGCTTTTCTTTAGAGGAACGTCTGATGAAAAGTACCCTATGCGCACTAAATTAAATGAAAGGCGCTTTTTTGAAGTCATGAGTTAACGATAACTAACGGGATATACTTACAAGGAAGAGTAGAGTGTTTGCGATTTAATCAACTCCCGCTCTACGCAATTTTACAAAGAAACAGGTTGGCGTCGAAAAGAACTCCTAGGATATATAATGTAAAAACTTCTCGTGGAATTTTACGTAAGAACTGCTAAAATTGGAAATCCGTCATGCTATTGGATCTTTATCATGCCTGAGGGAAGTGTAATAGGACTATCCAAAAAATAATGGGTTATAGTTCTATGGTTAACATCTGTTGGTTTATTTATAGTATAAGAATTAGGTTAAATTTGTTTCTTCTTTATTTTACATGACTAAAAAACTCTCTACTCTCTACTCTCTCTGACTCTTTTTTTTATGTTTTTTTTATATGACTAAAAAAGGGTCAGTTTTCATTATCCAGGTAAATTCTCTGAGCCCATAACGATAGTCAACATGATCGTGGATTCACCCCTATCATTGAACCGAAAATTTGGCCGACTCTGTGAAAAAGTAAGGCCAATATACTCTTGAATCATTACAGGGATAGCAATCAACCCCCCCCCCCCCACACACACACACACACTTCAGTGTCATTTTGGCTTAGCTTCATCTCGTTTAAAGGTAGATTTTCAAATACTATGATGTGTCACTTATCATGCGGCCCCAATCATTCTAAAAAGCTTTCCATGAGCTTAAAAATTGACTGGAGGCGAAAACGCACCGTCCAACTTCTCGTGGAATTTTACGTAAGAACCGCTAAAATTGGAACTCCGTCATGCTATTGGATCTCCATCATGCCTGAGGGGAGTGTCGCCCCTGCAAAGGAGCAGATATGCAACATGCAAATGAAAGGCGCGGCCCAGACCTCAACAGGTATTGCGTGCTTTTGCACCTGACTCCTGTCCTGACTCATCGCTCGCGTCGAAATCCGCATAATTCACGTTGTTGTTACCACTCCCGCGGCCGAGCTCGAAAGAATGCGCTACCGTCGGGCTGTCGCATAATCCTTTTTGAACGTTACGTGCATTGTTTGAGGTATAGCCATCCCTATCGTCAGCGACCTTGGGCCCGCTGGTGGGTGATTTTATGCGGTTTTTTCCTGAGGAGATGATGCCAATAGAGCGTTGAGTTTATTGCTTTGCCGTAAGAGCAACCTTATGTTTCACACAATTGTGGAGGTATTTTCCGCACCGGCGTGTGGACAGAAAGAAAAGGAAAAGAAAATGAAATGAAAAACGGAGAGAAGTGCTTGAAAGAGCGATTATGCAGACTATACCTTGGATTCTTCACGCGTTGCGTTAAGACCCCGCGAGCTACCAGAAATAAACCGAGAAGGATGAAAAACTAAAATGAAGATCATGGTGTCGTCCGTGCGAAAAGGGCGAACTATCTGAAAGAGAAAAGAAGTTTGAAGTGTCGATCCTCGGTATCGAAAGAACCTTGTTTGATTAATGGTCAATTTTATTATTTTGACTTTAAGTGTCGCCACTGGTCGATAATTTTTTTTTTTTTTTTTTTTTTTTTTTTTTTTTTTTTTTTTTTTATCCGTAAAATTTTGACTTATTAAAGTCAGTATTTTGAGTTAAAAAAAGGTTGTTTTGCTATAGTTTTGTAGCTTAAACTGAACGATAGCTAAACGACGCTGTTTTAACTCAAAAATTGATGTTGCGTTGAATCAGCGCGGATTTAACTCAAGAAGACCAAATTTTGTCATCAAGAATCGACGCTTCCAGTCAAAGTAAAAGTAGAATCAAGCGAAACTTTCAGTGCGTTTTTCCTGAAATTTTCTTACACATGTATCTAACATCATAACTATAAGAAAGCATCCGGCAAGGTTGGAGTTTACATTAAAATTCGTCCACTCTCGAGGTCGAGTAGACAAGTTGAATAGACTCATGTTTACAAAAAATAAACTTTTTTTGCCGGACGAATGAGCCACGCCCGCGGAATTGATATGATTTTCTTTAGAATCGAGAGACCAACGATCTTACACAACAATAATAGAGTCCAGCGTAACATCGAATGCAATTTTTTGTTCTGTCCCCAATTAAAGATGCGCATCCTCAGACATCTCATGAATATCCGAACCAAGAAAACTAGTAGAATCAAGTTAATTTTTCATATCCCCAATCGGTTTTTGCTCTTACGTTCTGCAATTTCCTATTTTTATGCGCCGTTCGCAGTTTTTTCTGAAAATCGGAAATTTTATCGCCTGTTGCCGTTGACGTCATCGATGTAATCGCCATATCTTGAATGCCTACCATCCTTAGCTTTTTCCCTATGGAGGATATCAACACCATAGACGGTGATGACCAACTCGCGACGCGGAAGAAGAAAAAACCCATACAACCTAGAGTATCTCTTTGTCTCGGATTATAGTAGCACTGTTTTCCTTGAAGGCACCGTTCTTGCAGATTTCCATACATGCCCGAGGAAACCAAGTCAATTCAGCCGCATTTTTTCAATTCGCCAGTTATCCCGTAAACGAGGCTGTACGGACATGACGTCATCGACCGTAACAGGATTGGGGCAACGGCCGATTTAACAGGGTATCATCTCATACTGATCTCGTTACCGTGCGTAAATGAGAAAATATGGGCGTGACTCATAATAATTGGCGCGCGCCACAAGCACCTAATCGAATGAGGAAAAGCAGGTGCGTTTTTTTTCCTCTGCAGCAAGCACGACTTGATCCTTGCGAGTACCGAGCAAAAAGTTGCAGCACACTCGCCTACTCGCTCGTAAACAGTCATTAAAGGGCATGCACTCACACCCATTATTAACATGGTAGCTGACAGTGCTCGTGTGCAAAGATGCTAGCATAGTAGTTGAATATGAAATCAATGCGGTTTTCTGCACTCACGTGAACGAGATGTAGACCCGAGGATTTTTGCGAAGGTATCGACCTGTTTCTGTTGTGCATGTACAATTGTACACCGTCAAAAGCAGCCACTATTAAATGTTCGCGATAGAGTTTTCCTTGGGATCCGACCTTATTACGTCTGGGAAATGAACTGTTACACAGAGTGGATCTGTACCATTACAAGGTATGTTTTACCATCCTGCCAAAAAAAGTTACGGGCTGTATAAACATACCGTCCGTTCCGGGCTCAGAAGCCGAAAGTTCCAGGACTGCGTTATTTCATGGCACAATAGAACAGAAGCTGCTGGGTTTCACACACACAAAACAAAAAAATCCTTCCTTCAAAGACGCACATCATTTCTAAAGTTAAGGTGATTCGATGGACGCCATATTTTGTGTCAGAACGACACGGGATGTATCGCATCGATTGGTTTCATTTTTTCAGCTGCTCATCATTTTTCTCACATTTTCAGATCGCAATTCTGTTGTCAGAACACTAAAGGATTCACTTACCAATTTTGACAAACTTGTTCAACGTAATAGAGACGTTGTTGTTTTTAGAGGAAGGATATCGTATTCGATACTGATATCGAAACTATTCTCGAATGCGATGTTTTTCCTCTAAGAAAACCACGCCTTTATAACGTTGAACATGTTTGTCAAAATTGGTAAGTGAATTCTTTAGTGTTCTGACAACAGAATTGCGATCTCAAAATACGAGAAAAATGATGAGTGGCTGAAAAAATGGAACTAATCGATGTGGTGTATCGCATGGCGTTCTGACATCAAAGATGGCGTCCACCGGATCACCTTAAGGACAATAAATTCATGGCACAAAGAAGTCTATTCATCGTAAGTCACACTGAAATTGGTGTAGTGCCCAGTTTGACTCGAATAGATTGGTTAATTGAGGCGACAAGTTAAGTCTATTCATCGTAAGTCACACTGAAATTGGTGTAGTGCCAGTTTGACTCGAATAGATTGGTTAATTGAGGCGACAAGTTTGATGAGGAAAACGGAAAACTCTAATTTCCCGTTGATCAAAAGTATTCGGAAATTGTCAAGGTATGCACTGTCTTCCACGTGCAATTTTGATGAGGAAACACGTCGGTAATATACTCGGGTTTATAGCCCTATCAAGTGGTCCATTGCTTAATGAAAGGCTGATCGTTCATCGGAGTTCATGAGGCAAAGCCCATTAAATACCACGACGATTTAGGTCTGATCAGCGACGCGGGCCCCGGCGTTGGATATACAAACATATTGAGGCGCACAGTGCTGAGGGTTAATGGGAAGAACCGGACATGCTTTGGAAACTTTAAAATCAGCTCATATCTTAGTTAACACAAAAGTTAGAAGTCTGAAAGTGGTTTCGTTGATTTTATTGTGAAATTTCCCTCCTTTGTCACCCCTCAAATGTAGATTGTGACGAATTAAATCTAAAAATTTGCAATTCAAGCCAAATATTTCATTTTGAACCTCTCTCGTTCCACTGAGCGAGCGGCGCGGCAAGGCGCGTCCTTGAAAAAGCGCGTTGCTGCGTCCCAATTCGCTGACGAACCCCAAATCCGATCCGATCCGCTGCATCCTGTCGATGTCGATCAGTCGAACGCACTCTGGCACTTTGCTGCCAAGTCGCAAGATTTATACGAGATACGAGGAGAAGTGTAGGAAGGTGAAAGAAAAGAAAAGGGAGGGGGGGGAGTCAGCCAAAGATTTAATGAGTCTGGCAAATTCTGCCTTACGATGAGAAACTCAAAGTGTTCAGTGCGCATGTATACATGTGCGGAACTAGGAACTTGTTTTTGGACAGGAGGGCGATCCAGTGAAGGGTTCCCCCAGCTTTAAGAGGAGGTTCGAAGGATTTCCCTAGGTCCAAAGAGGGCACGGGGGGCTCCCTCGGGAAAATTTTGAATAATTTAGCAGTCTCAGGGGCAATTTTTAGCTGTTTTTATCGCAAAATTGATCTAATTACAATTTTAAAGATCACAGATATGATGTATATGCACTTGCCAAACAAAATCTCTCACATTTTCCGGGGAGGAGGCAAGTAGATTTCTAGGGGGCCAGGTCCCTTCATTCCTGTCCACGGCAGGGAATAAACCATGTTCGGGATCACAAATTTAATTTCCAGCTTTTGCCGCTATCAAGAACATTGGGTCAACGTTTTAAGCCACAATTTGAGCCACATGCCACACGGCATGAAACATAGTAGCGCCTACAAGACTACATGAATACTCCACGCAGTGCGTCAAACATAGTGCGGCCAGCAGCGGTCGACGTGAAACGCATAGCGCCTACAAGACTGTAGGAATACTTCACGCATTGCGCCAAAGACAGTGCGGTCAGCGCGGCGGCGGCGCAGCGCCGCTGCGGAGGAAGTTGAAATTATTAAACATTTATGTTTGCTCTATCATAATTTTTTCCTTCATTTCTTATAAATTGAAGGCCTTGTCCACCCAGAGATTCGTTTACGGAATTTGCGCTCTAGCATTCCAAATATCGTTCATATTATTCATTTCAAAATGATTCGTAAATGAAACCGAAATTGATGAAACTCTCGTACTTAAAAGATCAAACGATTAAAAATTACGTCACTTAACAGTACCACACCATAGCAGTTGAAAATCTCAATTTCTTGATTGAACCAAAACGTCACTTAAAATATTCACACTCCATACTGAGGATCAAAGATTTCTCGGAAAGCAACGTTCCGCGAATAGGTATGGGAAAATTTCCGGAAGTCGTCAGAAAATTTTCCTGGAAGTCTCTTCCAAGAGAGAAGGATTACCGTGAGCGCGTTCATGTATGTGTGTTTTTCTATCAAAGTGTACTGAGAAAGTCTCGGAACAGGAAAGGTCCTTCGTAGATTCCCACTCTGGTGTCTTTTGTGTAATGTTAATCTATTTCTAGGGGGTACGCCTCCCATCGCTCGGGACCGCTTCGCAGTCCAATACCCCCGAAGCGCTTCGCGCCTAAGGCGTTATGCGTTACGTGTTACTCTTATGATCTTATGAAAATATTCATTATTTGCGTGTTATCATAGGATGTTCCCTAATGCTCTTTTTATTTCTGACTGTTTCAGGTTCTGAATTTCAAAACAACGGATCAAAATTTACGCACCACCTATTTCCCCAGCGTCCGTTACAGTGTGTTCAAAATAGATCAGTTCCTTCGCGTCAACTTAAAAAAAATCTTCCCTTGAGTTTTCCATCTCTGCAAGCACTTAGTTCCAGCAGCTCTTCGATTCAAAGTCTCACCATCCCATTTCTCGGACAGCTTCAACAAGTAGTTCCCTCCGAATTCCATTGAACCCAGTTTCAAAAATTATTCACAAAATTTGGAAATCGTTATTTCGACGCGCCGCGGTTGTCTAAATTCATTCGAGTGATCGATTTCCACGTTGCCAAGTCGGATGCGAATCTCTTGAAGTGCGGTTGTGATGTCGATCCGCGTGCGGCGGTGATGTGCCAGTGTTAGTGACGTCCGTGTGAGTGTGTGTGAATGTGAGCCCCGATATTCGTCTCCTGCCCCGAAGCCGCAGCCGCCAAGATGACGCAGACGAGAACGATCCTCATGCAGATGCCCTCGGCGATCCCTATCGACATCTCCTTCAAAGAGGTCACTTTCACCGTCAAAGATGGATTTGGAAAAGGTAAGGGCTCACCAGTCTGCCTACCGTTATTTTCTGGCTCTTTTTCACGATCCTACGTCGATTTTTCAAGATTTAAGGCCCAGCGGGCTGATTATTGAAATTAATAGACAAAGCTATAGACAAAATAGACAAAATGGATACGAAGGCATCCTATTAGTGAAGGCAGGTGGTTGAAATGGACAAAAGAAGTAAGTAATATACTAACTAACGGCAACCCACGACTCTCACGAGAGACCCATTAGTTACGTTATCATTTTCTCACTTTGTCTATAAGAACCACACATTTCAACCAATAGGACCGCTTCATATTCTTTATGTCTTCTTTGTCGATCCCCTTGTCTATCAATCAGCTCACAGATACGCCTGTGAGGTACGAGCGCTTGTTGAAAGTGAAACACCAATAGGCAAGGAGGATTTCGATAGCTCGACGACGGGCGATCGAAATCCTGGTTTTCTATTGGTGTGTCACTTTCATCAAGCGCTTGCACCTCGCAGGTCTATCTGTCGCTTGAATCTTGTGGAGTAATTCGAATTTGTACGATCCGTCCAATCTCCAAGATGCGTGATTTCGCACTTAGCCATCGATATACTCAATCGATAGCTTAATGTTGACTTTTTGCGGATAAGGCCTCTTTCCTTACAGCCAATCAAATTTTGACCGTGTGACGACGGCTTAACTTTACTGAAAATTGAGCGATCTTAATCGGCTTTGAGCGTCCTGCGTGCCTCCGGAGCTTCCGCCCGCTAAACGTTAGAACATATTCGAATCAGTTGTTTTCAAAAAGGAACAAGTCCATTTCTGCATGAGCCCTGGCTCGCATAAAAGGACACGCTAACCAAGACTCATCGAGGAATGAACCTGCCCCCATTTGAAAGCAACTTATTAATTTTCCGCGTTTTCCTGAAAACGCTCGCGTGTCGAGTCGATGGAAGCGGGGGCGACCTTGCCGAAACGAAGCGGCACCGGGCATGGCCTCTGACTCGGCGCGGACGCGACGGTTCCCACCGATGGCGGTTCGTTGTGTGTAATTTTCGAGCGAATCCGGAGAATTATCGCCGATCGGTGGGTAGCCACTCTATAATTCCGCTCATCCTTGAGTAACTCGATAGCACCACCATTAACTGATAAACGTGCGTCGCCATTAAGAGGGAGGGTCATCTAATTAGGGATCCTGTACGTGCCACTCAAGTTTCCACCCCCGATATGCCCAGAGCAGGGCCGGATTTAGGGGGTGGCCACATGGGCCGCGGCCCATGGCGTCAAATTTAGGGGGCGGCAAAATTTGCAATGGACCACTAGACAAGGTACGAATTTCAACATTCTAACATGTGCTTCCTTACCAAAATTTTACGTAGAACACGATGCGCACAACAAAAATTACCGAAATCAACTCCTTACAAAGATATTTAATGATTCGTGATGCGTGAATTCAAACCACCCGCTCATGAAAACTCAATGCTCTACGTGATTCACATCGCGCGCTAAACGTTATCATGACAGTCTCTACGATATAAAAAACTGAAAACCTCAATCTTGACGCTTTGGCTCAGCTATAGCAAATTGCTTATAGTTTGAACAACACATGGTGAGAAATGAACATTGCTCGATTGAGAAGCTCGCTGAAACCGTTGTAGTGCGCGATTTGACTCAAGTAGAGCTTTGAGTTTCTTGTGAGCGGGCAGTTCAAATTCCTCGTAACCAATGTGAAATAAAAACGTTAATATCTTCGTCAGGAGTTGGTTTCAGTAATTTTCGTTGTGCGAATCGTGTTCTACGTGAAATTCTGGTAAAGAAACATGTATCAGATTGCTTAAATTCGTACCTTGTCTAGTGGTCCATTCTTTTAAAATGCGGTATGAAAAAAAAAATCGGATTCAGAAGAAAAATTACGAACGAGAAAAGGCGACAAAATCTCTCATTTCCTGAGAGTACAGTAATTTCTCATTTTGTCGTCTTTCGGTGATATAAGGGACAGCACCATTAATTGGACTGCATTTTGCAATTTGGAACTATAAATTCTGGCCCGGTTTAAAAACAACGTATGTGCAATTAGTTTCCTTATGTACATAAGTGTTTTTTAAGATGAGCAAGAATTTATAGCTTCAAATTGCAAAATGCAGTCCAATTGGTCGAGTTAAGAGAGAAACCGAACACGCAATTTGGCCTAGAACGGCGCGGCGAAGGGCGCAATGATGACGAGGACTTGAGATGGAAAGGAGAAGCCCTCGGTGTGGCGGTCGGCATGAAACATATTAGCGCCTACAAGACTACATGAATACTCCACGCATTGCGTCAAACAGGGTGCGGCCAGCAGCGGTCGACGTGAAACGTATAGCGCCTACAAGACTGTAGGAATACTTCACGCATTGCGCCAAAGACAGTGCGGTCAGCGCGGCGGCGCAGCGCTGCTGCGGAGGAAGTTGAAATAATTAAACCACATTTATGTTTGCTCTATCATAATTTTTTCGCTCATTTCTTATAAATGGAAGGCCTTGTCCACCCAGAGATTCGTTTACGGAACTTACCTCTCGCGCAAAGTTCCGTGAACTTTTACTAGTAGTGTTGACAGGGCTTTGCAAAAAATGTGTTCAAGACGAGTAAACGCGTTTTATGAACCCCTCCCCCTCCGGCACGTTCACTTGATGGTTTTATTTATCTTTCATAACGAAAGAGAAGGGGGCGGCAAAATACAGGCGGCCCAAGGGCGGCAAGTAGGTAAATCCGGCCCTGGCTTAGAGTCCCTTTATAGACAGAATTAAGACAACGCAGCTCATGGATGTCACAAACGGGAATGAAGATTACTCAAATTGAACGTTTTTCGTAATCTTTGATCAACTCACTCTCGAATTCCTTTTTCCGTTCCTTCTCTCATTCCGTCTGTTCCTTGCCGTTCCCCGGTCCATTCCAGTTTATAATCTTTGCAGTCGGTGAAAATGAATTCTTTATTCCCGTTTGTGACACTGTGGAGGCCTAAAATACAGGAACCAATCAGAAATGGATTCGTACTGTCTTTACTCTTAGTATAAAGGGACTCAAGATATCCGGAGTACCCTCCGGATACTCCGGGTATAGTTCTGCCAAGTGAAAGTATGTGCATTATGACGTGAGCCCTGTTATGCATATATTCTTATGGGCTCAGGAATCATGTCTTAATGCACTTAGTTCCGTGAGGCAGAAATACATCTAATTATTCCAGTCCCGAAGTGACAGATCCGTGCTGCAGTGCTATCGTGATATAATGAAAAGATGCATCAAAGATAACATCGCAATCACAACTATAAAATCATTTTTGACCTGAGATTCACCACTAGCATTGTATGAGCAATCATTTTCTCTTACTCGCACGAAGGGATGGGAGAGTATAAATATTGATGAATCTTAATCTGTGGAGCAAACAAAACCAATTTTAAGAGCCAAAAACGCCGGTGAAAACTACCAAACATTCTAACTTTCGTTGCGCACCAACTGGGCTACATTTTGCGATTTGGAACTATCATTTCTGGCTCATTTGTAAAAATACGTATGTGCATAAGGAAACTGATGATACATACGTTGTTTCTAAATTGAGCCAGAAATTATAGTTCCTTATTGCAAAATGTAGTGCAACTGTAAATGACACACCCACTGGAATCAGGAATGATGAAAAATATGAGTATTTTTAAGTTTTGAAATCGAAAATGTAATGAAAATATTAGGATGAGAGCCAACACGCTACGATAATACACAATTTAAATTTATTACTAACACGAGTTATAGTAAATGCCGAGGCCTTTCGGTTACACAGAACCGTCATCAAGGCGAATGTGCAAACAAAACAATGAAAATGCAAGTAGTGTCCTTCCGGTATTTAGCCAGAAAATTAAGTAGTAAGGCTGATAGTTCCCATTTATGTGCCGTTGAACAACAAGCTCGCTGAGCTGTTTATTGCGCGACGAACGGCCTACCCGTCATCGATCACCTTAGGTCCTTGCAAGTGATTAATTTTCTCGATGATGCAGCTAAAATCCATGCACTGCGCCCCAGGCGACAATCTGCGATAATCTTCCAGTGACTGATTAAGTTTTAGCGCCTTTCAGCTCGAATTTCCTGCAAAATTTAAGCTTCATTGATTAATTACTACGAGGAAAAGCACCCTTAAAAACAATCTAATTTTTAGAAATGTATTCACACTGGTTCATTCATTCTATTGAATGTTAGTTCGACCTCCTTTAAAAAATTAAACTGCAGCGGAGCTTTTGAAACGCCACAACCGAGAAACGCATTTTCGAAGTTCCACCGCACTGACAAAAAAATATGGTAGATTTTACCATACTCTGACACAGTGATCAAAGTATGAAAATTAACACTAGAATCTTTGGTAGCATTTATCATATTATGGTAAGTATCGCACCCGAGTTCTGGCGGATACTACTATAATTATTGTTTTTTCACTAAATGGTGTCACTGTGTAAAAAATCAAGTAGACATATAGTGGATGTTACCATACTTTTTTTTCAGTGCGTCTATATAATGTGGTGCTTCAGTTGACACCATGTCCGGAAGACGCTTCTGATTGCTAATGAAGTCCGATCATTGACACAAATGAAATTCTTGTTCGATTCACGTGGATTTGACAGTGTTTCGGTCTTGTCTCAAAATTAGCGGTGGCTCAAAAGTGTAGGAAAATTCTTTACATAATCGACGGACGCTGATAAGAGAGATAACCCCCAAAACTCCACTAATTTGAGGAAATCGGCGATATCGAAAGGTGAATCAACCGAATTATGAAAACGGATTAATTATTGGCTGAGGTCCGGTCGTATCGCTGTTTTATCGTCTCTCAACGATAGGTAGGAAGTGAATAATTCGATACCGAGGTGCGAGAAAAAAATAATTCAGGTTGAAGAATACGATTGCCTCGCTTGCGATCGAGTTTTGTGTGTTTGTTTATCACTCTAAGCCATGTCATGTTTATGTCGCAGGCAAATAGTAAAATCAGGCATTTTGTCGAATGCCTAGGCAAATAGTCAAATATTCTAACTGATAATAAAATTCTAGTTCTTTTCCTAATTTTAGACAAAATACTTAATTTCTCCTGTAAGAAAAAAATTACAGTAAAAATTTGCACGACACAATAGTATTTTAAAAGATTTTAAGCTCCTGAACAGACACTTATCTTGAAATTTTCAGCATGTCATAAAATACAGAATTTTAAGAATTTCAACATTTAAAATTACGAGAAGCAATTCAAGAGGAAGAGACAAGAAGAGTTCGTAGGTTTGATGAGTTATTTTTCCCAAAATATTGAAAACTCGTGGGCTCTTCACCATAAATACACAAAATTTTATGGACCATCAAAATTCAACTGTCTGCCGAGGCATTTGACAAAATGCCTGATTTCACTACATGCCTTCGACATTTAGATATATTCGATCGAAATGTTAAGCACCCCTGACAACTGAAGCTCCGCCATCTATCTGAGAAATCAGAAGGGTATTTTTGCAAGTCTTCGATTTTCCACTTATTCACATACCTTGCTGCCAATTGTATTCAGTGACTGCGCGATGCGCGCATGTTCAGGGCCTTGAACGACGACCACAGCGCACTTTGGACAGTGTCGTTCATTACCAATACTGAATGAGATTCGTATATCCATGTCCATTTCAATGGTTTAAGTCAAAATTGGCACATTGGAGCTGCGAGATTGCAGTCGTTTGGCCATATTTTGACTGCATTTTGCAATTTGGAACTATAAATTCTGGCTCCTCTAGAAAAACACTCATGTGCATAGGGAAACTAATGGCACATACGTTGTTTTTAAACCGGGCTAGAATTTATAGTTCCAAATTGCAAAATGCAGCCCATTTTATCTCGCACGGTAATGGATATCAAGACGACTTCTCGTCGTAGGTAAATGAATTTCCATGTAATTACTAATTATCAGGAAATATCAGTCAAATGTTGAGTCGAAGTAAGATTGAACGTATTTCTGCCAAACGGAACCATGTGCATTATGACGTGAGCCCTGTTATGCACGTATTTTTATGGGTATCAGGGCTCATGTTTTAATGCACATAGTTCCGTTTGGCAGAAATACGTCCGATTTCTAGTCATCCTAAGTAAATAAATCTTGCATGTCTCATGTGAAATTGAAATTTTGGCGCATATTTGCCCTTGAAGAATAAATAAAGTTTGTGTAATAACGACCAATCTGAGAAAGAGTGGGTAGAATGAGTGAGGTCAACAGAAAGAAGTGTCTCACATTACGTTGTTGATAATAGCGCCTTGATGCAACTATTCGTGCTCTGTGGATGTCCGCATTGCATACCCAAACAGATGAAGGCGTTTTGACTTTTCTGGCCCTCGGTTACGCGCTTACACTACTTTGTAACCGGGACTGTGGACCACACAGAAGATGTTTTTTACTCATTGTTGACAAACTGAGGGCCCCCTTGGCCGCTACGCTCCCCCCCCCCCCCTTCTGACGGAGACTTCGCGCCCACTCAGGGCCACTTCGCAGCAGCAACGGATCTGCTTGCCGATCATTGAAATCGACAGACAAAGCTATAGACAAAGAAGACAAGAGGGATATGGAGGGATCCTATTGGGGAAAGCGGGTGGTTGCAGTGGACAAAGGAGGTAGATAATAGACTAACAAACGGCAACCCAAGAGAAACCCTTTATAGTTAGTCCATCATTTTCTCATTGAGTCCATAGAAACCACCCGTTTCAATCAATGGGATGCTCTATACTCCTAAAGTCTTCTTTCTCTATCGCTTTGTCTATCAGTTTCAATAATCAGCCCGCAGAGCTTTAATCGGACTACATTTTGCTGGTATGACCACAATTTTGGACTTATCTATGAAAATACGTATCTGTGCAGAGAAACTAATTGAGACAAGAGATTTTCACCAGTGTTGAGCGAAAAATCATGGTAATAGGTCCGCGGCAAAACTCGAGGGTTAACCATGACTAAAAAAGACAGTTAAGGAAGTCACAGAACGTAAATGAATAATTTTCAAGACTTATCTAAAAAGGAAGCGTTTTTACAAGTCCATGGGTATTCATTTTACACAAAGTGCAACCGAATTTTATCGGAAAAACTTTATCTACGCTCTGACAAGCAAGTTCATCCGGGCATGAACAACCAATTTTTGATATCTCTGTGCGTAATGTTGAACTTTGAAAATAAAAACACATTGGATCCAGAGTCCAGACTCTGGAAAACATTGACAAGAAAAAATACTCTTGATTCAATCGGATTTTTGCTTGAATCAAAACAAAATCCGCTTAAATTAAGAGGCTTGGTTCTTGATTTAAGCTAGATTCTGATTGAATCAAGAGAACTTTTTCTTGTCGATGTTTTTAAGAGTCTGGAATCTAGATCCAATGTGGTTTTTTTTTTTCCAGTGAATCTTATTTGGAGGCTGGGTACCTCCAGTAAAACTCTACACCCGTCTCTCAAACTAAGCCTCTGAGACACTCTTCGTTGCGTATAGCTGGACGGCCCACGACTTGTCCCCTCCTCGCCTCCACCCAAAACCGCGTGAGACGCATAAATTAAGGCCTTATAAAAAATCCACGGCTCTACGACCCGAGATCCACCCGTCGCTTCCAGAAGATTCCTCTCGTTTTTAAATCGCGACACATAGAATGACAATGGACCACTAGACAAGGTACGAATTTCAGCATTCTGATACATGTTTCTTAACCAACATTTCACGTCAAACACGATGCGCTCAACGAAAATTACCGAAATCAAATCCTTACGAAGATATTTAATGATTCTTACTGCGTGAATTCAAACCATCCGCTCATGAAAACTCAATGCTCTACGTGATTCACATCGAGCGCCAAACATTATCATGGCAGTCTCTGCGATATAAAAATCTGGCAACCTCGGTCATGACGCTTTGGCTCAGCTATAGCAAATTGCTTATAGTTTGAACAATACATGGTGGGAAATGAACATTGCGCGATTGAGAAGCTTGCTGAAACCGTTGTATGACGCGATTTGACTCACGTAGAGCTTTGAGTTTCTTGTGAGAGGGCAGTTCAAATTCCTCGTAACCAATGTGTAATAAAAACATTAATATCTTTGTTAAAAGTTGGTGTCAGTAATTTTCGTTGTAAGAATCGTGTTTTACGTAAAATTCTTGTTAAGAATCATGTATCAGATTGCTTAAATTCGTACCTTGTCTAGTGGTCCATTGGACGTATTTCTGCCAAGCGGAACGATGTGCATTAAGATATGAGCCATGAGACCCATAAAAATATATGCATAACAGGGCTCACGTCATAATGCACATAGTTCCTTTTGGTAGAAATACGTCCAATTAGAGAAAGATCGGCTGCTGTTCGAACTTGGCGCGCGAAGTGCTCGTCATCTCCCTAAGTTAGCCACCAGCAGCGCCAATCGTTTGATAGTCAAGGTTATCAATAATGGACCATTAGACAGGCTAAGAATTAAAATAGCATAAGGCATGTTTCCTTATCATTTCACGGAAAACGGGTTGAGCATGTTTTGAAAATCCAAAACCAATCTGTAAGTTAGAGATTACTGTGAAGACTTCTAATTAGCAAAAATGTAATCAACAGGTCAAATCCGTCTCAGAAATAACCGAATGCGTCCGGCTAATGATGCATTTAAAAAAAAGAGCCTATCCGGGGGATGAAAAACACACACGCGGCTGTAAAGTTTAATGCAGCTTTGAGTGGTTTCTACGACCTTTCCTCGTTTTCTCTCGACTGCCTCTCTCGGATTTTGTATGCATAGCAATTTAGTATATCGATAGTTAAAGTTGAAAAATGTGTGTCCTGGTTACAACGTTTAAATCAGTGATCCATTTTTTCGAAACAAATGTAACCAGAATATCTCCTTGAATGTTTTCGGTGAATGTTTTTTGAGGAATGAAGAAAATCCATGGTAAATCTCATTGAAAGCCGTCAGCCGCTCAGCCGATAGGGAGCGCTTTTAGATTTCAACCTGTCTCTTGAATTTTGGTATACTAGTGGTAATGTGTTCAAATGGCGCACCAGCTCAGCAACAATATGGCAGAGGAGGGGGGCGGGTCTGACATATTTAGAATTGATGAATCTGTGATATCTTTATTTAATTCTTCTGGTGTCAAAGCACGGAGGACGATATTCATTTTTCCATACTCTATTATTTTTTAGCGTTAGTGTAGTTTTCGAAAAATTTACAGTTGAAATTTTGGTGAGCGAGTTCTTTCATCTCAACGGTGCTTATTGCTCATCTTCCTCGGAGAACTTAAAAACGCGCCTACACACAGGAAACACCCTCAGGTAATACGGTAATACGGGCGCTTCTGTAATACGGATGTGTTCCATATCATCATTAATATAAACTTCGAAGGATTCAGACTTTCAGCGATTCTACCTTTTTCTATTTCACTCTAGAGGTTGCCAGATTGTGCGATAAATGTGAATATTTTTACATGGATTTGAATTGGGAAAAGTGCTAAAAAAGCAACATATCTAGCAACAATAGAGTCCGGGAGGGACGAGAGGCTGCCTTCCTGGGAAAACCCATGATTTAGCCGGAAATGTCATTAAAACAATTGATTCCGTTTGAAGCATCAATTGTATACTAGGGGAAAGCTATTTTAAAATAATAATTGTAAATGCACACAGATGCTACAGAAAGGGGAAAAGGAAAAAGGAAAGGAAAGGAAATGAGGATATGATTACTAATATACAATCAGAGAGAATAAAACAAAAACATCAGAGAAATTTACATGCGATGAAAGTATAAGAAAAAAACACGAGAGGGCTCATTGCGATTCGGAACTCGAACTATACTATCGTTGAGCAGTTTTTAGACCCTTACGCCAACGATAATCTTCTTAAGAGGTAAAGATGAACTTTTGCTACTTCAGCAAGTCAAATCGCGGAAGGAGATCCATGGATTGTCTTTTTCCGCCACCCGATGGGATGACGCCCCAGTCAAATGCGTTTTTGAAGAAATGATCGATCCATCGCTCCGATCGCTTCATCTCCACACATCTATTCATGTGCAAATGATGGCACGCTCCGGCAACAAGGTTCTGTGACGAAATCATTTTTGCTTCCAGAGTCTCCAAAATGTATACACCCTAGTGATCAAATGTCCAATCACTGAGAAAAATGGCTCGCGGAGCGAGCCGAATGTCACTCGCGGAGCGAGTGATCGGGGGTCCAGGGGGCGCAGCCCCTTGGCTGGCCGTGACGGACGCGCAAAGCGCGTCCAGAACGGCCAGTAATATATAAGTTTCCATGATAATTATGGAGCTGTTGCTGAATACAGACCTGTATCAAATTTAGAACCAACTGTCTGAAAATCTGTGTCCAGATATGCAACTTAGCCATTCATCGATTGAGTTTACGATGAACTTTTCAACGTTAAATCATTAATTGTAAAAACTCCCGTAAGATCCCATGTATTTGAGGTTATGACGAAGATAGCAATCGGCCATTTCCACTCCCCGCCCGCCTATCGAACGACCACTCCATGTGTGTCGCGTTTTTTCGTAGGCCACCACCAATCTACAGTTTCTATATCATTGGGTATGTTTGGAAAAGTCCCGATGGAGAAGTGTCGTTATTGTTTACCTCCTGTCATCAATGTTTCGAGTGGGAGTTATTTTTACGCAGCTTCTCGACGAACAGGTCGAAAAGCCGGGCAGTGGTGACTTGAGGACGATCTCGCGTCGGAAGTGAGAAGGTCAACAGCCGGAGATAAGGTCGGAAGTAAGAATTGGCACGATGCATCTGGATCCGATTAACATCGAGATCCCGGGCTTTGTCGCTCTTCAATCCCGCTCTGACCTCTCCATTTGCATAATGGCAGTCCCAAGGTCACGTGCCTTCCTCCAAAGCTTAGAAACACATTCGCCGTTGCCAATTTTTGGGTGCTCCAGTTAAAACACATCAAATAGCGCCGCGAACGCGCTTATGCTGCCGTGCTAAGGAAGGACGCCGTATGAAAATTCGAGAGTTGCCACATTTCCCTCGACGAAATGTTTAATTTTGAGGAAAGTTATGACTATTTTTCCTTGAAATTTGCAAGATTTTTAGGTAAAATTGCGAACAAAATTATCTGAAAAATTGGAAGATAAATATTTACAAATTTTTCCGAGAATTCTTGATTTACCTTAGGAAATTTGGCAACGCCTAGATGTTCCTTCGGCGTTCTTCCCTAGCACGGCAGTATGTGAGCCTGTCACAAGTTCAAAGGATCGTCTTTTGTTGACTGAATCCAAGTCGCAAAAATGAGCGTCAATTCTGCCGTGCTAAGGAAGAACGCGCCGTATGAACATTCGAGAGTTGCCAGATTTCCTTCAATAAACTGTTCATTATTGAGGAAAGTTATGAATATTTTTCCTTGGAATTTTCAGGAACTTTAGGTAAAATCGCGAACTAAATAATCTGAAAAATTAGGAGGAAAATATGCATAAATGTACAAGGAAATTCGCGTTTTATTAATAGAAATTTGTCAACGCCTGGAGGTTCATACGGCGTTTTTCCTTAGTACGGCAGTATTAGTGACCGTGTTGCTTATTTGTTTTGTAAGAATCGTCACCTTCCGGCCAAACTATCACAAGCGCCATGCGACGTTTCAAAATTTCCGCCGTCATTTTATTTCTTTACAGAGAAATTGCTCAACGGAGCTGTCTGAAAATTTCACTGAATTGTATCGGTAGCAACTAGAAAATTCAGTAAAATTTTCGGAAAGCTTCGTTGAACAATTTCTCTGTAAAAAAATAACATTTTTAAATGTCGCATGGCGCTTGCGATACTTTGGCCGGAAGGTGTCGATTTGTTTTTAAACTCATTGTGGTCTCATATCCCTTCAGTTTTGATTATAGGACATTTCGTCAACGATTTTTTGTCCGCGCACCTGCTTTTTCTAGTAGTTTACGTCCACGCATTTTTTCGGCAAATTATGCTAAACGTTATTAAATGCAGATGCTAGGACTTAGGAAGTTTTTGGACTGCCACTTTCCTTTTGTGCCACAGTATCTTGATTTATTTTGCGAGGGAAGCTAATTATTCTTTTCTTTCTAATTATTCTTAATTCATTCTTAAAGGATGCCTGTCATTCTTAATATGTTGGAGCTCCTTAAAATTCGTATGATACTGTGCAACACCTCTGTTGTGAAATTTTAGTTTGAGGCGCCGCGCGCCGTGGCACGTTGCGGCGCGGCGGGCGGCCGGCTAGCACGCGCATTGGCGCCTACAAACCTAAGGGGATACTTCTAGCATTGCGCAATGCGTGAAGTATCCCCTTAGGTTTGTAGGCGCCAATCCGCGTTTCGCGCTGGCAGCGCGCCGTTCCGCTCTGTGTTAGGCTCTAATATTTAAACTCGCGGAGTCAGCGATTTTCAACTCATGATTTTGAAATGTTTGCACACTCTGCATGGATTATTCTCATTTAAATTGATGGAAAAGGTCAGTATAAGAGGAAAATATAAACGTGTATTTCGTAAATATTAAGGTGGTTCCGTGTCGAATTTAATGATTTCCAAAGCACTTTGATTTTTTCTTTTATACTTTGTGTTTTTACTGTGCTGCAGCGTGGTGTACGCGCAACTATCCGCTCAAATTTGGACGTATTTGACTCTAAAAGATCGATGCACAAATGGGTTAAAACTAAAGATTGCGTGCTTCTTGATTTGTTCCTTTCCTCTATTCATTTTTGTGTAGTTTCTTTCAATCCAACTACGGCTCATTGAGATTGATATCGATACCATCGCTTGGAAAAAGTTTTACAAATATTTGCCACGTTTTAAAAATGTAAATGCTTTTAAAATGAAGTAATATTTTTATTTAAAAAATGTTTAAAAAAAAAAACTGTATGCACTATACAAGGTATATTGTATGTCGACAACTTTAAGGATAGAAATAAAACTAAATACTCACCAATGACCATTTTAAAAGACAAATCAAAAGAAGAAAGTAACATTTAATTTAAAAAATGAGTTACCATAACAACACCTCTTTCTTTCTCAAATTGAGAGAGAGTCAGATTGAGACTCTCAATTTTCTCATTTTGATACTGCCATTATAATATTACATGGACAAAAATATAACACTTGGACCGAGTCACTCTTGCTTATTTTACGGGTGGACGTAAACTACTGGACAAAACAAGTGTGCGGACAAAAAATCGTTGACAGAATGTCCTGAAACCACAGTTTTCGTTGTTTTTAAATGGGGGAAAGTTGAGACTTGTAAAAGCTACTGTTTTGAAAAGTTCAAGGGTAAAACTTTTAACTTCCGTCTGTATCTCCTCAATGTGTGAACCATCTTCAGTAGGAAATGATTCAGTGCAAGTTAATTTTCAATCAAACCCACGTTTTTATCAATGAGTTGAAGTGTGAGAGTTAAGTTGCCTAGCTAAAAATTGAATCTATATTCGTGCGGAATTCCTGGAGCATAAAATTATGCTCATGGATGCAGCACGCGGGAGAAACAATTCACCTCGCAAAATTCGAAGTATACACCGGGAGGAATACACTAATCGAATACCAATAATTAGAAAAAGCGTCGACGAAACTCCGATAAAATTCAGTTGCGTTTTGTGTGTAATTTTGTCTTCATATGTAATTGTTTTCATGTGTTTATTACACTGATAGGTACTTTTATGGATGAGCCAAAAATTGTGGTCCTAAAAAGGAAAATGTAGTCCGATTAAGGCTCAGGTCACTTCTGCTGCAAAGCGGCCGTCTTTGGACGCGGAGCATCCGTTGGAGGGGTAAGGGGAGGGAATGCGGCCAGGAGGGCCTCCATTTCTAAAAAAATGAGCAAAGAACATCTTCTGTGTGGTTCGCAGTCACAGTTTCAAGACGGTGTAAGGCTGTGAGCGCGTATTATCTGGTGAGGGCAAGAAAAGTCAAAACGCCTTCATCTCTTCGGGTATGCAATACGGACATCCCCACAGCCCGAATAGTCGCATCAAGGCGCTATTGTCAAACGTAACTTGAGACACTCTTCTCTTCGTTAATTTGACTCATTCTATCCATTCCTTTCTTATCGCCGAATCAATACGTAGCGTTTTTCACACAAAGTGTAAAATAACGTTGAGATTTTTTCCCGATATCTTTAGAAAATGCACTAAAAACGTATAAATATGCTCACATATACACCAGAAAATAACAATTTCTAAGAGTCACCGATAGCACGAGTAAAAAGGCCGGTAGAAGATTTTCTGAATTTCATTTTGACATGTTCTTTTTCTCCTTGCTTTTGATAAATTTTTCCATGCACCATGAACCATTTCTCGTGAATACATGAATTTTTTTTTCGTGATAATGGAGAATTAGCACGCAAATTTTTTATTGCTTCATTCGACAGTGCGTAAAAAACTGATAGCGCAGTACTTTTTTCCATTTTGCTGAAATAGTGTAAAAATAGATTTAAAAGTGAACAAATGCACCCCCTAGTGACTTTATCTGGCGGGACTTCTCATTTAAACACTTGTATTTTAGTGGATCAGGTAATTTTGTCACATCTCCTCCTATAATTGTTCAATTTATGAACCAAGGGTATCCTTGTGTCCAGTTCATTCCGTGGTTTCCACTGAAACGCGAAATTTATCTAATTTTAGAATTCTCCATTGCGGAGTTCAAATCTCGAAGACGGGAAGTGACTTTTAGAACAATCGATATTTTGATCATTTTGAGTTTCTCAAAGTATTACAAGTATCAAAATGACAGTCGTTACTCAATATTTAGTTTCGCAGGACCAGTTTAAAAGTTTGTTAGATCGTTATGCGTCCATGTTCCATTCAATTTCTCAAATTTTTATAAGCTTTTATTCCTCGAATTCATGAAATGTCACTTAACAGGCCTGTGCACCGAGCCCTTCCAACAGTGCGAAATAATTATCCACCAATCACTGATGTCATTGAGCACGCGCCCTCTTCCCTCGTCTCTGAATAAACAGTCCCGTTTTGACGGATTCACGATTTGCTGCCGAAATTTGTTCATGTTTGCCATGTACCCACATTTCCGCATCCACTTGGTCTATTGACTAAACTCTCTCTTTCAAGAGCCCTTGTTCGAAGTCGGTTCACAAAAATGTGCATGGGTCGGATTTCGCTTAATGTTGCCACATTGCGTGAAAAATACCTCAATTTATTTTCTCTATGCTCTCGTGACTCTAAAGTACCCAGTAATGCCATTAGTAAATCGTTTAGAGTGTCACGAGGGCATAGAAAAAATGAATTGTTCGGGAAAATAATAGACATAACGTCCTCGTTCTCGGTTCAGAGGCCGACATTTTTGGGTGTAGTACCCGGAGCAGTCGGAGCTACGGCCTCAGAACCCAGAACTTTTGGCCTCTGAACCCGGGAAGGACGGTTTCTCTTTATAGCCTGTGACTTTTTTTTTTCAGTGTATTTTATAAAAAAAAAAAAATTGGCAACGTCAAAAGGTTCATACGGCGTTCCTCCTTAGCGCGGCAGTATATCTCCTACACAGGAGAAGTTGCATCACCATGACTGTGTTTCCAGCAAAATTCTACGTTGATTAAGCTGGAATGATCCTGAATCTTCATACTTACGGCTCACAGTGGATCGAGTCAATCAGAGAAGTCGGACATGAAATTTTTTACTAAGACTGCAAATTTGTATGTTAAATTCGTCACATTTCAAATTTTGAGGGGTGCCTCTAGAAGAAAATTTCACGAGGAAACCAATAGAACCACTTTTAGAACCTCGAAGTTTTGTATGAACAGAGTTATAAGCTTTTAAAGTTTCCAAATTTCGTCCAACCTCTCCTATTGAATCGATCCAATGTGCGGCCTCGCGTTATAACTGAATCGGCCTACATGGAAACATACCAAGTCAACTTTCTCATGAGCCTCGAAGCCCTCAAGACGTTCAGGTTCCAGGGCGCATCGGATAACGGACACGTTCGGCTGTATCATCGATCGATTCGAGTATGCTCACGCAGCGCGATGGCAATTCGTTGATCTTCCGATATAAGGGCGGATCTCCATTTCTAAGTGAGCCTCGAAAAGCATGGAGTTATATGGACAGCAGGGCTCACGTGGGAATTGAGATATGCCCTTGCGTCAGAGGAGCGACGAATTGGCGAAGACGATTCCGCGGTGCAGCGCATTTTCCTTTCCTCCAATTTTACTCTTTTTAAGACTTTCACTTTCAGCGGCCAGCAGCGGCTGCGCCTCATTCTAAGCACGGCACGGCACGCTCCAAGGCGTCGCGTCGCTATCAACAGCGCCACATTTCCCATCAAACCCCTTTTTTTGCAAACAATATACGCTGAAAAATGCGCATTTATGAGTGACTTGGCAATGGTTCACGGAAAGCGTGTTGTCAACTCGTCACGTCGCAAACATAGTGATGGAGTACCTAGACGGATAGAATATGGGCACTGAGACGAATATATTTTAGGGACCCCGCGCTGCTATCCAATGAAAAAACAATTTAAAACGCAGGTAACAAGGCTAAATTTTACGAATAAAACCAAAACGTTTCGACCGAAAACCCAGTTTTGAAAGGTACAGCCAGGTGTACTATTTAGATTTTTACCATTTTTCTGGTCACTATTTTATCCAACTGAGGAGGGCTGGGTTCTCAGCCGAAACGTTTTGGTTTTATTCGTGAAATTAAGCCCTGTTACCAGCTTTTTAAATAGATTTTTTTATTGTATATCTTGACACGGACTGCTGATCTCACGTACTGCTATCCTTTCTATAGTTCTAAGCTTGGTTCTAGTTCCTTCTAAAGTTTTGTCGGTTTGGCTGAAAGATGACTGATGTAGGAGTCGAGCAATTGGTATAATGATCCTAACCTAGTTACAAAAACTCGCCTAGTGAAGTGCGCACCCCGATATTCATCAGTCATCATGAGGGGAATTTTACATTTTTTCTTCTTTTAGAGGGAAGGGATAAAGAAGAGACCGTTTTTTGATTATGCAACCAGCAACACGATTTGGGATCAAATGTGCCTTCGACTTTGTCTTACTGAGTCCTCGTGTCAACGGGTTACTTGTAAATTTACTGATTTTATGCGAGGGAGAGATGGAAAAGGTAGAAGAGGGAAGAAGGAAAGTCCGAAGGGAAAAAGCACCAATGGATTTTAAGTGAACTGAAATCTTTTTTGCAAAAAGGAGAATTGGTATATGGGCAAAAATTGTTGTTAAATCCAACTAAACAGCAATAAAATAATTTAAACCTTAAGATTCTCGAGGAAGAGGGCAACACACAAGAGACTTCTAGAGAAGTGGCGTGGCGTGAATTGCGATGTATCGATTGTTATGCCATTTAAACCTATGGTAAAGAATCGATTATTAAGGAGTTCGCTGCGAACACCCTGTTTTTCGATCCTTTTCCATGGGTTTAAATGGCCGAGCAATCGATGTATCGCAAAGCACGCCACGCCACTGTTCTAGAGAGTTGTGGGTTTTATGGGATTTTAGTTCAAACTGGGACTTTCCATTTTTGAATTTTTGGTTGTTTTATTTGGGATTTTGTTGACAAGTTTGACTTCTGTCGACTTCTGTTCTTCCATTCTCTTTGTCACTACGACATCTAACTGCGCGAGCAAGTAGGTGGTGCTGCATTCCACTGAGAGGCCATTTTGTTCCTCGCCAAAAAGAATGGCGTTTCCCGGGCCGTTTCCCTCACTCTCCGCCTCCCTCCACTATCTCGACAAGCGATCGGCCGATTGCCTCTTCGGGCCCCCTTTAACCGCCATTTTAATAAAATAGTGTTCAAATGTTCAATCATTATTAAGAAAACCGGTTCAAACTCACACATGCCACAGACCTACATTCTCATTTTAATCATATAGGTAACAAAAAGTTTACTCGTTTCGAATTGAGTGTATTTTCGGGGCATAAGGCTCTTATAAAATTGAAAGTATTCAAGAATACTTTTCAGAAAACAAAAGTATTACGCCGCATTTTAATTCATCTGACAACGCACATACACCTCTTAAAACAGTCGGAGAAACTAATTAATTGAATCGTTGATGGAGGTCATTGTCCTGCCGTGTCGCATCATCACCGTTGATAATGAAAGCTCATTCGATAAAAAATTACTGCACAAGCAATTTTATTACATATCTCGATCGACCTATTAAAATAGCATATTATCAAATAAATGCTCCCTATCGTGGAGGAAGCAAGTTCAGAAAAAGTACACGGATATGATTGTATATAGTAGGTGTTGCCATGAGACAAGATGATAACACCTCTCCGTATTTTTCTCGAATTGCCGCGCCTTTTCCAAGTCTCTGAGGTAGTGAGGCCAATTCGGAGTAAAATTGCATATTTTGGTAAACATGACCATGAGGATATAAAAAGTAAAGATATTGATAAGAAGTAAAAATATTATGATTTTCTTATTAATGTCGAAAACTCTGTCTTGAAATGAAGGCTTCCTGATGTATCTCGATTGATTTGTTTCAAAATATCTACTCATTTTCCATTTATTTATTTTTTTCAGGAAGGTAAATTACAATATTTTTTACCATGGAATAAAGGAAATTGTATCTTTTTCGACTGAAAAGAAAAAAATTGCATTACCCCAGGAATTAAAATGGGTTTGGTTCGATATGTCTTTAGATCCGTTTAATGGCCCGGAATAAATAGAGATTGCGGCACAGGAATCTTGTTTGATAAGAATAAAATAAAAACAAGTTGGTTTTTGCAATCGCTAGCGATAGCAATATTCGTCATGGGAACTTTTGCTTCTGGGATATGAAAATGTTAAGGTACAGTTTTGTACAGTACAGAATTTAAGGGGCTATGTAATTTTGTGTCGACATCTCTTTTTTAACATTTTTAATTTTTTTTCTTTGCATACAAGAAAGCTGTTATTTACCAATTATTTATTTTCGTTGGATTATGTATGGTTTTCGGAAGTTAACGCATTTAACTTTCAGTTTCGTTTTTTCGGCGTAAAGTATGATATTTTTACTCTACGCATATGCCCGAATACGCATCATAAGTGACCTATGTACCTATTCAAATAGATGTAACTGAAATGTTAGATGTGTACTACCTATACTACTTTCATGTCATTGCTTTATTTATTTATTTATTTACTTTTTGCGTAGGTATAAATTGTTATTTTTTGCTGAATTTTGGAGAAAATATTTCTTTAAGAACGTGGAATGTAAATTAATTTTATTGAAAAAAGAAAATACCATCATTAATTTGGGCGAACAGAGAAAATATACATCAATATTTGGGTCAACATCTCCCTGATTATATAAAGGATGAATATATTAGTATTTCTGTATCAAAAAACTTAGCTTTTGTCTTCAGAGATACAATGATTCTAGTCCCAGTCAATTTGTTTTATTGGAGAAACAAGAAAAACAAAAAAGAAATAAAAAAAAACAACTGAAATGTTAGACATACTATTTTCATGTCTTTCTATTTGTATCAATAGGTACTTTTTGCTTAACTTACGAACGTTGAATGCAAATTAACTTTATTGAAAAAAGAAAATAACGTCATTAATTTGGGGGAACATGATGTGGCTGATTATATGAAGGAGGTATATTCCAGTATTTTTGTTTAACATATTAACTCACGAGAAAATGTTCGTACATTTATCATCTAGTATTAATTATTTTTTGATGATTAGTCTAAAACATTCAATACAACCATTAAAAAGTAACACCCATCGTCGGGTATCGAACTCCCGATCGCGTATTGCCCGCACCTAATCAAAAATATGAGGCGGTTTAGTCAACTAGGCTATGACGAATCGGCGTGTGGCAGAGTAAAAATAGCATTTAAAAGACTCGGACGATGGGCGGGACTTATCACAAGAGTTGTCCTTGAGACGCTTTGTAGCTTCTGCTTCTGGGATAAGAGAGAAATGAGCTAAGCGCATTGCTGTAGGAGCCATGGTTCGCACTGTTTTAATGTGTCTCGAGGTTCATCTCAGCATGCATTCCGATCGCGGCAGTTGAGCTAAGGCAATATTTGCGTATCCATGAATTAAATCAATCAATCAAGCTCTGATTTTGACTTCTTTGTCCGTAACGAGTCCTCCAGAGCAATTTTCCACCTCGTACGATGGTTATTATGTCTTTATTTCTATTTGTCAAATTTGAGGTGGGATAATGGCGGCTTCTCAAGAGCACCGAGGTAGGCGATCTTTTGCACCAACGAACAGAAAACTGATGGCGAAAAATAACCAATCAGAACCTCCCAAAAAAAAGAATTTGCCCAAAATCGGAACTTCGTGGTTCTGCGCAGATTTACCAGTCAGACACGACATCTCAAGGTGGAAAAAAACTCGCTGAAAGCGAATTTTAGAAATCAACACAACTTGACGTAGAGACATGATTGGCTAAAAAATACAACGGTTTTTGATACATCGGAAAATCAACCAAAAATCGAAGACTGGGCGAAACGCTCAAGGTCGCAGAGGCATAGGGAATCCCATAGCGATAGCAACGGAACGATTGTAATATCATGGGGAACTCCGTTCCCATGACAATAAATGTATTCGCTGTAATTTAGCCTGAGCTATTTTCTATTTGTAATTGAATCTGCAGGTGTCCAGAATTAACATTGATAGCCGTGTTTTACAAAGATTCCACTGTTTTTTTATGGTAAGATTGTAGTTTTGATGGAAAGTTTTGCTAAAAATTTTCTACATTGAATTATAGGTATTTAAGTAGAAAGGAAGGAGAAAAAGAGAAAGGAGGCATCAAAGAGGGTAGAAAAGGGATAAAACTTGAGGGCCGAAACTCAGGCCTCCCCTGAGCGACCGTTCCCTTCGGGGGCGGTATCCGACATTTTACACCTTTGGGCACCCCCAAGCATGAAGGTCTGGAACCGCCTATGGGAATCTGGTAATGAGTCCTGAAACGTGCACATTTTTATATCTCGTACTTAAGAGCTGCAAGGAATTAGACTGGTGAGGTTTTAGCATTGACCATTCCCATACGATTTATGTTTTTTCGAATTTTTTCTTGGATATTTGTTCGCACAAGGACAATTTTGCGTGGCCCAAGTGGGGGAAACTATCCGGGAAAACCCGTTCGCGGCTTAAATGCCTCTCGACAAATCTAATTCAAGCCGCGCTAAAAATTCTTAAAGGCCTCAAGACGGGGAAAAAATGTTTTCTCCTAGCATTGACCCTCGCCTTGAACTCGATTAAAGCTTCAGCACGCCGCCGCACCGAGGACTTGAACTAGGATGAGGCGAATTATGGTTGAAAGCTATTCTGCCGTGCTAAAGAAAAACGCCGTATGAACCTTCGTCAGTTGTCAAATTTACTTCGATCAAATACGAATTTTCAAGAAAACTCGTGAATATTGCCCGTTTAAATTTTCAGAGAGTTTTCTCCGTAATTATGTCGATATCATCTGAAAATTTCAAGGGAAAATATGCATAATTTCCTTCCAAAATGAACATTTCATCGGACGAAATTTGGCAACCCTCGAAAGTTCATTCGGCGTTTTTCCTTAGCACGGCAGTATTGGGGAGTCCGCTCACCCTCACATACCGATAACGATGTATTTACCGACCCTTGCATTCGTACAAAGGCGATAGACTCTATTAGTGCAACGTCACAGAAAAGCGATATACATCGATTTTTTCGCATTGGTAGCATTGGAAGAGGTCATGCCAATGTTATTGTTTGGATCCAATTCGATATAATGGAGAATCCCTATGATGACGTCGGCACTAATAGCGTCTATAATGGAAAGTTGACAATAGCGTTCTTCCGCCGTTTCAATCCATCACAAAAAATCGATTCTGGATGAAGTAGTTTGCCTAAAAAAAAATTGATTATTTTACACACTCTGAATGGAAAACTAATGATACACGCGTTGTTTTTCAATTGAGCCAGAAACTGTAGTTCCGAATCGTAAAATGTTGTCCATCTGTGGCTCATATAATTTTGTCTTGGTGAAGCTCATCATAATGATTCCTTAAGCATTTGTGCTAGTATGTTTCTCACATTGAGGCATCTACCTATGTTGATATCATGTCGGCGGCAACATGGTACCATGTTTCACTCACCAGCATGTTTGTTTGTTGGCTCCAAAAGTTGATATCATGTTGATAACATGTTGGCACCATGTTTTCAACACCGTATTCGCACTATGCTGGTACCATTCCGGTGCCAGACTTGTCCGAAACGAACCGTGTTGGTAACAACATGATTACAATATGCTACCAATATGAAAATGTTTAGTAGTGTTGGGTTGAAAACATGAGGAAATTTGTTACTTCGGATGTCAAGAGGGTATAATTTTTGTAACCGTAAGCATGGCATTATTGCCTATATATACCCGACACAGCCCCTCCTCCGCATGGAAAATCGGACTTCCGCAAAATTTTACAGATGGGTAGCTGGTCGAATTGCAAATCCTCCACGCACGTGTATAGGAACTCATGATAAATATTAATCATGCATAGACCACTAGACTATCGGTGAGGATACGGATTAAAATAGATCAGCATATGGTTAAAAATTGAAGCATCACAAGACCTGTTCAGAATTCACACATTTGAATTTCTTGCAAAATTCGTAGAACACTTTGGAAATCTCCAAAATCGATTCCGAATTGAGAGATCGCCGTTTACTAGGGAAATAAGTACCTATTGTCAACTAAAACTCATTGAAGAAGTCTACCAAATGGGTCGCATTCAACAGAGAAGAATCAGCCCGATTACGGTACGAAGCGTTTCTAAAATTGTGCAGCTTCTTTTTTTGCTATAATGAATACGATGTAACTATCTACAGGAGTGTGTACACGATAGCAGTTTACCTTTAAAATTTATCATTTCTTGATCGGAAATCAAAACTTATTTGCTACTCTAGGAATTTTCTTAGATGAAGATAAAGGTTTAACGACGAAAGACTGTGAATTAACCAACAGAATTTCTCACTTTGCGATTCAACATTAGTCATCTGTTTCGATCAAACGAACGGCGCACAGTGAATTGAATCAATCAGAGAAGTCGGACATGAAATTTGCAAATTTTGATGTTTATTTCGTCATATTTTTTTAAATTTCAAGGGATGGTTTAGATGAAAATTTCACGAGGGAACTAATGGAGCCACTTTTAAAACTTCAAAGTTTTGTATGAATGGAGTATGAGCTTTTTAAGCTTCCAAATTTTGTCCGACTTCCCCCATTGATTCGATCCATTGTGCGGCGTCATGTCAAAAAGAAGCAACATCTCCAGCTCACCTGTAAAAGCATTTATCTGCACAGGATGAATCAATACCGCAAATGGTGCGCCATAAATAAGCCTAGAAAGTGTTCTCTTTTTTTTCTCTTTTGCATAATGTAGGTGGTCTACTGTCCTTCACTGATCGAGGCACGGATTCGAGCCAAAAAGGAAAATTATAAAAAGAAAGTAAAAAAATACTTATATATTCAAGAGCTTTTGTGGACAAGCAGCAATTATTTTTCGCTCATTTGAACATGAATATATACTAATAAATAAGGGTGTTAAATTGTAAAAAAGCAATGAACAACATTCCACACGCATGTATCCTCAACTATTTGCCTCCTTGCGAATTTGTTGGACGAGACGCACCTAAGTGTGGTGTATCTACGGCGAAACTGCGAAAACGCGAATTTTGATAGCAGTGTTTAAAATTTCCGCTCCTCTTATACTGTTGCGGTGTTTATAAGTACGGAATTTCCGGAAAGTCCGGAAATAGTACTGATATTTTAATGGCGGTCCCGAAACATTAAAAAGTGTGGAAATTCCGCAAGGGGGTCCGGAATTTTTTTAATTTTTTGTCATTTTTGTAGCAATTTGAGCAATTCAATTTTTTGGAATTTTGCGAATTTCGTCAATTGGAGACTTTGAAAATTATTGAATTTTTCTGTCGAGGATGCACTGAATTTCCTGGGACTTTAAAAGTATTGATTTTCGGCCAACCTGTCTTAGTAGACACCTTGAGTGTGTGAAAGAATATTACTCACAATTTTCGCCCGAAATCTCCGAGAGAATATTCCCAAAGGGGCAAAGAAAAATCCTTTAATATTAAGTGCATCAGCATTGGTCGGTTACTCTTAAAGAAATTGAAGTGTGACAGGAAATCTGGAACGTTGTACACTGATGAGATACGTGGTTTGGTACTTTCTTCGTCGATATTTATTTGTTTTCGACCCACAGGTTTCAGGAAATTTATGTATCCTGCCTCGGTTTCCTTATCTATGCCAAGGAGGAAAAGTGGGATTTCCTTGAGGTGGGCAAATCACTGTGTTTGTCATTGATTAAATTCTTGTCGGTAATGGCGTCTCTTTCCTGTCGCATTAAAGCTACATTAGGCTACCATTTTGGCATTTAGCTACCAATTGACATTAGGCAGTTCCTTATTCGAAAACTTACTTCTACAGATCAATTTCATTATTCTGAATTTTGTAACAACATTTTGTAAAAGTATATTTAAATAGTTCGTGACTGGATATTCTGATTCTAGCCTTAATCTGCATAATAATTAACCGAAAAACTATTTAATTCCGGTTGTGTCATTTTCATCATTTTTGGTCGAGGAAACGAGGAAATCTATACTTGATTCACTGCTATTGTTTGAAATGCTATCGATTGAACGTGGCGTGAATTGCGATGTATCGATTGTTATGCCATTTAAACCTATTATAAGGAATCGATTATTAAGGTGTTCGCTGCGAACACCCTGTTTATCGATCCTTTTCCATAGGTTTAAATGGCATAACAATCGATATATCGCAATTCTCGCCACGCCACTGATTGAAAGTATAATCTCTAAATCCACCCCCAGAGGTGCATTTTCACACATGAGATCTATTTGAAATCTGAAAATAACTTTTCCTGAAAAAGCATATAGCTTCTTCAAAAATGTTATCGTTAAATTTTCTTTTTCCAACCATAAAATCTCACGTTTACCGACGGAGGATACTTCATGATGCCTAGGCGGCAGGCAAGTATCAATTGCGGACACTGTGCAAGCGACTTACGTGTTGGTTTGACAAATCGGAACTATGCGCAATTGCATGATGAAGGTTTGATTTTAGGGTTTGAGGGGGGGGGGGGTCTACGTCAATGTGTGGCAAAATAACCAGCACTGCTGCACAATAGGAATGTATCGACCAAGCTCTTTCGGTAACGATTTTAACAATCGACCCGTTGCACTTTCTTCCTGTTCCATAATTTCTGAATTTTATGATTTTTAATAGTAGACCAATGGCTTACAAGTTTCGGGCGATTGCTAATTGTCTGCGAAATTCATACAAAAACATATAAATATCTGGACTTCGGGATTCTTTATTTTTTAATATCATCATAGATTTATTAACTGTAAGCTCGACTTAAAATCAGCAAAATGTATTTTATTGTCAATCTTCTCTCGCGAAGTTCCCACACCAAAATTATCGATTTGAAACAATTTTTGACTCGAGCAGACTTCGGTCTTAAAGTGAACGCTTAATTTGAACTTATGAACACGATACAAGTTCTTACTTGCTAATGAAATCTGATTACATTCCTTTCAACATAAATTTTACCGTAGGGAAATTAATAGCGGTGTGGAAGATCGAACCCTGTCTAGTGGTTCATTAAGTAGTCATGTGTTGGTTCACTGATCACTCGCGCCGGAGTCCAATTTCTCGTGTCATTTGGAATTTTCCTAGAGCAGCGGCGAGGATCAAAGCCATTGTGGAATAGATGAAGAGATAAATGTTTGGATAGGCGGATGATTTATTGAAACGCAATCAGTTTCGGCGAGATCGATAGTAAATGACTCTCGTGGCTCCACACAGTGATCAGAAGTCATAGTTGTGGGTCCATCGCTCGCGGGTCTCGAAACAATCATAGAGAACATATTGTAACGCAACCTAGAGTACCTTTATAGACAGAGTATGGCCATTTCTGTTCCGGTTTTTCATTGGTCGCGAGCGAATAGGCTGACACGATGCTCTTAGGGCCGTAAATAAACAAACAAGATGGCTGTTATCAGCAAGCAAGATTGAGGTTATGCACATCTTACATCCTCCTATGATAAAGGTGAAAGGCGATTTAACAATGTTTTCGTGTGTTATTCGTAGATATGCTAGTTTAAATTATTACTGCCGTATAATTGAAATTTTTGTCAAATTTAGCTTCTTATCGATGTTACGGTGAGTCGCCATCTTGTTTGTTTATTTACGGCCCTAAGAGCATAAAGACATGAAGAGCATGAAGCCTAAAAACTCGTTGACCAATCAAAAAGCGGAACAGTTTTCCTGTAGTAAAAAGATACGAATGGCCATACTCTGTCTATAAAGGTACTCTAACGCAACCAAGAAGTAGACGAATCATGAAATATGTTCCTCTCAAATGCAGGATTAACTTTGTCAAAAGATTAAGAAAAGAAGAAAAAAAAGAGAAAAAAGTATCTCGATTCATCTGCGGTATAATTGGGATCGGAGCCACCGTGGATAAGCAAAATTCGCGGATAATCCGAAAGCTATTTGACCAGTGAAATAGAATTGAATAGGCTGTATTTTAACGGAATCTATTAAACACTTCATCCAACAATAGACAGGAATGCCTTTATAAGTTAAAAAGAATACACTTTAACACAAAAAATTTTTGTAGAAATTATTTTGGAAAACGTCGTTCCTGAGAGGAATTTTTTGATAAAATTTGGCGCCATGAAATCGCAGCTTCTATGGGCCACAGCCACACTGCACAAAAAGTTACGGGCTGTATAGACGTACTGTCGTTCCGGGCTCATAGGCCGAAAGTTCCGGGTGCTGGAGCCGTAACTTCGATGCGGGTGCTGGAGCCGTAGCTTCGATTGATCCGGGTGCTACGCCCGGAATTTTTCGCCTCTGAGCCCGGAACGAGGACGATATAGCCATATAGCCCATACAGCCCTATATTCCATATAGCCCATAAGTACGGCTTCCACAGCCGGAGCTTTTTTTCAGTGCACCAAAAAAATTACGGCTAATTAAGGCTACTTTACCGAAATTTATAAACTTTGCCTGAACGGCCCATTGTTAAATTTCTCCGAGATGGTAATATTTGTCTCTGATTCTGTCTGCGGGTCCAAGTCCTCATGAAGGCTGTGCCATTGTGAGCTGAGACGCGTGGTTGAGCCGCGAGATTGATTAATTGTTGATTGTCGATGAGATGATGACGTCAGGGAAGTGCGGGATTGATGGGAGATGACGGATGTCGGAGCAGCAAACACCTCTTGTGTTACGCGTCACCCGAGTGTCGGTACCTTCCGGCTAAACTAGACAGGATGAATGACTCTTCAGACGGTAGTCGTGTGCCTTTTGTTCGGTCCTTCCCGAAGATTCGTAGGTGTTTTTGTTGATCGGGCTGAGAATTCAATTCTCAGAGTTGGAAGCTCGACAGGTCGGAAGCTTAGCTTACCGATTGACTCGGGTTCAAGCTAATTTTATTTCAACACTCAAAAAAATGTATGACTCTGAGACCCCATAAAAATGGCTCGGAGATCCTTAATTTCTAACCAAAGTGACTTACCGTCTACATTATGGCTTTCTGAGCCATACTTTATTGGTCGTGAACCTATTAGCATAGCTCCATGAACTATGTTTTATGGTTCCATGATCCATAACTCGGCCGGCAAGTCTTTCTTCCCATACTTGTTTTTTGAGTGAAGTGATTATCTTTGGAGGGTTTTTTTTTTTTCTTTTTAATCACTGTTTTGAGTTTCTGAGGACAAATTTTAGATCAGGTAAAATTTCATTAGCATGGACGTCATAATTTGAAATTATTGTATTGACGTACCGCGCACATACGTACATCTGCTAATTAAAACACGCATCTGTTGAATTGTGTGGTCGGTTTAAAGTCATAAATTTTAGTTGTATTCTCCTCTTAGATAATTTTTACTCTCAAATTTTACACATTATAGTAAAAATTCAATGTGTCCTCACAACTTTTTGGCAGATAAAATCAGGGGTTCGGAGGACAAGGCGCATAAGTGCACACTGGAAAAAAAAACACATTGGATCTAGAGTCCAGACTCTTAAAAATATCGACAAGAAAAAATACTCTTGAATCAAATGGATTTTTGCTTAATTCAAAAACCGAGATTCTTAATTTGAGCGGATTTCCTTTTGATTTGAGCAAAAATCTGATTGAATCATGAGTATTTTTTTCTTTTCAATGTTTTCAAGAGTCTGGACTCCAGACCTGATGTGTGTTTTTTTTTTTTTTTTTTTTTTTTTTTTTTTTCAGTGCAGGTTTTGTAAAAAATGAGATATTAATAATTTCAACTAAAAATATTCTTAAAAATATTTGGTGAAACATAGGCAGCACAATTTCAATTTTTAAGCATCAGGAGTCATGTAATTTCGAAACTTCAAAAATGTATTTCTCGAAATAGCAAAAACTGCACTGATGCGCCTTGTCTTCCAAGTCCCTTAACAATAGTTTACTTCATTGGTACAATAGGTAACGCCGGAATTAAGAGGATTGTAAGCAGTCGTATAAATGAAGAGTAATGTGAATGAGAGACACAGAGGGTGGCCGTTGTTCATCTTCACACCTACCTCTTCGCTCTTGCGAGCTCTGTTTTCTTCGGTAACGTTTTGTCAACGCCGGAGAACGAAGTACGAAGCGGTAGCGCCGCCGATGAAAGCCGGAACGCCTTCAATTTTTTGGTATGCAACACGCGCATCCCTCAAGTTCGAATAGTTGTATCAAGGGGCTATATCCTCGCCACGTGAAGAACCATTAGGAGAAAGGACGCATCGTGCAAAATGAGGACCTTGGAGGACAAGGCGCGTAAGTGCAGTTTTTGAAACAATAGAGATATTAATGATTCCAACTAAAAATAATCTTAAAATATATTCTGTGAAACATAGGCAACAATATTTCAATTTTTAAGCATCTAAAAGTCAGTTTGAACCATCTTCACCATCAGACTCCGTGTAATTTTGAAACTTAAAACACTTATTTCATATACAATAGCAAAAACTGCATTTGTACAATTTGTCCACCGAGCTCCTCAAATGTTCTCTGCCGCTCATTATTGAAGTTATTTTAAAAAAAACCTTAAACAAGGTTAACTGTCATTCCTTCCTCTAACCGACAACAATAATTATCCAAAAAAGATAAACGACTTTAATATTGTGTGGTTAGCAAGTGGAGAGGTTTTGAATATAAACTTCAAGCACTCTTTTAGGCTTTATATTGGCATGTGATTAGTATAATTAAATCAAGAATGCGCACCTGCTGTGTAAATAATCAGTGATGATCCATCCCAATGCTGGATTATCATCGGACCAAGTTGCCGACATTAAGACGCTGTATTTAGTGGTACCTTTCAGCAAGTATGCATATTTTATTTTATCATCGCGTAAAGAATAATTTTCTTTAAGTTACACCGACGATGATAATGTGCGTCAAAATGGCTCAATTAAAGAAGATTGATCAAGCGCGAATTCATGAATGTTGATAGTGTTAATCTCCCTGCAGCATGCTTTTTAGACTTTAACGAGACGATGTATACAATCATAACACGCCGATATTGCGCCTTGGTCGTAATATTTCTTTTATCTTCTCGCGCTATTGCATGATTCCTAATTGGTGTTTATTTTAATTGGAAACTGGCATTATGCAACGCTTACAATTCGTTTAATATGAGAGTACATGCATGATTTAATCTCCCAATTCCTACGGAAATATCGACTCACAATCAGCAAATTCATCTTACAATGTAGTTCAAATTGCTCGCTTTCTTTCATTGCGATTCCCTGAAATAATATATCGATTTTAATTTGAAACCATTTTATCCTTCTTTAATGGTTTAAAATGAGGGTCGTCCATTGTCATTCTTCAGACGTTTTTAAGGGCTTCGGTCCCACACAAGAGCTTCTTCCTCCTCGTGACCGAAAGAGACGTGTTGTGGAGAATTTTTACCAAAAATGCTCCCATTACAGTCCGCGGAAATAGAAAGTATATTTCCCAATAAATCAGAACTGTGTCATTAAAACGAAAGCAAAAATGAGTGTTCTGCGAACAATTTATGCTTCAACATTGATATTGCAATGTGCTTGGCATGATTTGTAGCTCCCAGTGTAGCCATTTATTCATGCCTAAGAGATGTTCTCGAAGCATAGCTGAAGAATTTAGGACACTCAGTCATTTTTTTTCCCTTGCAATGAAGCCCGCTGTACAATGAAAAGAGGCTTGCAGGAGGTTAGGCATGAAATTTTCGATCAGAACTGCAAATTTTGATATTAATTTCTTCACATTATAAATTGTATAGGGTTGAGGTGCTTCTTGACAGAAAAAGTTTCAGAAAAGACTCTTCAGAAAGTTTACACGAAAATCAATTGATCCCTCTGTAAAACTTGTACGTTCTATGTTAACATCGGTATGAGCTTTTAATTTTTCCTCACTTTGTCCGACTCCTCTCATTGACTCGCTCCACTGAGCGCCGCTGCGCTGGTGAGGTTGTTAGTGTCTGAAGTCAAAAACGCCCTCATTTTCGTGCGTATGCAACACGAACATCCATGGATCCAGAATAATTGCACCCAGGCGTTTTAATGAATTCATTTATTATTCGTCGCATGCGATATGAGTTTTAGCCCCCTCTTCGTCCACGGCCAAAAACTAAGCATTTTTTCGTCGTTTCATTTTCAAAATTCCCGCGCGGCGCATCTGAAATAGGCGAATTTCTTTGGCTCACAATCAAACGTTCGGGAACAATCCGGGAGCGACGCTCTTAGTAGGCGAACTCTACCGCGGCGATGTCAGAACTGACCCGGTTTCTGATTATGCAACCAGCAGCGCGGCGACCGATGACCGCCCCCCCCCCCCCCCCCGCCCCTCGCCGCAATGCGTCGCGCAGCCACCAACCAAGGTCGACCCGGCCTCCGCGCCTCTCCGTCACTCACCGACTCACCGACCGTTTTTTGCGGCACCATCGGGCTATTCCGAACCGATGAGCATCGATGAGTTCTAAAGTCCCGCTTGGATTTTACTGCTGTGATAGCGAACAGAGTACATAAAGCGAATTTTCGCGATCGAATGTCATTCATCAAACGAATTGATCAGTGCTGAGTGATGCCGATGATCGGTGATGTCAGGAGCCAATCAGAGCTCAGATTTTTTTCCTAAATGAAATTAAGAAGAAAATAAGAAAACACGAAACACTAAAACACAGAAATTGCGAAAACACCAGACTTGAATTGACAAAACACAACAACAGATAGAGATGACAGAACAAAAATTTTGGTGAGAGATGAAGTTTCTGACATCGATTGCATCAATTCAAAAATCGAATTCAAGTCCCGAGGTGAATTCGAAATTTCAAATTGATGGATTTCAACGGTCTCCGGTGAGACCAACGAAGAAGTCGAATATCATTGAAAAAAAATGCACAATCGTCGAAAATTCGCTTATAGTTAGTGCTAAAATGAAGTTTTCAGAGAAAGGTCGCAGAAGCGGCTAAGCGGCAAATTTTATTGGAAGAAACCTCCGATCTTTGTCAAATTGCCACTACCGAAAGACTCTAAAAATCGTTTGAATGATTAAAAATCGACTGATTTTGTTTTCAATTACATAAAAATAAGGGTTTCTTTCATTTTCATGTTAGGCTAGTGTTAGACGAGACAGCCGTAAATGCTGTGCTATCTTCTGCATGTTTTCGTGGTTGCGTTTTGGATACAGAACAAACACATTTTCAGGTTAGAAGTTGGTGGAGGAGGCCGGACCTATACTTGAAAACACTGTTTTCATTGACTGTCTGATGAAATGATGTTACTTACTGCTGTTTTGCCTAAAAATTCGTCATTGTTTGCGCATAATGACGGCTTTCTGATATGTCTCGTTTTCATACAATTAAGATGAATTTTGCAGTTCTAGCTACTTAAATGATTTCATCTAAAAGAGATTGGATGAATTTTAAAGGAAACTCGATTTCGAAAATTTGACACTTACTGCCGCAAACCTCTGTACAAAATATACTTTAGAAATTTCGTTTGCCAAACTAACCTCTGTTGAAGTAAAGCCTGCCGTCGGCGCTGCGCCGCTTCGCGGGTGAAGCGGTGAGTGCTTGGACAATCAAAACGCCTTCAGTCCCTGCGTATGCAACACGGACATCCTTGGAGCCCGAAAAGTTGCATCCAGGAGTCAAAATAGAATCCGTCAATGATCCGTCGCATGCGACACTAACTGAATCGGCTTTGATTGTTTCTCTCACACCGTAACTTAATTTCAGCTGTGTCTACCATGCCGATGAAGTGAACTATTGTTGATTTTTATCACATTATTGTAAAATTTTTGAATAATGATTTGATTGCTTAAATGTATAAAAACGTTGCCCTCCTGAAATGTGGGCCGTCACATTTCAGTTGATGACACCATCGGCAGTCTCCCAAACCACGTAACTTGATTTGCGACATTACAGACCTCGTGTCATACTTCATTTCCTAAATGTAGAACTACTCATAACGTCAATTCTTAAAAACCTCCTTGATTTTTCTTTTCGGTGCGAAGCAAACTCTGAAAAAACTTCAAGAAATGATGTTGATTCGTCCTTCCTTAAAGAAATAAAGTAGAAGCGATGATTTTTATACACCGTAAACGAGATTCGTGATTTGGGAGTTTCACCGTCGTCATGTAAAATCAGTTAAACCGCATCAAAAATGTTTCTTTATTAATTTTTTTGGCAATTGTTCAACTTTTATTCTTATTCGATTTAATTTAGATCATTTTTTTCTTTAAATTATTACACGGTTTCAAAAGCTACCTCTAACTTGCCATGCAGAATAACTATAACTTTCCGCTCGATCATGAAGCTTCAAAATCACGTGACCGACGGTAAAAATGGTATGACGTAGTCTCTACGTCATACCCTCAATAAAAGAAAGGAAATAAGTCTCTCATTCAGATCATGTCTCCTAGCTAAATCGTGCTCTGTGAGGGAATGTAACTCTTCAATTAAGTATTTTTTCGCGTACGCATCCCGAGCACAATTAGTTTTATTAACAATTACTCCAAGTTTTTATTATTAGCTGGTCTGGATCAAGGTCACAATTAGCGCACTCTTGTTAGTATTCCGCGAATCTCCACAGCGCATGCGTAGCTTCCACCTCGAAGTTCCTCGAAATAACAATGGAAGGGAATCCTCCTTAATTCGTGATTCAGCTTGATGATAGTGAAATAGGCTCTGACGTTGGACGGAAAATAGGGTTGATGGAACGTGACGACGTCATCTCGGAGGCTCTGACTGAATTTTAGGACTCGGCACGCATCGCCGCGCACTGGACCAAGTAAATAGGAGAAGTTGGACAAAATCTGGAAACTTAGAAAGCTTATATTTTCGGAAATATAAAACGAAAAAGTTCGAGGGTGGTTTTATTGGGTTTTTCGTGAAATTTCCTGTCAGAAACACTCCTATTGAAACTGAATTTGTGACTATACAAACATCAAAATTTGAAATGGAGATGTTGCATGTGTGAGGAATTTGCGATTTGACTGTTGAGTCTTATGCAAAAGTTTGCGGGAAACACGATGGTGCCACTGGTTGTCTCAGAAATCAACTCCCAAGCTCAAAAAAAGCTCTCAAGTTGAGGCCAAAATGGAGGGGATATCCCACGCTATCCCAAGAGTCCACTTCTACGGCAAGACAAACTCTCCATGGCAAAGATAGGGAGCAAATACATTGACAGGGCTGCCACTTTATTTGGGGACTCAAAAATTGAAAACTCGGCAACACTGCTAATGTATTTGCTCCCTATTTTTGCATGGAGAGTTTGTCTTGATGTAGAGGTGGACTCTCAGGATAGCGTGGGATATCCCGTCCATTCTGGCCTCAACTTGAGAGCTTTTTTTGAGCTTGGGAGTTAATTTCAGAGAAAACCAGTGGCCACATCGTGTTTCTCGCGAACTTTTACTTAAGAATCAACAGTCAAATCGCCCATTCCTCACACATGCAACATCTCCATTTTAGCCCAAAAATGCATGTCCGACCTCTTGTATTAGCTCGTTCTACTGTGCGGCGTCTGCGTGAATAGGATTTACGATGGAGATAAGATGTGATGGATAAGGCCGGTGGGGATCTGTTTATAGCGATATGTATTTTCAAACCAGCTTTTTCGATTGAATCGCTCAGTTCAAAAATGACATAAGTGCACGAAAAGAAGTAAATTAATCGTAAGATCCAATGGGCTACCAGACGGAGTCTGAACTTTAAAAAAGTCACGTGTTTTCTCCTCAAAATCGTACGTATAAAAAACGAATCACATGATAGGAAGTTCAAAAATCACATTTTCAACGAGATTGTACCAAGTATTTTTCACTCCGACCCAACGGGAGTCAGACTATACTAATTACGTCATTTGTATTTTTGTCTTTTAACCAACGTTAGTTGTAAAACAGAAACAACTTAAAATGGGACTAAGGCCGCAAAAAATAAATTTAAAAAACCCGGGACATTCCGCGGTGATTACACTCGTATTTTCAACCGGCAAAAAAAGAAAGAAAATAAAATTTAACAAGTTGGTTTTTGCAATCGCTAGCGATAGCAATATTCGTCATGGGAACTTTTGCTTCTGGGATATGAAAATTTTAAGGTACAGTTCGTTTGTAGTATCTTCAGAATTGAAGGGGCTATGTAATTTTGTGTCGACATCTCTTTTTTAACATTTTTAATTTTTTTTCTTTGCATACAAGAAAGCTGTTATTTACCAATTATTTATTTTCGTTGGATTATGTATGGTTTTTGGAAGTTAACGCATTTAACTTTCAGTTTCGTTTTTTCGGCGTAAAGTATGATATTTTTACTCTACGCATATGCCCGAATACGCATCATAACGACGGTGAAACTACCAAACCACGTATCTCGTTTGCGGTGTTTAAAAATCTCCGCTCACATTTTATTTTTTTGAAGTAGACCAAATCAATATCATTCCTTGAAATTTTCACAGAATTTTCTCCGCACGAAGAGGAAAAATCACGGAAATTTTCAAGACTGGACGTTAAGTAGCTTTTCATTTAAAAAATAAAGTATGACAGGAAGTCTGCGACGTCGCAAACCGAGATACGTGGTTTGGTAGTTTCACCGTCGATAAGTGACCTATGTGCTTCCTAAGTTGCCATTTTTTTCATTCAAATAGATGTAACCGAAATGTTAGATGTGTACTACCTATACTACTTTCATGTCATTGCTTTATTTATTTATTTACTTTTTGCGTAGGTATAAATTGTTATTTTTTGCTGAATTTTGGAGAAAATATTGCTTTAAGAACGTGGAATGTAAATTAATTTTATTGAAAAAAGAAAATACCATCATTAATTTGGGCGAACAGAGAAAATATACATCAATATTTGGGTCAACATCTCCCTGATTATATAAAGGATGAATATATTAGTATTTCTGTATCAAAAAACTTAGCTTTTGTCTTCAGAGATACGATGATTCTAGTCCCAGTCAATTTGTTTTATTGAAAAAACAAAAAAACAAAAAATAAATAATAAAAAAAAAACAACTGAAATGTTAGACATACTATTTTCATGTCTTTCTATTTGTATCAATAGGTACTTTTTGCTTAACTTACGAACGTTGAATGCAAATTAACTTTATTGAAAAAAGAAAATAACGTCATTAATTTGGGGGAACATGTGGCTGATTATATGAAGAAGGTATATTCCAGTATTTTTGTTTAACATATTAACTCACGAGAAAATGTTCGTACATTTATCATCTACTATTAATTATTTTTTGATGATTAGTCTAAAACATTCAATACAACCATTAAAAAGTAGTTCCCATCGTCGGGTATCGAACTCCCGATCGCCGGGTGCCCGCACCGAATCAAAAATACGAGGCGGTTTAGTCAACTAGGCTATGACGAATCCACGAGGCGAGAGTAAAAATAGCATACAAAAGACTCAGGCAATGGGCGGGACTTATCACAAGAGACTGCTTTTGGATGATTGATTGATATGAAGCGCATTGCTGTATTGCTGTAGGAGCCATGGTTCGCACTGTTTTAATGCGTCTCGAGGTCCATCCCAGCACGCATTCCGATCGCGGCAGTTGAGCTAAGGCAATATTTGCGTATCCATGAATTAAATCAATCAATCGAGCTCTGATTTTGACTTCTTTATCCGTAACGAGTCCTCCAGAACAATTTTCCACCTTGTACGATGGTTATTATTTCTTTACTTCTATTTTTCAAATTTGAGGTGGGATAATGGCGGCTTCTCAAGAACACCGAGGTAGGCGATCTTTTGCACCAACGAACAGAAAACTGATGGCGAAAAATAACCAATCAGAACCTCCCAAAAAAAAGAATTTGCCTAAAAACGGAACTTCGTGGTTCTGCGCAGATTTACCAGTCAGACACGACATCTCGAGGTGGAAAAAAACTCGCTGAAAGCGAATTTTAGCAATCAACACAACTTGACGTAGAGACATGATTGGCTAAAAAATACAACGGTTTTTGATACATCGGAAAATCAACCAAAAATCGGAGACTGGGCGAAACGCTCAAGGTCGCAGAGGTATAGGGAATCCCATAGCGAAAGCAACGGAACGATTCTAATATCATGGGGAACTCCGTTCCCATGACAAAAAAAAAAACACACTTTAAGCCTCACCACTGTTATTGTGTGACTGCAATTAAGAATCTGATGTTAATTGTGAACATTCATATCCGGTCCAGCGGGCCGATTATGGGAATTGATGGACAAAGCTAGACAAAGGAGACAACAGAGATATGAAGGGATCCTATTGGTGGAAGCGGGTGGTTGCAATGGACAAAGGAGGTAAATAAACGAACTAACGGCAACTCTCGAGAGACCCAATAGTCCATCATTTTCTCCCTTAGTCTATAGGAATCGCCCATTTCAACCAATAGAATAGCTCCATACTCCGCACTATGTCTTCTTTCTCTATCGCTTTGACTATCAGTTTCAATAATCAGCCCGCAGAAGTTTATTCCTAGAGTTCTCCTTGCGTGATTCGTTTTCCCCGTGAAATTTTAAAGAGAAAACATGTTGTCTACTGATTTAGTTCATACCGTGTCAACATTGTCTCCAATGATGTAAAAATATTTTTGGTGCATGATGAACTCATGATAAATATTAAATAAATCGTAGATAGATTAATACGCAGTGGTATCGAAGTTTTTGCTCACCAACTGTCGACTCAGCCTTCGTTTTTGTGATGGAACTTCTAACTCCTTTCCAAAATAAGAAAGGAGAGAATCAACTCGCGAAAAAAATCTCGATTGCTTCTCCACCCGTATGTAAAAAACCGAATGTTAGAGATAAATGAGTCCACTGTAAAACATACGAAACTTAACAAGGAAAAACTGTTGCATGCTCTAATTTACCGACTGGAAAGTTTTTCTACCTGGCGGTGTTGAAAATCGGTCTTCTCATTAATGAATGAGAGGGGCGACCGCAATCATGAATATTCAGCAAAATTCATTCTAAATATAACCGAGCCTCATTACTTATTTCGCTTTCTTCATTTTCTTATAAAACGCTCCGGCTACTCTGCAAAGGGCTTTACTCCAAATCAAGGTCGATAGACCTAGGTCAGTCCGTTGACAAGATGTTCTTTGGAATTTTCCGATCTGGCGACGAACTCCTCCGATTTGTTGTTTCACTACTTTCCAAATGTTCCCCAATTTGCACTGTTCCATTGCATATTTACCCCCGATCTGCATAAGACCAATGTAATCGGATCGGGGGAAAAGCAGAGTTATTTACTCGTATGCGATGAGAGAAAAAGCAAATGTCAACCTTGGTTGTATTACGGAAACCATCTGCGCGTGATTCGATAAAGATCCAATCTACGGGACATGTTCATGCTTAGTGAACGACGACATCGTCATTTACTAGCCAAAATGTGACTATGGAGCTCTGAGAAAGAAAGTTTTGGACAAACTAATTAGGGGGTTGAAACAACTTTTTATCTTGCTTTTTCGGTCCGGGGCTGGTTTGGCTAGCGTGCGGGAGAAGACCAAGCAAAGCATTTTTATTTGTTTCATTGACATTTAACTATTTTTTCCAGTGAGCGTGGTGACAAAGTCTCTAAAATAGTAAAAACTGGAATTGTCAACATTGATATTTCTATGCTCGACGTCGTGAAGACGACATCTTGAAAATTTTTGGGAGCGTTTGTTAGTTCCAAGAGGAATTCACCTCGATATTTTCGAATATAATTTTCGTTTTTATTATAATTATTGAAGAACGCAAGAAATTTGCAGGAAATGCTTGGTTTTACCCATTAAAAAAGGAAAGAATAATCAAATTACGTTAATTTTTCCGGTTTCAAAATGAATTTCGAAGGAAAAAACAACCGCTTTCGCATCTTTCAGGCACGACGTAGTGAGGCTTTCCACGCGAGTAATACGAAAATTCCACTTTGCCAAGACGATACTAAGACGTCAGGTATTTTAAAGAAAGGAAGAAAAAAACACTTCGATCCTTTTTTTTACCTTTTGTTTTTGCTTTCGTCGCCAAAAAACGTTGTGCAGTAATGCTCATTGTAAGATCATTTAAGATCTGAATAAAATTCCATGCATTTTAAAAAGGCATTACACATTTTTCCAAGTTTTCCTGAAAGTGTGTAAATCAAACACAGCGGCGAAAGTTCAATGATCAGGATAAAAAACAATAAAAAATAAATTTAAAGTTAAATATAGGTACTGATCAAGTAGCAGAACATCAACCACTAAAAAAACTCTTCTCAAATTTCCATCGTCCAGACTGTATAAAACTTATAAAGCAAGACGTTGTCGTCCTTAGGCGGTATTTGGTATCGAGCTCATAGACGAGTAAAGAGCATGGAAATCGAGAGTATTGTATTTTCGTTTCGTCATCGCTAGTGGCGCCTAATCACCGTAAATTTTGAACAACACGCCGCATTTCCCATAAAATTCAGAGTGAATTTGGAGGATTCCTTTTGCCATTTGGCACCCTCGCCAGAGTCACGGCACTTGCTATAAATCGCAATGTTGTCACAGTGCATTTCTTCTGGTGAAATGAATGCCTCGTGTCAGGTTTATTAAAGTCGTTCAATGCACATGACAAGGTCACAAGAGAGAGGTCACCTCTCAGGGATGTCCTCAAATTCACAGAGCGAAATTGAACGGCGTTGTTTTACCGAATAATTTGCATTTTTTTTTTTTTTTTGTGACAAATCGATGTTTAGCTCGAACAATTAAAGCATTCAGTTCGATAAGGAAGTTAATGCTTTTTCTTTTTTTTTGTATTTTATTTTTAGAGAAACGACTGTAAGGTTTTAAAACTATACATCGAGTCCTATAGCTCATAAAACGTTCGAAATGCTGCCGCGAAGTTAAAATTTAAATTTTCTAAATTTATCTTTAACCAGTCTTATACTTCATACAACCAATTTATATTGATAATTTTTTCCTTAATGGTTTAAAAAAAAAAACAGTTTTTCCTTAACATATTTTGGGTGTTTCGAAAAAGAAGGATGTCGTCGAATTTTCCTGCCATAATCAATTTAGGGTAATAATTTGGGTTTTAAATAACCATTCGTTTATTTACTACCTCCTTTTTTTACATCATTTGCTTTTGAGCTTAAAATCCAACTTTTCTAGGAATCTTCTTGTGCAGCAAAAAACGCACATTCTAGGAAATACGTTTAACCGCACCAAGAGCTGTAAGACCCTGCTATTTTTTACGTCTTTTGAAATTCATAGCGTTATAAGCACTGAATGTTCTTTGAATGGTTTATGGAAGAAATTTCTTTCGAAAAAATGAAGAATTTACTCTTAATTTAAAAGTATTTGAAGGAAAAATTGCACGTTTTCAGTCGCAGGCTGTCAACCATGTCATCCTTTCATATTTTCTTCGATCCATATCACCATATACCCAATCACTTTCTCCGTTGAGCGCGATACGCCTTCTCAGCTTCTCTTCACCCCTTACCTTCATCGGACACTTTACTTGCCTTCTCCTTCTTCTTCTTCTCTTCCTCTGTCTCTTTCTCAGATTATTTTCGTGCTTTTTTATCCTTCCTCTGTACATTTAGTACGTGCGTACAATTGTACATTGTTCACCATACAATACGTTTAGTACATTTTAGTTTATTATTAAAATTGAATTTTTGTCTAATTTTTTCTCTTTTTGGTTTTTTTCAGAAAAGAAAAGGATATTGAAAGGTGTTTCGGGTCGATTTCAGTCAGGAGAACTCACAGCTATCATGGGCCCATCCGGGGCCGGCAAATCTTCCCTTCTCAACGTTCTTACCGGTTTCAAGTAAGTTTATGCACCATATCAGATGTTTAAAGCCGCCATCTTACAACGTAAGGTCTTTAAAATAAAGAAATCGTTCAAATTATCTTGATAACGATGATAGCTATGATGTATTTATTAAGAAGTAGACTTGTAATAGAACTGCTGCATGCCTCAATGATTTGCAATTTACGGACTTCCTCTTATACAAAATTTTGCAAGAAACAAGATTGTGCTCCTGGTTTTCTCTTAAACAAACTCCAAACCTCGGAAATGACACTTAGTAATTGAGAAGATCCTACACGCTACACTAAGAGTCCATATCTTTACATATTCGAACTCCGTATGCATAGATATTGAGCGAATAAATAAGCAGGGTTGCCGTATTTCCAGCCTTGGAGTCTCCAAACATTTGGGCAACCGGACTAATATATATATACTCCCTCTATCTGTTCAATGAGAGTTCGATTGGATATAGGTGTGAGCTCTCAGCAGGGCGTGGGGTACTGCGGACTCCCTCCATCACAGCCTCTCCGTTAAGGGCTGATCTTGAGCTTGGTAGTTACAATGATATTTTGGCTAAAATAGTGTCGTTTCTCAATGGAAATAATCAAACTACGGAATTTAGGGCAAAAATTTTGTTCGTTTGGCTGTATCTGCAGCCGGAAAGTCGCAAACGCGCCTACAAGGCTCATTGCATTCAAGGATTCATCATGTGTGCGGCCAGCGGCGAGCCCTCGGCGCGGCGGTCGACATGTAACACATAATAGCGCCTACAGGACTGCATGAATACTTCACGCATTGCGCCAAACACAGTATGGTCAGGAGCGGTCGGCGTGAAACGCATAGCGCCTACAAGACTGCAGGAATACTTCACGCATTCCGCCAAACACAGTGCGATCAGCGCTGCGCAGTGGCGGAAGTTAAAATTATTAAACCACATCTATGTTTGCTCTTTCATAATTTTTTGGTTCATTTCTTACCCTGGTAAAAATTGGCAGTAGAATCTATATTCCAAAATACCATAGACCTACAGTCGGCTGTGAGATTTCCAATAGCTTCTATAGCCGGCAACACAATTTCTCATAGCCTTTTATAGCCGATGGCGATTAAGCAACAGCCTGGCGATAAACAGCCTGGCCTAAACGTTACTAATTACGGATGCCAGGACTTGATGAGTTTTTGGACTACCGCTCTCTTTTTGGGCCGCCGTATCTTCATTTAATTTGCGAGGAAAGCTCCGTACTTTTGAAGGATGCCTGCCATTCCTAATATATTGGAGCGCCTTCAATTTCGTATGATACTGTGCAATACCTCTGGTGTGAAATAGTTGCTTCAAGCGCCGCGGTTCGCTGCGGCGCGGCGCGGCGGGCGGGCAGCCAGCGCTGAACGCGCATTGGCGCCTACAAACCTAACGGGGATACTTCACGCATTGCGAAATGCGTGAAGTATCCCTGTTAGGTTTGTAAGCGCCAGTGCGCCGCCGCTCCGCTTTGTGTGAGGCTCTAATATTTAATCTCGCGGAATCAGCGTTTTTCAACTCATGACTTTGAAATGTTTGCACACTCTGTATGGATTATTCTCATTTTAATTGATGAAAAAAAATATATAGTAAAGGAAAGTACAATGTGCGTTTTGTAAATATTCAGATGATTCCGTACAAACTTAAGGATTTACAAAGCACAAGAATTTCTACACAATTTATTGTAGCCTTTTATAGCCGATGGCGAAAAAGCAACAGCCAGGCGATAAAGTGTAAAGCCCGGCGATAGGAACTATAGCCCGGCTGTTTCATTTTTTATCGCTTCGTGTAGCCCGGCCGTATGATTTTTTCCAGTTTTTACAGCCAGCTATATGATTTCGCCCTCTTCAGTCGGCTATAAGAACTCCTACGGTATTTTGAAACGCAGCTCCTATCGCCAATGTTTACCAGGGTATGTATGGAGGACCTTTTCCACACAGAGATAGGTTTACGGAACTTAACTTTCGCATCAAGTTCCGTGAAATTTTGCTAGTAGTGTTGACAGGGCTTTCGCAAAAAATGTATCCAACACGAGTAGGTAAACGCGTCGTATGCACCCCTCCCTCCCCTCCGGCAGTTCACTTGATGGTTTTTATTGATGTTTCAAAACGAATGAGAAGGGGGCGGCAAAATACAGGCGGCCCTTGGGCGGCAAGTAGGTAAATCCGGCCCTGTAGATTGTATCATATGTCTTTTCTGCTCTTCAGATTTAAGAAGGATGCGTTGGTTTTTCGGTGCAGTAAAAAACTGAAAACATTTTTAATGGAGTTACGGCGTTTTTGGTGAGGACTGGAGTATTTCGGAACCCGAGTCCACTACTCGACAACGGCGACGCGTCGAGCCGGGTTCATTGGAGTCATTCGGACGTCGGCGCATGCGCAGAGCGACAATTAAACGCGGCGGCCGATGTAAATGAACGGAATCGAGACGTCAATCCGGCCGGTCTCCGCTCGCCGCCGCCGCGCCGGTCGCGTCGGTTTTGCAAGCGAGGCTCCCGGTGCATTTTGAAACCGGTGGCGGCGTCGCGTAGTTGCAGCAAGCTCACCGTGCAACGGTCAACGGTGCACCGATCCGTCGCGCTAAGCAACAACCGCACAACTGCCACGGGAACCCCATCCAAATACGTGGTCCTCGCAGTGATAACGCCGAACCGGTTTCGCCAATCGTACCGTCCGTCACAATTCCGCAATTATCGGAGACGTCCGCAAAAAATACCGTCTGGACGCTCGAATAGCGCCAATAATTTAATCAAATAATTCGCCGAGTCTCTTGCAGCAAACTGGCAACGTTGTCTTTTCTCCATTGAAACCTATGGAAATGTATCGATTCTTGGAGGGGCCAGGTGCCCCCACAAGAATCGATTATTTAGTGTAGGTTTAAATGGTGTTGTCAAATTGCTGGATCCGCCTCTGATCTCTTGAGAAAAGATACCATTTTTATTTAGGAGGAGTATGGATAGGGATATTTAGCCCTCTGGAAGAAATTCGGACCCGGAAAAATGGCGGTAACTTTGCATTTCGCGGTAAAAATAGGGTTGGTGCCAACTTTTGAAGATTGTCACCTGCTGTGATGTTGCCAGCCTCGCCATAATTATTTAAGCCCACCTCATAATATTTTTTTATGGAATCCGCAAAATCTGATTGAGACTGAGTGGGCACGTTTATACATACGATTTTAGTAAAACTCACAATTCTACAAGGAAATAACACAAAAATTTTAAAAAAATTGAAATCATCGGTCTCGGGTGGGAATCATTTGAGGGCTTAACTATCATAATTCCGCGGAAATTCGCCTTTTTAACTCATGGTCACCCAAAAAATAAAAAAAATAAAAAAAAATTGGCTCGGAAACATTGCAGCCCGGCACACGACAAAACTTTAATGGGAGACCTAACGTGACCTTGTTGGCATATTGATCACCGCGCCACGAAGAAGGAATATCCTAGATTCCTAGAATAAAAGCCAAAGTAAATAGAAACCCTGCCATCAAAGGTTGATAAATTCATGATAACTAGATGACCTTTGGAATTTCCCCATCTGAGGCTGATTTTCCCGCGAATTGCTGTTCTGCTGAATGTTGCCCTTCAAACAAGTTTCCTCGATTTGACCGCTCTGTTTACACAATTCCTCCCATCAAGAGAAAAACTTTTGGTCCTTCGAACTAACATATCAATAGGCGCTCTTCGGTCCAGAAAACTGAGCTTGCATGAAGTCAAAGAAACCAACATCTTCAGTTGATAGAGCTGAGTTCAGTTAGGTGAGCTGAAGTTGCAGTTCAACAAACTGAAACTTTGGCTTTTATGGAACATTTTGTATGTCAAAATTATTGCACTATACACACAGTTGCACAGTTTTTCCATTCTGTGAACCAAGACTTCGATTCGTTGAGATGAATCACTTTCTTCACCGAACCGAATTGCGGCTCCATCTAAGAACTATATCCTGATAACCGCAAGGAGCACACTGAATTTAGCGGTCCGTAGAACGAGGTGATCCCTTTATGATAAGCAAGCTAAGCACTCTAAATTCAATACTCTAATACTGACTCATAACGTTCAATAATTTTTAGACAAAACTGGACAATTCCAGTGCCGTGAAACTCAAGAGCTCCCCAATTCTTCGCTAAGTGAGTCAATAAGTCTCAAAAGCCCATTTGGAATAATGAATGATGAAGATAAAAACTAGTCTGAAAACGTCTGTCTATCGTTGATCCCTGTTGTCATTCGGCAACCTTCCAAATTCTTTAAATAGAATCATTAAAACTTAATCCTCCAAAATAGTATTCCTGTCACCTTGAAACCTTGAAAACTGAGTCACACGTATATAAAGAAATAACAACGCCTCGATTAAGTTAGCCTGAATTTTTTTATACCAAAATATGAGTGATGTCGTTTTGACACCTGATAATGAAGTATTAATTATACGCTTTGTAAAATTTTGCCACAAAAAAATTTAGTTTAATCATAGCTGCACTAGAAAAATTTCCTCCGTAAAATCGGGAGAGCTGCGAATACTCTGAGTTCCTTGCCGCATTCCGCGAGAGCACTAGACCGAGAAGAAATACCTTGAGATGGGTCATTTTGTTGAATGAAGGTTGTCGTATATCATAGATGTCTCACGCTCGTAACCAAAGCTGATCTAAAAATATCTCCCATTTCCACTTGCTCTTGATAACCAGAAATATGTGTTATTAAATTAATAAGCAGAAACTAGTCCACACCAAACAGTAACCCCCGCCTCACAACATTAAAAAAAAGTTGCGTCCGGAGTTTTAGTAGTAAAACTAGGTTTGCCGATAACATGAAAAAAAAAATTCAGAAAAACTTGAAAAAAAGTAACCTCAATTTTCACAGTAATTTGTATTTTTATGTTACGGGAAAAATGGCAACGTCTCAGGGCTCAAACGGACTCCTTAGCACGGCAGTAGGGCCCCTTTTTCCATGCTGCCGTGCTAAGGGAGAACGTCGTATGAGCCTTCAGACCTAGCCAAATTTCCTCCGATAATAACCGAATTTACTGGGAAAATTTGTGGATATTATTTTCCAAAATTTTCAGACAATTTTGGTCGCAATTTAATTTAAAATATCCGGAAATTTCAAAGAAATGTATGCATGAATGTTGTCAAGAATATATGTTTTATCAAAGGAAATTTGGCAACTCTCGAATATTCATACGGCGTTCTTCCTTAGCATCATGAGCGGGCACAATTTAACAAGAGGGAGAACAGTCGTAGATCAGAAAAGTGCTTCGCGATGAATTTCAGCGGACGCATCTTAATCACTGCAAGGTTCATTTATGACACCAGTCACACATATATTCATAAAATTTACCAAGTCTCAGGCATTAAAAGTCTTGACTGAGTACTCAAGGATTTCGTAGGATAAACTCTTGCACCGATGTCTATTTATTAGGCAAGTTACACGTATCTGAAGACAATTATAGTACCTCTTCACCGGCGATTACCCATCTACGTCGGCGAATATAGGTCGGCTGCATTGTGGCAAAGACCTTTCACCCGCGTCTGTAAAACGGAGAGTCTCCATTCATGCTGATGCAAGATTCGCGGACGAGTAAATGAAGACGGCAACTGCGAAACTGAGACTTTTTTGCGCAATTTTACGGTAATCCATGCATCGTGCATTCATCCCGCCCACAGTATCCATTTCAAACGCCTTCAAAGCCCAATCGCGAAAAGGTGTCGCCTCCAATAAGTATGTACAGACGTTTTCGACTGAACGAAGAGAGGAAATCCGAGACCTGTCACATGCCATTGGCCATCGGCCATTGCAAAGATTTTGCGAATCGTTGGTGACATTACAAACAAACCTTATCGATGCTCCAAAACATTTACTTCTAAATTCTTCCTGAAGTCTTTCTTCTCTCCTTTGAATTTACGGTTCCATAAACCTGACCTAATTTGCGAAAATTCGCCTGGCAACAGCAAACAGCTACCCCGACATTCATCAGTAATCTTAGGGCGAATCGGTTTTTTGCTCCGTAAGTTGCGTATCAACCATTATTAGGCAAAAATAGTGTTCCCTCTCACTTCAACTTTGGTCTTAAGCGTCTAGCCTACGCACGAACCAGGGGTTTCAATGAGGCTCATCGATGGAACTGTTGACTGTTGCCTTTCCAAGATCGTCGGGCCGACGATATTTGAGGGTAACCAATGAGTTTGAGAGACATCACAGGTCAGATCTTGATATTTTCAAGGAATTTCGTGCAGGAATGGCTGATTAATTGAAGAATTAGTGCCAGTTTAAGAACCCCAGTTTGAACATGGGCTGGACGCTTTACTCGATTACATTGCTAAGATTGTGGATAGGGGTCTCTAGAGTACCTATATAGGGAGAGTATGGACATGTCGGAAAGTTTGAGGTTAGGTGATGGAGCTCTTAGGGCCCAAAAGGGCAGGCAATCTATGAATTCAAATTATTCAGAGTGATTCATTATTAGAATTGTAAGGAAATTTCGTTAGTGAAGCACGTATTTGACTTAGTTTTTTCATAAATTTAGTAATTTTTGCAGGAGAATGCTCATGTATAAGCATTCTTTTCCACTTCGGTCTGATATTGGAGATTGAAGATCGGCAGTAACTTTTTTCGTTTTCAAAAGTTACCTGCCCTTTTGGGCCCTAAGAGCTACATATTTCCACTTGTCCATACTATCCCTATATAGGTACTCCAGGGGTCTCTAAAATAATTTGTCTTCGATCAGCAAAATGGGTACCCAACCCCAATATTCACCAGTCATCTTCAGTCCTCAACAAGTTGCTCATCAAACACCATTTGACGAAAAATAGAGTTGACCTTCCAACTGAGCCTTCGCCTCACCCAACAACAGCGCTCAGATTTGGAGCGCGGGGCTCTACAAATTATTGTCCCTCATTTTATACCGGATGTTACACCATTGGAGCGAAAATATGAATTTTCGCACTTGTCCGCTTGGTATTTTTCGCGCCGCCAAAGTGGCAACACTGGCTCTGCGAGTATTAGTGAGGTGGTCGTGCAGGAGCAGGAGCAGGAGGTCAGTGTGTCAAACTTGAGGTTACGTCACCGAATACTATTGTACGAAACAGGTTTATCTAGCACGTTTTGTATCTTACTAAGTACACGGCCGATGCTGAGAGCCGCTCCAGCCTCCCTCCCCCTCACCCGTAGCCGGGACTCCGTGAAATACCTTTAACTGGACCGAAAAAAATTACCCTTTTTCTTCGCTGCGATGTACTAGCGCCTCGGTGCCCGCTAGCCCGTCATTACGGGCGCCTTCCCCGGAGCCGTGCGCGAGAGCGCGCCCTGAAAAAAAAATTTCGGTGTATTTACTAAGAAAATGGTAAAATTACCAAGAATTCAGGGTTCTATTTGATCCCAGTTTTTTCTTAGTAAAATTACCATTTATGGAATTGGTAAAATTATTGAACTTTCTCGGTAATTTTACTGGACCTTGGTATAAACGCCAATATTTTTTATCGACTGTGGTAGAATTACCGAGATAAAATGGCAAAGTTACCGGGAATTGATTACCAATAAAAGTGGTATTCTTACCTAAAAAAAAACAGTATAAATGTCGGTTTTTAGGTAAGCTTACCAGTCTGTCTTGGTAAAACTAAAAATAATTGGTAAAAAAGTGAGATGGTGAAGGTACCTACGGACTTTGGTGAAAACGCTGAGAATTTTTTTTAGTGTAAGGACGAACAAACAGTTGTGAGGAACAGTGTACTCATACATTTACTCAGTGGAAGCTTCTGTCAATCACGAAAAATCTATCACTGCGATGTTCCGCTCTGATTCCGGTGGGATGCCGGCAGAAGAGGGAGAATTCGCATTGAATACGCAGTGCTACAACGGTCATAAGCAAAAGCGGATCCAGCAATTTGGCAACACCGGATTTTTTCCATTTAAACCTTTGCTGAATTATCGATTCTTGTCGGAGCACTCGGCGACAATCGATACATTTCCAAAGGTTTAAATGCAGGAAAGATAATGTTGCCAGCTCGCTGGATCCGCCAATGGGCATAAGTAGGAGTGATTAAAATTAAGGCGACATCAACTTTATGAGCACCAGTTTCCCGTTCAGTCTATAGTTTCACACAGTAATCACCACGTGAGAAATTTTTCGCAAATCAGCGCTGAGATACGTGGAATGGAATCAGGTTCTTTAAGTTGGTAACCTCTAGATTTTTTTTTAACCGCACGCGGTGATCAACCCCTGAGACATGAGGTTTGGTAGTTTCACTGTTGTTATATTACAGATTTCAGATTCGCAATTCGAAAGAATTGATGCCTGTTCGAATGGAAAAGTTTTACAGCAATGCCAGCTCTAGAACTGTTTCTTCTCTCAGAATTTTGATATTTCTATGCCGAGCGCGGTTGCTGTTGACCGCTCATTCTGATATTGAAGTTCAGTATCGACAGCGAAACTGCAAAAACGCGTATCTCGGTTTGCAAGTTTCCTGTTATAATTTGCTCTGTAAACGTTGAAAAAAACCCAAAGTCATTTCTCGAGAACTTCCCTATTTTTCCCTCTCTGTGTGAAGAACATATTGCAAAAATTCAAGCAATAGTATATTTCCTCCTCTTTCGATGAAATACAAATGGAAGCGAAGATTTTGAAACACCTCGAAGGAGATAGGCGTTTTTACAGTTTCACCGCGATGGGTATCCTCTTCATGCTTTGCGCACGCGGAGAGTTCGCAATATCGTCGAGAATTTGCCCCTTTCTCTATTCATGAGATTGGCTAGCTTTCTATCCTGGCGTCGAAGTCTCCTCGAAACGCGGCGTGCGTCATTGCACACGGCCATCCGCGCGCGCTTCGCTCCCCTCGGCTCGGGTGAATGCACCTTCCACGGCCTTCTCACCACTCGTTTATTATGATCGTCATCTTCATATCGCATTGGCGGAACCAGCAAATGGAGATGTTGCATGAGTGAGGGATTTACGATTTGACCATTGATTCTTATGTAAAAGTTCGCGAGAAACACGATGGTGCCACTGGTTTTCTCTGAAATCATCTCCAAGCTCAAAAAAAGCTCTCAAAGTGAGGCCAAAATGGAGGGGATATCCCACCCTACCCTGAGAGTCCACCTCTACATCCAAACAAACTCTCCATGCAAAGATAGGGAGCAAATACATTAGCAGTGATGCCGTGTTTTCAGTTTTGGAGTCCCCAAATAAAGTGGCAACCCTGCCAATGTATTTGTTCCCTATCTTTGCATGGAGAGTATGTTTTGATGTAGAGGTAGACTCTCAGGTTAGGGTGGGATATCCCCTCCATTTTGGCCTCACTTTGAGAGCTTTTTTTGAGCTTGGGAGATGATTTCAGAGAAAACCAGTGGCACCATCGTGTTTCTCGCGAACTTTTACATAAGAATCAATGGTCAAATCGCAAATCCCTCACACCTGCAACATCTCCATTGGCAGCTTTGTCTTTTCTCCATTTAAACCTATGGAAATGTATCGATACTTGGAGGGGCCAAGTGCTCCGACAAGAATCGATTATTCAGCATAGGTTTAAATGGAGGAAATCCGGTGTTGCCAAATAGCTCGATCCGCCTATGAGGCCTCTGTCTTATCGCGGGTAAATTTTTCGCCGGTGCCTCTCTTTTTCGTCTTTTTGACCTGGTGTTAGAATACCGCCAGACCTCTCCCCCTACTTGGGTGACGTTAGTGATGGCCGGCCCCTTATCGATCAGCAACATTTGATAAGATCCGTAAAAACGCTAAAGTTCCTCGTCAAATATTATTCTTTTAAATTTTCTACAACTTGCACGACATCTCCTATATAGTCCGCCCCCTACGCCTTGCTGTTCTTATTGGCTCACCCATGAATGACCACTTTTGTGACGAACAAGAATAACTGTATTCTGAGTTGAATAACCCTATCGTTCGTATAACTCCATTTTTTCCAAAATTTCAAGTTAAAATGTAGTTGCGGTCCTTAGTTTGCCTCCCGTCATGCTAAAAAAACATAGCCAATTTTTCTACCCGTGCGTTTAAGTCTCTCGGAAATCCTTCGGTCCACCTCATCCAATTAACTAGATTTAACAGATCACGGACCACGAACCGACTATAAGGTATAATAGCTCAGTTGCGTTAATCATTAAACTATGTTTTGATTGCCTAAACGTAGAGATTAGCAAAATATAATAAGATCAGTTTCCGCCAAGTTTCTACGTTCAACATTAACGGAGATATCGTTCACAAAAAAAAAACCGGCGTTTGGCGTCATCTATACCACGTTAGTGCATACCATGACTTTTTCACCTCAAGTTCATCAATCTGCACTGATGCACACATGTGCAGTGGTTACTGGTTACTCGCCGTATTAGATGCATGAAATTAAAGTGTAGGAAACCATGGTATGCATTGTCGTGGAATAAACTATTTATCCTCCTTTTTTGTATTTTTTCTCTGAAAAAGTTGATAACCGACTTCTAAATGTCACTTACTCTGCTTCGCGTAAAAAAGTAGCCTGCTTGCAATCTAACCTTGTAACGTCGATTAACGATTATATGGCTGGGAGTATTCGAGTATTACATAAAACATTTTTTTGGCTGTTTCGCTCTCTACATTTTAGTATCGTGCGCATTCGTAACACAAACCCAGACCTTCTTCGCGAACGTAACTCCGAGAAAACCAGCTGCATCTTTTCTTTCATGTTCATTGATTTTTTGACAAAATACAGCAAAATAAATGTGTCCCTCCAATTTCTCCTCCTCCCCTCTTGTTTGTGAATCATAACATACCTCTGAGCATTGAGCCTTTCACGAGGATTGATTCCAACGAAATTGTTCTTTGGTGCGCTTTGTTTGATATGGATTACACTGAGAAAAAACTATGGCTTATAAACCTATTAGAGGTAAATATGGAACACCACTAATTGTAGTACCTCTACATATAATAATAGCACATATACCTTAGTTATGGTACCTGTACCTCAATTAGGTACAGAGACCTTAGTATGGTTCACAGACCGAGAATCATTAGTTTATTTACGACTATTATAGGTGTTCCATATTTACCTCTAATAGGTTTATAAACCATAGTTTTTTCTCAGTGTATGTTACGAATTATACAGTCTTGCGGGCTGATTGTTGAAATTGGCAGACAAAGCTATAAAGCTATATCGACGGTGAAATTACCAAACCACGTATCTCGTTTGCGGTGTTTAAAAATCTACGCTCACATTTTATTTTTTTGAAATAGACCAAATCAATATCATTCCTTGAAATGTTCACAGAATTTTCTTCGCACGAAGAGGAAAAATCACAGAAATTCTCAAGACTGGACATTAAGTAGTTTTTCATTTAAAAAATAAAGTATGACAGGAAGTCTGCGACGTCGCAAACCGAGATACGTGGTTTGGTAGTTTCACCATCGATATATGGAGAGATCCTATTGGTGGGAGTGGGTGGTTGCAATGGACAAAGGATTCAGGGAATAGACCAGCTAACGGCAACTCGCGTGAGACCCTATAGTTAGTCCATCATTTTCTTCTTTATAGTCTATAGGAACCAACCATCTCAACCAATAGGATCACGCCGTACTCCCAACGTCTTCTTTGTCCATCAATTTCAATAATCAGTCCGCTGGAGCCAGAGAGGTGCTTAACATAGAAAAAAGGGTCGACAAACGAAGAAAAGGCGTCACGAGACGTTCAAACGAGCACATAAAATGAGCGATCACCCTTCATGTTCACATTAAGCTTCAACGTATCATCGATCATTTGGCGTAAGGGCGTAACTCGATTTCCACAGAAGACCCGGAAAGCATGGATTTATATGTAAAACAGGGCTCACGTGCAAATTGAGATACGCCTTTACGTTAGAGGGGCGGTGATATGAACATTAAAGTTCTCTAAGTTTTACGCGGCACTTGACGCTTTGAGTTGAGTCACGATGCGTAGGTTCATCTCGAGTGCTTTCACCGTGAAGAAGCAGCATGATTTTACGACCTTTATTCGCCGAGCTGCAGCGGAGGTGCGAAAATCCACCGTCCGTTGACCGGACCTTGACAAGCCGAGGATCGCGAATAAAAAACCTCAGCACTCCTACTTTACGGCGGGCTGTAAAGCTCAAGGTTTGAGCCGGCGCAACGGCTGCGCCCAAGTTTTCGGCATTCGAATTTCGACACCTCCTCGGAATCCGTTATTTCGACATTTCGTCGCTTTTTCCTCCTAAAGGCTTGGATTTCGACCGAAACGGGCCGCTTGAATCGTTTCCCGCGTCTCTCGGAATTTTGAGCTGCGTCACTCATTCTGCCGTGCTTAGGAAAAACGCCTTATGAACATTTGAGAGTTGCCAAACTTCCCCTGATAATACATGTTTTTTGACGAAATTCATGCGTATTTTTTGTTGAAAATTTCAGATATTTTTTAGATTAAATTCCAAAAAAAATTGTATGAACAATTTGAAGAAGAATATTGGCAATTTTCCCAGTAAATTCTGTTTTTATCGAAGGAAATTTGGCAACGTCTGAAGACTTATACGGCGTTTTTTCCTAGCTCGGCAGCATTAATGATGCTAGTTCGGTTTATTTTAACAATTCTTTTTGAGAGTTGGAGATTGTAGATCCTATTAATGCAGATACTCTAGACATTTAATTTCAAAATCATCTTCGTTTTATCTATAGAAATTAAAAATAGCCATTCAAGAAAAATCCACGTAATAGTGAACAAATTTTTTGTTGTTTTATCTCTGTGACTTGATGAAACCGCGGTAGAAGAGCGGTCGAACTAGCTAGCAACTGACGAGCGGTCGAACTAGCTAGCAACCGACGAAGAAAAAGTCTCGTGAAGGAGAGAGCTGAAAGGATCTGAACTTTGGGCAGTCTGCAAAATGTCAAGGTGACTTTGAATTGAACAGACCTACATACTTTGAGATTTTTTTTCAAAAGAGACATCATGAGATCGGATTTGACAAACTGTAGTCGTATGGAGGCTCGATTTAGAGTTGACCCTTTGGCGAATCATTCACTGCCATTAAATAGCAGAGAGTGGTCTTTAGTAGATCATGCGTTTTTTTAGCGGCTTCATTTGGAAGGCAGGAAAAATCAGGACTTCCTAAAATGAAAAAAAAAAAGACAATCTGAAATTGGTTCGGGAATTTGATCGTGTACCGAGACCTATTCATTCTTACGGCCCTCAACCAACGAGCACACCCCTTTTGCCCACCTGTCTTCGGTTAGAAATTCGTCCAACTGACTCGTAGGTGGTCGAACGTGGCAACGTATGAAACTCGCCCTACGTACTGATTGAGTCGTTCTCACAAACAGTGAAAGTGGATCATTGGCCGCGGGAGGACGCGATGTCTGTTGAGTGTTGACCACCTACTGTTGACCGGAGACCGGTGGTTGATGGATGCGCGGCTGGCGGCTAGGAAGTGATTGGCCGCTGATGGACGAGCAGTCCGAGTCAGCGACGAGACGCCATGCGCCATGCGATCTCAAGATCACCGCATCCATGCACTCTTCCCCGTTCGCCCCGCTTGGCCTCGTCGCGGTCTCAAGCGGTGGCAACTATTGGAGGTTGATAACACTGTTTTCCTCCATTTAAATTCATTATAAATATTTATTCTAGATGAGGCAGTAATAAATATCGATTGTCCAGGGTGTCTGCAAGTCCGGAAATAGTACTTATATTTTAAGGGCGGTCCGGAAGTACTGAAAAAGTGCGGAAATTCCGCGAAAAGGTCTCGAATATTTTTCATTCTTGTCATTTTTGTCGCAGTTTGAGCGAGAAATTAAATGGATACTTCACGCATTGCGCAATGCGTGAAGTATCCCTGTTAGGTTTGTAGGCGCCAGTGCGCCGCCGCTCCGCTTTGTGTTAGGCTCTAATATTTAATCTCGTGGAGTCAGCGTTTTTCAAATCATGACTTTGAAATGTTTGCACACTCTGTATGGATTATTCTCATTTTAATTGATGAAAACAAATATGTAGTAAAGGAAAATATAATGTGCGTTTTGTAAGTACTAAGGTGATTCTGTACAAACTTAAGGATTTACAAAGCACACGAATTTCTACACAATTTCTTATAGCCTTTTATAGCCGATGGCGGAAAAGCAACAGCCAGGCGATAAAGTGTAAAGCCCGGCGATAGGAACTATAACCCGACTGTATAATTTTTTATCGCTTCGTGTAGCCCGGCCGTATGATTTTTTCCACTTTCTACAGCCAGCTATATGATTTTCTATCGCCTTCTTCAGTCGACTATAAGAACCCCTGCGGTATTTTGAAACGCAGCTCCTATCGCCAATTTTTACCAGGGGAGCCATAGCTTCGACTGCTCCGGGTGCTACGCCCGGAAATTTCAGCCTCTGAGCCTGGAACGCGGGCGGGATGACTGCATAGCCCGTAAGTACGGTTTCCACGGCCGGAGTTTTTTTTTTTCAGTGTGACATCGTCGCTCCTCTGACGTAAGGGCATGTCTCAATTTCCACGTGAGCCTTCTTTACGTATAAATCCATGCTTGCTGGGGCTCATGCGGAGATCGAGTTACGCCCTTACACCAGATTAGCGTCGAGATCGGTGCCATTCAAGGTAGATTTACACAGGTATGGACAGAACTAAACAACTGGCCTCTGATTGGCTCTCCAGCGGCCCCTTAACGTCAGCCATTTTGGATGTTTTGATTATTTTGATTTATTATGTTCGGTTTATCGTTTGTCAAAATTTTGTGGGATTTTTTGCACAATTTTGGTTATGCGATATTAATTTTAGCGTTTAAACGCACAAACGTTTGAATGTTAATTTGATTGTAATTTAATTAAAAAACGGGCCCCTTAACCTACGTCACGAGGTCATGTGACACGTACTGAGGCTCATGGGAAATTTTCAACTTTTCCATACCTGTGTAAATCTACCTTGGGTGCCATTAGTAGGGTGACAAACACATCCATCAGTACGGACCAATCACAGAGCTTCCCGCCTGATTCACGAAGTCCCTAGCATTTCATGGGGTACAAGGTCTCGATACACGATCAAATTCCGAACCAATTCCGATTAAAGTAGACCAGTTGCTGACTGATGATCACCATGCAACAGTCCTCTTTGATCAAAATTGGACGGGCCGTCAAATTTTGATCCGAATGGTGTGCCTTCATTCATCATTTCCTGCCACAAGAAACATTTCTGCCAAGTTTTCATTTTAAAATTAAGGAAATTAATGATTTTAAGACTGATGACTCCCGACACCTTGATGGTGATTGGTTCGGGAATTAGATCATGTATCGAGACCTTTCTACATGGGGCACAGATTGGATCCCAACGATGACCGGCAAGCACCAACCATCTTTTTGGTGAGCCTCGAAAACGAGAATCGGGTTCACGAGAAAAAACGGATGCACTGGATCGGATTCGGACGGTCCATCCGATCCAATGCAAAAATACGCTTCGACCGGCCCGAAAAGTTCTGGCCCTGTGTCATTTCCTCTTCCATTAAAAAAATGTATAGCGTATTTTTCTTCGAACATTCCATCGAAACTTTTTTTAATCTTCGCATCGGCTAGCGGCGCCAGCTCGGATTACCGACTGCCCATCTCGAAGCTGTCACACCGACCAGGCGAAGAGGACTCGGCGGAATGGTAAAATCGGCAAAAAAACTCGACTAATCGGCGGAATCTACCATCGATCGTCCGCACAAAAACAAAGGTAAATAGACGAGAGCTGGCAACGTAAGAACGGGTCACCATTTTCGCAACGATCAAGTTTATTTGGTCAACCAAGAGCCACCGCCGCGCGGTCGTGGGGCTACCTCAACGCAGCGCGCATACCAGGCTAGGTCAGCGCTAGGTCACCTGTAGGTCGCCGGTACTTGTTTCGCGGCATGACCCCCCCCCCCCCGCGCCCCCCGCTCCCCCTCAGTCCGTCCCGTGGACCCCGCCATGAGCACGGGCATCTCCTTTGAACTTTTCAGTCCCCTTTTAGTCATTGCCGGCCGCGACCATCGCGAACTCTTGCGGAATCTTCCAGCTCGGTGCTCGGCGGTCCCTGAATGGGTGGCGTTTTGCAACTTTCCGGGGCGATCTATTGGGGGGGGGGGGGAGTCTCCTCTCGCTGAATCTGGGGTCCCATGTCGAAATCTAGGAATGAAAGCTGATGCCATCTCGATGTATCAATTATTGCGATGCAGTCGTGCTTTTATGGTCGATATTTATGCAGAAATAGGAGGAGCTCCCCCCCCCCCCCCCCCCCCGGGCCATTTTGCTGCCCAGTGCTGTACTAGTGCGCTACCACAGCGAGCTGTGAAGAAAAAAATTTGGAAACTGATTTTCTTCAAAATATCACTAATGTAAGTTAAATGAGCCGAATGGATCCACTAAAACAGAAAAAAATTCGCCCTGTTAACCAAATACGAAAGTTGTTGCAGTGCAGTAATAAGTGGCGCAGATGTTAGACGTCATACTGTCAAAACAGCAGTAAGTCTACACAACTCCTTGAGAGAGCTGTGCTTACTGCTGTCTCGGTCAAAATGATACCCCTTTTCGTCAATTGTCCATAACGTAACCATGGAAGGATGTGAATGTAGCATATACTGCGCTGTCTTGCCTGACATTAAATGAATGAGGCATTTTTAGTGCGCTCGAAGATTCAAACTAGAGTGCACATCCATGTCTTTCTCGATTTGGTTTTACTGCATAAAGTGTCCAGCCCATGCAAAACTATGTGCTTCAAAGAGGCTCATCGATGGAACTGTTGACTGTTGCCTTTCAAAGATTGATGTCGGCCCGACGATCTTCGAAGGCAACTGATGTGTTCGGGACACATCACAGATCAGATTTTGAGATTTCGAAGGAATTTCGTGCAGAAATGGCTAAGAAAATTAAAAATTAGTGCCAGTTTGTGAGCGCCAGTCTGTGATGGGCTGGACGCTTAAAAATTTGGAGGAGAAACATATATTACTGTGTAAGCCACATCTTGTCTGATGGTCAATTCAAAAAAAAAAAAGGATTGTTTTGTTTTATTGCGTCAAGATAAAGTGTAGTGTTTGCACTGGGAATCCCATTAATTTTTTTTATCCTGTAAAAACTTTATGTTGTTAAATCATCTGAAGCTTTTTTTAAAGCAGATGATTGAGACATTCGGCTTAAAATGTTGTTATTACTGAAGGCTATGCTAAAGTATATGCTGAGGGAAGTTTAATCAGCAGAAGTCATACACAGAATGTTTCCAAGAAAGCATTCAGCGATAATATCACGAAGTCATACATGTAATTTTTTTGATAAATTATTCATCTTGAGCAAGTGAGGAATTTCCACTGGGATATTAATGAGAGCTATAATGTTTCCTCTTCTTCTCTTCTTCTTCTTCATCATTTTATTCTTGATTTTTTAATTCTGATGGAAACAAACAGGTGGAAGTGGGAAATGAGTCTTGTCTCTTTATGCATAACAGTCAACGTCATGAGGAACAGAAAATGAATGATAATAATATCCAAAAAAATATGCATAAAGTGAAAAATGTGTTTCCTACATCGGTTAGAGGTGTGTGCTTACAAAGAGAAAACCTGGAAGGACAGCCAGAATTGCAAGTATATGAGTATAATGTGCAATTTTAGCTTTTCATTGTGCATATGTGGTGCTCTTACTTGTTTATGCAGATGCACTCAAGAACAGAAAAACGTCTTCAATTCGAATGATTTGAAATTTGCATTATTTCTGGTAACGGAAAAAACATAAATACACAAATTCAAGCAAGGAACCAGACGGGGAAAAATTCGCAGGTTAATTTCTATACATTATCTGTTAATGACGTTGATAGTAATCAACAGAAATACAAACGCATTGACATGCGATGAACCCAATGTCACTACCAAAATTCTGAAACTCTTCGCCTCTCTTAATTTAAAAATCTAAATTTTCGTATATACACCCATTTTCAAAATTCTCTGTAAAGACGTTAATAGCCTGTGACACTGAATGTCTTAAAATATATTAACTAACTAAGTAATCACACTGCATGTTTGCTCTCCGTCCGTGACTTTTCCGCCTAAAATACATAATCTGCCTCGGGTCTCCTCTTGTGAACCTGGAATTTTGTGCGAGGAACTTCAGTTTCCTTATAAAACTTCATTATCAATTCCTAATTAATTCGACCCATCCTGCTGGTACTTCAATTTGATGACCCTGAAGCAATTGGTAACGTGAGACATTTTTTTCTACAAGCCTACGATTTTGCTCACCGTGTTCTAAATTGACCGCGCGTTTACGTCGATGATCATTTTTGACAGGACTTTTTTTTTTAACTCATCGTGGAAACAAATTTTTTGGGATGCGCGCTGAAAAAAAATTCCGTGAAGTGTCTGTGAAGCAACTCCCGCTGTTATTAGGTCAGCGAATTCAGGGGTCGCAGAACGCAGCCCACATTTCAGGCGGGAAAGAGCAGAGCATTATATGAGGACTTATCTGTAACAATACCGGATGTGAAAAATTACCTTTTCGAAACACGCACATATTAAATTTTTGTTCACACAAAAATTTAATATGTTTGGCTCTGGCATAATGTACAGATCTCGAAGATCACATCTCAAGTATTTTCTCAAAATTTTCTCGATGCCAAAACAGTTTTTTGAATGTGTTTCGAAAAGGTAATTTTTCACATTCGCTATTGTTACAGATAAGTCCTCATATACTTTTCACGCACTATCCTAAAGTTCCACCAGTGGAATTTAAAAATCATACTCGTATATCTGGGCTTGTTATGCAACAAATCCCCCATTTCATTTTTTCAAAAGACAAATGATCATCGTCTTTCCTCAAAATTTCATGCAATTTATCAGGATTCTCCTTTGAAAATCTTGCACTTAAAAGTCAAAAGTATTTTTCCTAAAGGGGGAGGTTAGAAACGTGGACAGAGGACAACTCGTTGAAATAGATGAAAGGAAACTCTACATCTCATGCTCAGATGCCTGAGTTTTGTTCAGTTTCAAGGACCGGCAACGTTGTAATACATTTAGAAAAATCAGAGAATTATCCGGAAATTTGACAATGTTTACAATAATTTACTTCATCGGTACAATACGCAGCAATGGAATCAAGTTAATGCGTAAGAGAAATAATGGTGCATACGATGAACAATGAAAGAATTTCATTACAGCGCCTGGATGCAACTATTCGAGCTCCATGGATGTCCGTGTTGCATACGCACGGGAGTGAAGGCGTTTTGACTATCTCGGCACTCAGCGCCTCACCCGCGCTGCCGCGTCGCTGGTAGGGAGTACTGCGAAGATCCGAAGGACAAAACGTCTTGAATTCTTCGTTTATACTACAAATATATCTCGTAAGAACGAATAGGTTGCTCTACATATCATTCTTTGCAAAATGAACACTGAAAAACAAGAGACACACATCCTATTTCTGTGTGCAACTATTCGTGTGCAAGAAATGTATTTGTAGTATGAACGAAGAATTAAAGGTGATATGTTGTTTGGATTCTCGCAGTACAGTGCAGCCCTCACCCACCATTGCGCCACTTCACCTGTGGCGATTGTTGAAGAGTCAGAACGCCTTCACAACACGGGTATCCATGAAGCCCGAATCGTTGCCTACGAGAATGGAGAGGCCGTAACTAGTCAGTTCTGTGACGTCAAGCTAGTAGATATTTACCGAAAACAACAAGCATCTCCGGGTCATCAGTGCATCGATGAGTGAGGCAGTCGCTGCGTGGACCAATCAGAGTGGCTCTCGATCAGCCGAAGTTGCGCGAGCGGCCCGTTTGAATCTGAGTGGAGTAACGATTTTCGGTATTACGCATTCATTTCCTCGATATTTAGACAATGTCACAAATGAACTAGTTAGTTTTCTAAAGTGAAATTTCATCCTCTTTCTAAACGGTTCTTATGAAATTTTGCGTCAGATCAACCCTGAAAGAGATATCGGCGAGAAATCATCGCGCGGCAAGCGTTCTCCCATAAGAACGCGTGTTAAACCGCGGCCGAGTTTCATCTACTAGTGTGACGTCACAGAATCGTAGTTACGGCCTCTCCATTCTCGTAGGCAACGCCCGAATATGCATTCAGGTGCTTTCAAGCGATAATAGTGAAATTCATATGGTGTTCGTCGCATGCGCCACTGAGGGGGTGTTATTTCTCTTTCTTCCTAACTTTCAATCCATCGTTGCCTATTGTACGGATGAAATCAACAATTACTGATTTTTATCACGAAATGTACAAGTGGACTGCATTTTGCAATTTGGAACTATAAATTCTGGCTCTTCTGGAAGAATACCTACGTGCATAGGGAAACAAATGGCACATACGTTGTTTTTAAACCAGGCTAGAATTTATATTTCCAAATTTCAAAATGAAGTTCAACTATCCCTCCCTCGAACCTCAAACCGTCATAACTCCGTTTTTGTTTTGATTTGTGATGGGCATCCTGTTCCGAAAAGATCGTTAGGGCACAACTTCATGCTGTTGTATCAGTAACAACATTCCGAGTTTTTTTATTTTTTTATTTTTTTATTTTTCCATACTAAGGTTTCTTTTCCCGTGGAATTGTGCGCGTATGTTTTTTTTTTCAAAACGCCTAATGTCGATAGATAACGTTTTGTTAAATGGATGCAATTATTATATTCATATTTACCTCTCGTTCTACAAAGCCCAAGAGATGGTCTGATTCTAAGGAAAGAGGAAGGCCATTAAATTTTGCGTCTTCCGGCGATCCAGTCACGCACGACATGGAGTCGAATTTACGATCCACCTTCCCATCTAGCAAGCAACGAGCTTTGTACACCGCTCTTCAGGAAGAGGAGCGTATGCGCTTTCAAATGCTGCCGAATTTCTTTCATAAAATAGGCATATTTTATAAGAATCATGAGTAAATTTTATTGCATTATTTTTAACTAGACTAAATTGCGGGTAGGAAATAGATCTATACGAAACTTTTGTTAGAGTAAGATGAGTTTGTTTGCAAGGAAATGGACTTCAGCAAATAACGATAAGCCCGCAAAAATCCTTCGTTTACAAGATGAAATTTGGCAACCTTTGAATGCCCATACGCGTTTTTTTCTTTCTGTATAATGGGCGCTCTGATTCCGAGTCGGATTCGGACGACGACTTTTCGCGTGACGAGCCGTCGTTTTGGCAGAGCCGTCTTGCGTCACGACGCCACGTGGACGTGCTCACGCATCGCCTTCATTTGCCTCGTAAACGCCGGACGTCAGTCCTTCGCTCGCGACGAAAACCGCGTATCTGCACGGAGTTTTCCGCGGGAGTTACGCGCTTCTCATTCAGCACTGCAGAGCGGCCGTTTTATTGACTCCCGGTCCGTTTTTCCCCGCTACACTTTCTCGAGCAACTTCGGCTCCCCCGTGACCCGGTGGAAGTTTCGGCGGGATTTATGTAAGATGTGGACAAGAGACCACAGCACTGCCATGCTAAAGAAGAACGCCGTATGAACCTTCTGGCGTTGCCACACTTCCTTCAATAAAGACCTAATTTACTGGGAAAATTGTGAATGTTTTTCTTCAATTTTTCAGACAATTTTGTTCGCAATTATGTCTAAAATGTCTGAAAATTTCAAGGGAAAATATGCATTATCTTCCTCAAAAATACATGTTTTATCCGGGGCAATTTGGCAACTCTCGAATGTTCATACGGCGTTTTTCCTTAGCACGACAGAGCAGTGACGGTTGTGGACGTGGCTAATTATGCCTCAAATTGCGTTGTACTTTCGTGGGTCGTTATACCGGTAGGAACATGCGCGGAGGTCTCTTCAACACTTCCTCTCAAAAAGTGATTTTAAAAAGAATATAGTAATTATGCAATTAATAACCAGAAATGGAAAAATAATGCCCTTTTAAAGAGAAGTAAGACACTGGGTTGACTAATACAGGGTTGCCACAATCAGGGAATACTAGGAAACCCGGGAAATATCAGGGATTTTTAAAAAGTCAGGGATTACCTGGAAATGTCAGGGAAAATTACGAAAATAAATGCATATCAGGGTCGTTCTCACAGCGCTCTCCGGCGCTCTGCGACGCCTAACCGCCACAAAACTCGGTCCTCCCACAGGTCATCAGGGAGTTGGCATTCCCTCATCTTATCCATAACCCCCTGTCGCCAACCTTTCACCGGGGGCCCCTTCGTCTCCTCCCAGGAGGAACCCAATCAAGCATCTTTTTTGGCAGCCTCTCTTCCGTCATCCTATTGACATGACCGCACGGGACAAGCTGTTTGGTCATGACGTCGAACACGATGTCAATTTCGACTTCCATTATCTGACGCACTCTATCATTACGGACCCGATCTCTCCTAGAAATTCCTACTGAGGTTCTCCAGAAATCCATCTCCGTTGATCTTAGCATATCCTGTGTCCGTTTCTTCAGCTAAAATTTAAAAATACGAAATTACAATAACGAAAATGTTAGGGGAAAATCGCCAAGTCACCTTGATATGCTTTCTCGAGTCGGTTTCACGTTTCGAACAACAAAGCCTGAAAATTATCTCTAACCTCTATTTCTAGAAGCGATGGGTCACTAATTCGCGTATAACATCATAAGAGTATTGAGTGATAACGCGAAACGCTTGAGGCGCAAAGCGCCTTGGGGATTGAAACGCGTAGCTGTCAGAGGGCGTGCGCGTACTCCCTGGTTAAGGTGGTTCGATGGACGCCATATTTTGTGTCAGAACGGCATGCGATATATCGCATCAATTGGTTCCATTTTGTCAGCTACTCGTCATTTTTCTCCAATTTTGAGATCGCAATTCTGTTGTCAGGAGACTAAAGGACTCACTTACCAATTTTAACAAAGAAATTCAACGTACTTAAGGCGTGGTTTTTTTTTAGAGAGAAAACATCGGATTCGATACTGATATCGAAACTGCACTCGAATGCGATATTTTCTCTCTAAAAAAACCACGCCTTCATAACGTTGAATTTCTTTGTTAAAATTGGTAAGTGAGTGCTTTAGTCTCCTGACAACAAAATTGCGATCTCAAAATTGGAGAAAAATGACGAGTAGCTGACAAAATGGAACCAATTGATGCGATATATCGCATGCCGTTCTGACACAAAATATGGCGTCACTCGAATCACCTTAAACAAATTTCTGCGTTCATGTAATGGCATAGCGAAAGCAGTAGGTTTTTACGATTGGATCGCCCGATGGCCGCTCGAAAGCAGAGCTATTCCAGTGACGCGCGTTGTTTCCTTAGTGGCGGCGTCTGGGGACCGCTGCAAGGTTGAAAGGCCGTCGCTTGCTCTTGAATCGATCGTCGGAGCCGATCCGATCGAGCGGCACCGGTAGCGACCGACCCCAGCGCCAAACTCGGCCAAGGTGCGCGTCGCGCTTCGAAACTCGATCAACGACTTTTAAATTGGATAATGAACGATCCAACGCCCAAATGCAAATAACGCGCCGTAACCCACCGTCTATATTCCCATACTCAGACAAAACACTGCACAAATTGTCGCCGGTCTGACGTAACCGCGTATCTCGATTTCCACGTGAGCCCTGTGTTACATCCAAATCCATGCATTCTGGGGCTCATTCGGAAATCGAGATACGCCTATACGCACTGAAAAAAAATTCTCGGCGTTTTTACCAAGGTCCGTTGGTACCTTTACCGTCTCACTTTTTTTTTACCAATTATTGGTATTACCAAGATAGACTGGTAAGCTTACCTAAAAACCGGTATTTTTACTGTTTTTTCAGGTAAGAATACCACTTTTATTGGTAATCAATTCCCGGTAACTTTGCCATTTCATCTCTTTAATTTTACCACAGTCGATAAATAATATTGGCGTTTTTACCAAGGTCCAGTAAAATTACCGAGAAAGTTCAATAATTTTACCAAGATTTCTCGGTAAAAGTACCAATTCCATAAATGGTAATTTTACCAAGAAAAAACTGGGATCAAATAGAACCCTGAATTCTTGGTAATTTTACCCTTTTCTTAGTAAATACTCCGAGATTTTTTTTTCGGTGTGCTTTCTGGGGCTCATTCGGAAATCGAGATACGCCCATACGCCGCTCAGTGGATCGAGTCCATTGAAAAAGTTGGATTTGAAATTTTGTATAAAACTGCAAATTTTGATGTTTATTTCGTCACATTTTAAATTTCAAGAAACGCTGCTAGAAGAAAATATTACAAGAAACCAATACAACCAATTTTGGAACCTCGAAATGTTTATAAACGGAGTTATAAGTTTTTAAAGTTTCCAAATGTCGTCCGACCTCCCATTGACTCGATCCACTGTGCGCCGGAGGAGCGACGAAATATTCGGATGCCACCAAAATTCTTCAGATACTTGCGAACTTTTTTCCTCGGAGGAATTTTATTCGCAAATTCAATCTAGTGCATCTGAAATTTCCACCGTCGAATGTTCACAATTCTTTTGAAAAATAAACGTTTTGTCAATACTGCTGAAGAAAGAACGCTGTATGAACATTTGAGAGTTATGCCAACTTTTATCCGATAAAATGTTTATTTTTGAGGAAAGTTAAGAATATTTTTTTTTTTTTTTTTTTAAATTTTCAGGCAATTTAGATTAAATTACAAACGAAATTATCCGAGAAATCGACTGAAAAATATTAAAAAATTTACCTATAAATCGGCGACTTGTCAAAGGAACTTTGGCAACGCCTGAAGGCTTATACGGCGTTTTACCTTAGCACGGCAGGATAGTAATTTGGCATCATCTAAGTGCTCATAAGGCGTTAATCATCAGCTTAGCAGTATACAGGAACACAAGGCCGTCGCGAAAAAATGCGATGAAGTGGTCGGCACATGCTCGAAATGATTTCTTCAACTGGTCAGTACTCGGTAGTTCGAAACATAATATTCCACTTGTTTCACAGAAAAATGTTCCGAGGATGTTTTGATGTTGACGAGCCTCGCACGGCTCTGCTCATCACCGTTCTCACACTAAGACCAGAGTAGTTTGTTAACTTATCTCGGGACCCTTAATTTTTTATTTTTTTTGGGGGGGGGGGGGGGGGCTGAAAGAAAGTTTATTTTTAAAATGTGACCGTCCATGCACGGGGGAAGGAGCCTTAATATACGGAAACTTCGAAATTGAGATATTGATGTCAGAGCGTAAGAGCTCTATAAAAACATTCTAGAGCAGAAAATCTTCAAAAAATTTCCAAGAAGGCCAGAGTCGTTCACAATCCAACAAACATAGTTCCTAGGTAAAGCAATTTAATATTCTACGTGTCCATGTTCTGTTTAGGGCACAAAATTTCCCGATTTTAATGCAACTTCATTCGTTCTATACTAGCGTAAAAATGAACTAAATCCCTCGCACGCCATTCTCTAAGATAGGTACTGTAAAGGGCAAAAGGTCCTATGCCAAAATCTCAAGTTTCGATTTCTCGACCCGACTCGACAAAAAACAATTTTCGTGCTGAAACCAGTGCCGCTTTGGACTAAGGTCCCTTTTCTCGTAGACGAGTCGATCACATGTTACGCTCCAAGGGAGGGAAGGAAGTCAGTGGTGTGGCGTACGCTTTGCGATGTATCGATTGATCTGCCTTTTAAACCTATGGACAAGGATCGATAAACAGGGTGTTCGCAACGAACACATTAATAATCGATTCTTTACCATGGCTTCTAGTGGAGAAATATCGATCATTCACGCCCCGCCACTGAAGGAGGTCCGATTCAGCATTACGGCTGCGTGAAGCGTGACGAGAAAGGGTGCTTAACAATGCGTGATTACGTCAGGCGAAAATCGTTGCGAAGAGCCTGAAAATTTTTTTGTGTAGTTTTGAGGAAAGTATTGGCAAAAAACGTCAATTTTTTTACGTAAGGAATGATACGTCTCGCAAAGCGTGAAATTATGTTTGAGGAAAGTAAAAGATCTGCGTCTGCGTAACCTATGCGTAATGATGGGGTAAAGATGGGTATCAAATTCAAACACCCAGCGTTCCACGAAAAACTAATGAATTCCGTCGTTTTTCCGACGAATGGACGTGACGCCATTCCGATGTCGTGAAATTTACTCGAATGACACAATTTTTTCGCGCATATACCGTGCAATTCTGTTCAAAATTGTGTTGAATTTTGCCGCTGAGTAATTCGCAGAAAAATCGGCGAAATTTTCAATCAGAAATGTTCAATAGTTTATTAATAGAAAAACACAAATTGGTGGAGAAAATTTTGCGAAGTCGAAAGAATTTTTGTTCATTATTGTAGGGAATTCCGAATTAAGATCGCACTGAAAAAAAGTAGCTTGGATCAAGCATGATAATTCTTGAATTTGCCGCCAAGAATTTTCTTTATCTTGCTTTTAGCTGACTTTTTCTTGATTCAAGAAAAGTAATGCTTGGGTTAAGCAAAAAAAGTAGCTTATATTAACCAGCAAAATTCTTGATTTAAGAAGAAATACTTCTTGGCGGCAAATTTAAGATTCTTTTTTTTTCCAGTGCGCTGAAACTGATATAATTACCTACCAATGCAGCGAAAGATTTCTAAACCTCTACTTTTAAATTTTTTTTTTTTTTAAAAAAAAAGATGTGTGTGTTGATGAAACTAACGGTGTTGCTTTTTTCTGTTTGCAGCACAGACGGAATGATCGGATCGATCTACACAAGCAGTCGAAACGCGGACAAGTGTCAGCGGCTCAACAGGAAAGAGTCGTGCTATATCATGCAGGATGATAAACTCTGTCCACTTTTCACCGTCTACGAAACCATGAAAATGGCCGCCGATCTCAAACTCGGAACTTCTCTCTCCGAGAAAGCAAAAGTCCTAGTGGTAAGCTCTTATATCAGCTTGTTTTGTGTAGAATTAGCTTAATAAATGAAAATAAATTAGCTGCGTGGGAAATAAACTTCCTTAGCATTAGACCAATAGCAATTTAAGTATCAGTAAACTCCAAATCGAAGTATGGGCACATCTCCCAGGAGGAATATGCCTCTCTACGGCTACGCCCATGAACTTCTTACAAATACTGGAATCGTGAAAAGTATGACACACTTTAAGATATGTGAGTAATTATTGCGAACGCTTTTGTCAGTTAAAAATGAAATTAATTAAACGTTGATAGTGCTGTAGATAGTGTGATAGAAGGGAGGCTATAGCGATGTGAAGTGGAATCCTCTGGGATCCGCGGATTTCTAAAGAGAACGAGAGGAGATTATACAATGTAGTTGAAAGTATACATATACTAACGTGTGGATGCGAAGTTTGGCAGCTGAACGACACTTATGCATGTATGATAGTGCTAAATATTAATGGATAAAGATTGTAGATGAATTGAAAACTTTACTACGCGGAAAAAAGTAATAATAGTTTTAACTATATTCATAGCTGGTTTTGGTGCCGACCCAGAAATATGGTTATGTCTACCACACTAATAGTATGTTAATTTTTAAGTTATTAATACCAGAAAGATAGAGAAGTCAACCAGATCTCTTTTAATTGGTGCCAAAGTCAGCGGTGACTATGGTTAAATCTTCCATTCCTATTCTTCCGCTAGTAATAGTAACAGCCAGTAATCACATGGATCCCGTATGAGATCATCAAAGACATTTTTTTAATTATTTAAGCAAATTCATAGAGTCGAATTACCACTATAAATTTACTGTTAAATTTACTGTTTGTTGCGTGTATCCTTTCAACTTGTCATACACCGCCATACGTATACTTAAACAGTATATCATACGCTTGGACTGTCATGATAAGCGTCCTGATTTTCCTTTTGTCGCGTTCGTTTTTCAGATAGAAGACGTTTTAGAAACGATAGGATTACAAATGTGTAGGCACACTAAATGCGGCAGACTTTCCGGTGGCCAAAAGAAACGTTTATCTATAGCTCTGGAGCTCATCGACAATCCCCCTGTCATGTTCTTAGACGAGCCAACAACGTAAGTCCAATCTATTTCTTCTATTTTTATCTAATTTTTTTTATAATTTTTGTGAATAGAGGATTTTTCAAAGAAAAAAGTATGATACCTGCCAGAGACTAGTAGACATTTCGATAGACCCATGAAAAGAGACCTGAACATGGATACCAAGGACACATATATTTGAGCCAGGTATCAATCTCAAAGTTCAGAATCCCAAAAAAGGCTGATTCGTAAAATCTCGCTGAGAGTCATCGGGTAATGGAGAAGTAGCGGGTGTTTGAAATCTGATGAATTTAATTCGTAAGTAAAAACTCCTTAGTGGACTGAGCATGTAAATATACTTGATTTCTATAAAAAATGAACAATTATTTGAAGAGTCATGAAAAAATATGATCCACTATACTGTAAAACATTTCAATGACTAAAGTGCGAAATCACGCAGGTATCTTTGTTTGCAACGTCGGAACGTTCTTTTGGAAAACTATAGTGAACGTAATTTCTTGAAAACTGTCTTGATTCTTCTTCTCTGCCAGCAGAATATTCTGTATGAATCTCAACTATAAAGTCAGCTTGTTTCTTTTCAAAAAAAATAAAATAGGAGCAGAAATTTTGAAACGCTGCAATAGAGATACGTGGTTTCGCACGTTGGCTATCGATATGTTTAAGTAGAAAATTTTGTCCTTTCACGTCCCAAGATTGTGAATTTTCTCCCTCTTAAAGCCCTTTGTCTCCAACTGCCCACACGAGAGAAAAAGATTATAAAAAAGAATGTGATCTCAGTTCATCAAGAGCTTTCATACGAATTAATAAAATTTTCTGATGCAAATTCTCCATTCCGTTAGGCAATTGTTGACTTCAACTCAGTGCAGGGGCGTGAATGATCGTTATCGATTTTCCCTCTTTGAAGTCATAGTAAAGATTCGATTATTAAGGTGTTCGTTTCGAACACCCTGATTATCGATCCTTTTCCACAGGTTTAAATGGCAGATCAATCGATATATCTCAAAGCACGACACGCCACTGCTTCAACAATGCGTCTTTTATCTTTTGCGTCTTTGGCTTCGATACAAAATTGACCATGCACGAATGATACCGTACAGTGATGGAGATTTGAAGCGTGAATGGTTTGTTTGTTACGGTTGCAGGGGTCTGGACAGCATCAGCGCACACCAGTGCATCTCGATGCTGCGCGGCCTGGCACGCGGTGGACGAACGATCGTGTGCACGATCCACCAGCCGAGCGCGAGCGTCTACGAGATGTTCGACCATGTCTACGTCATCGCCGACGGCCTTTGCGTCTACCAGGGCTCGGCCATCAACACCGTGCCCTACCTCAGAAACCTCGGCCTCAGTTGCCCCCAGTACCACAACCCCGCCGACTTCTGTAAGTATCTTCCACTAGACCACACTGAAAAAAAATTCTCGGCTTTTTTATCAAGGTCCGTTGGTACCTTTACCATCTCACTTTTTTTCACCAATTATTGGTAATTTTACCAAGACAGACTGGTAAGCTTACCTAAAAACCGGTATTTTTACTGTTTTTTTTTTCAGGTAAGAATACCACTTTTACTGGTAATCAATTCCCGGTAACTTTGTCATTTTATCTCGGTAATTCTACCACAGTCGATAAAAAATATTGGCGTTTTCACCAAGGCTCAGTAAAATTACCGAGAAAGTTCATTAGTTTTACCGAGATTTCTCGGTAAAATTACCAATTCCATAAATGATAATTTTACCAAGAAAAAACTGGGATCAAATAGAACCCTGAATTCTTGGTAATTTTACCCTTTTCTTAGTAAATACACCGATATTTTTTTTTTCAGTGCAGTGCTCCCATTTCCCGGAACTAGTATCGAATTTTGGAACTTTTAAAATTTTCCTGAACTTTTCTCGGAACTTTAGAAATCCCCGGAATGTTCCGGATCTTTTGCATTTTCCGGAACTTTGGAAAAAATCTAAAGAGAATCTCGAAATTTTCGACGATCATGGAGTGCTTGGAGGTATTGGAACAAAAAAGTTTCGAATCTTTGTTAGCTTCGTCAAATATGCGTGTCCTGCGGAGATACAAAAGTCAAGCTTACTCTGTAGATCATGATTTGCGACGCAAAACACGCCAAATTAGAACGAGTCATTCAGAGAGGACAGATATAAAGTGGACGTATTTATGCTGAAAGGAATTCCGTGTATGTTGCACACAAACGCTATTTACAAAGGGTGGCCGCTTTCTTTGATTTCTTCCACCTTGATTTCGTCCATGTTTTGTGTCGAGCAACCACCGCAAATGTGTGCATCACTAATTTATGAAACTAAGGTGAAAGAAAACATGGTATCCATAAGCGCGGTAGATGACGCTGAACTCCCTTTTTTTTATTTATTTATTTATTGATTGATGAGCGATATCCTTGTTAATATTGAACGCAGAAACTTGGCGTTTGAATTGATCTAAATACTCGTATATTGCGCTAATCTGTAAGTTTAAACAATCAAAACGCAGTTGTCTGACTAGCGTAAATAACCCATTGTGCCCAATGGTCGGTACAATAAATTAAGTTCGATTAACTGGCTAGAGGATCGTGGAGAGACTTAAACGCACAAATAGAAAAATAATCAACGTCGCGTCGTTTGAACATGACGTGAGGCCAACTAAAGTCCGTAAGTCCGTAAAGTCCGTAAGTACCGGATTGCCTCCTCGAAGCGGCCCGGGGAACCGCCAACATGTACCGCGGTGGTCTCCCCCCCCCCCCCATAATTTTTAGATATTAGCCATTTGCGCACCTAGATCATTTTCCAAAAATTGCCGAAGTTAGGTCAGATTGTCAGAGTTCATTTTTGTGTGGATGTGATCCCAGGAATATATCTCCCTGGAATTCTTACTACATTTATGATAAATAAATGTCCACTTTCTCTACCTAAAAGTTATAGCTAAGTTCTACATTTTCCGGACGATAGAACGTAACTGTAACGACGTAACGTAACTTGAAAAATGGCCACTCTTATAAATTATATTTTTACCGGAAATCGTACATGATTGTAAAATCTCCTCAATCCTGTGATCTCAGGATTGCAAGCTCGGGGTGTGCAGTTGTGTAGTGTGTGTACTGTTCGAAAATGGTGTACACCGGGGTAGGTTCGACACAAAGAAAATACGACTTTAGAACGACTTGAGCCCGCACCGTGGTATACGCGCAATGCATGAGGTATCCTGCAGACTTGTAAGGCGCTGTATCATGCGTGACGTGCACCGTGCTGAACGCACAATGCACGAAGTATCCTGCGGTCTTGTAAGGCGCTACTATACGTATCGTGCGCGCCAGTCGCCAGTCCCGCGCCGGCCGCACCGTGTTTGACGCGATTATTCAAACTTGCGACGTCAGCGCAGCGGTGTTCAACTTATGATTTTAAAGTTTTTGTACAGTTTGTTAGAATTATCGTCATATCAAATGATAAAACATTACATGAAACCCAACTAATTTTCTTCTCTTCGTTAAATATTTTTATAAATAATTCTAAATAGAAGCATACAAGTGAAGCGACTTTTACGTGTAGGCCTCTTCGTTGCTCAGCGATGTAATGGCGCCCAAAGAAGCTAACTATACATACATTGTTCCTAAACGAAGCCAGAAATTGTGGTTCCTAATGGGCCTGTTGCAATTTTTTGCTAGGGCAGAATGAAGAGTTGTTTCCTATAGATAATGCCTCAAAAATCACGATGAGCGCATCGGCAAAGTCTGAAATGCACTCATAAATTCACAATCTGCGTAAGAAATTTGCGTTATTTTGAGCTTCCCGCTTCAAAAACGATACTACTGCACAGGTGAACATTTTGTTAGAGGAGTCGCTCCATCGTCGGCAATATTCATCATGGCCGACGCTTGCGCAGTTCCTCGCGTAGTTCGAGGAGAGTTCAAGGTCAATTAAGGCGGGCGAGGAAAATATGAACGTAAACACGCCGATTGTTATCTGTTTTAATCCTGTTCAGGTGTTATCTCGTCCCATCACACGTGTTTTGGCAGACTGGCGTCGGCCATGATGAGTATTGCCGCCAATGGAACGACTCCTCTAACAAAATATTCACCTGTGCCGTAGTATATCGTTTTCGAAGCGGGAAGCTCAAAAAACCGCAAATTTCTTACGCAGATTGTGAAGTTATGAGTGCATTTCAGACTTTGCCGATACGCTCATCGTGATTTTTGAGGCATTATCTGTAAGAAACAACTCTTAGTTTTGCTCTAGCAAAAGTTTGCAACAGGCCCATTGCAAAATGAAGTGCATTTGATCAATGAACCCTTTCGAAACTGTGTCGATTCATTTACAATCAGCCCTACAGCGCTAGTTTCTTTCAATGAACCATTTGACCAAAGTTCATTTCTTTTCCATAGCCAAGGGAAGATTTTTACGCATTCTAATGTAAACAACAAACGTCGGTGTCTCATTTACGATTTTAACTTGAAAGTACTCAATATTATCGTTTGTGTCGGGAGTTTTTCCCTCAATGCTGGATATTTGATCTAATTTGACTGGACCATATGTTCAATCTGTTTTGTCTATGTCGATGCACACAATTCCTTTGAATACCAGCGCGCACTGACCAGGTTGTTTTTTTTGTGTGTCAGTGCTAGAATGTGTGACCGGTGAATACGGACAGTTCCAAGACGAGTTAGTTCTAGCAGCGAAAGATATGTCGTGGAGGAGTTTGCCGCCAGCGGTAGATATTAACAGCAATACGAACGGAACCAATGGACTCAAAGAAAGTATGTATCCAATACGTAAGTACCGCTCTTCTATGCATCATCATTGAGTCTTTTCATACCATTCCCACCGCCCTCACTCATTCTCCAGTTCGATATCCTCGAGTGATATCAAAGATTGCCACCGGGGATACCGTGTTCATGACGTAAGTAGTCTTTGTAGTATCATCATCGAGGTTTTCCTCGTCATTGTATGCATTGCCGCTCATTCTTCCATTCCAGTTTTGGATACCTCTCATCACTAGAAAAAATCTCGGAGGGAGAGTCAAACTCGGAGCAGTGGCGTGGCGTGAATTGCGATATATCGATTGTTATGCCATTTAAACCTATGGTAAAGAATCGATTATTAAGGTGTTCGCTGCGAACAACCTGTCTATCGATCCTTTTCCATAGGTTTAAATGGTATAACACTCGATATATCGCAATTTACGCCACACCACTGACTCGGAGCATATCAGTGACGTGGGCAAATGGTTTAACCAGGCAAATCAGGCAGATTGTGAATTATTTTCTGTTTCATTCAGATGAGGTTCAGTTTTATTCTGTTTTATCATGGAACAGGAAATCAAGAAGAGCAGACAAGACACGTTTGTCTGTATAAAATTTTCTTCAATCGCACTTTCAAGTATACTAAAAAAAGGGTTGATTTGAATTAATCCAACAACGCGACACAAAATGTGACAGTTCAACAGTGTAATTGTTTTAAACATGATGTTGTTTAAAATACAGTAAACATATGGTTGGTTCAATCAGAATCCTGGTTTATGTGAACTTAAAAGAACCCAATTTGACGACTACGTTTTACATGGTAGAGTTCCATTCAATGAGCATTTTCTATTCAATGCAGTCAATGGTAACGCACGTTCTATTCTTTCCTTATTTTATATCTGCGCAAGAAATTTATGACCGGTAGTATAAATCGATACTTTACTTCATTTTTCAAAATGCTTAAAAATCAAAATTTTCCGCCAAAAAATCTTAAAACTTTCAAAATGTGTAAAATTCCAACACCTTCTAAGGAATTTAATTGAAAATTTTCAAAATTCCAGTACCTCTCAAGGAAATTGAAAACATGCCTGATTTGACAATTTGCCTGTGCAATAGGACCGCCAATGACGCATGGACCACTTAGTTCAGGGTGTCTTGGACCTCGACTGAGATAAAGAGTGTATACGATAGCTTAAATGCTAATATTTCTCTCCAAGTTAATTTTTTGGAACTTTGAAAATATTTTACGTTGCTGCGTGAACTTGTGATGAGGTAACATGCCTGATACTTTGTTCAGTGGTGCTTGCGTCCAATGGTACATTCGGCTTTTTTAGGTGAAGTTTCTCCCGCAAAATCGAACTTTGTTCTTTAAATATATGTAATAAGTCGAAAAGAAAGGAGAAAACCTGCACTCATCGAGGTTAGCTGCCTCACCGCGAATCGATCATTTTGACTCGTGTAGATCGTATTTGATAGTGATTCGATGTATCGTTTGGTACAAAACGATAGAATATAACCTCGAACAAAAATTTTAGGATTTAAGGTGATTCGATGGACGCCATATTTTGTGTCAGAACGGCATGCGATATATCGCATCAATTAGTTCCATTTTTTCAGCTACTCGCCACTTTTCTCTAATTTTGAGATCGCAATTCTGTTGTCAGGAAACTGAAGCACTCACTTACCAATTTTAACAAAGAAATTCAACGTAATAAAGGCGTGGTTATTTTTGAGATAAAATATCGCATTCGAGTGTAGTTTCGATATCAGTATCGAATGCGATGTTTTCTCTCTAAAAAATCTACGCCTTTATTACGTTGAATTTCTTTGTTAAAATTGGTAAGTTAGTGCTTTAGTCTCCTGACAACAGAATGGCGATCTAAACATTGGAGAAAAATGACGAGAAGCTGAAAAAATGGAACCAATTGATGCGATATATCGCATCGATTGGATGCATTTTTTCAGCCACTCATCATTTCTCTCGAATTTTGAGATCGCAATTCTGTTTCCAAGATACTAAAGAATTCGCTAGCTTACCAATTTTGACAAACAAATTCAACGTAAAAAAGGCAAGTAGCTGAAAAAATGGAACCAATCGATGCGATACATCGCATGTCGTTCTGACGCAAAATATGGCGTCAATCGAATCACCTTAAGTTGAAAAAGCTGAAAATGAGGAATTTCCTAACAATTTCCCTTTTCATTGACACTTTGTACTCATAAGAATCAAAAATCCATCACAAAAAACCCGTTCCCTCAGATTTCCGAATTGACTTTCGAGGCTATGTTTACCTACATGTCGAACCAATCGACATCGATACAATCTCACCTGTTTGATGTATCGAATACGATCTATTTAAATGGAGGAAAAACACTGTTGTCAATTTAAGAGAATTACCAATGACACTGAGTGTGAGTCCCTCGGCGCGGCGCCTGGTTGCCCCACGCTCGAACTTCGAGTCTGTCCGACTCAAAGTCTTTCAAGATCCTCGTAATCTTAGTCGCTGAAGGTCCCGAGTGAGAATCACCCGGGAATCGAGTGTCTCGCACTCCAACTCCGAGTTGGCGTACCTCTCACTCGAAGAAGGACTCGGGAGATTTTTTTGCAGTGATTGGTATCAAAAAAGTTCACCTGGATTTATCGCACAAACAACGTAAGTAACGTCATCCTATGCACCACCATTGAAAGGGTCATTCTCTGTCATTCTACATTTACATCCTGCTCCAGTTTCATTTCTTTGAAATATCGAACACGTGCACCTGAAGACGCTATTTTCATGTCGTGACATTTTCCCACGCACCATCATCAGAACAACAGCATTCATCGTTTGGTATATCGCACTCTTTTCCTATTCTGTCAACAGTAATGTTCCTAAATTTGTTTTGTAGAGTGAAGCGAAATAGCGCAACACCACATAGCGGCAAAATCGATTTTCAAATTTCAAAGTTGTTTGTGCTAAAATGCCTCTTCCTCCCGTGATTTGCCTCACTAGAATGAGGAGTTAGAATTGATTTTTCAATTTTACCTAATATCTTGATGAATTGTGTACTCCGTAAACATTCTGTTTTTTTTTTTTTTTTTTCTTTGTACTTGAATTTCTTTACTTTTTGAATTTTAACTGTACAAGGTTTTATTTATCCAAAAGTTCAAGTTCCGGAGCTTATAATTTTTTTTTAATTCATTCGTTTCATAATGAAGAGCCACGCTTTTGTGTCAGACTTAAATTGCAAGCCAATGCAATCTTTTTGAGTTATTTGTAACGTTTGGATTTAAAAATACGAGGCAGGCCCTCCTTCAGTCGAAATAAAATATTGTTTTTAATTTTCAAATGTTCACTCATGGTGTATTCTAATTTCAAGCCTACTCAGGAAACCTCTTTTTGTAAATCAATAACAGAGCAATCGCAGTCATTAGTTGTCAATTTTTAATCATTAATAGAATAATTGGAAGTTTTCGTCAGTTACTTGTCCCGTCCTTCTCTACGTAATTCATGGTTTACGGGGATTTTACTCAAAAACTGTGAAGCAAGGACTAAACAATCAACAATATATAAATTCCTAGCCATCTCAGCTTTTCTTGACGTGCTTCCTTCGAATGAATAATAATCGTCTTTTTATTTTTAACAGCCAAAAAATCAAGCAAAACAATGGTTCTGATCAATCCACCCAGCGAGTGGGCCAGGTTTAATATTCTTTTCTTCCGATCCCTACTTCAACTTTATCGAGATTGGGTTAGTAATCGCTACAAATTTTAAACAGCATAGATTCTTCATAAAGGGGTAGAGACAGGATTGCACGAGTGAAATGAAAAATATGAAATATGAGAATTTCCGTGAAATGTTTTATGAAATTTCACGAAATTGTGAAAAATATGAAACATATGAAACACATTTTTAGGGGTTGGGTATGCAACAATCACAAAAAAACACTAAAAAAGCAAAAACTAGTCGCCTTACATTTAAATATGCTTTTAATCTCGAAAAATATGTTAAATTATTTTCATATTTTTCGTAAATTTCATGAAATATTTCACATGAAATTTCAATATTTTATTTTTCATGAAAAATTGCAACCTTGGGTATAGAACTTTCAACGTTGTCATCTATGTTGAAAATGCCTACATCAAGTTTCAGCCCGCCTCTGCCTCAGTGTCTACTTGTGGATACGTACATTCTCCTTCAAAAATATGTGTATGCAATCCTATGTCACTCGTGCAAGAATAGTTATGGCTCAGAATTTAGAAGTGTCCCGAGGAGCTCCTTTTCCGGGGTATCGACGTTTAGAAGATTTGATGAGGTTTAGGGGCCGCTTTTGCACTCTACTCTTTCAATATATCGTCACCTCCCGGCGAAAGTATCACAATCGCCGTACGACGCATCAAAATTTACGCCGCCATCTTATTTTTTTACGGAGAAATTGCTCAACAAAGCTGTCCAAAAATTTCACCGAATTTCCTTTGTGCTGCCGATAAAATTCAGTGAAATTGTCGAACAGATTCAACCATCAATTTTTCTGTAAAAAAATAAAATGGCAGCAGAAATTTTGAAACGTCACATGGCGCTTGTAGTACTTTGACCGGAAGGTGACGATACAATACGGCGCTTCTTCGCCGGTGACTCCAAGATTTTCGAAAAATATCATTAGCGCTCTCCTAAACGAACTCTCTTGCACAGTATTGCTTTTTAGAGATGCTTTCTTGGGAAATGAGTCTTTGAATTTTACTTTGTTCGTATCCTCACAATGGACCACTAGACAAGGTACGAATTTAAGCATTCTGATACATGTATCTTAACCAGAATTTCACGTAGAACACGATTCGCGCAACGAAAATTACTGAAACCACTCCTAACGAAGCTATTAAAATTCTTATTTCACATTGGTTACGAGAAATTTTAACTGCCCGCTCTCAAGAAACTCAAAGCTCTACGTACACGTGAGTCAAATCGCGCACTACAACGGTTTCAGCAATCTTCTCAATCGAGCAATGTTCTTTTCCCGCCACGCGTTTTTCAAACTATAAGTAATTTGCTATAGCTGAGCCAAAGTGTCAGGATTGAGGTTGCCAGATGTTTTCATCGCAGAGACTGTCATGATAACGTTTGCGAGCGATGTGAATCACGTAGAACATTGAGTTTTCATGAGCGGGTGGTTTGAATTCACGCATCAGGAATCATTAAATATCTTCGTAAGGAGTTACTTTCGGCAATTTTGATCGTGCACATCGTATTCTACGTGAAATTTTAGTCACAAAACATGTATCAGAATGCTGAAATTCGTACCTTGTCTAGTGGTCCATTTACCTACTTGCGCAAAATGATTCTAGAACGTAAGTGAAACATTCGAAAAAATCCAAGGCGAATTTAGGCATTTTCCAGGTATGCCCAGGACCAAGTTGGACGTATTTCTATCAAACAGAACTATGTTCAGGTGGAAAAGATGGGGTGTGTTCGTTAGTGATCGGCCATAAGAATGAATGGGAAATATAAAGCGCCTGTGACCGCCACCGCGCTCTTCGTACCTCGTACATAACTCATGAGCCCTGTCCACAACGCTCTAGAAACATGCCCACGGCTCATGAGTCCCGCATAGAGTTGGCTCACAGTTCCGTTTGCTGAACAGGAAAAGCGGGTTTTTACGAGCATTCTGTCAAATGGAACTATGTGCACAGTGTGTGAGCCATGGGCATGTGTCTAGAGCGTTGTGGACAGGGCTCATGAGTTGATGCCTCGGATCGTCGCCCTTCGTCTAAGTCGTCGACGCCGACGTCACTGGCGCTTTATGATTCCCATCCATTCTTACGGCCCTCAAATGACGAGCACACCCCATCTTTCCCACCTGCACAGTGCACATATTTCTGTTTGATAGGAATACGTCCAGTTTAACTCTCGTGCCTTCGATTGTTTTTGCAAAACGAATACAATTTTGAATTTAGTTTATTCCTACCGGTTTGGAATGGTGTCCTTGAAAATATCGAAACTCCCTGGCTTATTGAGTAACTGTTTTTTAGCTGTAATGGAGATGCTGCATGTGTGAGGAATTTGCGATTTGACTGTTGATTCTTTTGTAAAAGTTCGCGAGAAACACGATGGTGCCATTGGTTTTCTATGACATCAACTCCTAAGCTCTAAAAAAGCTCTCAAGTTGAGGCCAAAATGGAGGGGATACCCCACGCTATCCTGAGAGTCCACCTCTACATCAAGACGAACTCTCCATGCAAACATAGAGAGCAAATACATTAGCAGTGATGCCGTGTTTTCAGTTTTAGAGTCTCCAAAAAAAAATGGCAGCCCTGTCAATGTATTTGCTCCCAATCTTTGCATGGAGAGTTTGTCTTGATGTAGAGGTGGACTCTCAGGATAGCGTGGGATATACCGGCCATTTTGGCCTCAACTTGAGAGCTTTTTTTGAGCGTGGGAGATGATTTCAGAGAAAACCAGTGGCACCATCGTGTTTCTCGCGAACTTTAACATAAGAATCAACAGTCAAATCGCAAATTCCTCACACATGCAACATCTCCATTATTCATTACTGGTGCTTATCTCTCAATTTCATTTTCAATAGACTTCTTGTTAGCCCAAGAATTTAAGCCAAAACTACGCATCTTTAAAAATAAAACCTGACTAGCAATGTCTATTAAACATATTTTCCCCCGATTAATTGTCACGCATTTCTATCATTTTCTTTGCAGACCTCGACGCACATTAAAATCGTGCTCCATACGGCGGTCGGCATTCTCCTCGGATTGCTGTACACGAATGCGGGGATCGACGGGAGTAAAACAATAAGCAATGTCGGATTTTGTATAGTATCTCTTGTGTATTTATCTTATACGTCTATCATGCCTGCAATCTTAAAATGTAAGTTGGCGTCTTTTCCTTATTCTAGTCATCCACATCATGCGTCATCAACGATGACAACATTTGCCCATCTTCACTTCGATCGGCTTCATCTCCGCTGATTTTGCGACCGAGATTTCGACTGCGTCAAGTGAACAGGAATCGATTGCATGGACGCATTATAAAGGCACGCATTCGCACAGGAAAACTATTATAGAAATGTCGTTTTTGAAATATTCCAATTAAGTCGGTTCCTGTTAACTTCACTGGAAAAAAACACATTGGATCTAGAGTCCAGACTCTTAAAAACATCGACAAGAAAAAAAATACTCTTGATTCAATCAGATTTAAGCTTAAATCAAGAACCCAGCCTCTTAATGTGAGCGGATTTCCTTTTGATTTAAACTTAAATCTGATTGAATCAAGAGTAATTTTTCTTGTCAATGTTTTCAAGAGTCTGGACTCTAGATCCAATGTGTTTTTTCCAGTGTTCATTAATAGAGCACATCAAAAATGATTTTCCACAGAAATCGGTCGGGAGGGGAGGGCACTCATCACTCAATCAACTGAAAGATCCAAGTTTATTTGTGTTAATCTTGGACAATGTGACTTTTTTACGTTATTTTTTTTACGGCGCTCATTTATTGACTCGAAGGCCTGCCTTTACAGTCGAAATGTTTAATGTGAATGACCTTGCTCTCTTTGCAAGGAGAATCTTGGAATATATAATGTCATGTCATTATATATTCTACGTCCATGATATTCACTTTAACTGTGAATAACTTAACCAAAAAGCGTGCACCACTTAGGGTTAGAAAAAAAATCGCCAGAGGAGATGAGCCAGAAAGAATATTCTCATACATTTTTCTCGTTTTTTTTTCTTCACGCAGGAGACGGAGGGGTTAATTTTTATAAAATCGGTCTAATTAATTTCAATGAAATAGGCACGCAAAAATACTAGATGGATGTATCGAAGATCGATTTAAAGAAACGGAAAAGAGAGGAAGAGATACGGACTGAGAGGCCCCTCGATAAATCGATGTTTGACGGATCAATTTTCCTTAATCGATTGTCACATATAAAAAATCCTTCACTCCTCTTGGACGAAACGCTAATCAAAATACTATAGAGCGAAGTGACTAGTGGCGATTTACGTAAATTGACAATACCAGATTTTTTTGTTCATGGACCTACGCGTAAGAAAATCGAATTTATCGAAGCTGGTTGCCTCTTTTAAAATTTGTAATCTTAATCAATTTGAAAGGACGAAAAACAGATCTACCAACTGGTTAAAGCCACCGCCACCCTTGTACGTATATGACCAACAAGCATGCAAATTGAGAACAAAATTGGGAAATTTATCTAAAGAAATGAATAGAAAATGGCAATTTTCTTTCATTTTCTGTTTTCTTCCAATGTTTAAATAATCTCTATTCACGATTAGGCACCGATATAACTCGGCAAAGTCACCTATATAAATTGAACTGTTTCAGTATAATACACACTGTAACATAGTCCAACTGGCAGACTGCCTCTTTTTCTCTGTAAACATTTTTCCTGAAAAGCCCCCAGCAGGAGATCCGGCCCACCAAATTTTAAGGAAAATCATTGTTCTTTTTGTAGAGGGTGTCTTAGACCACCCCTACCCGTGTCAGGTTTTCCTCCGGTTATTTTAGATAGGATGAGGTCAGGGACTGCAGGAACGAATAGGGAATCGACCCCAAGGAATCCAAAATGCATGGCTGGAATAAACCCCCCCCCCCCCGGCCTCCTTTGTGGGGTGAAAGGGGGTTGTGACCTAAAAAATTGGGGTTTCCTTCAACATTTCGGAATATTCTATTTTATTTAGAAAGTACGGCGAATTTAACCTCATAAAGTCACCAAGAAATCCAAAATCGGCTCCCTTCAGTACAAGATGTTGATCCCACAGACTCATGAAATCTCGAGAATTAACTACAAGTAAGATGCAACGGCCATTTATTTTGCCTGCGTACGAGTGGAGGATCTTTGTGTGCCCCCATAAGGGAGTAGTTCGGAGACTTGAATGCTAGGGTATAAAGATAGACGAATGAAATCTCGAGAATCAACTACAAGTAAGATGCGCAACGGCCATTTATTTTGCCTGCGTACGAATGGAGGATCTTTGTGTGCCCCCATAAGGGATTAGCTCGGAGACTTGAATGCTAGGGTATAAAGATACACGAACGAAATCTCGAGAATCAACTACAAGTAAGATGCAACGGTCATTTATTTTGCCTGCGTACGAGTGGAGGATCTTTGTGTGCCCCCATAAGGGATTAGCTCGGAGACTTGAATGCTAGGATATAAAGATACACGAACGAAATCTCGAGAATCAACTACAAGTAAGATGCAACGGTCATTTATTTTGCCTGCGTACGAATGGAGGATCTTTGTGTGCCCCCATAAAGGATTAGCTCGGAGACTTGAATGCTAGGGTATAAAGATAGACGGATGAAATCTCGAGAATCAACTACAAGTAAGATGCAACGGCCATTTATTTTGCCTGCGTACGAATGGAGGATCTTTGTGTGCCCCCATAAAGGATTAGCTCGGAGACTTGAACGCTAGGGTATAAAGATAGACGAATGAAATCTCAGGAGTTTACTGCAACGGAGATGCAACATTTCGGTCGTGGCTTATGCCTGCGTACAAATGAAGGATCTCCCTGTACCTCGGCTGTAACATGAGAACGTCTGAAGGCTCATACGGAGTTTTACCTTAGCATGGCAGTTTAAGGGTTAGCACAAATATTTCGAACCAAAATAGGTCGATTTTAGATTCCATGATATCGATTTGGAGTAAAAGTTTCTGTTCTTTCTGAATTTGAAAGAATAATTTCAAAATTTTGAAGGGAATCCCAAATTTTCAAGCCACGACGCCCCTTTACCCCACGAAGGAGGAGTACCGAAGAGGGTTTCGAGCCATGAAATTCGGATTCCTGGGGGTCGAGTCCCTATTCGTCCCCGTCGTCTTCGATTTTATTTGCTCCAACATAACCAAAGAAAAGGTCTGAAACGGGAGATCTGGGACTCCCTACATGTTGGTGACAGTTAAGGACCGAAATTCATGAAAATACCACACACACACACACACACACACACACACACACACACCCCCCCCCCATAATTTTTAACGCTAATCATATCGATGCCCTCAAACATTTCGAGATTTCCAGTCAAAAGGAGATCGAGGGAGACTAAGTTGTTTATTACCCTGAAAGATCTAAGATCCCCTAAAATTCTCCTTCAATCTAAGAGCTGGATATTTTATGGGTCGTTGAAAAGTTCACGAGTTCAGCGCTGAAAATTACGGAAGATAGCCATTTTTTTTGTTAGAGTTTTGGTCCTTGACTGTCGCGCTTTTTTTTAAAGAAAAAATAAACGATGGTTTTTCCGAAAACGGGGAGGGGGGGGGGGGGGTTGCGCAATTCTGGCCGAAGGTAATTTCAGAAAAATAATTTTAGAGGGGAAATGTCTAATTTCAATCTACAGAAGACTCCCCTGAAATCTCTCGGTTCAACCTGAGGCATTCTGCATAAAATATTATTACAGTGATTTCTTCACTCATGTCGTCTTGAATGTAACAGCATGCTAATCTCAATCTGAGTCTTTCCTCCTTCCTTTTATATTCCTCGTTTGTATCAATCTCGTATCGATTAATGCGTGACAATTAACTCTTAAATCTTCATAATATTTCAGTCCCGCAAGAGCTTCATGTACTGAAGAAAGAGCAATTTAATAACTGGTATCAACTGCGGACGTACTACTTAGCTTTCCTTGCCACGAATGTTCCTGTCCAGGTAGGCAAAAATTTATAATTCATAACTGGTAATTTTGATCCCTCTCTTTTTGTCATATTTGCTAAAGTATCCAGGATGAATTACATCAATTAGTAATCACATATTGTCAAGATATCAGATTGTGAAATTAGGTTCAGCACCAAGAAATATTTGCAATTATTAGGTTCAGTGGCGTGGTGTGAACGATCGATTATCGATATTTCTCTATTTGACGCTGTATTAAAGAATCGATTATCAAGGTGTTCGCTGCGAACACCTTGGTAATCAATCCTTTTCCATGGATTTAAATGGCAGATCAATCAATATATCGCAAAGCACGCCACGCCACTGATTAGGTTAATTAAAGCTGCAGAGGTTTCGCGATTTTAATATACATTGCATGTGGCATATTCTGTAAATTTAAGGCGCAAACATGTTTGCACTTTGGAGATAAGTTTGTAACAAGTCAAATACTTGTAAGAAGCAGAGAACATCATCTCTCTTGTGTGCTGTGCGATAAAATGTGTCGATTGCTTAGTAGGCCAAATATTAACTGGGTGGTAATGGTAATATTATGGCAAACGTATTTCAATATTATTATTATTATAATAATTTTTTTTAATGTTCAATAATAATTGGATGATTTTCTCTGGAAACTGCCCAATTCTTTCGGAAATGATTTAACGTGGAGATGTTAAATTGATTCTTTCTTCACGAATAAAATACCTGAAATATCACCTGTTCCATGTTATCCTCTCTTTGGTAGCCGATGGACTGCCCAAAGATTTATTCATTAAACAAAACATTTCTTGCATCACTTAGGTTTTTTTCTGCTTTACAAATGGACTGAATTTTGCAATTTGGAACTATAAATTCTAACCCGGTTTAAAAACAACGTAAGTGCCATTAGTTTCCCCATGCATGTAAGTGTTTTTCCAGAAGAGCCAGAATTTATAGTTCAAAATTGCAAAATGCAGTCCAAATGTTTAATCCCCATTTCGGGCGGTTTTCAAGACAATTCATGCAATCTTAAAGCTCCAATATGCTGAACTCATGCCCGTGCCCATCTTATTGTTTGTTTCAGATGCTATTCTGTTTCATTTATGTGTCGATATCTTACTACATGTCATCGCAGTTAATGGTCTGGTCAAGGTTCCTCATGTATCTGGCAATTTGCGAACTAATTACGCTGCTCTCCGAGGGTTTCGGCCTCATCCTAGGAACTCTTCTGTCGCCGGTGGTGAGTGTTTCCTAACTTCCTTGTCGTTCATTGAAGACTAAAAACTTCTACAGATTACTTAGGCCTTGTCTCCACGGGACGTTTCATGAGATTTGTCCCAAGGAAAAATCTCACTTGCGAAGTTGGGAAAAATATTGAGTTAGTCAATACTAATCACAGTTCCATCTAAGAGTCATTGTGGAGTCCCAGAAACGACTTAAAAAGAAGAAGAAGAAAATTTGTTGTGTTGTTTAATTATTTTTTAATTTTTAATTACTTACGTAATTAATATTTCATTATTTTTGCGTGCAAAACTTGGGAACCAGTGAAGCACAGTGTACAATGTGTTTGAAATTGTATCATGAGTTAATTTCAGCAAATAAATCGGACGTTAGGTATATGGATGGTCCACTTTTCATACTTCGAATTCCGGATTTTGCTTGAATATCGACGCCATTTTTTACCGACCTACATCACGGGGTAAACAATCCTCAAGGTGCACACACCTCCTTTTTTTTCTCTATAGGGGGTGAAAATGAGCACTTTGCATTCCTTTTTTGAACTGATCCCTGATGTGCAAGGTCAGAAATCGTGTTTTGTTCGAAACAACAAAAAATTGTTTCTGTTTTTTTTTTTTCATGTTTATTTTACGCGATTCTGAACAACCAATGAGAGATTCAATTCGAATTTTAGGCTAGAAAACAGCGTTGTCTTTGGGCAACGACATAAAAACGACTTGCTCCCAGCTTGTTGCAGTTGTTGCTTAACAATGTTGCTTCAGTGATTCCCAAGTTTTGCGCGCGAAAATAAGCCCCGCCCCCGCAGCACAAAACAACTTCGAACAAAATGCGATTGTTGCTTGTTTTCACAACATGTTGCGAGCATATGTAGAGTACATAGAGTCGTAATGTAAGCGGGTGAGCTGGCGCCACTTTTAAGCATTTTCCAGGTCCCGAATTCCGAGACTCCTGTGTGACGCCGGGTCACTTTTTCGATACATAATCGATTGTTTGCGATACACGGGTACCCGGCCATCCGATGTAAACAAAGAAGATAGGAATCACCACGTATTCCACACCGCCATTTTGGATCGAACATGTATCGAAAAAGTGACCCGAACTCGGCGCACACCGGGCTCGGAACTCGTCGAGCTCTCCCATTTACATCACGACTCTATGTACTCTATGGTTGCGAGTGTTGCCTTCGAACAAAATAATGTGCGACTAGACCTGATGGATTGTGTTTTATTTCGGCAGAACGGAGTGTTCATCGGCTCGATCATGACTTGCGTGGCGATCCTCTTCGCCGGGTTCCTGGTGCTCTTCTCGCACATGCCGCGGGTGCTCTACTACGTCTCCTTCGTCTCGTACATGCGCTACGGGCTGGAAGGCCTCGTCAACTCCGTCTACGGCTTCGGGCGCGGCCCTCTCGAGTGCCCGGAGATGTACTGCCACTACCGACTCCCCGAGACCGCCTTCGACGAGATCGGCATGGTCGACGGACGCTATTGGCCCAACGTCGCCGCCCTCACCCTCTTCCTCCTCATGGTCACCATCGCCAGCTTCTTCTCCCTCAAGAAGAGCCTCCGCTCCCACTAGCCGACAGCCGCCCTACCCGTAATGCCCCCGTTTATTACCAGCGCTCCCATTCCATGGCCCTCAAAAGTTCCGGGATTCGGAACTTTTTGGTTCCGGTTTCTGTGAAGTTCCGGAAAATGTAGAGATCAGAGACATTTCGGGAATTTCAGAAATTTCGGGGAAAATTCCGGAAAATCTCGAAAATTCCGGATTTCAGGACTAGCCCCGGGAAATGGGGGCACTTTTTGTTAAAAACTTTGGCTCCAGCGAGAAGAAGAGTTCTTTCTTACGCAGGTCGACAAGTTAAAGGTGAATTTCAGGCCTCCCTCATGCACTCATCGTGATTTTTTAGCCACTTTTCTCTCAAACGAACTCTTGTTCTCGTTGTAGACTAAAGTGTGCGACATACTCATTGAAATAAGCTCATATATCAAACTACTTTATGAATCCGATCAGGCCCGAGGCAGTCTAACACCCGCTTTCTTGAGATAAAAACTGATGTCAGTTTGATGTCAGTATATTATCAAACCGTCGAACTGGCGTCAGTCTGACATGAATACGATAGCAATCTGACGTTAGTCTGCCATTAGTGTGATATCGTACTAACGTCAGCACGACAACTTTATGCTGTCATTTACCACATGCGGCATTGCAAGGGGCAAAATATTTCGCTTCATTTGTGGGTGACCGCATAGCCATCAAGAAAAGAAAAACCAACGAATCTACCGAAAATCTCTAGGTATCCTATGTCAAGTGCAATGTGTAAAATAGTAATTGATAGGTGTTAGCTTTTTATGGTGAATTCTGTTCGTCGTCCATTCTCTTTTTATCAAAATCAGGCCAGAGATCTGTCATCCATCAATTAAGCACGAGTCCGTGCTTCTCGCTTAACCTGTGAATGAGACTTCTTGATTTGAGGCTTCCAGTTAAATAAATCGTGCGAAAGCGTTTGAGTTTTGGCTAAAATATTGAATTTAATCAGCCAACCAACCATTATATAGGTAACCGTAATTTTTTGCTGATTCGTTTGAATAAGAGTACGGCTTTCCGGAATGCTTCTTGAAATGTTTTCAGTCTACATTCCGATTGAAACATTTCGATCATCACAAACGCTGCAGAATTGGGACCGCTTCTATGAGAGCATCTAATTTAAGCTTTCAATATTCCCCCAAGTTGTTTTAATAATTTTAGATGTTATGTCTCTAACGATCTCTAGATTTCGTAGATACATTTTTCTTACCTACCAATTTGAATGCATCCTCCCAAATTGACGATTCAGTGATGAGGAAAAAATTAAGGAATGATTTCATGTCACAATTTGAAGGGCAAGATAGGCCATGTATCTCTTTCAAATCGTATTTTTTTGTGTTTTATGCTCTACTTAAATTTCCATGAGTATAGGTTTATTAACTTCGAAATGCAGTCTTGAAATGCATTTTATCATGAAAATTTCTGGGAAATGCCCTTCAATTCTGAAATGTTAGGTATTTCATTGTATCATACTTACTTTGTCCGGACGGTAACTCAGAACATATTTCAACTGCAAAAAATATGGTTCTTTCTATACCTAGCGATCTTGACACTCCAGCGTCCTGTATCTATGATTATACCAAATTGAAATATTTTGTATAGAGATATTGAAAAATAACTGCGTTCTGGATTTGTTTATTTTCCTATTAATTCACGACTCTCAAGATTATAACCATATTTATTGATTGCCTTCTTAGAGAGATAGTGAAAAAAGATAAATTCAGATAAACTGTCATCCCTTTGCTTCAACATCGTAAGTTTAAGATAGAATTAAATAGGTTTTCAAACATATCATCCTGACTCGAAATGAAACTGAGTGAATGTTAAAAAGTTTGTACAGATGTAGATGTAAGATTTGACTCATTTATAGTTACCTACCTGCTAAAGTTACTAAGCTCATAAGACTCTGCCTTTTTTCCTGCCCCCAGTATTACCTGCAGTGTCAAAGGATTCTTGCCATTCTGAAATCATCTGCTATAATAATTAGTGTAGGTAATAATGTACAGTTTTTCTGTTGAAACCTTGCTTAGGAGTAGATATGATTCCATTTAACAGATGTACTTTGCGCATGTCGCGCACACTCGGTTGGATGCGCACATTAAAATGTGCGCATCCAACCGAACATATACTTCTATCTTTTTATATTTATTTTATCCCCCCCCCTTTCCCCCTTAAAATCAACTTTTATACATTGTTTTGAGGTTCAGCGCTATAAGAAGGCAAACTATCGCGGGAACCTCACCCAAAACTACTTATAAGCTAGGTTTCATGATTTGCATTTCTATTTTTGTACAAAAGTATCTGCACCTGCGTGTCAAAGAAAGGAGAGAAACCTTTTTCTATTTAATATTTGTAAATAAAATATTCTTCCTTGTTTTTTATGAAGAGTTTTTCTTGTTCAATTTTCCCAATACTCCTTTGAGCGAGGGTATGATGAATTCCAGCCGAAGTGTCCTTGAGGTAATTAAGAGGATGGGAAGGAAATGAGATAACTATAAACCTCAGCCTTTTACTCCTTTCCCTCCAATAAAAATTATTTCCACCCTGCACGGAATATTCAGAAAAATTACCTCACAAAATTAGAATATTTTTGAAGAAAAACATAGAAATTTGAAATTTCATGATTGATAAAAGCAACACAACGAAAACTGCCCAATCTTAGCAGCGACAAATGCACAATGCTTCCTTCAATGGTTCTTCAGGTGGCGATGATTGTATAGCCCCTTGATACAACTATTCGAACTTGAGGGATGCGCGTATTGCATACCAAAAAATTGAAGGAGTTCTAGCTCTCAACGGCGGCGCTACCGCTTCGTTCTTCGTTCTCCAGCGTTGACAATAAAAGGTTGCTGGAGAAAACAGAGCTCGCAAGAGTGAAGAGATAGGCATGAAAAACGGTCACCCTCTGTGTCACTCATTTCACATTTCTCTTCAATTATGACTGCCTCTTCTTCTGCCTGGATCCTCTTAATTCCGGCGTTGCCTATTGTACCAATGAAGTAAACTATTATTGAAGGGCTTGGAGGACAAGGCGTATGAGTGCAGTTTTTGCTATTTCGAGAAATACGTGTTTGAAGTTTCGAAATTACTACTCGTTATTTTTCACCAATTTTGAGATCGCAATTCTGTTGTCAGGAGACTAAAAGCACTCACTTGCCAATTTTGACAAAGACATTCAACGTAATAAAGGTGTGGTTTTTTTAAAGAGGAAATATCTCGTTCGAGTGCAGTTTCGATATCAGTATCGAATGCGATGTTTTCTCTCTAAAAAAACCACGCTTTTTTTACGTTGAATTTCTTTGTTAAAATTGGTAAGCGAGTCTTTATTCTTCTGACAACAGAATTGCGATCTCAAAATTCGAGAAAAATGACAAGTAGCTGAAAAAATGGAACCAATTGATGCGATATATCGCATGCCGTTCTGACACAAAATATGGCGTCCATCGAATCACCTTAAGACTAGTTTTACTTGTAATCAATAATATCTCAGTTTTTTCAAAACTGCACTTATATGCGCATTGTCCTCCAAGCCCCTCAATTGATTTTCATACTGACATTTTCAATTTTCCGAAAAAAAAATGCATTCCTCGTTAAAAAGTGTAAACTGCAACTTTGCGGATCCGCGGAATCGCGAAAGATCTAGGTATCTGAGCATGCGATTTGTAATGTTTCCTTCTAACATAATTTAACGAGCCGTCTTTTCCATGGATTCTCTTTTTCGGTTTCTTATGGACAGATACTATTAACGCGCTCTTTCGATGAACGATCTAAACAAAACGCACACAATTCGTCGTTTCCCTCACGATAGAACGTAACTATATTTCAATGTTGCCAAATTTTCCGTCAGACATTGCATTTTTACTCGGAGAATCTTGGATATTTTATACTGAAAATTTCACTGATTTTTCCTCTGATCTCATTCAAAAATCAGAACAATTTTGGACGAAAATCCCACAAGTACTTTCTTGTAAACAAATTGATTGTTTAAGTTAATTTGACAACCTTGGAATTGAGTTACGTTCTTTCGTCCGGGAGACGACGAATTTTGAACCCAACGTGACCATTCTTTTACCGAATATTGTGAATGCGATAGGAAATCTGTACATCATCCCGAGCCGAAAAAAACGTGGTTGTATAGATGGTCCAAGTGCGGAACCCTGCATCTCCTTATCGGCGTTTCAAAATCTCCACTCCTATTTTATTTTTTCCAAGAGGAACAAAACAACGTCACAGTTTGAAATATATAAAAACTATTCTTCTACGTCCAACAGAGAAGAGAAATAAAGGAAGCTTCCAAAAAATTACGTTACTAGTTTTCCAAAGAAGTGAGAGGCTTGGAGGACAAAACGCATAAGTGCAGTTTTTGAAGAAATGGAGGTAATGATTTCAAGCAAAATCAGTCTCAGTGCATATTTTGTGACAAATCCGCATCTAAATTTTAATTTTTAAGCATCAAGAAGTCAGTTTGAACTTTCTTTCTGCCGTAAGGATCTATGTAGTATGTCGAAACCGCAAACGCGATTTCTCGGAACGGCTAAAAACTGGACTTGTGAGCCTTATCCTCCAAGCCTCTCTAATGAAGTGTGCCAAAAAGTCTGCAGCATCGCAAACGGAGGTAGGTACGTGGTTTCGAATTTTGGCCATATCGTTATGATTTCCAAGTTTTACTGGAAAAACTGTAATTTAAACAAAAAAGTCTAGTAAATATGTTTGAGAAAATTCTATTATGTACTGGGTGATTTCACAATAACTGGAATAGTTTTGTCGCCGTAACAGACAACCGGTCATATTTTTAGTAGAAATGATAATCACTCGAATTTTTTCGCAAGAATCTTCAAAGGGTTACGTATTAATACGCTTTCGAATGATTTATTGCTCTACTTCTCAATTAATTTTGTGTAGGTAAATTCCGAAAATGTGCTGTCTGTTACGCGGTAAAAAGACAGCGTGCGTCTGTACTGTCTAACCACCACCGCCCCCCCCCCCCCTCAAATTTTGCAATTTTCTTAAATGTAGATATAAAAAAAATCGTATTCAGAAAAGATATTATAAACGAGAGAAGGCGACCATATCTCTCATTTCCTGATAGTATTGTAATTCCTAATTTTGTCGTCTTTCTGTGATACAAGAGACAGCACTTTTAATTATTCAAGTTAAGAGAGAAGCCAAGCACGCAACAAATTGGCGCAGAGCAGAGAGCAATGATGACCAGGACTTGAGATGAAAAGGAGAACCCCTCGACGCGGTGGTTGGCATGTAACACATATTAGCGCCTACAAGACTGCATGAATACTTCACGCATTGTGTCAAACACAGTGCGCCGAGTGCGGTCAGCAGCAGCTGCAGCGGTCGGCGGCGTGAAATGCATAGCGCCTACAACACTGCATGAATACTGCACACATTGCGTCAAACACAGTGCGTTCAGCAGCAGCCGGTCGGTGTGAAACACATAGCGCTTAGGTACTACGTGTAGTTGATTCGATCGACAGACGCGTTGGTCGGCGGTGACGGGGACTTGATGCAACTATTTAAACTTGATGGATGTCCGTATCGCACCGACTGAAGTGCGAAGACCACGTATCTCCATGGCGGTGTTTCAAAATTTCCGTTCTTATTTCATCTCTCCCATGAGAAACAATCCAAATTTACGACTTTAAATTTTGAACCAAATCTTCTGCTATCGAAGACGAAAAATCATGGAGAATTTAAGTTTTATTTTGACCAGCTTCTCGAAAGAAAAATACAATTTCTAAGGAAGTCTGCAACGTCGCAAATGGAGAAACGTCGTCTCTCACTTGGCCCAAAAATATGTATGCATAAAATTGAAGGCATTATGACTTTCCTCTCTCAACTTATATTCGTCTGTATCGATAAACAATGGGACGCGTTCGCTACGGCGCCTTGATACAACTATACAACCTCGACGGATGTCCGTATTGCGTTCAAAAAATTGAAGGCGTTTTGACTCTCGGCTCATACCTACAAGATTGTAGGAATACTTCACGCATTGCGCCAAATACAGTACGGCCAGCGCGGTGCGACGGCGGAAGTTAAAATTATTTAACCATATTTATGTTTGTTCTTTCATTTCTTATGGATGGAAGGCCTTGTCCACACAGAGATAGGTTTACGGAACTTGACTTTCGCTCCAAGTTTCGTGAACTTTTGCTTGTAGTCTTGCAGGGGCTTTCGCGACAAATGTGTCCAACACGAGTGTACGAGTCTGATGCACCCCTTCCCCTCTCCCTCCGGCTCGTTCACTTGATGGTTTTTATTGATGTTTCAGAACGAATGAGAAGGGGGCGGCAAAATACAGGCGGCCTGTGGGCGGCAAGTGGGTAAATCCGGCCCTGGAATGAATGAAAAAGTGAAAACCTTCGAAGTCTACATTAATTAAGATGATTTCAAACCCTTGTAGAATATTCACATTTATCGCTCAATCTGGCAACGCCGGAGTGGAATAAAAGGTGAAATGAATGAAAAAGTGAAATCCTTCGAAGTTTATAATAATGATGTTGATAATGACGATGGGGGTGTTAATAAATCACAAACAAAGCTTCGAATGAGCAGTAGGTATTGAGTGATGAGAAATCCACCGACCACTTTCACCATGGCCAGGTGCATGCGGGAGGAATGCTCGAGCTCTTATCATAATTGATAGCGTACTTGGAGTGCATTCCCCCCCCCCCCCCCCTCATCATTTGACGGCAGGTGGAAGATTACGAACGTTTAGTCTGTTTGTATGCAACATATTTTTGTAACAAAAATATACCCACCCAAGTAGCACAGTGCAACGAAAATATTGAAATTAAATTGCAATTTGATTTCAATACCATTGTAATTTTTTTTTACCATCAAATTGCAATATTTTTATATGATTTAGTCGATTTATGCCGATTTTAAATAATCAACAAAATGAGCTCCATGCGTCAAAAAGGTAGGCAATATGCAATGCAATGAAAAATAACAACTTATTTCAATTTTATTGCAATAAGTTTCAATAAATGGGGCCCCTTCAAATAGGAGCTAGGCAACATACACAACACTCAGTTGAATTGCAATATTTTTACTATGTAACTGCTATTTATTGCAATCTGTGCTACTTGGGTACCTGATGAGCTCAGATAGGGTAAAAACAGCATCATTCTAACAATCTGATATCATTTTTCCACGGACCGAAATACTTCATGAGTCCAGCATTTTAATGAATTCTCCGAGGGAAATACATTATAGTGTTCCATTAAGTATCATTCGTCAATATTGTAAGATAGTGTCAAATTCCGACAAGCTAGGGTGTATTTCCTGTTAGAGGATCTACGGCATGCTGATACATAAACTTCGGCTGATTGACTGGCAAAGGAGGATCTTAAAAAGGGTGATCCTTTCAACAAAGACAAGAAAAATAAAACTTCCTGCTCTAAGAGGTATGTTTGAAATACCGATATAACTTTTTTTTGACAAAATTGAATAAATATGAGCTAAGCAGTCACATTCGCATTTTCGTGTTTCAAAATCTCATCTCATATTTTAATTTTTTGGAAGGAAACAAATCAACAACCCCACTCGAAAATGGTTACAATTTTTCTTACCCGTACAAGGGTTATTTTTACAAAATTTTAAGTAAAATGATGGTTGGTTTCCTTCCAAAATATTATAATAAAAGATGAGATTTTGCAACACTACACAGTAAATGTGACTACTTTGCTTAACTCTCTTCAATTACACCTCTAATACCTACAGTTTTATGCAACAACGACTATAGTGACAATACTTCAGTTGTCCATTCAGGACTCTTTGATTTAATAATATTCATTTTCCATCACTGCGACTTGTCTGAGAGAAGATCTTCACTAAAATTGGTAACAAAAAAAAAACCATACCTCTCTTGTTTACTTTGTATTATTAAAAATTATAAAAATATAGGTATTCAATGTTTGTTTTCTCTAATCATCATTTTGCAAACTAATGTCAATTTCCAAAAGATCTTCTCGCCGCCTAAAAATTACAACTTCAGTTTTAAACAGAAAGCACTCAGAGGAAATAAACTGTTTTTCTCGGTTAGATAATGATGATGATGTTGTAAATGAGATCTGTTGTGAACTTTTACGGCATTTTTCAATTCTCATTAGGCATTTTGCAATTCTCTCAACTCAAAAGCATAATTAAAAGTACATATGTACACATACTGCTCACCATGAACCTCTAAATGAGTGCTTTCAATCAAAATTTGGTGTCATATTCATAGGATTAGGTAAATATCAAAGTAAAGGTAAAACAAATCATTGGGTCTTTGAGACAAGCTGATTTATTTTTTGATACAACTATGACTAACGGAATAGAATACTTTTTGACAAGCTTTAACGAAAATTTCCCTGTGATGTTTTTAAGCACAGATAACAAGAAATAAAAAGCTGAATATAAAAATAAATGAAAAAAGATAGTAAAAGAACATCCAACAATGATAGAACAAAATAATTGTTTTTAACAGGGCACACAATAGAAAAAGACTTATAGTCAATTGAAATAACTTTGCATATTTAGACACTAAGCACTATCTTAAAGTAGATGCTGAGTATTTTGCTCTTGTCAATTCGACTAGAGGATAATAGACAGAGATTCAACCAGTCTCGAGATGGATGATATCTTGAAATATTCGGAAAAGAGAGAAAAATTGGAAAAAACAAAAAATTAATAGCAGCTTTCAAAAGAGCACCTAATTTCTAAAATTAGATCTTATATTAAGCTTGTTCAAATAGTCTGGGCTTAATAGGAAACATGAATTTCATCAGCTTAAATTAAATCTCCTTTATTATTCACTTACTTAATTAAAACATGAGTGTCCAAAAGGACTGATAGGTGAAAAGGTTTGCTCAAGGGTAACAAGAACGGAGCAGGAAAAGTCCAAAATCATTTTCCAGGATGGGAAAAATAATATCAGACACTTCATGTTCATTACTGATCCCCAATGATTTTTTGGAATGTTCTGACACCTGAGGAAGCTAGAAACATTTTTTGAGCGAGCGGTGGCACAGAAATTTTGGAGCATAAAATATAAAAGCACTGGCAGTGACCTTAAATTATTCATAGAAGGTAGGTAGAAGAATAAAAATACTGCAATGATTAAATAGAGAATATCACTGGCATGACAACCATTTCACAACTTGAGTAAACAACTAACTGTAAAATAAATGCGGTATGAAAGGATAAAAATCATTAAATAAGGAACTGAGCCCACTTGAAATTTCATGGTGAATACAGGCTCCACTTGATCAAAATGTACCTGGTTTTCATTTGATCAAATTCTTAGAGATGAGTTTGAGTTAAAGTGGAACACAGTCACTAAGCAAATTGAATATTTAAATAATGTCTGAAGTAGTCTTAAGAAGTTTGTTAAAGTTTCAACTTTCTGGAGATGCTATCATTACCACTAATATTCACATTACATGTTTAGCAGAGGAAAAAATAATGATGTGGTTTCAGTTAAAACTCTGATGGAAACGAGCAATTACAAATTCTTTAAACAATTCAATGATTCTAAGTACCAATCTGTTCAACATCTACAATAAGTCTCACATAGATCTTGGTGAAAGATGAATAAGATTTAGGGCTTTAAGTATAAAACAGGAATAAATTCCAGAATCCTAACAATGGCAATTTTTCCCATGAGATCACTGTTCTTTATTTTCCCTTGAGCTAAAAATCCTCATGATTAAAACTTAGTAAATTGATACTTCCATGAGAATGTAAGGCCATAACTGTGAAATATAATTTAAAAATATAAATGTGCATTTGAAATTGGAAATGAATTTAGCTCGATGATGTAAGCAGACACTGAGGAAGCTGAGGCTTGGTGCAATATTTCGATAGCACTCATGTAGGTTCTGGCTTGTTTCGAGCAATTTTGGTTCAGTTATATTTTTGTTATTTTGAGACTTGGTGAACAGCATGAGCAAGGTACTCAACGTTTTTCGAGGTTACTCCAGCCATGGATATTCTACCATCTTTTGTGAGGTAGACACTAAATTCTTTGACCAATCTTTCAACCTGCAACACAAAGCAATAATTTGACAGTTGTAATCGGACTAGGCTTCAGCTTAAAAATTAGATTCCACTTTTCTCGATAGAAAAGCAAAGTTATGGACAAATGTGCTATATTCATGTAAACTTTTAGGGTTTTAAAGTCCCTATCAAATGCCGAACCAAACTTTATTAAACATTTTTACCGAAGTAATCTCTAGATGCCGTTGGTTTTTCTGCCAGTGTGCGCTGGCATTCAGTTTAAAATTGAAATTCTCTTTGTTGAGGGAAAGAACTCATGCCAGCAAAATTTCATTCAAAGAATTATGCTACATGAGTTTTTTCCCTCTGCGATGAGATTTTCGGTTTTAAACTGAATTCTAGCGCACATTGACCAAAAAACTCATAACATCTAAACAACTGGTGCGCACAAACCCTCTTGTCACAACACCGCTTTGCCTTGGCATTTTGGAGCTGTTTAGATAATTCCCTTACAAGTAAGCTGTAAATTCGCTTGCAACTGCAACCGCATGCCCAAGTTTCAGACTGGTTTTCAAGACCTCACCGAACTTGGAAGCAGAAAATCAAAGGCTCTGGACTGATGATGGGTCCAATTAGACCTGAATCGAGTCTGCAGTTTCTCTGATGGGTCAAAACTAGTGTTGCACCAAGTAGCATGATACTGTGAGGAGGATTTGCTCGCATGAATTTTTTCCCTCTTCAGTGAGAATTTCAATATATAACTGAATTCTAGCAAAAGTTGGCAAAAAAACTAAAAGTAATTAAGTGATTGTGCTCACAAAACTACTTGAAGCAAAGTAATCTTTGTCAACAAACATCTAGAATGGGCGTCAACTGAGGTTTTATCGAGGATTCTTATTACGGCTATGCTGAAGGATCCCCACACCCCTTATGGGAATGTGTGCCCTGTTTGATTTTCAATTTTTTATGATTTATACTTGTGTAAGTATGGATGCTGCTTAAAACTCATCATCGCGCCAACTTTCTACAAGGCACCGTTTTCGCACAATCTGTAATGGAAGTTGCAATAATTACTTGAATAAATGAAGGCAGTGCCACAATTTAACGGGGAACTACAACTGGTGAGCAATAAGGAAGAAAGAGGGAGAGAGGAAAGGAACTGATTTGGACGGTGAAACGTAAAAGGCTTGCGAAATCCGAGATAAGACTAATATCCCGCATAGTAGTGGTACCTAAACACGCTGAAGTTTTCCTCTTTTTCCCTCGTTTTCAGCCCGTTTTGAAAGATAGAGGGATGTTTCCCGATCTTGTTAACCGCGCTGCCTTCATTTATTTGAGTAATTTTTTAATTTTCAAACGCGAACTGTGCAAAAACAGTGCCTTGTAGGAAGTTGACGCAATGATGACTTCTGATCAGCATTTACAGACAAGTTTAAATCAATAAGAAAATCGAAAATCGAACAGGGCAAACAATCCCATATGGATTGAGCGGGGTCCTTTGATCCTTTATGTGCTATGCTTAGTAAAAAAGTAAAGCATAGGAAGTAAAAAGAAAAGACCCTTCAGATTTTCATTTCTCCTTTGCGAACATCAAAACCACAGACATAGGAGATCCAAATGCCTTTCAGTCTTGATTTACTTCATGAATATTAATTTTAAGGTGAGATAAAGAAACAGGTGAAAAGGAAAAAGACAAAGTAGAAGAGAGAGATAAAAAATTGTACCTGAGGGGCTTGTAAGCCAGTGAAACAGAACATTCCAATTTGATCAGTGATATGATTCCAATTCTTTGTGGAACCTTCCTTTTCTAGATTTGATTTCAGCTGCTGACGGACTGAGATAATACGATCTGCCATTCCCTTCACCTCTTTTAGCCTGAAAGTATTGAAACCCATTACTCAAAAGTTGAGAACAATGTCATACAGAGCTTAAAAATCTGTGATCACTGTTTTTTTTTTTTTTTTTTCATCCACTGCAACCTTTACGTCATCAAAATTAAGGCCTTGTCTCCAAGGGTCATTTCACAGGATTTGTCCCAGGGAAAAATCCCACTTATGAAGGCCAGGAAGTCCTAGTACCCAGAGAAATATTGGGCTAGTCAATATTTTTTCCGGTGCCAAGTATGGTCCTTGTACCTACCCCTAAAACCAACTGAGAGGGGAAGAAGAAGTGAAAGCGAACTGTGCGATATTTTTTTGGTCACTCTATTGTTCGTATTTGTTGGGTTAAAATAATGTGTACAATGGGCCTGTTGCAAACTTTTGCTAGAGCAGAATGAAGAGTTGTTTCCTATAGATAATGCCTCAAAAATCACGATGAGCGCATCGGCAAAGTCTGAAATGCATTCATAAGTTCACAATCTGCGTAAGAAATTTGCGTCATTTTGAGCTTCCCGCTTCAAAAACGATACTACTGCACAGGTGAACATTTTGTTAGAGGAGTCGCTCCATCGTCGGCAATATTCATCATGGCCGACGCTTGCGCAGTTCCTCGCGTAATTCGAGGAGAGTTCAAGGTCAATTAAGGCGGGCGAGGAAAATATGAACGTAAACACGCCGATTGTTATATGGTTTAATCCTGTTCAGGTGTTATCTCGTCCCATCACACGTGTTTTGGCGGACTGGCGTAGGCCATGATGAATATTGTCGCCAATGGAACGACTCCTCTAACAAAATGTTCACCTGTACCGTAGTATCGTTTTCGAAGCGGGAAGCTCAAAAAACCGCAAATTTCTTACGCAGATTGCTAAGTTATGAGTGCATTTCAGACTTTGCCGATGCGCTCATCGTGATTTTTGAGGCATTATCTGCAGGAAACAACTCTTAGTTTTGCTCTAGCAAAAGTTTGCAACAGGCCCATTGTCGATCATGTTCAATTATTATTTTAATCCCGGTTAAATACTCAATTTTTATTAAGTTATTTTCATGCACAAACTTGTCCGTGTGAGCCCCTTGGACTGTAAGAGCCCCGTCCCGTGGAGACAGTAACTGCGAAAAATCCCAGAAGTTTCATTCCTGCAATTCGAACTTGGAACAAATCCCATGAAAACGTCCCGTCAAGACAAGGCCTAGGGGTTGATTTGAGATGTTGGGACATTTGTAAAACCAAAATTCTTGTAAGAAATTCATTCAGTAGTATCATCAGCTCGATTTTGTGTTTTTCAGCACCTCTTTGTCTTGCAGACAGTTACAAATAAATATAATGCTTTCTTATAGCTGAAGGTCCGCATTATCTGAGTCCAGGTTAACACAGGATGAAATTTTTCCTATCCAAAAACAGATGTACACAATTTTATCAATGACTTCATGCTTGTGAGTGTCCTGCATGATTTACAATACTCCAGTAAAGACTGCAGTTGCACTAAAAACATAGTGACAATAAAACTCCGAACCATGTATTGCAGTTTGAAACATTGCAGACTTCCTGTCATACGTACTTCATTCTTTGGGTGTAAAATTAGTCAAAGGTATTTCTTAAAAACTACCGTAATTTTTCTTCTCTGGACAAAGAAAATTTTGTGAAAACTTCAAGGAATGATGTTGATCTTTTCTCCATTAGAAAAATAAAATAGGAGTGGATATTTTAAACACCGCAAACAAAATGCGTGGTTTGGGAGTTTCATCATAGATAGGTGCTAATTGTGAGCTTCCAGAGGTTCCCTATCAAGAAAACTTCTCCAATATCTTACCATTGGGCTTTCAGGTCAGCATTGCCAAGGATTTCTGTGACGAGGCGAGCACCATTGATGGGTGGGTTTGAATACATTGGTCGAATCAAAATTTTCACCTGAGACAATACTCTAGCTGCTTCTTCCTTTGACCCTCCAGTGAGTGTAAAAGCACCAACTCTCTCACCTGAAGGGAAAAAAGAACCAGGATTAGAGCACAAATTTAAGAGCCAGATGGAATCAGGGCTCTGAAATGAAATCTGACAACTGAGCTGACCACAGAAGGAAAGAGAAATATCAGTTCTGGAGAAAAGACTATTGATGGGAATTTTCCATCCTAGTAATGTCTGTAATTTCTGGCCAACTTGAGAGGTATTACAATGAAAATAATAATGATACTAAAAAATTCTTCAGAACACTCAATATTCACACACTCTTTTCAATGAATGAGCTAAAATGCTTGCAGACTCGTTTGTTACGTAAACTTCTGTACATTGCTCTTAAAAGTTCTGAGAATAGAAGTTAAAGTCTAAAAGATCGTAAAGCTCTGAACAGACTGAAAAAAAAATGAGGAAAGCTTATAACCCTTGAAAAATTTGTTCCCCTTTCAACATTATTCAGGTCTTTTCACAAATTCGGGGTCTTTCCGGATTTTTACAGTCCTCGGCAGGCTTGTGATGAGTATTTTTTGCATTCCTGGTTTTATCATTGAATTTTTCAAAATTTCAGCTATGGAAATATTTGAGAATGTACCTAGATATCAATAAATAATTGAAATCTGAAGAATCTCACCATAAAGACCCATATTTTTAGCGTAAGACTGGGCTAGAGCTATGTGGTGTCCTTGACTTAGAAAATACCTAACGGCAAAAGCATCACCTACCACATCACCTGCAAGAAAAACAAAATGTTAGAAGTATACCTATCAAGCCACATAGGGATTGTGGAACTAATGGTAAACAAATTATTTTATTGAGAGGGTCTAGTAAATATACCTACATCTAATATTCTGGTAAACACAAGTACATCATCTGGTGATTCCCCTGCCCCAGAGACTAACATCTCTGGATAACCAAATGAATTGATCATTGGCTCACGATCACTCAATTAAGAAATTTCAAGCAAAGATCAACCCTTGGTGCTTGGGTGTTGACGCCAAGTCAACATATTAGCTTGACAGTTTGCGCTCGAGAGTCCACCTAATTGCAGCGAAAAGTAAAGAGGAAACATAAAGTGCTGCACTCTGCCGGCATGTTAGTAACCTATCAAAGATCTTCAGTTCACTTTTTTCTGCTAGCAGAAACTGGCAGATCATTTTTGTTAGTTTGTTTTGCACTTGAGTATTGGCTTACAGTCAACAGGATCGCCAGGTGTATAAATACAAGCACAGGAGGAATAACCCTGAAAAATAATATGAGTTCACAGAGTTAAGGTTTCTTGACACCTTAGGTAGAATAATTTTACTGCCTTGAGTCAATTCTTGACAGAATACTGACACGAAAGGAGACTTACCAGAAGCAAAGCCTTGGTAAGCCATGTCAAAGAAGGGGAACAGTTTCCTCTTTTTAACAACTTCTGACAATTCTTTCCACTGCTCTGGCTTTGGATCAACGCCTGTAGGATTGTGAGCACAAGCATGCAGAAGAATTATGGAATTTTCAGGAATGGCCTGTAAAAAAGAATATTTACGATGTAAATTGTGTTCATAAACGTTTGAAAGTAATTAATTCAATTTGATTTCCCTTTCTTTTACAAAAAACTGCACTACTTCAAAGTAAAATAAAACAAAATATAAAAGGAAAGAAAAGAGACTTTCCACTCACCAGGGCTACGCCTTACATCGCTTGGACTCTGGTTTTGTGAAGATAGAAAAAAAATGGAAACTATAAAGGATAAAATACGATGAGTTAATTATACACATCGACTCCGATGAGTTACGAAAGTTTAGGGTCATTCCAAAGCAAAATAAACCAGAGTAGAAAACTGTCTTTATTTATTTTTTATTTTATTACTTTTTTTTCAGGGAATAACATTGGGAGAAGTTATGATAAGAAATTTGACACCAAGTGCCATAAGATGTGATCAAATCCTATCAAATATTCTGTAAAAACTAGAAAAAAGGTAAAATTTCAATTCTTAATGATCCACCCAGAACAAAAAAAGCTCAATTTTTGAGTCTGATGCAGGTTCAACAATTTGTTCAAACCTGTTCTAACTTGTCAGATGATTGGTTGAAATGGTTTTTTGTATGATTGCTGTAAAAACTAGGCACATTTGGTATGTTCAACTTTCCGAACAGATGATTGAAAATTGCGAAATTATAGTTATACTCTCTGTAATGTTGGATTGTAATTTTTGTAGGACATATTACTCAATATTTTCACAGTATCCTCCCAAAAGGGTTTTTTCTATACTGTCTAATTTTCCTTAGGTGCAACCTAAATTATGGAAAAGTCTTAGTGAGAATTGTAAAAGTCTTACGTTAATGTCTTCTAGTGCACCGTTAAAATCGAAACCACAAGTGCTGGGTTCATAGTAGCGGTAGCTTTTAACATTTAATCCAGAGTGTTTGAAAATAGGCGTGTGGTTCCCCCATGATGGAGTTGGGAGGTAGATGTCTTTAGCGCCAGGGAAAAACTTTGCCAGGAAGGCTCCTCCGATACGCAAAGACCCAGTTCCAGAAATTCCTTGTACCGTTGCATTCTGCAATCACACATAAAGCAAATAGTAAAAAGGAGAGCAGTTTTATACGGTCTTCCTTCATTGGCAGGATAAAAATGTTTCACTTGTAAGGAAGCTTATTTCCGAACAGATAATAGCAACCTCATTTGAGCTGTATTTAGTGGAAAAGAACCAAATTTGTTAGGAGACAAGAGGTTTGTGTCCCAAGTTGTCAGTAGGATTCTTCACAAGAGCCAATATTTATCAATGAAGAGCGACTTGATCAGTCAAAAACCACAGTAAAGTAACAACTAAATCTAGGGAAACGCTAAGGTAGAATCCGTAACACAAAGGGCAAAAAATTACACCAAAAACCAGGACGTTTAAGATACAACTAATTTTCAACCAGAAAACAAAATTAAGGGCAATAAGTCTTCGATCTACTGTTATTGCGAAACCTCGACTCTCCTCAAAATGTTTCATTTTTTTATTTGATTTTTTATCTTTTAAATTTTGTGTATCCTGCAGCAGCCTTCCCCTGGATTAAGTTGTTACTTTAATGTTAATCAATGTGCGCTCTGCACTCAAGATTTTCCCTGGATTAATTCTTCTGTTTAGAAATCTATAAGGAACCAAACATGACTTAGTTCCGTCCTGTCTTTTCATTTCATTTATTTATTTTTTCTTTTCTTTTCCAGAGAGCAATGAGTGACCATTTCACTGAGAAAGGTATATGGTAATGGTATGTTATGCAGTAAATTATAGTATACAGAAAAGATGATATCCTATCAAATTAAACTTTCTCCATCAAAAATCCACAAATACTAAAAATCTAATAATTCATTGAAATTTTAGTGATCTCTAATTTTGATCGTTTTTGTTGAGTTATCCATCAGACTATTTTCATTTCATTGTTTAAATAATATAATTTACTTAACACTATGTTAGCCTTTGTTCAAGCTCTAGCTCCATGCTTTTTCTCATTCTCGGTTGAGCTTTCGCATCCTTTGTTACTGAATTTTTGGAAAGAGTTTGCAATTGTGATGAGAAAATGAATAAACACAAGAAATAGAAATAGAAACGTTAGGTACAAAAACTGCTTGAACAGAAATTGATGTGAAATCTTACTAAAAATTCTCATTGAGCAGACCACTTTCTTATCATACAGTTGATTTTTTTCTGCATAATGCTGCCTATATTCTTTTGAAAATCAATGGAATACAGTTAAGTAAAAGAGGCAATATCATTAATGGCCGAAAAATGAGTTGACTGACAATATCACATTAAAACAGTCTGAACCAAAATAGGAATAAGAGCATCCATGGACAATACAGGCAATTGGTGACAAAGCGAGGGGGAAAAGTACAGTTGTCCCATGTGTTGCAATATTTATGAGAAATGGGGGAATATTCAGATGGATCTATCCTGCTTTCCAGGAAAATAGGTCTCTGTATAATCAGCCTGTTCCTAATACATCGACCTACTTATCAAGATTTAATGAGCACTTCCTCTCACCGATACATCCCTCCCACCTCCCCTGAGGCTGTCTCTGCCTTTTGAGATGGGAGGATCAAAGTTCACACAGCTTACGCTAGAACTTCCTTTCCAAAATTACAGAACAGTTTCATTGCAAAATACTATAAAAATAGAGCATTAAAAAGTCTGTTTTCATACGTAGATGCAACATATCTCCTAGTTGGTTTTTGGTATGAAAGTTGAATTGTTAGTTGGAGACCTAAAGAAGAAAAGGCAACAATCATACAGAAATTCCATCTTAATATATGTTTTTTTAGAAATTTATTGTATACCACAGAATCCTATCAAATCATGCAAGTCATTGTCTATGAAAGGGTCCTATGGGGAGGGGGCTTGCTAGCAGCACTGCACTGCCGTGCTAAGGAAAAACGCCGTATGAACATTCGGGAGTTGCCAAATTTCCTTCGAAAAAATGCTTATTTTTAGGGAAACTTGTGAATAATTTTCTTTGAAATTTTCAGGAGCTTTAGGTGAAATTGCAAACAAAATCGTCTGAAAAATTGGGAGACAAATATTCATAAGTTTACCAGGAAATTTGTGTTTTATCAAAGGAAATTTGGCAACACCTGAAGGTTTATATGGCGTTTTTTCTTGGCACGGCAGTACAGACCAACAGAGGGACCTGCAAAAATACAAAGGAAATGGAGACTAAACATTGGAGAGTCTTTGAAGGAAAATGTGACGAAAGGGTTTTGATTATTTTTAAGCTTAAGTCCTGAAACTGATCTAACCTATCCTGACTATATATTTTCCTATAAAATTAGTATGGAAAAAGGAAACAGTAAAAAATCTAAGATACTTACAAGGCCTTCACTAACAACAGGACTGTCATCTCCTAATGCTAATTTTATGGAGAGATCACAAAAATCAGCAGTACCTGAAATTGGACAGTATTCTTTGTCATACTTCTTTTGGATGATATTCTCTTCAGCCTGAAAATTGAGAGAGAATAAACACTATCAAAGCAATCCTGGCAGACGAAATGAAAAAAGTTGGAAAGGCTTGAATTTAAGGTTGAAAGAGAAAAATACAAAAATTTGTCTCGCAGGAGGTAAACGGTGACTTTTTGATGCATGCATCCAAGTTGATATTGCATCTAAGGTACCTCTGTCAAAGGAAAAGCCATACCGGAAAGGAGGCAACAAAAAACTGACAAATGTCTCTGGAATAAGGTTAATAAAAGAAATAAAAAATTATGATAAAATTGTATCAATTTTCACACATTATCAGGCACCAAGTAGATGTTATAAAAATCCTCCAAAAATAATCCTGCATGATAAAAATTAATCACAACAGATAATAATCAACTCATTAAATCATAATTGATTTGCTGAATACCTCCACTGATAAAAATGTGTATTGGTTGGCGAGATAACAAATATAGACAAACCATAACACGATTTTACTATTTTTTCCCTCCTCGTGATGACCTTTCAAAAATGAATGAACTTCAAAAAAATAAGGATTAAAATTGTAGATCATTTTTTTGTGTTTCCTCTTATGAGTAGCCATTTGATACATGTGAGAAAATCAAACTTCACCATAACAATTTTGTTACTAAGTATTGGTTAAAAATGCAATTAAACTACAAACGATTGCGAATACAATTTCTACCACGACTGGTCCAGCAGTAAAAATGTTGTTTCTTTCAAATAACTGACAATGAGCACCCATCCCAAAACGATTTTTTTAAATTTTAAATAGGTTACTAATAAGCAAAACAAACATTTGAGGAAAAATTTCATTTTCTCACATCAATCACATTTTACAGCTAGAAGTTGAAATGGGAAGGTCTTCAGCCCCAATTTCATCACATTCCCCTTCGGGATAGGAGGGTCTGAGCTCATTATTGAGCAGCCAAATCCATTAACGCAAGCTTACAGAGATTCATATTTTTTGCCTCAGAATATTAGATTAGGAACAGAGAAACTCCTACAAATCCCTTCAAGATTTACTACAGTAAATAGATTGAAAGACATACTTAGAAATGAAGAAATCAAGATCTAACTACCCAAATGTTTAATGAAACTTTAAACAGGGATTTTAAGTCTTCAGAGCTGTTAGTTACCTATCCTAATTATTCAGTAAAAACAATCTTATCAAAGAGATGAGTTTTATCTCGTATTTACAAGTGAAATGAAAAACAACGGAATGACAGAGGAATGGATTTAAGATGATAAAAATACAAATAAGAATTGATGACGGAAGATCCCACAGATCAAAGTACTCTTCTTTTAATATAAGATCGTGAGAGACATCCACTTAAAAGGGGAAGGGGGGTTATAAGAGCTCATACCTACCGATGATGAGATAACCATCCGATCAAGATTCTCAAAATACACTCCTATCACACTAACTTATGAACAAGAGCAAAATGAAACTAAAAAACTTGGGTCATTCCTTTAGGAAAAATTTACAATTTTTTGCAGTGATGTTAAGAAGTAGGAGTCATACATCACTGCAGGTACCTACATGATATAAAAATTAAGTTGGAAGAAATAGGAATTACTAACCCCATATTTTGCGTGTTCGCAAGAAATTACCATAATAAAAATGGTTACTTTTGGAGCCTTCTGAGAAGAATATTTTCCCTCATAAGTTGACTAAAAAATTTGAATATATGACCCTCAAAAATGATTCACAGCTTTGAAGACAAATATATACAAAATATAAAAGGTGAACTAATAAGTAAACTGACCGTGCGAACACTTGGGAGAACATATGGCTTTCCATTATCATCTCGATAAGCACCAACACCCAGGTTGATTTTTTTAGGGTTTGTATCCTTTTTGAAGGCCTCCGTAACTCCTAGAATGGCATCAGGGGGTCCCATCTCAACACCGCTCCACCATCCACTGAAAGAAAATTTTGTTATAAGAACCTCAATAAAACGGTACAGGTATTAAAAAACATGCGAGTCAAAGTGTGTGGGCAACATAAGAATGTAAGAAACGTTGATTTTTCATTCAGGTACTCCCCTTGAACATAAACATACAGCCTGGAAAAATTTCATTTAAATATTTCTAATAATGAACATTTACTTCTGTTTCTTTATTTCTTTTTGTAACAGATTATTTGCCTTTAAATGAGAGGGTGCATGCAATTTTCCTGGCCTCACCGCTGCATTGCTCATACTCAAATGCAGTACTCAGAATAGGCATTATGCACAAATATCTGGGTGACTTCATCCTTACGATTTAGTTTCCAGGTGGAAAGTACATAGGGATGTCGTCAGATAAGTTGACATTTGCTTACTTTCGGTTTGAAGGCGGTTTTGCAATACTACTATCCACATGAAAACATCAGACTTTCGCAGGAGCAAGGTATCAAACTAACTTCAGCTTGGAGAGGTTTTTCAATACTTTCAAACCGTGTAATGCTTTAATTTATAGCCACACAGAAACCACACTCACATAAAGGTCACAGATCATAACTGATGAGTAGTTTATTCACAATACACTCATGAGACGGATGTTTTCAAGGTGGATAGTAGCAAACGACGCTATGTGCAGAGTTGTAAATTTGTCGTCAGCGCCTGCAAACCAAAAGTAAAAGAATGTCAACTTATATAATGACACTTCTAACTCTGTTGCAGTATTTAAAAATTTCACCATATTGTTTATTTTACGGAAGAAAATAGAACAAAATTCTCAGAAACTTTTAGGGAAAACCATGGAGTGAATATCCTTTAAAAAACATGAAGGAAGGTTCACAATAAAGCAAATAAAGGTGGAGAATGTTCTGCCTTCCCCAGGCGACATGCAACAAATGCGCCTAAGCTTTGAAGGGCTGGGCCATCGTTCCACCTAAAAAGGTTGAGACACCTTGTCAATTCTTTCAAACTAACAATTGCAAAGCAGTAGGTAGTAGGTAGCACCCTCAGCCCAAGAACGATAGGATTCGAAAATGAGACAGAAACACAGTGCAAAGCGTGTGGAGTAGACAAAAAATAATGAGGCTCTTAAAAAGTGGGCTTTTTGGCCAAGACAGCTCCTACAATTTTAAAGGAAAGGCAGGAAGCTGGAGGTGAGCCTGAGCGCTCATTAATGTCACTCTCAATGTGAAAGTTTGAAAGATTTTTTGAGCCAGCAGCCACCGGGTGGATTAAATTCCTGAAAAAGAACCATAGCTGGCAGCCGTTTTTGCCAGCAATCATCGAGTATATAGAGTTGTAATATAAATGGGAGAGCTGGGGCCATGTTCTGCTCGATGAGTTCCGAGCCCAATGTGTGCCAAGCTTCAGTCACTTTTTCGAAACATGTTCGATACAAAATGGCAGTGTAGAATGCATGGTAATTTCTATCTTCTTTGTTTACATCGGATGGCCCGGTACCCGTGTGTCGAAAGCAATCAATCATGTATTGAAAAAGTGACCCCCGAGTCACACAGGAGTCTCAGAATTCGGGACCTGGAGAATGCTCAGAAGTGGCGCCAGCTCTCCCACTTACATTACGACTCTGTGTCAGCAATACATATATTCTCATGCCTCAAGGGAATAAAGGGTTGAAGCAGGAGCTCAGCATGGACAGAAGGACTTTTACGAAGCAAGATGGTCTTGCACCTCACGGGTGTGAATCTCGCCTACTGGGTAACGTTACCAGGGTTCACAGCTGCTCCTCAGGCGTGTGAGGGTGCGAATGATCTCAGCAACAAAGCAAGCAGGGTGCATGGGGGCATGCAATAAAGAGGAAATCTGAGGAATTCTCAACTCTACGATCCCAACTGCTTCCTGACGCGCTGTCAGGACTCAGGAGAGCATTTTGATGAGGGCTAGGCTCACCAAATTTCATCATTATAGATTCAGCAAAAAAAGTAGGGTATGAGCATTTTAAATCCAGAGAAAACTTACTTATTTCTTTGAAGAGTTACAACAGCCGGCTGCTTAGAAAGTAACTTGAAACACGCTGAGGACAGGGAGAATGATGCAGAAGCCATGATTTTGGATGAAACACTTCTATAACTGCACGTTGATAAAACACCGGCGAGAACCGCACTGCGCGGAAATCGGAATGCACTAGAAAAGAGAGAGTATGATGAGGGTTTTTTTTAAACTGATCGTTACTTATCACGCCAACGAGGAGAGGAGCTCGGTGATTTCCACTTATCACAAAAATGTCACGAAGCGCACGAAACTTATCACTTATCACTTATCAGTGAAACGGTGCGGAGGGAGGGAGAGAGCTGAAAACTGGAGGTGCATTACATGGAACATAGCTGCCAAATTGAAACTTTAAAAACCAGGAACGTATGTAAACAAACGTACTTGCAAATTTGAAAGAAGTACATTAGACAACATTGCTTTCGACGATGAAACCCAAACCTACCCAAACCAGCCACCACGTATATCTCCTTTCCTTTCCTCCACTCACTTTATCCCGGATTTTTCCCCTGAAATCTCGATTGACAAATTTCAATTTTGTAGTATTTGCATAAATAATTTATCAGGCAATAAAATGAGAATATTTTGTCGCAGAGACTTTTAGACCTTTCGCAACAGTCAAGTCAATGGGCCGATTTAGGCGTAGCCGCGTAGCTGCCTGTTAGACGTTTTATGGGTCTGGCTTTTCCACCCCGCTCGTCGAGTCTCGAGCGTCCTCTGAAATCGCGAGAAATCGGTCAGTTTATAAAATTACAGCGTGACCATTGTCTCGGACTTCGTGAAGTAGTTCCCGCGGTGAATATGCTCCTATAGTTTTCTGCCATCAGATTAATGATTTTTAATGAACCTTGTGTCGTTGCATTAGAAGCTACAAATGTATTCATTAATTTAAGACGATTCTTAAAATTTTCTCAAGTTTATTAACTAATCGATTACGTCAGCTGGCGATGTATTCCTACGCCGCGTATTTGCTTTCAAGGTAAATTTTGGCTTGAAAGCAAGTCTCCTAGTTGATAATATTCTTTTCTACTCTGTCGAAACAAAACTGGTTGATCTTTTAAGTGCTCTAAACTCGAATAACTTTGTGACGCGTTCACTCTCAATCTTAATTTTCTGTGTCCAGTGTGTGAACGTAAATTTGCCAAAATTCCGGTCCCTACTAGAAAACGAGAGGGCGCCTACTCCGGCAGATTCGAGGAGGGCAAAATGAATAACACGAAAAAGAAAAACCGTGCTAACGCAGGGAGGTATGTATAATGTCTTCATCCATTGACATTTTCTCAAAATTTTACCTCTCTTTAACGTCTGACGGACCATGTGAATTGTGTTTATCCGCTCAATGAATTAGGTTATTGACCTTTATTGCAGAAATGGTTGGTCAAGGTCCTTTGTCATGTTTAATTTTAATTCCTGTCGCAATTTTACTCATTTCAGTCTTTCAATCACTTGCCATACTCTCTTCCCAGCTATACCCATCGGATCATTTCACCCTGTCATTTTTCTAGTGGCCTAATGCTTTTCCCACCATTCAAGTTTTGGTCTGCTCTGAGGCCAATGAATTCCTACCAATGCATTTCCCTGCACTTGGAAACTTTCATGCCCTTTTGCATCAAATCCTTGGTTCACAGACTACTTGTCTTTTACCATGTCACGTATATCTGATGAATGCCTCTCTGTCAGCAGAAGGGAATGTCAATCATATATTTTCTGGTTAGATCCTCTCTTTCACTATTTCATTTCCTTGTGTTAGACATGTGAATCAGACTGAGCCTATTTTTATGCTGCAGTGTATTGTCTCCCAACCTCAGTGAGGGAGTGTTCTCATTTGTTGAGACTCAAGGCTAGGACTATTTTTGTAGTCTCCTGTAAGGCTACCCTATCTTCCTGGATGAAGTCTGGAAGTCTCAAGGAATAGCATCATGAGATTGCCATTGTAATCACATCATTGAATCACAATTTTTTTTTATCTTGAGCTCCATTAGGAATGAGGAACTATGATGAAACACAGAGTTGATCCCAGCAGTTCTAGGACTGTGTCGAATCTCAAAACTTTGCACCTCTTGTTCTGTTCTAATAATTCTAAGGTCTAAAGCTTGACATTTTAATTAAACCCTCACTTATTTCTTCACAAGCGTCTTCCAAGGGCACTTTACCGTCCGCTGATCGTTAGTCAACTACTACCGCAAGTAACATGACGCCTCAAAGATTTTCTTTTAGATAAAAGTTCATGTAAAGTTACTGTTATCGTCAAATTGAAATCATCTGGTCATTGATTTGAAATATTTCCAATTCAGTTTTCTTTATCTTCATCTCCGTTCTCATCAGGACATTTTTAGATCATTATTCAGAACAACAACTGAATTGATCTAAAATATAAGTATTTAGAAGGTATGCTCTTAAGGCTTTAAAAGTTATTGTAACTTGAAGATGCACCACCATGCATGAAGATGCATTTCATCAAATACATTTCGGTTGAGCGCCTCTGAGAGAATAGGGAATGGCATAAATTGATGAATCAAGGGGACTGCCAGTCCATAATGTCGCTTTTTGTGCCCATCTAGACTGTAAAGACAAACAGGGGATCTAGTTCAACACCAAATAAATCAGTAGCAGAATTCAGATAATTTATGATTTACAACATAAATGCAGGGACAATGAAAGTGTCTTGAGCACCTTCCATTGCTTAGTAAGTAAGGAAGAAAATTTGTTAAACAATCAGAAATGTAAAGTTGTACTCGTTCAAGGAGCAATCATGTACTTAGTGTAAATCAAAAAAGGTACAGGACTTTCATCAAGAAATCAAGGCTGAGTCTTCAATGCTAAAACTTGTCTGTAAATTGAAATTCTGATCATTTGAAACTTCAAACTTCGAATTGTATTTTTTTTCTTTTTTTTTTCAAAATATCCGTCATAAGGTTTGGTTCTACGTATATATATCCATTTTTCATCAGGAAGGATTGCAACCTATGCTGTCACGAAGATACTAAGCAATTTCAATTTGCTCTAAGGTCTTCATCATGAAACATGTACTTATCTCTCTCCTTTTGTCAAAGTGCACCTGAGAAGCAATGGATCTTAAATGATTAGTATAAGTTAACAGCATTCAATTAATTAATTCTCTTGGCTGAAAGCTGGACTTATATTCAACCTGTAAAATTAATCAATCACCATCCTTTGTTTACTAGTCCTTTAGGATTTCTCTCAGATGTGGTTCAAACAGAATCTTAAGTAATTATCACCGATATTTCTTAAGAACATAAACCAGTAGTCTAGAGGAAAATAGCGATCAGTCTAGCAGCACCTGTTGTGTGTCGTCTTCTTTCTCTTCCTTCTTCGTTTCCCTCTGTTTCTCTCAGCCAGCCCAAGTTCGGAGCTAGAGTCAGAGGTAGCAAATTCTAGTCAAAAATATTCCATCAACCAAGTACTTTTCAATTTCCATCTTTGCCTTTCAGTAAGTTTTTTTAACTGTATATGTACAGAGCCATACTTTGCGACTCCTCACCTCCCTATAGCACTGTAAATTTACCCTCTCATCATAATAATGCTGTTTGTTTTCTGTTTTATTCCAGATCTCCAAGATCTTTTGGCTCTGAGAAGCCTCTTGCAGTCGAAGGGATCTACAATAATGCACTTTTCATGCATGCCCTAGCTAACCAGATCGGAAATACAATTCGAGTGAGAATGTTTTTCTATTTTTACCGCTCATTACTCTAGACGACTTTTATTTAACACATAACTTATGAATTTTTTTTTTGCCCATATCATTCACCTGAAGGATTTACGTTAGTGTCTTTGTGTGGCTTAATTTATTTAAAATATTCCTAAATTTCATGTAATGACATTAAATACTAAAATAAATCAGCTGTACTAAGTAGTTCAATTTCAAGGTATACTGATTTACTTCAAGATGTGCAACAATCTCAAGTTGGACGAATGCATACCCAGAACAAAATGTAATAATAAAAATGGAACCCTGCCATATTGCGCTGTGATAGCTATTGGTAGATGTACCATTCCAGTTTCCTTCTTCAAATGGTAAAAAGACAGTTTTTTGCTCTTTGAGGAGATCTTGGGAGTAGAACTGAAGTTGTACTGTCTTGCAGGTGACAATATTTCACTTTAACTTTTTATTGCTTCTTGTTACTTAAATTGTTGACTATTTCTCAAATTACTTGTGCTTTAACTAGATTGTGTGTTTGACATTGCAGGTAGAGACACAAAACGGAGCTACGTTTGAAGGAATTTTCAAAGCTTATTCTCATAATTTCGAAGTTGCATTAGGTATGACTCACAAAGTGGATCCAGAGAATCCAACTCAAATTAATGTGGACGAAGTCAAAGACGTATTAATTTTTAAGCCGCAAGAAATTGTGTGCATTACAGCTACAGATGTAGATCTTGAATATGCAACCCGAGGTAAGCTATTTGTGTGTCTCTTTGCCTTTAACGTTTTCCTGGCTCTATCTTATGTAACTCCTAAAAACACAGGGTATCTGAAGTGTAAAACCCCACTCCTTCTCTGTACATTTTACTATTGGATCTTGCAAGCGTTTTTAATGTACTATAGATTTGTCATGCCTCTATTCATAGCCCTCTCAATGTGGTTCAATTTTTCTCTCCTTCACAACCCTCTGTGCCCTGGCTATGTTAGATTTTTTAACTTTTTAGGGAAAAAAAGGTCTTAGAAGTCCGAATTCAGTCGCTGAAACATAGCGCCTTAAATCACACCTTTAATAATCCAAAAACTTATTAAAGTTATTTTTAATTTCACATATTAATGTTTTCATAAACTATTTAGATTTAAATAATTAGAAAATCTGGATCAATTGAAGTTAATATTATTGGGATGATGTGTAACTTCAATTTCTGTCGTGTCCTTGCTTCAATACTTTGCCTTCCTCCTAAACTTTTCAGAGTACCCTCGGTAAAAAATCCCAGAATTTAGGAGCCATCTACAATTTTTAAGGAGCCTCGTCAACTTTTTTCATACTCTATGCCGTTTGGCTCCTTGTCTCTGTTCCGTTCACCAGTCCTCTCACCCTGCTCCACAAAAGGTGCTTAAGAGCACTACCACTGCTTTGCGATTGCAGGTTCGACGAGATGCGACAACTTTTTAAGGTGCCACAATGTTCGGGCTGACCTGAGGATGAAGAGAAACCTAACAAAATACTGGATTTTTCTGGTATGTAGATAATTGCAGCGCAATTGATGATTGACCTGCTAACCATGACCAAGTGGTCAAATTTACAGGAAGCAGGGATGAGTAGGTACTCCACACATTGACCCACATGCAGCATTTTCCATTTCTTTAAGCTTTGTTTGTTTAACACAACCATCTCTTCTCACTTCATGACTATAATATTTTTATACCGTGTATTTATTTTGTGTTTTCCAGACACATTTCAGACTGATACTGCAATTAGTAAATTCAATGGCCAACTCCTGGGTGAAAGAGAACTTGAACCGTGGGTAGGAGGTTGTAATGGAGATGACATTGAATTAGATGTAAATGATTCCAATGCTGTAAGTATAAATCGCATTCATCGGAGTAATCTCTCTTTGACGAATACCTGCATCAAATTCAAACTCATCAATATCAGATTCTTCCTAAGTGTAAGCTGTATGAGGAGTGCAGAAAGTTTTAGCATTCCTTAATTTCATACGCTTGCAGTGAAGTTTTTCATTTTTTTCCGTCCATACTCCCACATAATGTCTCCTCAATGTAAAAATGGTTCACAAAATTTCCCTTCGATGTGAAATATTATGACCATTTCTTTATTGATTTGTCAGGCACTTATAAGATTTAATTTGATACATCACTCAATTTTATGCGAATTGGAATGCCCTGATTGCCAACAAAACGTTTTTCCAGTAAATTTCTACCCAATGTAAGAGTTGAAAACATGGAAAACTTGTAACCCTCAGAAAGATTTCCTCCTCCTTTTTTCACGCACCTGTCTGAATGCAAAATGGAGCATTTTTTGCGACTCTGCGCTTATTTATTATCAACAGAGGGGATTTGAATCGCTACTTATGATGGCTTGTTAGTTGCAAAGGCACCAAAACTTACATTTTTGTACAATGGCAAAGTTCTAAAGTCAGGATGAAGCTGATCAAATTTTATTCTCATCTTCGGAAGTTATCCTCATAATTTTTTAAATTTTACATCTATTAGTTGCAGAAGTTCTGTATACTAACTTAACAACTGGGGAGAAATTAATCTAAATGTATACATTATTTGAGATTTTATGATTCTTTATATCATTGTATTTTGTAATCCACTCAGTGGAATTCAAATTTTAAGAGGGTGATGATTTTGCTGCCATCCATTGAAACCGTCCCATTTCATGCTCAAAGATGAACACAACTCATATTTTTGAAATTTTACAACTTTTTAAGTACATTTCCACAATCTTCCTTTGAACCAAAGAAGACAGATTTTTCACTGCTTCTATTTTAGTCTTGTCCACTCTCTTAAATTGGTCCAAATTATTTATTTACACTTTTGCTCCACTTTGTTTAACTACTTCCTTATACAAAGACTTGAACTTTTTAGTCACTTTGTGTAATTTTAATTTCTTTTTCCAGAATGGTTGGGACGTAAATGACATGTTTCGTAAAAATGAACAAATGTACGGTATTCAGTCCACATTTGATCATAATTTGTCGGAGTATACTGTCCAATTGCAGAAAAAAGATACCAAAGACTATAAGTAAGTTAATTTAAATCAGCTTATCTTCTTCTTTGTCCTATCCTACCTATGTCCAGCACCCCATACTTTTTAATGCTTATAGTATTAATGATAAGTAAAGCATTAAAGCATTGATCAAGTGGATCGCATTTAGGAAAAAAGAGCCAGTGCAATTTCCTGCAGTGTTTTAAAAATGTTGCTTCCTCACAATTGTCTACAAAATTTCCCACAATGGCAAATATTATTTGCTTCCCACTAAAAATTGTTAATTTTAAAGGAAAATTATTGTGTAAATTTTAATACTGTACATACTTATGTTAAGTATTTTCAAAGGAAAAGAAGAAGTTGGTTGTTTTTAAAAACACTGTATTCTCGTTTGCTGATTCCTTTTTGCTAAATGCGATCCAAGTATTTGAAGGAGGCTTCTCAAAGAGGCTGTCCCATTTGCCATAGGAAATGGCCGCAAGAGATTTTACCTCCATACTTTCAGGAATCATAACGGATCATTGGAGAGGTCTAAATCCGGTGTCCTTTCCCGTCTAGCCCTCCTAGGGGGGAGGGGCTCAAAGGTCAAACGCCCACACCGCCATAACTTTTGAACGAAACAACGGATCAACTTGCGTCTCTTCCACAGAAAAACGCGAAAAACTGCATTTTTTGGGCTTGAAAGATCAAACAATCATTTTTTCCACCTTGAAAAATTACCAAAAACAGACATTATTTAACATAAAACGAAGGTCTTGTTGAGAGCTTTCATTTGAGCCCAAGATCAAGGTGATCCGTTGTCTCGTTCAAAAGTAATGTTAAGCCTGTGCCTTTGACCCTTCGACCCCCTCGCCCCTCACCCCTTGGAGGGCTAGATGGAAAAGGACACCGGATTTAGCCTTCCCCGATGATCCATTATGATTCCTGAAAGTAAGGATGTAAAATCTCTTACGGCCATTTCCTACGGAAAATGGGACAGCCTCTTTCTATTTTCTTCTATCTCAACTAAAGCTCGTACTGAAACCATTTTAACCCAATAATTTTTTTTCATGCATTCAATCTACCTGTTGTGCGTAAGAGGTACAGCTAAGTGAATATACTTGTTATGGGTAAAATTGCAATGAAATCATGATTGGCACTTGTAAATGTTAGCTAGTTAATTTGAAGTCAATGTAAGTCCTTGATTTCATTATTGAAAACTCTGTGTAAAGCATATGATTTTGATTTTGTAAAGCTGTCATAAACCATATGTGACGAGTCTGCTAATATGAAGAACCATTCATTATAATAATTCTGAATTCTTTCAAAATATCCATCAATCTTTTTCAATATTCCTAATGACTGATGACATATTCCAATTCTCACCATGAGAATAGTAGGCCCAGAGATTTTGCTGAGAATCTGACTAAAGTTTTTCAATGTTTGTTTACTTTCTCTAGGGATGCTGAAGCTAAAGCAGCAAAAATTGCAAACGAAATAGAAAGTAACCCATCTCATAGAGCGAGAGTAGATGTCGAAAATGGCGATGAAGAAGAAAAGTATGCAGCTGTTGTTCGGCCAGACAAAGACTCGGAAAAATCTAGCAGCAGCAATTCAAGTGTAAATAGAAGTAGCAACAGCAGTAACAATAGCATCACTAGTTCTAGCTCAATTAGCTCAAGTAATAACACAGCTGTGAGCAGCAGTAGTAGTGAAAGCGGAAAATATGTCCCTCCTGCTAAACGGAAATCACAAGCAACTGGCAAAATAGGTATGGTCAAACGATTTTAACTTAAATAACTAGCAGTTTTGCTAACTTGCACAGCTCATACTAGATGATCAAAACAAGATAGAATTATTCTTGCTCATTTTTGGAATAACTTTCCATCTCAGAATGAATTCCTAAACTTAATCCAGAATTTTTTCACTGCATGATTGTCTTATCATATGTTATTTATAAAGGTACTTCTTACATGCTCAAGATATTCTCAATTTTCACAGTTTTTTACTTTGCTATAAGTCACCTCTAGATTATCTTAACTGTCTTGACAGCCTCATAAGTTGGAATACTGTGAGGTCTTGTTTATGAAAAAATGTCTCTTTGGATGGCTGTAAGAATAATATTATCTTTGATTAGCCATTCGTTCACTTCTCCAAAGATAGATAAGAACCCTTTTGGTGGATTCAAATCAAATCGAACCAACAACGAAAGGTTTATTAGATTTCTACGGCTTAGTAATCACCTAAGCTTCTCACACCTAGATTTGGAGTAATCAGTATTATGGACAGTGTATCAAACAATATTTTCATGTGAATTTTACAGGTACAAAATCAAGCGGAAGCAATTCAAGCAATAACCAACACATTGCATCAACTGCACCTCAGACCCATCAAATGCCGCCAGAGAGGCCACCATCGTCGGTTTCCCCCGTTCAAACGCCGCACCAGCTGCCCCAGCCTCCGGTGCCACCACAGCCCCAGTCACAACCACAGCCGCCGCCGGCAGTGGCTCAAGCACCCCCTGCACCCGCTGTGGCCCCTGCACCCACCCCCGCTCCCATGCCCACTCAGCAAGTCAAGAAACAGTCGCCGCCCAGCAGCATACAATACCACCATCAGCCGCCTCACCAGCCGCACCAGTCGCATCCACCTCACCAGCCGCATCAGCCTCACCAGGCTCATCAGATGCCAATACCTTACACAGGACCCCCAGCCATGGTGAGCCAGCCTCCCCCACCGCAGCCTCAGCCCTACCCGCTCACACAGTCGCTGCCTCCGCGGGAAAGGCAGGACCAGCGAGTCAACGGACAAATCGATCAGCTACCGCCAGCGCAACCCAAAGGTCCCAGACCACCTACCTCTTCCTATCAAATGAGATCAGGTTTGCTCCTTTTACTTTTTGTTTTTAACAATTTTTCCAGAATCCTCAATGTTTTGAATATTGAAAATAGAGTGTTTTAAACTAGCTGTGAAACCCAGAACTTTTTGAGAGGTTACTCTTCTCAAGTAATGGATGCTTTTTACAAACCAATGGAAGGAAGAAAATCTCAGCCAAAGTGTTCTTAAACAAGCAGTAGAAATGAAAACAAAACTTGCTCAGTCCTATTATTTTTCTTTGTACACATTAATCCAAACAAATTCCAATAATAATTTTAATTTGTAAAAAAGAGGCATATTTGTGTTAAATTGATCGGTTTTTTTTTAGTTTATTTTTATTCAGGATGCCTACTGTACAGAAAAAGTATGGATTCACTGAAAAATCACGGATTTTAAAAGGTTGGTACGGAAGTACCAAAAAGGTACGGATTTTCTGTGAAAAGGTATGAAAAGTCGAGATTTTCACGATAAACTCTTAAAAGTACCTGGGGGGGGGGGGGGGTGGGTTATGTGATTTCCTAATTAGTTCCCAGTTCAAATTCAGTTCAATTCCCTCTGTTTTTTCAGTTTATTCCTTTGTCATTCCACTTTCCCAATCTGACTACAGTTAAAAATACGTGCAAGGTACGGAAAAAGCAAGGAATTTGAACGATAGGGTACCAGTAGACACCCTATCATTTTCTCTATTAAAAATCAAGAAAGTGACATCATTGTTTGAGTATTGGAGTGACTAAAAATGACGAGAAAAGGAGTAATTTCCGGTTGTTTTTCCATATCACTCCCTTCAAGTCCCTAAATTTCCATGGAATTTCCCTCTCAACTTTTGTTCAATTTGTTTTTTAAAATTTCCCCTCTTTTTTATGATTGTTTCCTCTGTTTTCAGCTGGGAATCACTACACTGGCCCCCCGAGAGGTCCATATCAATCGGAGTTCATGTCCGGCAATAGGTATCAGCCGGTTGACATGTCGCAGCCACGGGTGCCTCCGCCGCCTCAGGCGACTGGTGCGCCATCTCACCACCATTTAGGTCCCCCGCAGCGTAATGCCCCGGCTCCACCACCTCCACATATGCATCACCCACAGCACGTTCCCCACTCAGCACCGTCACCCATGGGCCAGGTATGTCATTTTCCTCTCCTACTCGCCCTCTCTCTCCTGGAAAAAAATAATGGCACAAAAAAGAGTTTTAAGTGTGGAAAACCGTATTAAATTGAAAAGATAACCCTAAAATTCCTTATAAGGAAATTACTACAGAAAAAAGAGAGAAGAGTGTGAAAAATAGTATTAAATTGAAAAGAACTACCGTAGATTTGAAAGGGAAGATTAATATTTTTCTAAGTTGAATGCCAAATAAAAGAAATTAAAACATAAAATGGCGATGCAATAACCAACTTGAACAACTGTCAGCTAAAATTCTGGCTACAACTGATCTAGATCCTTCATTGATCTGTAACTTGCCAAGAAAAGCCTAACAAACAGATGCTCAAACTTTCTTAAAATTTCAGAGCAGATAATCTATCAAACCAACCTTTAATATGAAGAGCTTAAACCTAAGTAAAATTCACAATTACCACTATCAGTGAGATGAAGATGTTAAGCCGGAGTAACTAGCATACAAGCGGCAATCCATCTCATTAGCTCTTATACAGGAAGATTCAAACCACTTGTACCTGGCTTTTTAGTGTATTTTCCCAAGCAAATACACTATTGCATTCTCCCATGATGTCGGACCCAGACCCGAGACCTTGTGGAGAGCACCGATCACGGGTCGTAGATCATGAAAATATATGCCATTCAAATTCATGTGTATATATATGTGTCTGTATGTATATATTTCCGCCTTTTTAAGATTTTTCGATTTTTGAGTAGTTATATCTTTCTTACGTTGAAACATATTTGAACCAATTTTTTTGCATTTAGTAGAGACTCATTAGAACTACTATTCTGCAAAAAAAAAATTCAAATTTGAGGCAATTGATTTTGAGGGGTGGGGCTCAAAAGTGGGGGAGGTCAAATCTTGTCCACTCCATAACTCGAGCGAAAATGAATATTTTGAGCTGAAATTTTTATGGGTAGTATTTCTCCCCTAGGACTGGTTTGGTATTGAATTTTTGAATTTACGAGTTTAGTATTTCCCTAGACCCTACAATTAAATCTCCCAGAAGCTCAAAAACTGTTTTATCAGGATTATAAGGGGCCAATTATGCTAGAAAATAATTTTTTTCTAATTCTCCATATCAATATAGCGACTATGTATTTTAAGGGGGGGGGGGGACTCGGTCCCTTTCATTTTAAAGAGGTCAATTTTTCAGACAGGGATAGAATAGTTATGGACTTTTTGGTGTCGAGTTGGGTTTAAATTTTCCATACTCACTGATTTTGATCAAATAATTTTGAACTAGTGCTAGGAACCTTGACTCATATGTATAGACTCCCTTTTCACCTCTTCAAGGAAGCCAAGTGGGTCTCAGCGCGATGAAATTCAAAATCCTTGGTGTCAATCTCCTATTCGCTCTTGAGGTCCATGACCTCGTCAGACCTGAAATAACCAAAGATTAAGCTCCGCATGGGTGGTCTGGATCATCCTGTGTACTGAAAAAGTAGAATATTACAGTAAAGTCCTGTAATAAATTATTAAATTACTTCACAGAATATTTAAATTTAAATTTCATAATGTAAGAATTTTTTTTCTTTTTGTTTTTTGCACTTTAAGGTTCGTTTGAATTTTCAGGGAGGTCAAATGATGCCCTCGCCGTATCCTAATTCCGTTCCTTCAATGCCACCGGTCGTTCACCCTGTGATGCAGCAACAGCCGCCACAACATATTCCACCTGTCGATCTGCACAGGAAGTCCCCAGCAACGAACATTGTCCCCGAGCAACACACCACTCCATCTCTACCCCCTCGCAAACAGAATCAAAGTAAGACTTTGAGAGGACCCAAAACTTATTCTGACCTCTAATTCCCTCTAGCGCAGAAACTAAGTGAAACCTCAAGATTTGTATTGCAGTTGGACAGTTCCCCAAAATCCATTCTTGTAATGTCAAGGGGGGTTGGTAACACTGAGGATAGACAGCTTAGAAAGCTTCTTTCATCAATAAATGTGAAATAGTGCTAGTAACAAAACTGTCTACCTATGTCGAATCAATTTGACATTATTCCTGGAACCAAGTCACTTAACATGACTGGAAAGCGAGTGTAGATTTGATTTCAAGAACCCATTGAACAGTCATGTTGAAGATTTGCCTCGTAAAAGGAGCAAACCGGAAAGACACCATGTTAACATTTTTATGTGCAACAGCGAACTGTAACTGTCTCTTCTCAATGAAGACTGGTATCAAGATTAGACCCCATTGTTTATCTGAAGTAGTTCTCAAGTGTTGACCAGCTTTGTATTCCTTCCATAACATTTCAAAGTAGCTTCGTCAGGAAATTGGGGCTTTAAGAATATTATTTTCTTAATCTAAGGTAAGCTTAACGTCTATTTTTGACATCTCGTTCGTTAGTCAAGGTAAATTTGGGAAAGGTTTAGTTTGCTTTTTTCCTTCAAACAATGGATATAGAGGACTAATGAAAATACTATTGATAGGGAATGAACAAAAACATACCAAAATTCATTGTCTCCGTTAAATTAATCTTGAGTTCAATAAACTAATCGTCACTTACTTTTAAAGGAAAAAGATGAAAACTGTATTATCTTTTTCTAAAGCTCACTCATTTGGCTTAATCAATAGTAGGGTTTTACAACAGCAACTTTTCACAAATTCATAAACTGTTTGGTGCTGATTCTATGAATGGCTAGTGTAAGAAATAACCGTTGAAAAATATTTATCTTAGAGCTGTGTCTGACGTACGCATTTTTACTTAGGTAGCTAATACTTAAGTTACCTGACTCCGTCTCCAAGGTATTCTTCACAGCTTCACAAGTTTTAATTGTCAGTCCTCAAAGGAAGCTCTAAGTAGTCTTTTGTTTGAGTTTTGAAAAGCAATTATAATTCCTAACCAACAGTAAATTTTTTTTATTGCAGGACGAGACACAGAACTCTCAGAGCTGAAGAAATTCGGTAGCGAGTTTAAACTAGGTGAATCAAACGTCAATGTGACAAGCCCGGCGCCAATGCCAATGGCAAATCACACAGAACACGACATGCGGAAGTCACACCCACCGCAGCACCAGTCAGTGAAACCTCAGCCTCAGCCGTCACCACCCACAACCCATTCACACTCGCAAGCGCCCGTCCCGTCGCCACAGCGCCACCACCAACACCAGCAACCTCCGCCGCCTCACCAACATCAGCATCCCTCACAAGAGAGGCATGCTCAAGACCGAACGATGCAGAATAAAGACAAAGCATCCCCAGCCCCGTCGGATGATAAATCGGGCGGTGATGCCCAAGAGAATTCCAACGATGGTTCTTCCGTAGATAAAGTCTCATCGACGCTAAAGAAATCAACTCTCAACCCTAATGCGAAAGAATTTGTATATAATCCCAGCGCTAAGCCCTTCACTCCAGTGAGCAATGTCAGCAATGTAAGTTTTTTCTCTTTGCACTAATTCTTAGCCTTTGTCGTCTTTGTTTACATGGGTGTCAGACGGTGTTTAGGACTTGTAAAAAAAAGAGATATTGGGATTTACCAGAGAACAAAGAAGCTCTAAGAATATCAAAAAAGTTGATAAGAAAGTTGTGTCAAAAAACCAGGAAGTTTTTCTCTTCCTGCTGTAAGACAACTTCGTTCTGAATGCGACATCAGATCCTGACTTAGCTAAGAGGCATAAAAATTGATATTTTTGATCTGAACTTACGAGGCAAATTTAGTTTCTTCTGAGATTATTTTTGAGAAAGAGGGAAAACAATTTGGGGGTTTGTTTGGGGGGGGGGGATTTGTGAAAAATCATGTGAAAAACAAGGGATGAAGTAATTCAAAATAGGTTTCTTTTTACGCTTAAGGCTGCCCAAACTATGCTACAACAGAGAAAATCATGTACAATTTTGTGTTTTTAATTGTTGCAATTGATTGTTGGTAGTTCGATAGAAAGACAAGTTGGTAGTATGAGGAAATCTTTTAAGTCACAAATGTAGATTGATTGATAGATTGATTTATCTATTTGTATTCATTTAGAGTATATTGATACAATGAATAATAATCATCGCAATGGCTCAAGTCAGAAGGTCTACAATTTTTAGCAATAACAAGTTTACTATTGAAATCTCATCTTCAGTTTAACATAGATACTCCACTTCGTACCTTCACTGGTTATTTAAGGATCAGTGAATATCTGATATAATGTAAATATTGGTGTAGGTTTCTTTGTAAAGTTTGTCCTGTGTCTGCACCCCTCATTATTTCATTTGTGGATCTTGATGAATGATTTTTTGTCACAGCGATCACCGAGCACACCGGTGGCATCTCGGCCTCACACTCCTCAAACCCCGAACTACACGCCCATGCCCATGGTAATGCCAGCATATGTTGTGGCCGCTCAGCCTACATATCCACCCACCCAGCAGGCAGCAGGCAATAGGTATAGAAAAGGTAAGTCATGCATGTAGGTCTTCATGAATAAAGACTTGATGACCATCTTCATAGAGACCTTCTTGATTAAGTTCATCGTTCAGCTTTACAATTCAAAGGATTTGTTGCTCACAAGAGATACAGCCAACTGAATATACTCTTTAGTGGTAAAGTTGCTTGAAAATCACGTTGGGCACATCAAAACAGTCTGAAATCCACTCATTAGTGCGCGATCTGTGTAATTTGTAACACGCTTTTTCAAATTTACCTCATGTGCAGGCAGTTTTTTGTGGTAGCCGTCAGTTAGATTTGCCTGGAAAGAGACCGTTACCTAAATAAACAAAAAATCTTGCGAACTGTTTAAAACTCTCCTTGTGTAAGATTTTAATTTATTCAAAGCTTTTTTTACAAAATAAGGAAATACACAGAGAAAGAAACGCTTGAAAACGATTGAAATCATGCAATAGAAGAAGTTAGTGAAATCGTTTATTTACTAAGGTCTGTTTTTCTTACTCCTCTACCTGTCCTGTGCAAACCTGGTTGGTGGTTACAGGGAAAAACTGCTCGCAGATGCGGGAAACTTGAAAAGGTGTGTTATTACAAACTAAGCAGATAGCGCGCCTAGGAATGAATTTCAGACTTTTTTGAAGTGCTCAATTTGATTTTCTTGCGATTCTACCCGTGAAAGTGTATACTTATTTGGCTGTATTGCTTGCGTGAAACAAACCCATTGTGTCAAAATCGGTATGGATTTACACTTCAAGATGTGCAAATAATTAAGAAAAGTAGGCAGTGGAAACTTCAATTAAGGCACTGATGCATCAATCTCAAAATAAAATTACAACAAAATTGATTTAAAAACTTTGAGTTGTTCACTCGTCACCATGATGCTCGAATTAGGACCTCAGTGACAAAAATCTGAAAATTTCAAGATTGATACCACTTATTCTAAAAGGTGACTCATGAACTTTTCGGCATAAAAATTGACTTAAATATCGAATCAGAGTCAAAATGATTTGAAGTTTGCAGTTGAATGGATGCACATTTAAGTAAAGGCGTTTATAGGTTTAGTCTGTCATGTTCAGGACTCAAAATTGCAAGATGATAGTGAAACTTAATGCCCTCTGGCAGTACAAAAATAGACTACGGTGCTTGGATCATAATAGAGGATATCATATGTGAATTTCTAAATTCCGATGCCTCGGGAAAACTTGACTAAAATTGTCCTCTTGAAAAATCAAGCTCTATGCATTTAGATCCCTTCTCCTGTGAATAGCTTCATCTATTACTGTTATGGTCACAGAACCAGCGGAAACTTAGAAAAATATTAATTTTGTCAAGTTCTTCGGGACTTCATAGTCAAATTATTGTAGTAGAGAAGAAATTTACAGTATGAAAAGGTGTCAACGTCTACTCTCTAGATATTACTGTCAAGGTTAACAAGTTGTGCAATATGACAGTAAATAATTTACAAAATGAAAACTTTGATGCTAGGGGGATAATGATTAATGTGAATGAAGTTTTTTTAGGAGCAACCCATCTTACTACTTATTTAATTCTTGATGATAAATTTTTTTTTTTTTTTTCAGTTATTGTGCCTCATAGGTCAGACATAACGTCTCAGATGACAGCTGCAGCAGTGACTGGTCAGCCCCTCCTAGCTCCAGCACCCATCCATGCGGCTCCTTTCACCGTTCCTTACACAGGCCCGCATATTCCTCCACAGCCGTACCAACAGGTAAGATCAGGAAACAGAGACTGCAGGATTTCGAACCCTTTCAAAAGTCCTCAAGTGTACTTTTTTTCTAGATATTAAGTCCTCAGAATTTATATTATGTAAAGGAATTTTTTTGTGACTGTCAAAAAGATTATTCTCTTTTCTTTTGTCAAGGAACTGTCTATCTTTCCAAGCCTCCTTTCAAATTCAACGAACTGTACGAAAAATCATGATTGGTTCCCTCACAAAGAAAAAAAAAGATACGTAAAATATTGACCTCTTTCTACAAAAAATTTAGATTTACCGTTTAAACATTGTAAAAATAATAAATCAGAAAGCATGCTGAATGTTGTTAAGCGGTATTCATTGGCAAAAGAGCATCTGGTAAGTTTTATTGGCACATTTTAGATGGAGTAAATTGTTTAAAAAAATCTGTAGGCAGTTACCATTCACCTCTCATTAAAACTGCCATAATTTGCCCAGTTTTTGTTCGAATATGCTAATCTTTGTCTCGATAGGTTATTTGATTTCTTAATTCCAAGGCAAGCGTGGATCATTTTGGAAGACCCGGTGTATTTTTTTGTTGGGACCACAGTTTTAGAAGGAGTCCAACTGACTGTATGTTGTCATGATTCTGAACATCACCAAATGATGCTATGTTGCATTGTTGGCTACAAGGAAAAGACTTAATTTCTTGCACGTAGATTTGTCTTACACTTTTGCCACCCTCATATTTGCTTTGTCTTGACTAAATTTGAATTATTTTTTTCCTTAGATGGTGCGAATGGTTCCGCAAGTCCCCTTAGTACCAACATCTATCAGCTACCATGAACCGCCCACGCCCCAGCAAGCGCCCACCATCCAATTCATGCCACCCCATCATCCCACAACCCCCTCACCAGCGCACAATGGTAAGCACAATTTACGTTTGTTTATTCCATTAAATGGTACAATTTTTTTCTTGTTAATGTAATTAACGCTTCCTTTATTTAAATTTTTTTCTAAACAGAAATAGAAGACAAACTCCAAGAGAATAAGAGACAATGATAAACATTAATAAGAGTAAATGAACAGAAAATATTCACCTCATTACAGTTACGCAATTCATAATACAGGTATTGGTTGTCATTAAAATTTCCTCCTATGTAATGGACCCTATTTGCGTAGATGGATAGCTGTGCCCATTCTGAATCAGATAACATTGGGTAAGACTTCAATTAATTGAATTGCAATCTAACGTATTCCGCATTTTAACGGTATTAATCCTCCGGTCCCTTCAAGGGCTTCAAGCTAATTTGAATGAGCAGATTCCGCAATTTAATCGATCAATTCATCAGTCCCGCCAAATCCAATCAGTCGAGGTCTTACTGTTATGAGACTATATTTCATACAAGGAATATCTAAATTAAGATTAGCTCTCATACCTCCCTTGACCATTTATTTTACATACTCTCAACCCTACTTATTTTTCAAGTCTCCTCAGCCTTCAGCATTTTGTTTCTCAATAACTTGCATTCTCCAACGTTTCAGTCTTTCAGAAATCGATTTTTTTCTTTCTTTCTTTTTGCAAGTTTTCTCACATCTACATGATTTATTCCAGGGCCCGGGAATCAAACGCCACAGAACGGCGCTCATCCCCCTCCACCGCCATCGTACGGGCAGTCGGCAGCGGCTTCTCAGGGTGGTGGTCAGCACTCATCGAGTGGTGTTGGGAACTATTCAAGTGGACCGTCGGGACACCCACCACCTTACCACCCTATCATGTGTCCGATCATTCCAACAGGGCCACCGACTGGACCTCCGAACGCGCACCATGCAGCCGCCATGGCAGCAGCCACGCAACAGCAGTTCATTCACCACCATCAACACCCTCAAAGTAATAATTTCTTCTGCTCCTGTAGTCTGTAATTTTAGAGGCTGTTCTAGAACTTAGGATAAATACAGTGAAACCTGGTTAGATCAGACTTTTGTCAAAACCAGAAGCCAAGCAAGTCCAAATTGTCTTTGGTTTATAGACATTCTCACTATTTTAAAATGTCAGAGACCAGACTGTAATTTTTTTGCCACAGAATGCAGCTTTGCTCTAAAAAGAATTTTGAAATTTTGATCTGCGAAGTATCAAGAGACAAGAGTAATAATGAAAAAGGCACTTGTCAGTCAGCTGTGCTTGCTCTATTTATTGTTGCGAACTGTATCTACACTCAAGGCAACCTCTCCTAAGCCTTCCCTAGTCAGTTTATTGAAATAGTTTGGTCAAAGTTAAATGGAAGTTGGTGCAAAGATGCATCGCCTTAGTGATGCATGCCTACTATTACAAGCCATCTGTTTCTTCTCATCACTTCTTAAATTAAATGTGTCACATTATACCTTGTCTTTCGGTGGTCCCTTCCTTCCCCAAGACAACGTGTTTTTGTGAAGAAATAATTTGTTATTAAGTCTTAAAAAATTGTCCATTTGATACTCCTTTTGTTGGAATTAGACCTGTGGTGAAATATTTCTTTTGCTGTATCTTGGTGCGACTAAGTTTAGACCCCAGAGGTGGGAGCTAGCAAGGATTTCTGTTACGTAGATTCAAAGTTTTTTGAATCCTCTCTAACCCAACCCCCAACAAATTCAGATTTCGCATTATTTTGTCTGCCAAAAAGTTGTATAATTCATTTCCTAACTGCCAGGGTTCCACCTTTCTCGGGCCCTATGCCCAAATGCGTAGACTTTGGCTCCTAAAAATTGGGGAGGCTGGGCCATGGCGGCATCTAAAAAAGTTGATGCACCCTGTCAATCTTTTAAACTTGCTTGCAATTGCGCTCTCAACGTACCGTTTTGCAGTGTGGCTCAAGAGTGAGTAGTTTTGAAACAGGACAGAGTCACAGAGAAACAGCACAGCGTTTGCAAAAAGTTAATTTGATTCTTCAAAAATTGTAGATAGCTCCTAAAAATTGGGCTTCCCAGCCAAGGTGGCTCCTAAAATTTCAAGATGGCAGAACATTGCTAACTGCATTTTCCTGATAGCTCTCCTCAGTAGTTCAGTATATCATGGTCGTATCAGATGACCAGTTGGTACCTTTTTCTTAAAAATAGTTTCAGGAATAATGTTCAAATATTAAGATAACATAATTGCAACAGACAATTTTAATCACACGTAAACTGGATCCAGAGCTTCACTAAGTATTTTATGTTGTTTGATGTAAGGTTCTGACAAAAAAGTACTCACATACAATGAAGGGTCAAATTTTCCAAGCAAGAAAATGATGCAGTTGTTTATCTGGCCCAACCGTCTTTAATTTGCCTCAGCATGATTCATTTTTTATTTATTAATTTTTTGTTTTCATCATAATTCATTCTTGCATGAACGTAGTTCTTTCGTATGATCAGTGATGGTTGTTGATATCAGGCAACCATCTCTGGTTCTGAAGTTATTGTTTATTTAAACATATTTTTTTTCCCTTTTTTTCTTTACCAGTTCAGATGTTCCAATTGAAATACTAGAATACTGAAACAGAGGCAAGGCGACTGGATTTAGGTACTGTCCATCATTCTTTTTTTTTTTTTTATTTCAAGAAAAAAGGGACCTTCTTCCATAATCTTGTTTTAACAAGTTTAGAGGGTCACCTACAATATTGCTCCTCAGAGTTCACGTAATGCATGACGGCGTCCGGTGTGTCTGAGCCGAATGAGAAATTCAATGAAAAGAAACAAATTTTTCCCAATGATCAGTTCCTTTAACTTAATGAATTGAGCTTTCTGATTGAAGCTGAGATTTCAGCAACAAGCCTTTGCTTTTCTTATCAAACCTCACGTGTAAGCTCTAACAGTAACCGATTCTAGGGTATCTACAGTGCTGGGAAACAAGCAAAAGTTGAGGCATAATTTTTTAGCTCTTAATGATAGAGAATTTGTCAAGAAAGATTGAAATTTTTTTCCCCCTTGTATTTTCCTGCATTGTACAAATCCTCACCTCAGTCGGCATAAGATTATGAAAAATAATAACTTTAAAAAGAGCTCTAGATCAATTGTAGCCGTCATGCGTCATTAAAAAGAAGACCTCAATGAAGAACACTCCTCAATGAACACCTCAAAGTTTTGAAGTTCTTATCCTCAAAACCATACTTCTGAGGAAAAGTTCAGAGTTTTCATCTGCCTTTTTCAGAGCTCTAAATTGTTAAATTTGACAGGGTTTAAAGCAACTTTGTATCCTCTGTCAGCACCACCATAATAAGCTGAGCCACTTGTTAATTCTTCTTCGAGGTACTAGTGAGCATTTTTTTTTGTCAGATACACACTCCAATCCCAACTTCTGCACTCAACTTGATAAATATTATTTTACGAAAAATCTACCTTCTCGCTTGACGGTCCCATCTCCCGTGGATAGTCATACTCTTAAATTGAATAATCCAATTTTATAGGTGTAAAGGTAGATCGGGGGGGGGGGGGGGGGGTTGATAAGTTGAAAGTCCTTATACTTTTGGTAATTCTAAAGCTGGGAAAGTTTGGAATTTTTCCTGGTAGTCTGTAGATACCCTGAACCCAACTTTTCCATTGAAGCCAGTCATTGCAGCCCAGTGATTTTATCTTAAATCATTGGCTGGCATGAAATTATGGCGACAGGACCTTGATGTCTCTCAGTAGCAATTCTGGCCAAGGCTTTGAGTCATACCTTTCTCATCATTTTATCAGTCCTAATATCATGGTGTTTGGTTTTCTATTAAACATCTGATAACCTTCTAAAAGCCATGTGTCGGTTTCCTGATTTTATTCGGAGGTTTGAAGGATCCAACCTTGTGATCCTACCATTTTTCATGCATGAACTAGTGAATACATCCACACAGACGTCTTTGTGTCTCCAAGAGTATCTAGTCATGAGTTGCTTGAGCTCTGAAGAAATATTTTCAATCCAAGACTGCAATTTTGTTTGAAATTGTTGGTACAATATTTCACTAATTCTTGATTTTTTTTCTTTTTTTTCAGTCGCTGGTCAACATCCGCAACATATACAAGTTATATTGCCACAGAATCAGTGATAAGCTGTGATATTATCGTTTTTGTTAGTTCATCGTTATTAATACTAATTTAATCGTTATTATTAATATTATCTGGGCTTCTCGCCGTCTTCTGCCCGCACAAAAAGACGTAACGACCCTCTGTTTCTCATTTTGTTGAATATTTGATCATTTTACACTGGGTTCCTTTTCATGAGGATAACCCCACATTTTATATCTTAATTTTCGTGTTCAATGATTTTATGTTTCGTTTGAGAAAACTTTAACTTGAAACATGCGAATTTAAAACCAGGTTGGAAACAAAAGAAAAATGAGGAAACTCTCATAAAAGGCCATTGTTTCCCTCCTTTATTTTTTGTCGGATCTATTCCACAATTTTGGCCTGTGTTCGTTATTATCATGCCCTATTGTTGTGGCTCTTTAATGAGACCGTCTTCAGGACAGAATGAAAGTCAGTGTTTTGATTTGAGCCTAAAATCACCTATTTACTTGGTTTTTGGTATCAAACAATCTTTAAATATCAGTTAATGCTGCATGACCATGCGCATCATCCTGAAACTGTTGTTTGAATCTGCGGAAATTCTTTTCCCAGCAAGAGTGGTTTTCCACAGACTGGATAGTGAAGAGAAAAATGAAAAATTCTAGTGAGGTAATATTTAAATTTAGATTTTTTACTTTTGTTCATAACCAGTTTTGAAGAAGAAGCTGAAGCGGGAAAGACAACTGAAAATTTGAACTTGCAAAAAGTACTTGCTGAAAGAGCAGTATATTTTTACTCTAAGCTACGTGCTGCTGTTTATTTTTTCCTTTTTTTTATTTTACATTAGTCCTCGTTTTTGACTGCCAGAATCTGAATTGTGCTACTGAATATTGATTTCTTTGAATGTGCTCAATCGTCTCCAGATTGCCTCATGTAGTCATCATCAGAGCTTTAACAGAGGTGAATGTTTTAAGAAATAGAACAATTCAGTTCCCTTTGTCATGATAACTCAATCATGTGACCACGCGCTGAATCAGATGCGTTCAGCGTTCGTGAAAGTTATACCTCTTTGTAAAACACGCTCTCCTCATTTCCTCTGATCCAAGTTTTTTTTCCTCATCTCCGCCCAAGAGAAGTGAGGGTGCAAAGAGATGAGGATTTTTATTTAAGTGTTATGAAGTCTGATCAGAATTTAAGAATCTAGTTTGTGAGTCGAAGCTTTCTGTTTCAATCTACATAAACTACACCTCAACAAATCCTTATTTATTATCTTTTCTCCCCGTTTAAATTTTCTCTCCTTTGTTTTCTTTTGGGTTTGAACACTTCCAAGCTCATCTTTCCTCATTTCAAACCATTTTCTCCCAGTCCATCATAATATTCAACATTTCTTAGGGTCCTTTTTTTTTATTTTCTCCCATGGGAACAGTCGAGATTCTCCCTCGATTTTTTCTGTTCTTTGTGCCTGATGTCTCCATTTTAAAGATACTTCTCCATTTTCCTTCCTTTGTTTCTTTTTTGTTTTTTCACTTCTCTAAGTGTTTCCAAAGCAATAAAACCAAGCAAAAAAGGTATGGTGTAATGAGTCGGTTTGACTGCTTTGAATTTACCCTTGATTTTGAATTAACAAATGCACTTTTATGAAACAACGGGTAACAACGTGTCTTCTGATGTTTAAAAGCTAATTTTTCTTCAGCCCTTTTCATATTTTACATGTCCTTGCATACTTGAAAGACAGATGAAGTTGATTACATTTGGTACAATTGGGGACATCCTTTTGATTTGAGTCAAAGGTAAATGAAACATATCATTTTGCTCAGAAAATCATCTAAGTTCATTGGAGATTTCTACAGTCTTGGAACATACCAAATGTCAGTTAAAGGACCAGAAGTCAAGTTAAATGCAAGTAAAAACAAGTTGTTTGAAGTGAATTGATTAAAATTTACTTCAACGATTTAATATTTCACTCTGTTGTGCATCCGATGCGGTTGTGATAGACAACAGGCCTCACTGGTGATAACCCGGTTGTAAGTATGACAAGCTGTTTCTCAAACAACGCTCTTTACCTTGGTGATTGTCATGGCGGTTCAACCTTCACTGCAACAACGCAGCACTTTTGTAGGTAGTAAATGAAGCATTGAGGCGGGAAAGAAGTAAACAATGAACATAATCAACAAGACAGTATTCTGGCTTCAATTAGACATCAGACAATTCATTGGGCAATTTCAGCAATGAATCTCTCTGTTCTCTATCACAAACGCACCCATCATCCAGTAGGCTATTTAGCTTGTTAAGTTTTTTCTCTGTCTGTGGAATGTTAAAAGATGTAGCTGAAATTCGGAGGTGTTTTTGATCACTTGGCTCACTTGCTTTCTATTGGGAGGTTTTGCAGAATCTTTAACCATCGAAAGCAGGATTTAAAGTTTACTCAGTGAATTGTGCTGAAAACAAGGATGAGAATTTCCAAAAAAAAAAAGCTTAAACTTTCCCACAAATTGGAGACATTTACACAATAGCAGTCTCTCCAATCAAAGAATCCATTGCAAATGGACGTATCTTTCACAAATATGTCTAAGTGTGTGTATTTCTTGATTAACATTTTCCTGAGGAACACCTCAGCTGGGAGCCCCCCAAGAGAGTCTCTACTTCAATCCTCAATGCTGAGGGCTACCCAACAAATGCATGATATAAAAATAACTTTGTATAACTGACCAAGAACACCTCTAAATTTTCATCGTTTCCCATCGACTAAGAAAAAAATATCAATGGTTGAACAGCAGAGCAGAGGAGCCTTTCTATTACTTGGCTTATCAAATAAATGATGATATTTATAACTATCATCTGTCCAATCTGTTCTTGAACTTGTTTTTCATTTTCAAAGCCCTTTATATTTCGAATGTTAGATTCAGTCATCTGTGGAATCTTAACAAGGGTCAGTATGTCTAGATGGTTTCCTACCAAAATGTGTCCTTTCCAACTACCCTTCTCAAATCAATCGAATGCAATAATGGTTCTTTCAACTTTTATCCTAATTAAAGAATTCCCCCAAACTGAAAGGCTAATAATTGAATATCACAAAAATGACTCTCGGAAAATAAATTCAAACGTACACCTTCAGTCAAAGCTGAGCCTCCTTAGCATGGAGGTTCATCAAGTTTTTTGTTGCCTTTTCCCCTTTTTATAGTCATCAATTTTTGGCATTATTATCCCACCAATTCATTTTTATACAATTGAATAGCCTATTCTTCTAGCTCGAACTACATCAATAAAAATTTTGGTTTGACCCAAATCATTCTGAATTGTTTTCCTTGTTTCAGGAAAAATATTTAAGATGTAAGTTCCATACAGACATGGTCTTTACCATCTTTCAGAGATATTAGTTCGGTCCGTTCAATGCATAGCTCAAGATTTTCTCTGGACAGATCTAGTCTCAGAGCTCACAGCTTTTTATCCTAATTAACCACCTTCCAATGAGACCTGTGAATATCGTAACAAAGAAGCAAGATGCATAAACTTTAAAGAGATAAGATTCATTTAATTTATTTTCAAAGTTCCTTTTTTAACTCTTAACTTCATTTCCCTCCAAGAGCGTAACTATTGAATGAGCGTTCTCCTCAAAACTGTTTCATCATTCACTCTCATCAATCCTCAGCACTGACAATGTGCAACAAAGCAGTTCTTCCTTTTTTTACCTGTTTTTGTAGTTCTTTTCATTCTCATTTTGTCAAGGGATATCGATCAATCTTCATTTTTCTGAGTCGTCTCATTTTACAGAATCTCGCTTGGTTTTTCCACTGAAAAACTTGTAAAATGAGAACAGACAAGCAGTTCGTATCATTCTAATTCGATCATTTCGAAATAGGATAGTAACTAGCTTCCAGCAATTTTGTTGGTTTGAGCTTAATGATGGCCACTTAGATGCTCCTTCCTTTACAATGCATTAAAGGCTTCTAATTCTGTACTGAATAAATGGATGGAGTATCAAAAAATAGCCGTGAAAGTTGAAGGATCCAAACTTTGAAAATGATGATCTTGAATCACATTCCACTTAAATAGGAAGCAAGGGAACAGCTCTCTTCCCCAGGGGATCAGCTGATCCATGTTGATTAACCAGTACCTTTAAGGACGAAAATTCATCGGTTGTGCGACAGGCTAATTATCTGTGACGCAACATTTTCTGAGTAAACTCCTTTTGGCGTATTTCAAAATTTTTTCTCAGTGTCACTTCAAAATATCCTCATTTCAAGCTTAATGCAAATATGGGGGAATCAAACCTGTTTGCTCAGCAATTATTGTGGTTTTACATTATTTGCAGGAATGTTGTGAAGATTCACAGTATTTTCCTGTCGCACATTGATTATCTGTTACCCAAAATATTTTTCTCTGCCTCCAATTCGCTTTAAGAATGCCAAACTCGAATGAAGTTTGAACCAGTTTTCCCCTCCCCTTTCCAGTTAAAATTAATGCTCCCCTGATTTCAAGTGAACAGATTTTTTCTGTGCTTCCTCTCAAAACGTTTTATATTGTCCCCTAGTTTTAATTTTACACCTCTATCTGATTTAATTCAAGCAACCTTGATGCTGCTTTTCAAAAAATTTCTTGGTAACCACTGTCCTCCTTCATCACATTTTGTGACAAGCTTTTTTTCTCTTTTTCAAACGAGAAAACATTTTCAATGCGATCTTCCAATTAAAAATCATAGCCCCCTAAGAAAAAGACTAAATTTAGCAAGGGGTGGCAACTTTGAAATGGGCATTATTGATGGGTCAACTCGGACCATTTCAGACTCAAAGTCATTCCTCTCCCACTAAGTTTTTGGAGATAGTATTTTTGTTTACAGCATGTTTGAAATGCAGATGTATGTTGAAATCATTTTGTCTTATCTTTTTGCCTACCTAAAATGATGAATTTCGAAATTTCCTACTTGTAATATTTCTGTCATTGTTTTCTATAGAAAGGGGGAAAAAGGCAAAAATACTCGACTCTTCTACCCTCTGTCAACTTTCTTTTCCATTGCTCCCCACACATGCTGTATTTGACTATTCAAAATATATGATAGTTTGAATTTTCAAATCAATTTTTGTGTCAGTTGTCTGTTATTTGAAGCCTCCGGTGACTGAAGGAGATCATAAGACATTTTTGAAAGTAACTGAAATTTTTATAATTTTTGAGCAACACTTGTTTCAAACCTTTGAAAGAAATATCTCTAATTAATTTGCAGCCCCTCTTTATCAGTCAAAACTTTTTATGATGCACAAGACTCGATTTAAATTTGAAACTTGAGGCTCATTTTTCTCAAAATTGTTTTTTCCCTCTTCATTCTCCGGAGGCACCATTCCTCATCTTTCCTCTTAATTTAACCTAAAAAAATGAATGATTCAAGTTATTCTATTTTAATTGGTCACAAAGATGAGCAATGATTTTCCCTAAGCCTACAAGTATAGTGAGAGTTCACTCACCTGTTCTCTATATTCCTTAGGTTGTATTCATAATCGTTCCCGTAGCGCTCAGGCCATAAGAATTACATTGGTTAAGGAGGCCTCACATGACTATGAATACAGCACCTATATCCAGTTAAACTCTCCTTACAGGGATAGGAAACATATGCATGCTGTGGCTGCAACTTTTGAGTCCTCTGACAAAGTAGCAATCCTGCTAATGTATTTGCTCCTTATTTATGTATGAAGAGTTAGGATATATAAATGGACTTTCCATAATGTAAGCAATCCTCTCCATTGCAGCCTTGATTGAGAAAGCTTGGAAGTTTGTTTCAAAGGCACCTAGAGGCACTATCATAATTCTTGGAAGATTCTATGAAAGAAAAGTAACCTTAAAACGCATATCCCTATGGCCTGAAAGAGCTTCATTGTTGATGCATTGTATCAACAGCGTAAGTCCGCAACTTTGTATCTTGGATTGCGATGCTGCAGACTACTAACCTATCATACTTTCTTCTTCAAATAGAAAACTACTGAACAGAAATTCCTATCACTGCCGTGATTTTCCCTCTCTGTGCGAAGAAAACTTCATAGAATTATGTCGGTTTGTTTTTCTTAAGAAAAATGAAGTAGGAGCTAAGATTATCAAACTTGGCAGACGAGATACGTGGTTGCAGACTTACACTGTTGATATGCCTAGAGTATACCTTATGAAACACTTCTGCCAGGCAAGTTAATGGGTTAACCCCTCAACTGGCGCCCCCACAACTAGGAAATGGTGAATTGCACCCAGAAAAAACAGCCATTTGACTTTTTACGTACATTTTATTAGAACTATATAAAGAAAATTTAGACAATTTGTGTACATAAATATAAAAAGACTTCTTATAATATTATAAACTAAACTTCACTATAACAAGAAATGTCAATCAGCCTTTGAGGGCCTTGACAAATAATTTCAATGATAAAAAAAATGAACATAAAAATCAATCAAATAATCTAATAAAGTTTCAATTTTTCAACAATCAAACTGCTGTTAAAAATTCGCATTTGATCTTAACTAGAGGGTTCCTGAAAATTTAAAACCCTGAACACAAATATGCAGCAAAATAAAAAAAAAATGAAGAAAAAAAAGGAGAACACAGAAACGCAAAATACAGGAAAATGATCTCCTACAAAAAAAAAATGAAATATTTTCAACAGCAGAAAAATTCGACGAACAGGAGATTTAAGTAGGCATGTAGATGAGGTCAAGAATTATGTAATTCTAATAATCAAAAGGTAATATTTAATGCATTGCAATTAGATGAATCTTGAACAAAAAATGAAGACTTGAATCGATCTTTGAATCATGGTGATCATTGAGAAAGCAGCTGACTTGTTCACGAAAATTTGAACTCATTTTTTGGTTCATACAGTAGAAAAATCTTACTAGGTAATCTTATAAACTGGCCTGATAAATTTTAATAGGTTTGTACAGAAAAGAGAAGAGTTTTTGAAAAAACGAAAATAGGTGAAGGCAATTCAATTTGAGGAGAACAAGATAGAGAGGGCAAAAAAACGCTCAGAGTTACATACTTGATGAAGGAAGGCTGCTTTTCATTGCAGACTATTAATTCTGTGGTAAATATGTAGCTATTTCTTTGAAAATCACAAACGTATGGGCTTCATTCCAAAATAGTATGTTACTTCTGAAGTACATTCCCTCCTTTCTTTAAAGCTAAAGCACTTTTACAGGTTCAATTTTTCCTAAATTGAAGAAAAAATCCCACTTGAGCGGTTCAATTCAAAAAAGAAATAATTGTTCACATTTCAGGGAGAAACAGTAGGAACGAATAGAACATCGTTCAGGCCCCTGCAAGAGATCTGTTCTTTTACTGATACTCATACTATGACTTAGAAACCAACTTGACAAATTTTCCATTCCAACGTTAGGATGGAAAAGACAGCCTTCAGAGAAGTGGTCAGGATAGTAAGAAATTACCCTATCACCTACGTTTCTCGAATAGATCGTAGCTTATCTTGTCAATCATTTTTTTGGCTATATTAATACTTGAACCCTTTGATCATAGACAGCATAGTAAATCTATAAAAAATTCATAAAAATTAAAAATTGAAAAGGGCAGTATGGCCGATCAATCCTACTCAATATTGGGTTCATTGAGATAAACCAAACCGGGAATTCTTTGGAAATCAGTCTTTTGTCACTGAAATGAGAGAACCTTACCTCAAAATTAGAGTTGTCAAATGAGTTAAAGACTTAGGAACAAAAATGAAAACAAGCTAGATGGATTATTGCAATGAAACGTCAAGGCAAACAAGCACTTGAATGAGATTTATAATTCTGGTTAAACGGAAACTAGTGCAATAAATTATGGCGATGGGACACAGTAATGATTGGCATGGACGTGATTCTCAAAATTGTATTTAAAATATGTTAATTCTTGCTTCAGGGTTGCCGCAGGATAGAGAAAATAAAATTTCCTAACCCGAAAATTTTCCCTGATAAATTAGGGTGAAATTCCTTGACATTTGACTTTGCGCGACGGTTAGAAATTGTTACTTCCAAACCCACACACTCAAAATTTGTTGTTCAAAACATCAGATACATTCTAGAAAGGTGATTCAAGGATTTTTCCCGACACTTCTGTCATCATCTCTGACAATTACTGGTTATCATTGACTTTCTAGAATTCCCTGACATTTCCCTCGTTGTGGCAACCCTGTGGAATAAAATAGGAAAAGGAAGGAACAAGCTGAAAACAAATATTCACAGAGGCATAATTTTACGTCAGTCTTCCTTTAGAAAGCATTGTTATTGAAGTTATAATGGCTGATAAATTAAAACTCGAAACATGATGGTAATTAGGCTGGAGGTAGAGCAGATAGTCTTTTCTTGAACTCTTAAAATTTCACCACCAGCAGACTCTTTTTTTTAACTTCCATTAATTTTAAAATCATATAAAAGTAAAAAGAGAAAACAGTTTTTTAAATAAAATTAACGCGTAAGATGAATTTTGATTGGATTTTTAAAAAATTACATTCACAGCAAAACTTTACGTCTCAACTCAAAGTGAGTGCCTCAATCTATTCTCTACGCATGAAAAAAAGCGAAGCAGTTATATGCTACAAGGAGTAAAAAAGTAGAAAAGTAGAAAATTGAAAAAGCTACAGGTGGCAAAGCAACTTTGTTCTAGAGGTGACGGTGTGCTTAAAAAACTCACGATAGTGAAGAAAACTGAAATTACTGGTTATCTGGAACTACGAGACCTCACCCTTTTCGAAGCCTTGTTTTCCTAGACCCTATACATGACAAAAAATCAGCTTAGCAAACTGCAAAGCGTACCTCATTCAAGTTACTAGAGGTAATTTCTAGAAATATGACTTCATCTGTAAGCGCTACAACTGTTTTCAACCACTATGAGGTTGTTGCAAACTTTTTCTCAAGCTGGACGAATCCATCATGTCTGATGATAAGCTCACTGACCTGTTTTAGAATTCAAGCTTCATTTTACACTGTGCTGGGGACCTTTTCAAAATGCATATTACAGCTGAGAAAAGACGAGGTACAAAAGAGTTATCCTAGTCACTTATCTTAGCGCAAAATTCAAAATGGACTACAACGTTTAAGGCAGATCTTCAAAAGAAAGACAAAGATGTGTTCTTTCTCTTCTGAGACATTGTTGTATATGTTTGATACCTAAGTTCATGCTTTGTGGTTGATCTTCATAAGGAATTTTGCCACTTGACTGTGGTCGTATAGGTCTCATTGAATGATCGAACTGAGCTGACTTCTCTTTTGTTAATTAAATCTTTACTAGAGACAAACGATTGGAAGCTGAAAGCTAAAAAAGACGTACAACACATTAAAAAGTGGCTTGGCCTTAGTGATTCTTAATCGATTTTCAACTTAAAATAAATCGTCTTTTGGCTGTAACAAAAGTTGGCAATAGCCCCAAATTTATCTCAACCACTGCAAGGGCAATTAAGCCAAATTTATTCTCAAGCGCCCAAGTGCCAAAATTCAGGTTTCGAGAAAATCAGAAAAAAGGATACCACCTGAATCAATCTTTTGAGCCCCTTTCCAGTAGATATTCTTCAGCCGCACATACTTTTTGGGCTTAAAAGATTGAGCACACGCCGCATGACATGGTTTTTTCTGCTTTTCTCGAAACTTGGATTTTGGCACTCAGACCCTTAAGAAAAAGATCGGTTTAATTGTAACACTTCAGTGAAGACTGCTTCCTTCAGTATTCAGGTCTAGGAAAACACACCTTAGGCAGAAGAGAGAGGCACTAGGTGTCCATCATAAAATACAAGACTAGAATTTTTGGGGACAGAATTTGTCTGAATCCATGAAATTGGGAAACATTGAGAGATGGAGCTAAAATTTTGACAGTTAAAAATATTGTTCTAAATGGTGGTGAAGGCCACAGATATATATACACATACATATGATTATGGAATAATTTAAAAAAGTCTCAACATTTTTGGGAAGCTGTTCAGTTTCGATGGTAAAGCCATTCATATAATAATCCAAATAATGACTGAGCGAAATTTCAGACTTCACCCTGATTGATGAGTTTGTCAACATTGGAAGACTACTGGTTTTAAATTTAATACAATTAAAATTCAAAACAAAATTGCACCAAAAACCATTGTCTTTTCTTGAATAATTCTAATTATTTTTCCACTTTAGGTTAGAAAATTTGAGCACCAAGCATGAGGCCCCCTTAGAGAAATTCCACGCAATCTTGGATGTGGTAATAGACAAAGAACTGCTTGTAAGCTCATTGCGATAGTTTTACACATCGAAGAATAAAAAGGTGAAAGCAATACGGCAATGTTTAAAAGAAAAGAGCTTTTACATTACATCCCGATTCTTCATTCTCCTCACATATCTATTAGATGCGCTGAATAAGCTGAAATTGCGGCAATGTTTCAAAAGTTTCTAGTCACTTTATGATTGTGGAGAAATATGAATAAGAGTAACTGAACTCTTTCAGACATCATGAATGAACAGCTTCTAGAAAATAGATTGTATTCTGCTTGATGCACCTTCGTAATACATCCTCATAAAAAGCTTAGGGTCAAAAGTTTTCGATACTTACAAATTTACTTTTAAAATTCTATTAAATTCAGACAACAAAGCTAGCACCTGCAAATGAGTTCACTTCTGCTGGTTGCGCACAATACAAAAAACGGGAAGCAATAATGCTTTTTGTATTCCTATCAGTTTCTGACACGATAAAAATATATAAACAGAGACCATAGCAGTCCGCTATTTTGTTTACAATATGATAGGACAGAAGAGACAATGTGAAACAGATGTATCACCAATTAGCCATTCCTGGTTTGTTCAGTGTCATGAAGTAGATTTGACACGATGAATTCCGTTTTGCTGATGAGAAGAACACCTGTAACAAAGTGATTCAGGGAGAAAATTTTATTGCAGTTTGTTGTTTTCAATAAAGCTAATTGTGACTGAAGGGAAGAAACGAATTTTGATCCGTTCCTTTAAACCAATCTATCAACAAATATTTCATTTTTTTTTGGCATTAATCAAATCACGATAGCATGAACGGTAAGAAACTGGTTGAGTTTGATACTACAAAATGTATTAAAAGTTAAGGAGACTTGCACTTTTCTTATAATTATTTATTCAAGTCATCCCTGAAAAGATAACTTTCAGAAACCCTGAAAAATTAAATTTTCATCAAACAGAAAAATGATACATCAATAGATTTCAAAACTTGAGTTGTTCAAAGGACCTTCTCCAATGTTTCTTTCAGGGTTACACTTGCATTTTGGTTTCATAAAATTCCAATTACAGCAAAAATTTAAAGTTGCTTGGTGAACTTAAGATGTGGTGTTCAAGATTAACAACTTTTCCCCAAATGGATCATGTTAAGATGGTTAGTTACACTGATACATTTAAAGTAATGAATTATGCATTTTTATTTGAATAAGTCTGTTGACAGCAAGAGATACAGCCAAATATATATACTCGTAACAGGTAAAATAGCACAAAATCAATAAAACATTAAGAAAATTTGAGATGAAAAGGGACGTTTGCTGCCATAGTGTTTTTGAGAAAATTTCCACTGTTACTATGCTTTTTCTGGAGACGTTTCCCTCTCACTACTAGAGCAGAGTATACTTGCAACAACAAAACCATTCTCAGAAGCCCATAAATACCAACGTAAAGTTGTGGTGTAAATTAGTGTTGTAGGTATTTTCTAAACAAGTCTCCAATGTTGCCATGCTTTTACTGGAAATTCTCTCTTCTGCTTGTATGCTCAATAATTCTTGCATTTGGATGTATTTATGTTGCAAGGGCACCAGCGAGATCAAAATAAAGTATGCGCAGCTATGCATGCATGGATTTGAATGCAACATTCTTCTTTTTTTATTTGATTCATTTTCACATAGTTCTTTTCAGCATAAAGTTGTCCACTGGTAACTTTCATTGAATTTCCTGCAAGGCAGTACAGCAGGAAAATTATTTTGAGGTCTGTATTTGTCGTCAAATTCCCAGAAATTTTTTCTCTATTGCAGGAGTCTTGGGAAACACTAATCCTGCATTCCTAACCTTACAGACAGGAACATAATTAGGACAAAAAGCCTCCTCTGACATTTCTTTCCATAATTTTTAATGATCAACCCATTATTACGTTATTTAATATATTATCACCCGGAAAATATCAAAGCTATAGTTAGCAAATTTTTGAGGAGCGTTCCTCTGAACCTCAATAGCATACCTGAGCGATCTGAGGTTTGGAGAGAATATTTAAACACCCTAAAAAACTATGCAAAAGTTAGAGACTGAAAACATACCTTGTCGTTTCTCTCGCAAAGGAATTTAAGACGTTGAGCTTTCTTGTGCATGAAGACACCATCTAAATGCCCTGTCTCAACACTTCGAATTTCTATTGCTTTGTTGCCCCAGCCCATGATTTGACCAGTTCCAATGTATGCTACCGATGTAGGCATTTCTCCCCATTGTAGAACAATATTTTTGGAGACCTGATAGAAAAGATCAAGACACATGAAAAATAAAACCCTTAATTTTATGACATATTGTACAGCATGCTGAGCTGTACCAAATTTATATTCAACAATGAATCATGAAAAAAGGATGCGGCAAGGATAAGGAAAAACGATTGTTGAAATCTGATTTTTAGCAATCGGATAAGACAAGACTAAGATAAAATGGAATTAAGCAATTAATTGGTTGCAACTCTCTCGAATGTCTCATTTGCTTTGTCATGCTTTTGATGAGTCTTAAAATCGATAAAGATAGTGAGACGCCCAAGATCAATGCAACTGACTGATTGCGTTACTTTATTTTACCCCATGTTATTTTGTCACTAACCATTGTCTCGTCCGATCAACAAACATAAAATTTAAACAATCCCCCTCCTACAATAGATTCATGAGTCAAAATAAGACTTTTCGGAGGTAAGACTTTTATCCCACACCCACCTCCTCTTAAAGGTTCGACTTCCAAGATTTGAGATACAAATGATTTCATCAATCATGATTAATCAACGATTTGATCATTTTAGCAACATTTGAGGGTCGAATTGCATGAAAATCAGAGAGGCAGGAACAGGAAGGAATTTTAAACTGTATTATAATTTTTACCTCAAAAGAGGGCAAGGGTTTGGTGGGGGGGGGGGGAGAGGGGGGTGTCAATTACACAGATATTGATTTGGCCACTTGGATTCTTAGTGGCCTACAAAACTTCTGAAAAATGTCTGGATCCACCATGATAAAAAAAACAAATTTGTCTGAAAGTTTGAATAAGTGTATTTATCAAGGACAAAGCTACTGACCTTTCCGTATGTATTCACATAAACACCTTCATTATCATAACACAAAAGTAGTTGCATTCCATTGGAATTTGGAAGCGCTACGATACAGTGTGGTGTGATTGGACCTTGCGTCTAAAAAAAAAATACAAAGAACCCAAATTTAGTGCAAATGAACAAGAAAAGAGGCTGATATCAACTCTACAGATTTAAAACTTTTATATTCCTGTCCTTGAGCTTAGCATTAAAGAGGCAAATCAGACTCTCTCTTAATTATATACCAAAATAGCAATACACAATTTTGAATTAAGATTGATTGAGTATTGCTCAGCAGAAGGGATCCGCCAGTAAGAAGATGTAAGAATTTAGGAAAAAAACCAATACATCCGTTCCGGCACAATCGTACGTTGCCGTTTTTGACTCCAATTGGTCCGTCGCAAATTTCAAGTAGTGCGAAAACAAGATAAGTATCCTGCAGAAAATTGATCAAAAATAAAAATGGGCACATTGGCAAAGGGAGAAATTCACTCCATGTCTTGATATCAGCGCATATTTCAGCTTCCAGCTTCTATACACTTCAGCAAAAACATCATTTGATGCAGATAAGTCACACTAGTTTCACAACTCCTTGCAAAACTCAAAATGGCCACCATTACACTGTATAGTGGTATAGAAGTGTGTTATAACACAGTTACTCAAATGAAAACAAACAACAAAAGCACTTACACTTATTGAACTTGACTTGAAAAGCAGGAAAGAGAAAATTTGGGAAAATGGGGTTCAGTATGTTTGTTTTCAATAGAAAATCTAAGACACATGATGCCCATGACACTTGACACGTAAGGGCTAATTGAGTTTCTTGTGGAATAGTGAAAATAGAAAATGGGCTGACACATCTGCATCAAATTATTAATCTGATGTATGTAGTAAATTTCTTTTGATGCATGAATCTCAGAAATGCAAAAATTTCTTGTGCAGGTTGTAAGGTAAGGAGTGAGTTTTAGACTGTGCTAATGTGCTCGTTATGATTTTAGAATAATTTTCTATAAGTCACGACTGTTTAACTTGGTAAGATCTTTGAAATGACAATGAAGCTACAGTGCTTCCTGAGTGAGCATCCACAAATGCACAGATGATAGCTCTCCCTTTTAACTGTGCATAAATATGTCGGTACATAATTAGAATGTATTTTCCACTTTCTTGAAAGATATCTGATTGAAAAATGCTCTGAGAGAAGAGTAAAACTATGCATGAGTTTGTCGTTGAGCATGGCTTATTGGCTTGTGTCGCTCTTTCTGGTAGTGTTGATTCTTTTGAGATTAGAGGGAGCTCGGTTGATTTAAAGGTACTTTCACAATTATTTGGAAAGTGACTTACATGTTTAGGAAGATAAATATCATAAACAGATGCAGAGTCCAAATCGACGGCGTGAAATCCATCGGCAGAGCCATAGATGACTTTTAGTCTAGTGCCTTCTTCTACGGTCAGATCAACTAATAGTGGCCTGTGAGCTAGTTCTCCAAATGACTAGAAAAAAGAAAAAATTTAATAGCATGAATAGATTAAAAAGAAAAGTGTGTATTTTCAGCCAAAAATTCTTCTCTCATGGCTTCATTCTCATATTGCACACTATATAAGGGGATGGTTCAGCATCTTCAATGTGTCGCATTCTCTCACAAAATTACAAGGAAGTACAATACAAAGGATTCAAGGGTTGTCAAAAAATACCAATTCTGCATTGCCTGATTTAAAACTCTTTATCTTCATTCTCTAAATTGAAGAGAAACTTTACGCCTCTATTCTTCGCGGCAGAAATTGTGATGAATCTTGAAAACGTCCCTCTTTCTGGTACCTTGCATTGAAGAACCAAAGAAAATGTACAGACCACAGAAAAGAGAAGAACACATGAATTAAATTTTAAATAAAACTATTATGCAAAAGGTTAAAATTAACTCATTTGAAAAAATGTGATGGCTGCCGAAAATGAGACGATGAAGTGTTTTTACTCTTTATTAATTTGAAGTAATGGCATTGAGCTATTTCAAAAGGGCTATCCAAAAAGTGAGCTCCCCGATTTTATATTTTCTAAGCTATGTAAGGTAAATCAAATTAATAAGAATAATTGCAGCAAGCATATTTTCAGCCTTAAGACAAGCCCAAGATTATCAAAATCCATTGGGAGATTTGTGAGAGAACTTTAATTTACTGAGATCATCTAACATTGCCACTTCCCCATCTCCTGGCGTCCTATTGGATTGCACCGAAGTTTCCCAATCTTGACCTTACAAACGACGAGTGCTAAAATAGTGGCGTGACATCTGTGTAAGCAAGGGGAGCATTGTATCCCTTACTTTACTCGGCAAAGTGAATGAAAGATATATATGATTCATTATTGAAAACTTTAAACTTTCAGATTACCAAAATGGGAGAAAGAATGAATAGAGTACAATCTTCCTTCCCTACACATCTTCCCTCAAGGTTAGCACTGATGTTTCACTGTGTGTAATATCCTTCCTCACAGCCTTACAGCCTTCAGTCCAAAGCAAACTGAAGATGTAGTGAAGATGTAGTTGGGGAGTAACTCACAAGCTTAGAAAAAGCGAGAATTGCCTTAGAAAATTTGAGGGCAAAGAAAATTTTGCACCCTTAGTAAGAGAGACAAAAATTGTCTGCCCGTGCTGAGAGAAGCATATGAATTTGATGAAACTACAAAACTTCAGTCACATGAGTGGTTGCATTGTATAAACCAAGATCAGGTTGCCGCTAATTTTTTTATTGGCTCAAGTTTTCATTCACTACATAATCTTGACCTGAGGCGACTTTAATTGTCTCATTTAAATTACAATTTGATTGAAAAAAAGGAGTTATTTTACTATTGTTTGCTAGGCTATTGTATTTCTAGGTATACTTGCACTGTAATTTTTTAGTTTGTTAAAGGTTGGGTCTTATTATCAAGTTACCTCATAAGTTACCGCACATGTCTTCATACTTATTTTTCTCCTTTGTAGATTATGGTTGTGAAGGCTCATGTCCGTTAATTTCTTAATAGATATAAGTAAAAAGGTGCTTACCTTGAAGGCCATAAATTTGTGATACGGTTTGGGCGCCCATGCATAAATTTCAATACTATCCTTGAGAGCAATGACCAGAAATTTGATCCTTTCATACTTGACTATTTTAAAATGCACAGCACCTTGAAGATCACCAACATTTATCCACCCATTTCTACGCTCCACTTGCTGTAACAGATGAAGCAAGAAAGTTTAGCAGAACATTCCGATTAAGAAATCAAGGCTGCTCATTATTGCAAAATAACTATGAGCCTTCTTTTTTGATAGACCGGAAACTTATACAGGATTGAAATGATGAGAGAAAGAAGATATTACTTCCTTTCTGTTGATTATCAAAACATAATGATAAAAAATAATAAATTTTTCGCCAATTTGAGGTGTCCGAGAAAAAGCATACATAGAATTCAGCACTTGAAATTCAATTCATCATTTTCAAAAAGATGTGTTTTATTCTAGACTTTAGATAAGGCTCTCATGAAATTTCAGGGTCAATCTATAGCGACAACAATCTTCCACTTTTGTCTGTGCTTTTAGATACTGTATCATACACATGATACTACATGGGCCACATTAACCCTTTATTGCATAGCGTTGCATGAAAGCAACAAATGGTTTTCAGCTTTATTTCTGTGCTGAAGTATTAAATTGAATCGAAGCAAGAAATGAGTTTTGAGGAACATTTTAAGTCAGATCTCTTTACTTTAAAAAAACCCATAAAAATCGATTCTAACCGACTCTAGTGTCGAAAACATACTGTACAATGTGGATTTTCCCTCCAAAATCAACGAGTAGCTCATGCAACAAAGGGTTAAATAGAAGAACTAGGATGGTCCTTACTTTAGACTATTCTGAAATTTAAAAAAGACACTAGTTCAACGGGCAATTTTTGGTAAATCATAAACAGGAAAAAAATTCTTTTTGAAAAAAAAAAAAATAAAGATTGTGCTATCCGCCCTTCCTTGGAAGTTCAGGCATCACCCGAGCGAAATTGGGCAGAAAGTTTCGTTTGAGCCAAAGCTTGGGCATGAACTAAAGGTCACCGTAGCTTTGAAAATTCGACATTGGTGCACATATTTATAAGTATTTCCTATTAGTGTTGGTGCTTTTCCTATCTGGCGCTCGGAAGCGTTGCATTATTTTATTCTTGTTACTTCTTAACTACAGTATTTTCAGTGATACCTTCCTGTTGTCCGAGGTGCTGACTAGCCTTCAGGCAAGTAACATCTTCTTCCTCAGCCCCTCCCTCCCCCCCAATTCAAAATGTCTGTCTATATTCTCTGACAACTTGCAGAATAAACCGTTTTTACTCAATATTTTTGCTTGAGGTACTGATGTCTTCCTCTGATAATAATTAATGCCATTAATTTGATTAATTTTTATTCTGTTAATTTCATGATAATTTTATGCTTCTTTATCAATTTTCTCACCAAGTTAAGTGTATTAAGAACATACATTATTACAACAACACATACAGCTAACCTAACTTCAAACATAAAGTCAACAATTCCAACAGCAGCGGTCTGGTGACTATTGAGTAGATGCTGCTGCTATCACTTTTCCTTTATGACAAGATCATGGTCACAAACGATTAACAGTTCCTTTCTATCACACTTTCTGGTTCCTTTCCCTGTAGATGGCTTCAAATGTACTTAGAAAAAGAGAAAAACTTACGCCTTCTGTGCGAAGAATTTTTGACTTCAACCAAGAGAGATAGTAGACACGGACTCTATTTTTATTGCCTGAAACAGTGACAAGAATGTTCTGTCCTTCAAGAACTTCCATTTGCTGGAAGCGGCGTCGAGAGATGAGCTGATACACTTTGCCTTGACCACTACGATCTAGTAACACTAATCCATTTTCAGTGCCTATTAGAAGGTTCACGCCTGAAAGATGAGAGATGCTTTATTAATTACCTAAGAGCACAATTGGTGCTCCAATTGGAGCACAACCTTCAATGAGGTTTTTTTTTTTTTTATTATTTTGGGATTGATTTTATAAAAAGAGAACTAACGAAAATGTTCTCGAACAGATTAATAAGATTCACAAAGGATTTCAACAAGGACTTTTGGCTGGATTTTTTGAGATTTTTCTGAGAAAATTAGAGCATGAGTGAAGGTATGCAATACAGCAATTAGATTAAACATATTTCGACTTTGACTATCAATATGAAAATACATAAAATAAAATTTCTTGAATATGATATACTTGGCGAAAGAAAGGAAAGGGGTCTTGAGGATTTCAAGTCAGAACTCACCCCAGAGTGCAGCGCATAGAATCTCACTATTAAAACGCTTCTTATATTTCCGGATTTCAGGTGTGTCTGAGCTTATGTCGTGTGAGGTAGGCGTTACATTGACGTTGACGTGGGACTCGCGCCGGCTGGCGGCACTTGCCCCTGAGCCGGCTCCAAAGCCGAAAGTAAGGAATGAACGTTGCTTCTGTTGGAAAAGAAGAGCGGAGGGGATCGATGACACAGCCGCACGATACTGCAAACAAATTGATTTATAAAAATTAGCTTCTTTTCAAAACTTCAGCAATTGTTTCATAAGTCAATGAATTTTAACCAAGATGCGAATTAGTTGTAAATTAAGTGCAAGAAATTTGCTGTTTACATCAATTCTTTTGTACTGATAAGTTCAATTTAGAGGGGAAAAGTAAGTCAACAATGACACTGGCACAATGTACTGAGGCAGATCCTGCATTTATGAGTCTTGTTCATTAAAAGTTAAGGAATTTATCATTTTTAATATTACTCTGCTACCAGCACTGCAAAAGCTTATCTACAATGAGACATTCTAATCGAAGATACATTTCTCATTCTCTCTTTTTCCCTCCTTCCCTTCTCCACTGTTCCCAAGTTGAAAAATTTTTAAACTCTTCGAACACAACAACCAACACCACCGATCGTTGCTGGAATTAATAAATTTCACATTCTGACAGGATTACCAAACCTACACTCTTCTGACACTGCAAGTAGCTCTATCTACAGGCCTACACCAACACCAGCTGCTAAGGTTTATACTGTTTTCAGACTAAGAAAACCATTTAGCAGTTGATTAGGAATGTGAGGAGCTTAATGATTTTTTCGAGGAACTAACATCACCAAGAAGTCAATGATTTTGAATGAATAGCATCAAATGACATATTACATCTTACTATCACTGGCTGATATTTTAAGGAGCTAGACTTGCAGTTAAAGCATGAATAAAAGCAACTTTTCGCAATGAATATGCAATTTTCAAAAATTGTTCAGTGGAATTCACCAGCAATCGGTCTATGAACCAAAATCAGTGATGAGAGTTGAAGGTAGGTTATTGCTGTTACCTAGGTGTTACTCAACAACTAGATTGGTTTTACACTGACTTCACTGTGGGAGTTAAATTAAAAAAAAAATGGAAACTGCTACCACCAAAATAAATTAATGGCTGTGACTGTGAATTTGAATAAAGGGATTCTGTTTTAGTGATACAGGTAGGTAAAATCGATTGCACTTAATTAGGAAAATTTGCTTTCAGACTGATGAAACACAAAGGGTGGAAACAAAATTAGGGTCCGATACTTACAAGAATGCGTTGGTAAGTGTAAGAAATGCATCAACAAAAAGCATTGGAACGATGTAATATTTACAGATGGTGGGTGAAACAGAAATGTTTATCAAGCAACACAAACATGGAACAAATGCAAACAAAAACGTGTAAGTAAAGTGTGATTTCATTGAAAATACTTTGATTTTAAAGGGGTTGTGTACTACAAAGATATCCATCAATTAGGTGGAGCGTACAATATAATTTGCCCAGGAATAAACGGACAAGGTGCCTTTTTCAGAATTTTCACATTTGCAATCTCTGATCAACTGTACATACTAACATTCTGAAAGGAGCAATTAGACCTACACTTTCAGGGACCAATTTTCAATGAATTTTTAATGCGTGTGCATATAGAGTTATGTTTTGGAGAGTTCTTTTTTCTTCAGCAAGACAAACTTAGGTCAGATCTCATAATCCTTTGAATGGTTTAGGCACAGGATACTGGAAGGAATAAACTTCCATACTGACACAGGATAAAACCAGCTAGCTCCGTTTGAAGGTGTTTCATGCTCCATCTAACTGTAGAATATTTTTGGTGTAAGGTTATGACATTATCGATTTGCTTAAATATATAGCTGCGTTCACATGTATTAAGCCTGCGGTAAATCACTTGTTTCTTTGCAAGGGGTGGGATCACCCTTCACACATTCTTCCAAAAGAGAAATGGTGTATCAAACCTTTCATGGGCTCTCTGTGACAAGTGAGGAGTTAGAGTAAGATTTCTAAGATATGCCTTTGAACAGTTGAAATATTTAATTTGAAATTTTCAGAGTTTCTAATTCCTAACTTATTTGAAAGAAGGAAAAAGTGCCCTGGAGGACATAGTATTTAAATTGCTGTCCAATTTTGAATTACTTGTGATATTGCATTGAATGTTAGTGCTTTGAAATAAATCTGGTGATTTAGCTGATGGCAAGGCGTCTTCGTAAAGCAAAAATTATGGGTTTATTTGTCTATCCATTGGCAAAAATAAGTTTCCAAACAATTTTCGATGCTATTGATGCACCTTAAAAAACCTTCAAATTTCCTTCCTACTAAAAATTCAACATTCTTTTTTCCTCGTTTGGTGATAGATTTGATACTCCAGTTTCATGAGGAAAACAAAAAAAATTGAAGTTGACAGCAATGCTGCAAAGAAAAGATAGTGCTGCTTACTGTGCAGCAAAAGCACCCAAAAATTAAAATAACAGACAAAAGATGAGCAGTTCAATCTTTAGAGGTAAAAGAGGGACAATTTTCAAAAAGCGCCAACCCACAGAATTTCATCCTTGCACATAATAAAGCCCAAGACCACATATTCCCTTGTTCCTGGATGACAGTCAGGTATATTAATGAAAAAGAAATCAATCAATGCCGGATTTTTAAACAGACTGAGTTCTTTCAAAGAAATTGGTTCACTTGTGAACTACATCAAATTTTTCAATCATATTACAGACATTGGATGATTTTGTAATAATAATGTAGACAGAACCGATTTTGGAATTTTCTATTTTTTGGAGAGATTGATCTTTCAAGCTTACCATGGTTAAAGAGCATTCAATTTATTGTTAAAGAAAGGAAAAAAAAACTTTGAGCTCATGAGGACAACCTTGTCCCTTGAGTTACTAGTTAATGAACCATTTAAACCGATTAACCATTCCACCAGTACGGCACACGGCACAGCCTCCACCTATCTTGTGACAAGCTAAAACTATGAAATTACTTGTCAATAATGGATAATTTCCAAAAAATCTAATGACTGAATGAGTGACTTCTTTCTTGATTCATTGATATTTAATATCGCTTATTTCGTCACAGGTTTAATTCTTCTGTTTTGATACTGTATAATGAAAATTTTACCAACATAAAATTGTATCTTTGAAATTGGAGATGAAAAGATAATTGAGTTTTCCTTTCATTAAGAGCTATGATGATTGATCAAGCTTTCATATTATTATTCTCACCAAAATGTCTTAAAATACTACTAATAATTGGTTTAGCACTAAGCTTACAGATCATTCAAAACATACAAAAGATGGCAAAGAAGTAATTGAGCTGAGAGAAAGATTTTGGCCAAATTAAGAAGAATCTTGAGGTTAACACCTTTACAAAGGCTTTATCAGGAAGTTTACATAAAGTTTCCAAAGAAGAAGCCTACAAAAAGGTGCTAACTTCAAGGTTCTTTTTAACAGTACTTTTTGGTGGCCTTTGATATTTTAGACTCAAATTGTCATTGTGAGGAAAAAGAACAGTAAAACATGATCTAGTAATCAAATTACTGGATAGACAACGCAATGACGGAAAAGAGATCTAAAAGTAAGGGTGTTCAATTACAGATAGACTTCTTGCCCAAAAATATTTGTAGTCGATAATTACTGACACATGAAAACAAGGAATTTTGCAGAGGCAACAGGTCAGAGACTCCGCATTTCGTTCAATACAAAGGCATCCGCAGACATGAATAGCTGGTCAATTTACTGTAAGTAAACGATGGCTAAGGAACAATACCACTTAACTGAAATTTTGGCGAAAATGACTTAGTGACTTTGCTGCACTCTAGTACAAAATATGCGAGCTAACATTTTTAGTTTTTTCCAATTCCGCATACGAGCGCTGTAATGATGCTGTAATTTATAAGATATTGCAAACATAACCTCAAAATTACTAAAGTGGCGAAGCTTTTCCTATGTCCTGTAAAATAATCAGTCTTATGCAGATAGGCGGTTTTGTTCCGTAGCCATTGTAAAATAGGTTTTAACTTTTGGAAACCCATGTGTTATCAATTATAGAAGATGAGAGAACTTTGAGGAATTCATAAAAAAGGACAGTCACTTGGATCATGCGGTTGGATTCATCCTTGTCAGGATAGGAATAGGAAGGATTTTGGCAAACTAAAGTCCTCCTCTCTTTTCAATGAAGGCATAGAAAATATTTGAAATGAGGATACAAAAACCATCACATTTACGAAACTAGCAGAAGACCATGAGAAAAGGAATCTTGACTTCTGTAGGAAATTTTTTCAGATTTATTTTTTTTTTCAGGGCAAAAATTGGAGTTAGAGCTACAAACATCAAATTCCAGTTTAAGACAACAAGTAAAACGTTTACTCAATATTCTCTTGTAAAATGCTCAACATTTTAAGCAGAAATTTGCCCTGGAAATGACACTGAAAGCATTTGACTAATGATGCGTGAAAAAGCTAATTTCTCTGATTGGCACTGTAAGTATAGGGTTTATCAATACAAGACTTCAAAATTTCCCCCGGAATATCAACGTTATGAATTTCTGGATAATTTTGAACTTTGAAACAGAGGCATTATTGACTTTTGGCAGTCATACTATCATCTCAATTTTCATGTTTTAAAAGTTAGAGAGACTCTGTTCTCATGGTTGGTTAAAGTTTTAATGACCCTTCATAATGGCACGAGGAAAAAATTGTTAGAATGAAAGACAATTTATAAAAAATTACCTCTTCACTAGTTGACTTGTCTTGACGCGATCCAGCTCCAGGACTTGAAGTCTGTAGAAGAAAGAAAGAAAAGTGAGTAAAATAAAATTGAGAAGAGAAGCGGAATACAAGAAAAAAGAAACTTATTAGTTAGTTAGCCTCATAAAATATTCAACTCTTCCTAGGAAAAAAATTCAAAGTTCTTGAAGTCAGGCAGTGTAGGAACCATTCTAATTTTGCCTTGAGTTGTTTCCTCGTAGGATTCCAATCTGCTAATGCTAATAATTCTGTCAGAGGTAAACAAAAATCACAGTATTTCTTCGTTATTTTTGAAGGTGTCCGCACTTTTTAATTCATAATTGCAGGTATTTTACGGACTGACAGTAAGTAATTGCTGTACTAAAACATTAAAAATGTTTCCTTGATATTTGCATGTATGAGCAGAGAAAAAGGGTGGTCATTACTTTTAGGTGGGTTTTTACTGAAATTATTGAGTCTTCTCATGATGCCATGAAAATACTGACTTTTGAGAACTGTTCACCTCCTCACTTGCCACAACTTCAGTCGCAAGGGGTTCACAAAATGCCTGACGCTCTAGAGCGGAAGGGGTTGAGGAGAGCGTTATGCCATTTTATTTATACATGTCAAAGGATAGGGGCCTAGTTCCAAAAGTGTTACAAAGGGAGAGGGGACTCAAAAAATCCAAAATTTAGCATTGCGTGATACGTATATGAACGGCTCTAAACTGTCACTCTCTCAGAGAGGCCCCTGTTAAACTGAACGACTTGCAAGATATCAGGATGAACTTGTTTCAACTTAAGATCTTAAAAGGAGACAAAAGCATTGTGACAAGTTAGCTTAATATCAGTCGCTTCAAATTAAAACCAAATTAACACTAGCCATCTACCGATAACAAAGGCAAATGTAGAGAAGAGTTGTAGTGAATTATCTGTAAACATTCCAAAACTGAAATGAAAAAGATGCAAAAAAATTATGATGAATAGTACCTGAGTTAAAAGATCGGGTAAAACAGAGCTCGTGCGAGAGGAGTTGCCACCAGAAAAGTCGTGACTGAAGTCGTTCCGCCGGTCTTCACGATTCTATAAAATTTTAACAGAAAAATTTTAAGATACTTTTTAAGCAAGGATACAGAGTAAAATTGAAGACTCAATGCTGGGATTTGGATGATCCGTGGGGAAAATTCAGATCTTTCTTTCGATTTGTTACCTGCATCTCTAATCTTGCAGAGAAAAATGACAGTTTCTACCGTTTTCCAACAGAAACCAGGGTGAGGCATTTTATCTAGTATCATCAAAGAGGTGCTTTTATCAGATTACATGAGTAAAATTGTGAAGATTGAAAATCCCAGACCCTGCAGTTTTGTCAATTTCCATGTCACTGATTAAGGTGCTCTACATGATTGAATGGCAATTCCAAATTGGCCCTTGAATCAAAGAGATGATCTAAATAAAAATACCAAAAAAAAAAATCCTCGCTCTCATTCTCCTTTGTTTTTTCAACCCATAATTTCCCAGAAAAGATCCATTTTCCAGTAGTAATCAAGTAAAAAATAAATAATGCAGATGATCAACGATGTTGTAAAATTTTAAAATTTAAGGAACAAAATGCTTACAGAGCATTTCAAATTTGTATACGGCTCATGTGTTGACACGCAGATGAATTTGAATTCTCTGATATTGAATAAAGCGGTGCTGACTACACTGGTCAACACGGATTGATTTACCGTAAAATTCATAATTAATTTTCAGCAGATTTTAGTGCTGATTCCGGAAATGACCTCCGTTTTTCTAATTCACTTCGGTTTTCGCTGGCAAAATCGGTAGTTCTTGTAAAAATCGAGCTATACCAGAGAAAATTCCATTTTCCGGGATATCCGTGTATAATTGAGAAAAATCAAGGTCATTTTCGAATCCAGCAGCCAAAGATACACGGCAAATAAAGTATTACTTCCCTATCAAGCATTCGCCTCTGTTTCTAATATCAAGGTTTTTCCGGCAAAATGCCCTGCTCTGCCCATTCAAAAGTCATTCAATTGTTTGGTGTCAGAAAAGAGGGAGAAAACTTTTTTCTGGTGTCTAAAGGGATTATTCCCACTTAATGTTCGCCGCTGAAGCTGAAAGGAACCTTAATTTTTTTCCAAAACCCTCGGAAAGTCAAGTTTCAAAAAGTGGGGATTTTCTCTAGCTGAAAAAATGCAATTTAAAGGAAATTCAATAAACCGAAAAAGATGCTAGAAAAAAAAAGCTAAGGTCATTTTCGGTTTCAGCGGCAAAAATTGGGTCGGAGAGATTCCACTGGACACCTGAAGGAAATTTCTTCTCCTCCTTTCTGATGCAAAACCTATATGGTTGGTAGGAGATACTCAACCAAAAAAATCTAACTCCTGAAGACAGATTGATTTGATAGGCATGCAGTCTATTAGGCCTCAAGTATTTTTTGTTGTTGAATCAGAAGATGACATTTATTTTTCTCTATCAAGCACAAATACCCCGAAAAATTCGGTTTACTCTAGAGAAGCTAGATTTTTCCAGAAAATTCCAATTTCGAGAAACCCGAACTGATCCAGGACAACAGAGGTCATTTATGGAATCAGCGCTATAATCCACGCAAGATCAATAACCAAATTCTTGAAAAATCTACGAAAGGTAACTGTTGCTTTTAAAATTATACTTGGTAATTACTCTTGCTTGGTAAAAGTATTCTTTGAGAGAGGGAGAAAAACAGAGTACAATTTTCTGAGGCCTGTGGTTGGAGGTTCTCTTTTTGATACCCAATACAACTTGTATTTGCAGATGATCCTAGTAAAGAATTTTCACTTAACGCTGGTAGCTCATTGGGTTTGTGGTACATTGAATTAATCAAATTAATATGTTAAATAACTCCAAAATTCTCTGTTTCTCCATCGAAATCTAATTGCAATAAAAAAAAATTCTAGAAATGCAAATTTGAGTTGATCGACAAGATTTGAATAGTATTAAAAAAGTTCAGGTAAGAATCAAGAGAGCACGATTCAATCGAGAAAAGCTGACTCCTATCAAACTTAAAATAAAATTAATAATGAAGACAACAAAAAAACACTAAAGCTGCAAAATTAGGTCAGACAAAATTGAAAAAGTTACAAAAACTTTAAGATAAAATCAGAGGAGCCCGATTCAGCTGAAAGGAACCGACCATGCCTTAAACTTTGCAGCAAACTGAAGAAGAAATTTAATCCAACTATTTCAACTTGCACTTGTAATTCAATGGATTTGATGTTATATTCTATTGCATTAAGTGGGAATTAATTCCACCAGAGAATTAATTATTCAATTGTCGATAAAGGTCTAGGTCGGTTCCTATCTGATGAACTGTAAAGTTAGCACTGCTTCAAAATAGAAAGCTTCACAAATATTATGCAACACAAGCTTTTGGGGGAGAACATGAATGCACACAAAATGCAACAGATCAAGTACAAAAAACATTTAACTATAAGCACACACATAAGAGAAAGAAAGCTCATAAAACAAAGGAATGACGGACAATTACTTTAACAAGCAAGTTACTGACTTAGAAAAATGGTACTAGAAGAAACGTAATTCAGCTAATGTTTCAAACAACTCTTCATAGTATATTGTGGACTGAGAGTTTTATATAAATATATCAAAATTGACCTTTCCTTTAGATTAACACCAATGACACGTACTAAGACGCCTTACTTTGCAAATAATGAAACGAAATATAAAAATCTACGTTAGGCAGATGAAAGTGCAAAAAAAAAGATTCATTGTTGTGTAGGAGACCGAAGAGAGACATTAATAGGTAATCTTGGTGCTCGGGAATTTAATAGAAGGAAAAAAGACCCTATTCTTTACATTTTTGACCTGAATTTCTCAAACTAGATACATCACTATTTTGGAGCTGAATTTATTTTCCATTTGTTAACAAGTGAAATTTTCAATAAAAATCTTACAGATTGGAGAAAAGAAATGTTGTCTGACCTTCAGAGAGGTAATGCCTTCCAGTTCGAGATGAAATGTTTTACTCCAAATCTAAAATGTCTACGGGGAAAACCCTCCAAGGGTGCCATTGGTTACAAGAACAAAGCAGTATCGGGAAGTTTTTTTTAAAAAAAATATTTCTTTTCAAACTTCTATTAGTTTTCCAGTAGACATACCACAAGGTACTGCCAAGACACTTCTAATGGATTGAAAAATATACTAATTGTAAGTTGTCATACGTTTAGAGACAGTTACCCACAAGTCATTACAGCATGATACAAAGTTCAAAGTTAATGAATCAATTGCCAAAAACTACGAGAAACAGAAAACTTTAATGTGTTGGATATGTTATAGTCGTATGAATTCTTGTCGTACATTACCTTAACTTCTATGTTTTAGGCTCAAGTTGCTTCGTCAAAATATTTGTTATTTGTAAATATCCAATACATTAAGCTTTTTCTGTACAAAACACAATATACTCTTGATAGCACTTGAAAGGTCATATAGATACTTAAAATGTAAACCTAAACTGCTACTAAAATCAATGCAACTAATAGATGAAAACTAATCCATGCAACAACTTGATTTGTTCAACTGATAAAAGTGTTCACCCCTCAAAATTGTCATGCAGAATCTGTTTTCTATTGAAAACTGAAAAATGCATAACAGCGTAATTTGCAAATGGAGTCCAAAAGCCTCCAAACAATCTAAAAGGGAGAGATAATGATGGGTAACAAGTCAACTCATCTATGAGAATCTACAATAACGATCTAAAATGTACCTATAGCTACACATAGCATACTTTATTGATCATCTTGAATGTAAATGTATCTGCGGCACCTCATCCGAAACTGGCTGGAGTAACATGAATCTTGCTGAGATGGACTGTATCCTTAAAAGTATCAAAGAAAAGGTGCTTTCGACCTGAGACCATATCTGAGGTAAAAGCTTCTTTGGACAAAGGTAAATAATTAAATATTTGCTGTTAGTGTCTTATGGTACACCTAAGTTACATCATTTAATGCTTGTTTGCAGCAATTCTGACCAGGAGCAGTTTTTGCAAATACAGGAATTAAGACTGTAATGGAACTAGGACGCCTCATTGAGTCGTTGAACATTCAAATGGTTAAAGTACAGGCAAAACAAAATCTGTCATCGAGTAGTGACCCTGTAACTTTGTCCAACAATCCTTCAAGTTATGTTAAGTCCTGCTTTCTCGACAAAAAGAATGGCTAGCCGCAAATCAAAACGCTATGGAGGAAGCATTCATATAACAAATAGAGGCATGCAAGTTGAGTAATTATTCTTGCAACACTAAACATTGGAATTCACTGCCATGCTCTCATCACAACACATCAGAAAATAGAAAACAAAAGCTCTGAAACTTAAAGCCATTTCTATAGACAGATTCCGAGGCAATTTGATTCATGCAAAGAATAGTACATATTTGCAAAGCAATTGGAACTATATTCAACTGGTTTTATACAGTTGAAATTTTTGATCACTCCCAAACCACAGATCCCCGCGGTCAACTCCTGCGAAAAATGATGAATGAGGGGCCGAGTCAAGCAAATAACTCATGGACAACTAAACACAGTAAGAATTAAACCATCATGCGTGTCTCCTCATCAAAATTTTGAGATATACGAGATATTTTCTAGTAAGCGTGATGATTGAATCTAAACTTAAGAAATAACTCTAACGCCTCACTTTCAAGTTAAAATTGGAATTTTTTAATCTTTCCACCATGTTCTCCGATACATTTTAAGGAAGCTATAATGCTAGATGTCTATCCTTCTTTAGTTGTCCATTGATTAAGGTTTAACCTTTAAGTATATTGGCTCATTTAGACAACCTCGCCTTGGCATATCACTGTGCAAAAAGCCTGAGCGAAACGATCCTTAGACAATGAATAGAGAAAGGCAATTGCCTCTCCTCTTTAACCATCACTTTTCATAGTGTGAATTTAAAAAAAAAGCGACTCAACCAAAAATAGCATGTGAGGATTTCGCTCTACACATAAAAAGATCTATGGCAGAGAAAATGGTTCCAGAGGTCCTAGTGTAGCAATGAAACATCACCTTGGACTTAAAACATGCATCAAATCTGCAACCATTTGGCTTTTCTTGTGTTTTCAGCTGTATATGAGCTCTGGTATGGATTTCATTAAGTCGAATCAAAAAACAGGATAAAGAAACGAAGATAGCAGGTGGACAAATGGCAGCAAAAATTAGAAGTTTGATGATTTACAAAAATATTAAAAATTTATTGGATCTGAGATTGTTTAGACTGTCGAACCACTTTTCTCATTGAGAGACATCTACTAATGAGGAACAGTCAGTCAATGATAGATTTTCAGATACTCACACTTGGTATCAATCAGTTAATGAAAGATACAGACAACAACGAAGGATGATAAGAGAGACTTTCAAGAAAAAGCAGTACAGCGGGAAAATGTACAATTGGAAGATTAACTCCACTGAACTTTGACTGAAGGCGTTTACAAAAAGATTTCCTGTTTTCAGGACCACCATGAGTAGAAGGAAAACTAACTTTATCTGAGATCCTTGCTTGTTACCGAGCAAAAGTAGGTGTATCATACCAAGTCACCATCCCAACTTTATTTATTGGTTCGTTATAGTGACTTAAAACGAGTTTAGAACAAAAAATGTGCAAAAATCAAGACTACAAGTTCAAATCAAATTTACGTTTGCTGCCATGGATTCCCGCGCTTATTTACACACTCACACAAACGCAGAGCGCCAGGGCTGCATCACTTCTCCCCCGTGTAAGTAGATACGAGTGCTCCGTCTTCATGTCTTTGGTTTAAGCAGATGTGACGAATTTAAGTGATGGCTTTTTAAAATTTTGTATCGAAGACTACATACAAATTGAAAAGTCCAAAAATCAACATGTACCCAAAACTAATGTCTATTGTTTTTTTTTTCAAAAATGCTAACACCCTGTATTCTAGCTTCTACCTTCAAGCTCACATTTTTTTAGGTTAGTAAAAGGCAAACCTTTATTAGAGATCAAGTTTTGCAGCAAAAAAAGCAAAGATTAGAGATGAACCACATGAAGGAAAAGTACTACCAATCTTGTGGTTGTTTTCTGTAAACATTGAGCCAATATGGTAAATGCCATTATCTTCAGCAAAAGCTCTTCAAGCAAATACTGATGAAAGTTCTTAAAAAAGTGCTAATAAATTTCTCGTTCAGACATTTTACTTAGGTTCAAACAGAAAGATGCTTGACATCTCCCATAGTGAAGTAGCTTCCAGAATAAGATCTTAAAAACTGCGAGTCACACAAATTTTTACTGTCCTGATTTTATGGGGGGGGGGGGGGATTATTGTATCACAAATACTCAAAAAACGTTGAACTTTGCTCATTGGCCAATTACTTGATTGCGTGTAAATCAAGTGAGTGGTGGCATTGAATGCAATTATGTTTTGACTTTCATGGTCAAATTACACTTCACTTTTTGCACACAGATGAGGCCTACTGTGTTTAGTAAATATTATTTAGAGAAGTAGAAGTTAGTTGAGGTAAGCAACATGATAACACCGTAATGAGATAGGAAAGAGCAAAGGATTTTGAACAAAATAAACAAAGATAAATGGAGGATAGAAAAACCAAAATGAGAAAAAACCAAGGACGGAAAAGAAATAATGAGAAAGTGTGAAAGTCTAACCTGGGAAATATTTAGAGTGGAGGCAGAAGAGAGGGACAGTGAGTCGTTTCGGGACAATGACACTGCGTTTGCTTGGTTGCGCATACGCTCTGCCTCCCGATTGAACCTTGACTCAAAGTCTAACTGCCGCTCAGTCAAATTATTCCTCAACTCTTGCCGACTGCGTTGCACGACTATTGCACCGTCCGTCCTTTCACGGCGCGGACGCATCGGCTTCCATTCAATCGAGTCATTCTTCGGGAAGTTACTTGCACTAGCGTTTGAAAATGAGGATGCTTCATTCCTACTTCTAAAACTAGCCGTGCTAGAGCCCCTCGCATTTTCATCTATGTGCGGTGAAAGTACATTTTTGGTTTCTAAGAAGACAGCCGAGTGACGTACAGACGGCACAAAGAAGTCGGAACGTTCTCGGCGAATTCTATGAGCGGTAACATCTGAGCCATTTCTTTTGTGACTAACTGCTTGGCGCTCCTCTCCTCTTTTCTGCAGCTCTCTGTCCAGGATTCCCTTCAGGTCTCTTTGTCTACTAGCAACTAACAATTCCTTCTTCTTCTTGTCATCCGTGGAAGTTTTCTTCTTTTTCAACTCAGAACTTTGGAGGAATGATGATCCATTTAAAATTTTTGCCATTCCATACTCTTCCAGCAGCTCTAGGTCGGAATCAGAGGTGTTCTTTTTGGCATGTTCCTGCATCTATCCATTTAGTTATTCATGATTGAAGGGGAATTAAGATCCGATTAAAATTGTTGAGGAAATAAACCAAAGTAAACAGAAAACAGAAAAAAAAAGTAAAAATAAAATGGTGAAAAGAAGAAAATAATAATATAATTGAGGCCAGTGAATCGATATTTATTGAGGCAAGATGAATAAGAGAGTGGTGCAAGAGAATAGCGTTTTGTATGTATTGATCGCAACAAATGGGAAGAGAGCTGAAATAATTTGGAAAATCAAACAGGTAGATAAATTGAATACTGCTGTATCTGTATGCTTTTAATGCATATTTTTCAGAAAATAGACTCTGAAAATTTTTGAAATAATATTACAGTTCTTTTATTCCAAAATTTTGATAACTAACTTGATGAGTCACTGGCCATACGGATACTTTTGTCACTAGTTCCTTCATTTTTATTTCATTATTCCTAAATAAGCTAAAGAAGATCATTCTAAATCGGCAATTTCCTTCGACTCTCTTCTTTATAGACGTTGTCCCCTACCGTTCCCACTAAAGGGAAGCGAAAGACCTCCCCCCTTTTGCATGGCAGGATTGTTATGTTGAAAACTTCAAAATTGCACAGCAGGCTCAGAAATTGAGGTATCAAGTTGCAATTGGGGCTGAAATAATGCCACAAAATCGTTCTATGATAACCTACTCAGTTTTTGGGTGCTCTATAAATTCTTAATTTGCCTTTTTGCTATTTCCCCAATTTTCCAATTTCTAAAATTTTGTAAACACAGAAATCTTGCAGAATTCAAAACATAAAGTCCTCTTACTTCCACTCCTTAAAATTATTAAGCCCACAATTTTTCAACTGAGCCTCAACTATATTGTTAAATTACAAAGCAAAATTAAAATGGGTAAAACTCTTATACAGTTACGATGGTATAGAGACTAATGTAATTTCTGTTGGAATATAAAAGGCTTTCTCTGAAAAGCCTTTTGACCGCATGAAGTGATGTCACAATTTTAAACCATATCCATGCTACTCATGTAAAGACAGCACGATATTGAAAATTGTGTTTTGAATTTAGTGCTTTCAAATCCATTATATCTTCCTTGATCGAATTTAAAATTAATTAGGAGGCATACTTTTATTAATGATAAATAAAGTGATGAATTTGCACTTTTCATCCAACCGCATAAACTGTCTTGAAATTATTCACCACAAATTTATAGGCTTCGCCCGAGGAAAAATACTTTTCCATCCAAAATAAATGTAAGGACACTTAAAAATCAAAGCTAAAGAGAAGAGTCAGGAACCTCCTGCAAGCTTGGAATGATCAAAATAAATTTCCAACACTATTTTTGCACCGAGAAATCGTTTCACCATGAAGATGTTTTGAGCCGAGATCAACGGATTCGAAGAGAAATTTGTGACCGAAAACCTTTGAAATAAAAACAGGGTTGACTTACAATAAGCACTTGCAGTACAAAACCAATTGTATGAAAGGGAAAGGAAGAAAAAACGCAATCAGTTAGTAGTCACAAATCTAAAAAGCTATTTACAATGGGAACATTAAACTGACTAATGAAAAACAAGCTTTTTTTGCTCCTATCCAATTCTCTCCTCTACTTTATGTAGAAAAGATTCAACATAAAATTCCTGTCATCAAAAATGAAAAGAGCAACTTGTAAGCATTTGAAATCCAATTTTTTGGATAATGTCTCTTCTTAAAAAGATTCTTAAACTTCTGGATGTTCTTCCAGAAAATGGGTGCCAACTCAGATATCTTTGCTGGTTCACCGAGAGCCATTTAATTTCTCTGAGAAAATGCTACATGCTGTATTTTTATTGACAAGATGATTCTGACTTAAGGGGATACTTGGATGATTATTCTGTTCATCAAAGGAAGCAACCGCCATGTAAAAATTGTCTTTCAGATAGGTTAAGTTACTGAAATATGTTACTCTCCACGTTATCCTGAATAACAGTCGCTAGACGTTAGGATTCCAAGTGCCGTTTTTGAGATATTTGCCTCTTTAAGTGAGTATTAGCAACAATTAGACACTGCCGATCGAGGCAAAACCACTGGAATACCTAATATTCCTTCGTACTATTTCTTCCTATCTCACTAGATAGATGGAGCCTGTTACCTCTTTTTGTGCAATAAATACACTCCTTTGAGGACTAGCTCTGCCTGTTTCATGTGAAACACTTGGAGGAATTGGTCTATTATTCACTAATAATGACATGCTAAGGTTCGAATCCACCTCTACCATCCATCTACCTTTTTTTTTTTTTTGTAATAATTTTGGGCATTATGTCACCTGATTAGTTCTACGATTAATTCAGAGTTGAATACTTAAAAAACCGCGAGAATCTCAGAACGCCTTGCAGACAGTACATTCAAGATGATACGAGGAGAGGCGTGATTAAAAATCGAATTCGAGAGTTTAATTATCCAAATTAAGGGAGATCTACCACCTCTTTTTTATCTGACAGACCTGTCAGCTTTGTTTTGTTTCAAAATGTTGAGAAGCCAAGACAAAAGTCAATAAATTCGTTTATGGCCGAATTTTTAGTTGCTGAAAAGAAGGGAGGGCAAAGGAGAATTTGTGTTTCGCTTGCTTTACATTAGTCACTGAAGATGTGGAAATGAAAAATTATGGTTGGTTATATAAGGGCTCTTAGTTTGATTGGCGAATATCAACACATGCGAGCACTTGCACACCGTAACCAAATATTAATGGTAGACTGTAACTTAATATCTGATAGCCAGATTTGGATAGCATTACATTTTACTGGCCAATCACCCATCACAGTTTTGCTACTGCCCTTTCGAGTTCATTCTAATGTTCGAATGTTGCACTTCCACAGTTGAATAAATACAACAAAGGGATTCAAAAGTATATTCTTGTTATTTCACAAGGCTTATAGGAGAGTAAATGATATGTGACCAACCTTGGGAGGGAGATCTAGGTGCCGACAAATTCCTAAGTTAGATAGTTATAACCACTTCAGAAGAGGGCTTTTTTCAAATAGAGGCATAAAAATGGCAAAAATGTCAAAAAACACCGAAAACAAGATGATTAGAGGTTTGGAGTCCAAGACATGTGATTTTTTTTCAAACAGTTAATTTAAGTTTGAATCTCTTATTTTCCAGGCTCAAAATTTTCAGATTTTTTTAAAATATTACATTCCCTTGTGGCACAAAAATAGACTTAACTACTGATAACTCACTTTTTAGGATACCAGAGATGGATTTATATAAAAAAACTTGACAATAAACCTAACTTGGCATAACTTCCTCTCTAGAAAAATTTTACCCTGTACACCAGGGTCTCTTTTCCCGTGAATGTTCACAGATCACTAGGTACGCACATTCAATCATTGGGAAAGCTGCCGCGACAATCAAAGATCGAAGAGAAAAGAGATTGAATTTAAATTCAGTGTAACTATGGATAAAGTTGCTGAAATTTTCAGTCAGCGCGTCTTTCACAAATCGATGAACAATTAATGACTAAAGATTCTCAGGCTTGCCTTCATCTCATTCACAAAAAGAGATTATCACGCACTAGGCAGGAGAAGGTTTGCCACTACATTCTGACCTTAATCGGCAAAAGGATGAGAACAGAGGACTTATCAATGGAGGTAAAAAAACATAAGCATGTGCTCGACAGCTAAGTGAAACTGTGGTTCGTGCATTGTTTTGGAAATGGGACAATAATCACCAGTTACATCCTGGTTTAAAAACCTTGGTACAAGGCTGAGCTCTTTCTGCCAGAGCGGCTGACGTAAAAAGCTAAGCGAGACAAAGCTATTGATGTGATAAACTGACAACTTTGCTTAGATTCAAGAGCAAAGTAATAGTGCTGCGTGACTTTTACAAATGGTTGCAACTGAGACAAAATCAAAAGTGTAAAATGTATGGAAAAAACCTACATTTGCTCAAGTCATGGATGGTTCAACAGACTCACTGCAGAATAGGAAGCAGACAAACAATAATATGTATAAGTTGCTAGTAATAGAATCATGTATTGATGGCTAAATTCTACAAGATTGGCCAACAGCATTAAGATACGTTAAAGTGCTAAGTTTCTGTGTTCAATACTGAGGGGGTTTTGTTTTGGGGCGACTTCAGGAATGCTTTCACAGTTGATCAAACAGTTGAAAATCAATGGGTTTTTCGAAAATTTGAAATAATAAATTCTTAAGAATAAAATCAGACTGGACTGCTCTGAGTATAAATGTACACAATTTGATAAAAAATATTTCGAATATGAAAACTCAATTTTGGGTTGAGTGTCATTGTACTTTGTTGGCACCTGGATTCAACCATCTCTACACGAGTCAACGACTAGCAGGACCAATCGTTCTCTCATTTAAAAAAGAAGTTAGTTAATAACAGGGGTGCAGAATCTTCCAAGCTTCCACTTTTTCATGCGCCCGCCCGCCTACCACATGTTTCTGGTCAACTTTCCACATTTTCCTCCAATTTGGAAAGTAAGGACCTTTTTCTCTTTGTGTTCTTTGATTTTTAACTTTTGAGCCTTAAAAATAATCCCTCTTTCCGCATGTTTTTGTGCCCAGGCAGGCTCGTGATGGAGTATCTTCTGCACCCCTTGTCATTAATGCTCGATAAAAAGTAACCTTCCAAATTTCAGAGTGTCTGTAAGCAATCCATGGAGCTTGATGCAAAATTGAAAATTGCAGTGGGCCTGTTGCAAACTTTTGCGAAAGCGAAAATAAGAGTTGTTTCTTTTGGTAAATATTTCAAAAATAACGATGAGTGCATTGGCAAAGTTTGAAATGCACTCCTAACTTCTAACTAATCTGCGAAAGAAATTTGCATTTTTTTGAGCTTCCTGCTTTGGAACGATACGTCGGCATAGGTGAACATTTCATTAGAGCTGACGCTTCTGCATGGAAATCGCAATCAGGAGCACAAGGTTAACCAAAGCGGATTTTTATCTATGTGAAGAAATGGTGAATGTAAAAAATCTGGGTTGTTAACAAATAGTTAGAATCTTGTCCAGGCACATGTCGTCACCTTCCCGGCAAAGTATCACAAGCGCCACTTTGCCAACTTTTCAAGAGACACAAAAAACTGAATTGCGACCGTAAAAGACGGATGTTTGGCTTGAAACTTGAAATATAGATCCAGCACACCTCCCTGCTTCGAATTTTAATAAAATTTCTTTAAAAAAACGGGTTTTTCTTTGAAAATTGGCGCTTGTGATATCGGCTTCTCGGGGCACTCTGAGAATCTATTGGCGCTTGTGATACGAAAGCCCATCAAATTTAACGGAGTTTTTTCCATATTTCTTCATTTTTAATCTAAAAAAAAATATTATTTTCGTATGTAAATGCATCTTATTAATTCAAAACTACCCATAACTCAACTTTAATAAAAATAGCGCTTGTGATACTTTGGCCGAAAAGTGACGAATCGCTCCAAGTCAGTTTTGGCGGACTGGTGTTGGCCATGTTGATTATTGTGTGGTATCCTAGTGCACGGGGGTTGGATAGAACGACACCTCTAACAAAATGTCCACCTGTGCCATAGGATCGATTTCGAAGCAAAAAGCTCAAAAAGACCCAAATTTCTTACGCAGATTGTGAAGTTAGAAGTGCATTTCAAACTTTGCCAATGCGCTCATTGAGATTTTTGAGACATTTACTGATAGAAAAATCTCTTGTTCTTGCTCCAGCAAAAGTTTGCAACAGGCTCATTGTGATCAAGTTCCTTCTGATGTGAAAATTTAGGATCAAAAGACACACAAAATAAAACAAAACAAACTACAGGATAGGACACTACCTAGGCAATTTTCGTACTGCTAAGAGTCATTCACTAGAAATCAAATCACTAAAATCAACTTAACATCAACGACTAAAAGGACAGGGCTATAGGTTGAAACCCTCTCTCTACACATCAAATTCACAAAACAAAACTTGGAATAGACTATAGTGATGTAATATATAGATTAAAAAAGAAATTTAAAAAGCAAAAAACAAATTATTCAAAACAATTTCTGTTTTAAGTAAGTGTAGGGCAAACCATAATCTGTTCTTACTGGTTTCATTTCTTTCTTCATCCATCTCAACTTTTCCAAAAATATGAAAATCCAACCATAATTTTAAGTCCAAGTTCTGACCCTGTTTTTTCCCTCATCTAAGATATTTTGAGCAACTTTCATTCTACTTATTTGGTCTCCTGTCAAAACCTGCAAGAAAAGGGTTAAACACAGCCAAAATCTAAAAAAATACACATCGGGAACAAAGGAAGAGAAAAAAGACTTACCCTTCGCATGACTAATGTTCGATCACTAACACTTCCCTCTTCATCGGGTGTTGGTGGTAGAGGCCGGTTTGGAGCATGACCTCCACTCACAGCCGAGGAGGAAGGAGCACCACCTGTAAATTGAAAGAGTCGAGTGAGCGATCATTGGTGATAAATGAAATTTCCTAGTCATTGTTAGTCACAACTTTGAAACCTTGAAAAATACAAGTAGGTAGATTCCTAACAGGCAATTTAAAAATCTGCCTTTAGGAAAAGGACATGGGGACTGAAATGCTCTAAACTTGATACATTTTTTAATTAACTATGAACAGATGGTGGCTTAACAAACGAGTCCTATAAAAGAGTTAGTGATATTGTCATGTTGTGTTTTTTGATTGAAAAAGTGAAGTGAGTAAAGTAAGGGCCGGGCTTACTGGCACTCAAGGCGCTCAAAGGGCCTAAGCAACTGGCTACTGCCGTCGTGCACGCTGAAGTTGGACCATGCTCCTTAACTTCGTACTATTGACACATTCCATATTCCCACACGGCTTGGCGGCCATATGATAAGCCAATCGAAGGTTGTATCAACGACATCGGCAAACGCCACAGAGCGCGGACTTTTGGAGGACGGCTAGGCCTCCACCAAGTTGGGTTGTGTTGTTTCAATCTCCACTGATAGGTAACGCTGGCAGTTGCGCACACTACAAGCGATCACTGATTTTTTCACAACCCAATTGAACAATCAGATAGATTACTTACTGGGTGACTATGTCCCTCCAATACCCAGTTACCTTGAAGGGTGACAGTGTGTTGGAGTGGCATAGTCATCCACGGTCACGATGACCTGACTGTATTAGAGTGTCCTCTGATATCAGTCATCTCTGGGGAGTGAACCTGGGACCTCAGTGTTGGCAGCAAACTGCCTTGACCACTACACCACTGAGACTGACTTATAATTGAATTCTGTAGAGGAGTTTGAATTTATTGTATCAAATTCACTGTGCATTTTTCTCTGTTTCATACTCACGGTTTTTATTTCTTGATTTTTTGTTTTTTAGTTTCTGGTGGTTGAAACTGTTCACCTGCAGCACAAGTATTTCAAGTACCTCAGCACATGCACTCGTTATTTGGAGCAGTACTTTTGCCTCATTGAAATGAGCAGAAATGAAAAGTCGAAAATAAAAAACTTGGTTGCTACAAAATAAAACCGGTTTAAATTATAAAGTAGCCTACTTCACAGTGGTGAAGCTGAACCAGTGGAACTGTTTTCAAACATGGAAAGTGGTGGGAGAGGGGTTGAAAGTTGAAAAAATGTCTTACCTTCCATGTGGAGTAGTAATGTATCAGATGGCCTGTAAGAAAATTCCATGCTGCATTAATGAAAAATCAAATGTTTGATGAGAAAAATAATACTTAAAACCAAAAAGAAACATGAAATTTTTAAAAAAAAAAAGAAATCTGTGATAAAAGCATGATGAAAAATCCTTTTCATCTTTAATTGAATTGCATCGTTTGAAAACCACTTGAGTCCATTTTCCTGGTCTTGAGTTTTTTGGGTTGATAATACTTTCTGCGGTTAGAAAGAACCATAAAAGTGCCGTATAGACTCGTTTCGGGATTATCTTAATCCCAAAACGAGTCTCCAGACCACTTTTAGGTTGTATTGACTCTTGAAAAGAATCACTAAAAAAAAACCTCAAAGCTGGAAAAATGGACATTAGCCGCTTTCGCTTGACGTGATTCAATTGATATTTCAAAATTTTGATTATTGTGATGTTGTGTTTTTGAGTTTTTCTTTTTTTATTTACAAAAACATGAGAAAGATTTGACAGAGATCCAGATACACAAGATGAAAAAAACCCTGACTGTTAGAAGATCTCATTCTTAAGCACTTTGATGAGCCTTCGGATTGTTTTTTTTTTTTTTTTTGTGGTACAGAATGTACATTAATAGACACCGTTTATCTCCTACAGTCTACCGTACAAATGTTTATGATTAGTTTTGCAGTTGGACAAATCTGAAGGATAAAATGCAAGCAATAAAGGAGGAGTAATATAATTTGTGGACAGATTGCACAAAGGAAGATGACTAGAGGAGCAAATCGGATGTTGCGTTAGATATGACTTTATACCAAAGAGACAAAAACCTAAGCATGGAGACGCAAATGAGTTTATTGAGACTAGTTATATACTCTAATTACGACACAGAAATTCAGTCCCTTTAAGTAGGTGCGACAAGATAAACGGCTGATTAAGTGCCGTTCAAAAATCAGTTAAAAAAAAAAAAAATGCAGTCAGAGGTATTACCAATTTTGAAAAGCATCTGTTGTTTGGTACTTATGTTTAAAAAAATGTCACTTACAAAGGTTTTGGCGGATCACTAGCCAAAAGGGTTCCATCGTTGGGCCTTCGAAGGTCACTCACACCGACGCTTTCCCCGATCTCATCGTCATCATCATCATCATCGGATTCTGAGTCAAGAATATTGGCACTTGGTTGCTGTTTGCTCGAGGCTCCATCTGCTCCATGCTTACTTTGTCCGTTCTGCGCAGGTTTTCCTTGATTGACTTGCCGGACCCCAAGCTCATTCAGCTGAGCAGCGATCATGTCCAAATCCTAAACACATTAAAAAAGTCCTTCAAAAATTTGACACTCATAAGACAAGCAGAAAATCAGAAATACCTAAGGATAAGGGACGCATTGACGCTCGAATGTACAGAAAATTCATATTGAAGCTCCAAAGCATGCATTCTGAGAATTCTTGAGAATGATTGTGAGATGTAATAGAGCATTTATCCGTGAAACTTTCGACAGTAAAACTTAAATGCAACTGACAGTAGCAGATTAAAGGAAAATATTCATTATAATCAGAAAACCAAAATTTTAGGAGATAAATATTTCACAGACAAAAACTCCTTTATGATTCAAGAAAGTCTCAGAGGATCCAAAATCAGTTAATATATTAGACTCCAAAGATTCCTACTGATGAGCATGATAAACTGATTATTAATGGTACCTTACATGTATCACCAAAAATAAGGCTCTTTTAACTCTTCTCCTGTAGTTATTTTTATCTCTTATACCTTGAGACTGTTTCTGACACTTAATGAGTGAAAACAAGCAAATAAATTTGGTAGTACACCCCAGCCAAGCAGAAATTTAAATAAAAAATTAATGAATGCATTAAAAAATATATTATGCTAGCCAAAAAGCAACTTTCAACATTTTTGGAAACATAATAAGTAATAACGAATAAAAGTCAATGGTAGAGCTAACAATTATTTTACAAAAGGAGAGAGACAAAACAAAAATTTCTCAAGATGAGAGAGGTCCTCAAAGGTAAATGATTCCTGAATACCGCATCAAATAATTTTTTATTGTGGAAGGAGAAGGATTTCGAATCTCCCCTCTTTCTTGCACATATCTACAAAAAATACCACACTGAATAATAAATCTAAAACATATCTAATAATGATGATTAAACCAACAGATCAAAATGATTAACTTTTCAATCAAATTATTAGATGCTTGACAATTTGATGTGCCCATTGAACTATAATCTGAAGCAAATTCTGCTATTAGAGGACTCTTTATAGAAATTTGCAATCCCAAGTTTGGGATCTATATTACAAAATTACCCTAAAAAACTCGTACAGTTGACTCTAAAAACCTCTAACAGCATGATAATGTATTTAAAAAGAGATCTTATTTCCAGAGGAGACATTTTTCTCTAAAAATCGCTTTTGAGGTGAGGAAAATCAGAAGAAAAAAACTTAATTAAAAAGAAACCAACTTCCTAGAGAAAGGCAAGATGGAAAGAAGCAATTAAGCAACTAAAAATAAAGAAAAAAGAAAAAGGAGAACCGTACCTCTGGTCTACTCGGAGGCAGCTGATTGAGGAAAATAATAAGAAGCAACATGAAAATAAATAAAATAATAAGAGAAATTAATAAGTGTATTTTCAAGAGGGTCAATTTGGCTCTGAAATTATAGTGAACGTAGTAAACACAGTGAACATAGATAGAATAGAGAACAAAGTGAATACCATAAATGTAACAAATATACCATAGGATTTGAACAAGCTTTGAAGGCAAATTCTTGCTGAGGACTACATCTTTTATGGTGTGAATTTTCAATCTGATTCTTCAGAAAAAGTGATAGTTGGATTGCATTTTAGAAAAGTAACCAAGAACTTAGGGATGCAACTAAAATTGTTCAATTTGTCATATTTCGCTTCAAAAAGTAAAAATTTAAGCAGTTCCAATGTATACACTCATGAAACTGTTCATTTAGTTGAAACATCTTTTAGCCTGTTTTCATTTTTTTCAATGTATAAAAGGAAGTTTAATAGCCCCAGCAACTTTGCATGGCTCTTGATTCCTTTTTAAAAAATGCAGTCCAACTAAGATTGCTCTAAAGAAAAATACCAGAATGGTTGGAAGCATGGCTGCAGCTGTTACCCTTTTTGTTGTGAATATTCTTCTTCAAACCCCCTCAAACCATTTGGTGCTCAGCCAATTTTCCTCTTTGACAACCAATGAAAAATTAAAATAAGTTAATTGTTGCATGTGTTACATTCTCATTGACTATCATCAGTTACCTATCTTCCCCCTGCAAGTAACTTCATGATTCTTACATTGAATTAAAATAATGATTGCTTGGTTGAGACAAAAAGACGACAGTTCACATTTCTTCAGTTGTGAAATAGGCATCCAAATGATCAGTGAAAATTCTATCATAATGGTGAAGAGTTGGCTGAATGTGGCAAATTTCCAGAGAAGCAAAGAAAAATGAAAAAATAATAGTGAAACCTGGCAATATGGGAGTAAAATCCAAGAAAAGGTTGCCGTGGAAATGACAGATCACTTTAGAAAGTAAAATCCCAAAATTTCCAAGCAGTTTTAAATTGAAGCGTTGAAATATTCAGTTCCACAACCCCAATTACATAACTAAATATCCATGAAAAATGGATATTCTCTGGTGGCTGGTGATTGGAATATTTGTCATAGTTTTCTGTACTAGCGGCTTTTATGTTTCATGCAGATAAAGTTCCAGATGTTGAAAGAAAGGTTAAGGGGTTAATCAAATTGAGACTCCGCACTCATGTAAGCAAAACATCCCCTCCACTGTATTTACTCCCTTAATGATGTCCAATTACTACCGCTGCTTAAAACAACGGATCATGATCATTCAACAAAGAACATTTACAACTGAGAATAAAATTAATGCCTTCTCTGACATACTTCACACGGCAAAAAATCGTATCCATTGAGGGAAAGACGAAGGGCGGAACCAAGAATGTGACAATAGATGGCTGGAGAAATGCTGACGCAGCGTTTGAATAACTCCCTCAGCTGTAATTTTTAATTTGTAAACGTTGTCCAGAAACTTGAGATGACTTCAATATCATCATTTGAAGAAAATTTGAGATGGTTTTTCTTTTTCCTCGAGGACATTAGATGATAATGGAAAGCAAAAGACTAGAGTGATAACAAGAATATCACATGAAGTGCACATTATTACATTATTGATAAAATGCTGGTGCCTTAATGTCAAAAATTGATTGCCCCCAGTTATACAAGATGATCCAAAAATCCCGCATCATCCGCACTAGGCATAATCCCTCTAACTTTTGAGCGAAATGAGAGAGAGAGAACGGAAAGAAACGATTTTTGGGAAACCCTGAAATTTTAAGGGGACAACCCTGAAAAAAGACAAGATCTAGAGGTTATAAGTGTGATGAGAGACTTATGGATTACCTTGTAGGAGATACGTATTCATTTGGGCAAAAGTACACCACCAATATATCACTAGACAGGATAAAAAATTCAGCACCACAGTACATATTTTCACATCAAAATTTCATGCAGAACACAAGAAATATCGAAAACTTTTAAAAACAACGCGTATGTGAGAAATAAACGTTCCTAGTTTACATTATAGACGGTGAATATGAACTTCCTGCTCCCGAGAAAACTAAGATGAACATTAGCTAAATTATGCATAGAAATCAACCTATTCATTGGAAAAACAAGTGGGTATTGGTTTCACCACACATTTCCTTCCTATTTTAATAGAAAATATCTTAATTTTGTCAATAAAAAGATAGTACACTAGAAAAGTCTTCCATCGTAAAATACATCAAAATTAATTCAATGCTAGATTCAAGTCTACCAAACTATGGTTTTTCTATGAGCAGGATTTATACAAATTGACATGAACAGAAACCAATAATTGCCAACTTATGAGTTGAATTTGGACATATTTAATGAGTCCATTGAATTGTGCATAAAATTTCAACTAGGCAACATTATATTGTGGTTCTTAATTTGGTATCCTGTCCAGTGGCCCATGAAGATGATCTATGCATGAGAGAACAGTTAAACTGATGTTGTATTGGCTCAAATCAGTCCTATGTGTAGAGCAGTTGAGTAAAATAAGTTTAGCTAAACTGCATTGCCAAAGGTTACCCCAATTTTGTTTGCTTCTTCTTCCTGTTTCCTCAATCTGATTACATTGAACTTAAGGCAATGGAGAGCTGTGCAAACAGAGCAATCCTGTTAAAGGAAACATTTGGAAAGCAGCAGAGATGTAAATTGCAGAGAATCAGCCCCACATGGGAGATTGCGAAGACTGATCTGAGTATATCAACCTTTAACTGAACGGAGTCATGGAATATTGCAGTGAAACTGCGATAACTCGATTTGCTTCGGGACCGGGGATGTCTGAGTTTTGAAGGTTGTCAACTCAATCGGGTTTCTTTATTCTCCAATGTGCATTTCGGAATTTTGCTTACTTTTACAAGTAATTAAGTATGTATCCCAAACACATAAATATTGTGGGTTTTAGATATTTGATTAAGCATAGTTGCAGTTGCATTTTCATTTAAAGCGCTTGAAATTGCGAAATTATACGTAGAGATTTGTAGAGGCATCATTAAGAGGGTTGGCTCTATTTACCCAAGCCAAGAAAAAACCAGTAAGTTTTTTTTTGAAGAAATCCCTAAGAAAAACCATATGAACGCGGTTGCCCCTCTAACTGGCTGCTTCCACGTGAGTTCTCTTATCTGTCATGAAAGAGATAAGGAACTGATGTTCACTCTTGCTCTCACCTCATAGCAAGGCAGAGGGCAGGCACTAATTTACAGCGGTAAGATACGCACCACTTCTCACCTTAGTTGATCACAAAAAAGGTTCAGAAAAATGGAATCCCAACAAGTTAAAATCTTTTTTTTTGTCAGAATAGAATAATTGTACAGAGTAAAGCAAATCCCAAGTTTGGCGATACCGAGAAATCCTGACTTTCCAAACATTGTGTTATATGGATGATAAACAGGACCGAGCAATTTTATCAACTCATCTGGGTACCAAGTTATCGTGGTTTCACTGTAATAGGCCTAAAAGTAACCGGGTATAATACGTATTCTGTGGATGGCTGCATTTACTAATCTTGCGCAGTTTTCATCAGTCTCTTGCATTTTGCAGCATAATATGCAAAAAGACTTTCTCATGCTTGGACAGAAAGAGAAGTTCCGTAGGATGTAGAACTGAACTTACCATAGGTTTGAACACGTGAGAATTTCTCTGTTGTGGTTGAGGAGCTTGTTTCGGCCTATCCTCCCGCGGAGGGGGAGGTAATGGTCGACTTGGCGGATGAGGATCTGGCACAACTGTGATTAACAGAAAAGTCATGTTAGAGGGCTCTTGCTGACGATATAATCTGCGTTGGAGCTTAAAGTTTAAATGACTTAAAGTGATTCAGAGACAGACAATGCTACAAAGTTGCTGTGCTACTAAGGCCAGTGTCTTTGAGGAGAGATAATTAATGTGGTTCAACACTTCATATGAAAAACTGGATCATAACAAGTGTCAGAAAACATGCTATGTAATAAAATACCAAATTTCTAATTATTTATTGGATAGTCAATAGTCATATTAAAAATTAGAGAATTGGATATTGTTTATTCACACGGTTAATTCGGGAGATAGCTGAGCGATTCTTGCTTCAGTGCTTATATTCAGCTCTCATTCCGAGTGGAGTCTCTGCAGCCATCTATAGACTGCTTGAAACTTTAAGGATTGATTTAACGGACTTCCAGTTGCTGGAAGGCTTTAAAAGTCAAAGCATTACAGCTTCTCTTATTTTATCTTGGTACACGCTTGAGAAATTCAAAATGTTACTTCTGAATCCGAAATATTTTCCTCATGTTCCCCGCCTGAAAATATTAAGAAAAATACCCAGAAACTTTCTTGATTATATTTATTCCCAATTCAGATTGAAAAATAGGTGAAAAACAGGGTTCTACTTAAAATGAAGAAAAACTAAATACAGTAGAGCTTTAATTATCTGAATTCCCATCATCCAGTTCATTCATTTTTTGGTCTGATCTGGGAAGTATTTTAAGTCAAAATCTCGTGCAATGTTGTTACTCAATATCCATAAAATGGTGCAAAGGTCAAAAGACAGGTCAAGGTCCACTCAATACAGTGCTACAGGAACTCATCTGTTGCTCCTGATGATTATTGGGAAGACTAGAGAGCCATGGGCATTTGAGAGGAAAAATGATAAGGATCAGGATTTAAAAGAATCGTGTGTAGTTCGAATAAATCTTTACAGTATGGTTTCAGCGGGACTTTGGGCCAGTAGTCACATCAACTATGCTCTGTGACATCCACCAAAGCTTGAAAATGAAGACATTAAGGTCACATTTCTTTCTACACTACAACTTCCATAAGTCAGTCCATGAACCCGGGTGTGCCTGCACTACATGGATACAATTTTCACTGGTCTTGGTAATTGGTTCTTAATTTTTTAAGTATCCTGCCTTTGGTTCATCCAGACCAGCTTGAGTTCCAGTTAATCTGGATAATTGAGACTCTGCTGTTATAATAGTGATAAAAAAGTGTAATTCTTAACCAGCTATTACTAAAGGTTGGTTAAAATTTGATGCAAAAGCGAACAAATCAACCCAAAAAAAATCTTATATATAAAGTAAAGGTCGGTTTTTACGGTTTTCACGAAATGGGGGTCGTAACATTTGTCCGATCTTCCCTAAAATTTGTGTACGGGTCCTCTCCAGTTTGGTGGGTGACACTCGCTACTTCAATTTTATCTCCGTCGTGATTATGGGATTTTATCGTCAAAAAATGGGAAAATTGGGGAGAGGAACGGGCTCACGGTTGCTAAGCAACCGCCGCCGCAGCATCGCTGTACACGCGATTATCGATACATGTGATAATCCATGTGTATCGGAGTTCGATGTGTTAGATGTGTTGTTTGTGTTTGATGTGTTTATTGTATTTGATGTGTTATACATATCGATATCGAAATATTCCTGTATCGATAATCGATACGCATCGATGCAAAACACAGAATATAATCGGAATAAATACAGATATATATCACAGAAAACACATCAAATACACACAGAATATACATTTTACCATATAAACACGGATAGGAACTGTAGATGACACTGTCCGTGCGAAGCACGGGTTGAACTACTAGTTAATAATAAAAGTAGCTTTGAAATTACTCATTTTTTTCTTACTTCACCAAGCCAGCACCAAACATTTACTCCCAAACTCACAAACAAAGTATTTCTCACCTATCAGTCTCTGAGGTATTGGCGGTCTTGCCGGAGGTCCAGGCTCTGGGATTTCCTCTCTATCCCGTCGCTCTTTTCCATGATGTTTCGACTCTTTCATATTGTTCTCTACTTGCGACAGTGTTCTGCCTTCTTGGATTTGCAAGAAGTTGCGTCGTAAAGTGTTGTCACCAGGAGCTTGAACAATTGAGGAGGGTTCTCCTGCTAAAGCGTTGTCTTCCTCCTCATTCTCTGAACCACTGTATCGATAATCTTCCCGTTCTGGATGAAAAAAAAAAAAGAATTTAAAGTGGGTAAAACATATAAGTATTACATTCATATGAACCTGAATTCGAGTATACCAGCCAGTTAAGTGATTCTACACTTCAGTTTTCTTTCTGATATTCATAAAATCTTAAGTAATCCACTATCAACTTGTGAGGGGCTAATAGCCATTGAAAATTGTTTTAGTGTTAGTTCAACTACAGATAACTATTGGAATATTGTAGAACTAAGGTTGGGTCCTGATCTTGATAAAATTTTAATTATGAAGATTACTCCTGAGGTAGAAAAAAAAGAAATCAAGTATGGTAAAAAGTCATTTCAACAAATCTTTAGAGCCTCATCAAAAAATAGGATGAAAAAAAAAAAGAATAAATGAAAGAATGAATTGAAAACTTGATTACCAGGATCTTGAAGAAAATCTGGTCATGACAAAAAGGTCCTTGTTTCAATTATTAGCAAAATAGTAATGGGAAAAAATTACTCTACAAGTTTTTTTCATATTCGCTGTGCTCGATGAAACATAGACAGCTGCTGTCAAAAGTGTACAATTTGAAAATATTTACAGAATTTAAATCACCTTCAGAAAATAGATTTATTCTGAAGCACCATAAAAAAAATTGTGTTAATTTGGAAAATTTATCATTAAAGTTAGTTCAGAACCATCACAAAGGAGCAATTTCTGTTCCAAAAATGCATGCGCTTACCTTTCTCCTGTTTACGCTTTTTACAGCGATCTATATGGTCTTTCAGCTGAATTCTAACTTGTCGTTCTGTGGGCTGGTCTTTGATAAATGGATGTTTTAACAGTTGTTCTGTGTAAGGTCTTTGATGGTAGTCTTTGACTAAGACTGTTTCAATAAACCCTGCAGCAAAGAAAATGATGCAATAGAAGAAAGAGGATCATGACAAAATGAGACAAGGGCCCAAAAAATTATGGAGGATTGCAGATATAAGACGAATGCAATTTGATGACCTTAGAGAAAATTGATCGGCCATGTAGATATTTAAGTATTTTTAAAATATTCATTTAGATGGAATTTCATTTCAGTAAATTATGAGGTACAAGGCTGAAGAGATCAAAAATTACACTATGTTCCTTTAGGGTAGGTGTAAAATCTCAAATTTGTCATAATTAAGCATGTTCAAAGGGTGAAACAGGCTATTTTAAGTACTTTGGATAATTTGCTTCAAAAAAGAAAACTTTAATTGCAACCGAAATTTACACATTTAATAATTGTTTCCATTATATTTTTTAAAGTCCGGGAGTTAAGGTGTCTACCTAATATGTGCATTGTTGCAATCAATCCGTACTTGACAATTTTCCTTTCTTTTCGTCCTTGATTCAGGTCTGAGAACAACATAATTCAGAACTCAGGAGATCAGCTCTGAGTTTCTTAAAAACAATGCCCTGCCTAATAAGTTTGTTATGATAATTAGCAATGTAGAACTCAACTTTAGATGTCAACAATGAAACTTGCTGATGAACCTGCAGAATTTCAAAATACGATAAAAACTTGGGAAATACCTTGAAACTTTTTGGACCATTTCCTTGACTTTAATCTTGGTGGAGTGTTTCTTGGGATGAGAAACAGCGCTCTCATTGGATGAAGATCACACAGAGGGGGTTGAGATTCTGCCATCTCCAGAGCAGTGATACCAAGACTCCAAAGATCGCTGCGGTTATCGTAGGTGGCATCTGGATTTTCATCACAGGCAATGACTTCAGGAGCCATCCAATACGGTGTACCAATGAATGTGTTACGACGCCCAATTGTTCTATCTAGCTGAGCACTCACACCAAAATCGACTGGAACCAAGACAAATTAGTGATAACCCCATGTTAGAACTCTCTCTTGCAAAAGATGAAGAATTACTTAAGGTACCAAACTTCTTTAAGACGCTGAACACTGATACATAATTCAGAATCTAGGAACCTGAGCTATTTTGAGGTGAGGCTCTAGATTCATAGGTTTACTATAATAAAATGAACAATGCAGAGCAATTACTTGGAATGCCAACAATGAAACCTGGAAATGAATCCACAGAATTTCAGAATGCACTACAAACTTGGGATATACCTTTCCTCTTGAATAAAAATGTGCGCCTGATATTTAATATTTGATCGAAAAATATTGAACTTTTTTCAACTTGCTTGGGTAAAACATAAGTTTGTGCCATTCAAGAGCCCAACGTCCTCCTAACTGCTCTTCAAAATGAATGCTCACTTTTTCCTGGGCTAGCAATTACCTCTCTTTTTAACCCAGAAACAACCAAAAACATTTGTTAGTTCGCCAAAGTCACTGCACAAAATATGCTGTAATGTTGAATCTCAGGAGACTTCATGATTCAGGAAACTTGGGATTAATATCTCACAATATATTATTGAGGCAAAAAATACTAAAATATGGCCCAAATAATGTAAGTAAAAAACGGTAGGTAGTACAGGTAGGACCCACACTATCTTAAAAGACAGTTAAAGCCAGAAAAAACCCAAAAATGGAATTAAAACCAGTAACAATAAACTTTAAAGTCTCAGTGCAAAACCAGGTATTGGGTACACGAGAAGAGAAACTTTGAATAAAAACCCAGTCAAGTTGAAAATTAAATTTAGAAAGGTAAATGATTTGTGTTGCAATAAAGAGACTTCTTATCGTTGCAGCTGGTACTTAAATGGCACTTTGACTTGCATTGGCAGCCAATTTTTTAGAATTTATCAACCTTAATCCATCTGCATTTAACCTTCTGTTGCTTCCACGTTCAAACATATTTGCACACCCACAGATAAAAACTTTATTACCTTCCAACTGTAATAAGCCCATTTAACATAACGTACACTCTACTTCGAAAAAGTCAGCAGTATAACAAAGCTGAGTAGTAAAGCGACTTTAACAGTAAAAAAAAAAAAAAAAAGCTAAGCGATAAAGTCATATTAGAGGTTGAAAAAAGAGTGCAGTTTGCCTGAACTTTTGAGACCAACTTATGTTTGCCAATGACCCTTTGATCAAACTTAGGTTTAACAATGACCCCTTTGGCAAACTTAGGTTTGTCACAAAATCTGAGTTAGCTGGTTATATATCCATGATACTTACCTAATTTGACTTCAGCATTGTCAGTTAACAAGACATTTTGACCTTTGATATCACGGTGGATGACTTTGTTGCTGTGCAAGTAACTTAAGCCTCGCAAGATTTCTCTTGAAATATATGCAATCCATTCCTCTTTAAGTGATTGACCTTTTGTGGATTTGACAAGATCAGTGACCGATCCAGCACCGCAATACTCCATGACCAACCACAACTGGTCATCTTTGCCAGCATTACTTTTCTTTTTGATGAACGCACCATAATATGTGGCAATGTTGCGGTGATTTGAGTACTGTGGAATATTAAACAGATATTATTTGAATTAGATGGAGCATTTGAATTAAAAGCATAATTTATAAAGTTCTACCAAGGTTCCATCCTTGGACTGAGAGGTTCTAGGCTTTCATTTCACTTATACACCTTGAAAAAAATTAATTAAGATGATTTGATATTCTTACAAGTAAAATTTAACTTCAGTATACATCATCTGAGGTCTCTTCTAGAAAACATGAAACAAGATTTTTGCGTAGAAAGAAATTGGACCATTGTTTAAAACTTTGAGAAAAAAAGAAAGTTAAGTAGGAAGTTTATAAAATTATTAATGAAGAACCTGAAGAGAATTTCGAATTGATGTTTTTTTGCTAGGTAAAACGCCAAAAGCCATCTTTGAATTACTGACCTTCATTCTTGCTAAAGCTCGCGCATCGTATATTGAGACAAACGTCAAAGTATTGTTTAAGTCACCACTCATCAGGGTGCCATCTGACTGCATGTAATAACCTGTTGAGTGGTGCTGATTCAGAGCTAATCAGAGATTGACATTTGTCTCAACATACAATGCGTGAGCTCTACCTTAATAACTATCAGGTAAGCAGTAGTACAATTTTAAACCCTGACTGCAGCCATAAATATGAAACAAAATAAGAATGCCACTTAGATTGAAAAACAAAGTTTGAAGCATTTATCAATGTGCAAAGTCATGAAAAAATTCACAATGCAGATTCCAAGATTACTTAGTCATACCAGGGTAAACATCAGAGAAGAAAAAGCAAACATTCTTCACTGGGGTGGAGAAGGTTCCATGCCTTCCGCCATTTTTTTATTTAAAATCCCTGTTGAATTTTCTCTGAAGGCTACAACAAAAACTTATCACTAAAGCTTCAGATAACTTGGGCTTTTGTATTGCTAAAAATGCTATAAAAATGGAAATAACATACAAATCTGACTAAGTTCTCCCATTTCACAAGACCGACCTAGTCACATGGTCAGGAAGTTGCTTCGCCCTTGATTTTTCGTTTCTGTATTGGTAAAATTGTGTTAGACCCCTAAAAATGGGCCTGTTGCCAACTTTTGCTGAAGCAAAGATAAAGCTGTTCCTTACAGATAATGTCTCAAAAATCTTGATGAGTGCATCCGAAAACCCTGAAATGCACTCCTAACTTCACAATCTGCGAAAGAAATTTGTGTTTTTTTAAGCTTCCCGCTTCAAAAAGGATACTATCACATGTGTGAACATTTCGTTAGAGGAGTCATTCCATTCAATCCCTGCTCAACATGGTTGACGCTTCCGTGCGCAAGTTGAGGAGAGCACAAGGTCAATCAAGGCAGATATCTATCAACGCGAGAAAAATGTGAATGTAAACACGCCGATTGTTATCAAGTGGTTAGAATCATTGTCCTGTCACATGTGTTTTGGCGGATTGGCGTTGGCTATGTTGAATATTGTGTAATATCTTTGTGAGCTGGGGTTGGATGGAATGACTCCTCTAGCGAAATGTTCACCTGTGCCCTGGTATCGTTTTTGAAGCGGGAAGCTCGAAAAAATGCAAATTTCTAACGCAAATTGTGAAGTAACGAGTGCATTTCAGACTTTGCCAATGCGCTCATCGGGAATTTTGAGACACTTTCTACGAGTAACATTTCTTATTTTTGCTCTGGCAGAAGTTTGCAACAGGCCCATAAAATCATTAAGTCAAAAAATGGGCTTCCTTAGAAGAATGGTTCAATTTTAATGAGCATACCTTTTTTAACACGTTAATCTCCAACTTTATTTCTTCCTCCTCTTCCTGTAAATGAAACAATAAAATAGTTAACACTGATAAATTTACAGTATGAACAGAAGAACACATCTAGTAATTTTAAAATCTTTCCAACTTTTGACATAATTGTAGAAGGGGAAAAAAGGAAATCAAGCAGGGTACAGTAGCTGCATCTTTCACATTCGTAGTTGATGACAGACCTCACAATATAGTCTGATCTAAAAAAGGAATTTCTAAATTTTATGGATAGAATGTTTGTAGGTAGAATGTTATTTCAGTTTTTCAGTAAAGTAGAGTACTTCACAGTAAAGTGAGACAGAAACTAAAATTAAAAACTCTAGGACCTTGTAAACATGCACAGAGTTCCAAAAACTTGGGCAGAATAAATTGTAGATGAGTAATAACTTATTTCATCTGCGCACAGAGAGAGGAAAAAAAGTTCTACAAACCATTGCATGTGTAGGCAAAGCCTAACATATAATCATTATGATAGAAAACTTTTTAATTTTTAAGGATGCAAGGAAGCTCCATTTACACAGTAAAGCCACTTGTTTTAGGAGTTTTAAACGCTAATTCTGAAATAATATGCTTGCCATGATGAACTCCTTGAGACTTAAATGCTAGAAAATTTGACAAGATTGCCTTGTTTCTTCTAGTTTGAGTACGATAGTTAGAGAATATTATTTTGTTTACCTCCGTGACATCCATGACTTTGATGGCAGCAAGCTGGCCTGTCTTCGTGTGACGTCCTTTGTATACTTGGCCATAGGTACCATTTCCTACTACTTCTATTAATTCGAATATACCTGCTGGCTCCTAAAAATATTACATCAAAATCACTTAAATAAATTCGGCACTATGGGAAAGTTGCAAGAAAAGTCGGTTAAGTTCACCTACGAGGTTGAGAATAACGAGAAACTTTCCTTTCTCGATTTAATGGTACATAGGCAGAAGGGAATGTTAAATTTTGACATTTTCAGAAAAGGAACGCATACTGACATTTACATTAGTAACGACTCTTACAACCCTCCTAGCCAAAAATTGAGCATTTTCAATAGTTTGATCCACCGGATGCTCAGTGTTCCTTTGTCGCCTATGGATCGTAGTAAAGAAGAGCAGAGAATTTTGGAAATTGCAGTGAAAAATGGTTTTCAAGTTGAAACTGTAAGGAATTTAATTCGTAAAAAAGAATTTCGCAAAAGGGTTCAGGAAGTGACCACTCTTAAAAGTATAAGAGAGGATGAAGGCGCCTTTGTGAAGATCTGCTACCATCCAAACCATTTTTCAAAGTTTAAAAAAGTGTTTCTGAAGTATCACCTAAAAGCAGTTCCAGTTAATAGGCACAATTTGAAATCAGTGTTCCATGGTGATCTTAAGGACCAAGTTAGAGAAGAAGACAGGGCTGGCATCTACAGTTTGAAATGTAAAGACTGTGACAAGCAATACATTGGGCAGACAAGAAGGAAGATGAAAGTAAGAATAAAAGAACATCAAAGATGTATTAAGAACAGAGAAATTGACAAGTCAGCAGTAGCTTTGCATAATCTTGAGACAGGACATCGGTTCGAAGAGGAAGGGAAACTGTTAATTGGATGCAACGATAGAAGGAAGCTGAACATCTTGGAAGCTATGGAAATGCACAAAAAGAGAGACAAGTTGGTAAATTTAGATTTGGAATGCCTGGAAAACTGTTTGCTCAAAGTGATTGGCAGCACTGATAGATTCCACACCAAGCAGGATGTAAACAACAACAGGCAGTCGGAATTTAGCCTTGAAGAAGGGACCGAGGTGTCCCGAAACGCGTCGGCTTTTTAATTTTATTTTGTGAGTTTGAGTTTTTTAATTTTCCGATTCTTCTCTGTTTTCTCATTTAATTAGCTCACAGTTTGTTACCTCGGTTTTTTTCCGTTAGTTTCGTTTGTTTTCGACTCTTTCGGTTCGTACTATGGGAATAGGTCTAAAGATGCATCAATCTTGATATTTTTTAACATTGAAACTAAATTACAAAAATAATGACAAAAATAGTATGCATTTCAAAAGTCAATGGTAACCTTGCTTATCTTGTAGATTCTTTTGCGAGGATGCTTCTTATCCTAAAGAGTTTTAAATTGTTGAGGAATGACTTTTCTTTTTCCTTCCAAGATTATTCCCTTAGAATTTTGTAAAAAATGCACAATAGTATCATTTTTAAACAATGTGGGAATGAAAAAATGTAAAGACTACAATCGAGATCTGTGTTTCTATGATTGCACGCTTCAAATGTTTATTCCATTGTTGTAAGGAATTTTGAGGGTTGCCGCAGAATTTAGAAAATGAAATTCCCCGACATTTCCACAAACACATTTTAGTGAAATTCCCTGACAAGTTAAGATAAGACAGGTGATTAAGAAAACATCATTAAAAATAGTTTTCGGGCTTAGCTTGTTGTTCGAAACCTGAAACTCACTCTAGAAAGAAAATAAAGATGATAAACAAATTTTCCCTGACATTTCCCGGGTTTCCCTGACTTCCTCACCTTCTCCAGGTTTTCCTGACTGTGGCAACCCTGATATACATGGCCCTTGCAGAATGCATCAGACAAACACTGATCGCAGGTCAATTGAAAATAATTAACACTCATTATTTGTTTGGTGATTGAAACTTCAGAAAAATTTGTAGCCACATGGCAAAAGGGGGAAGACCACTTATAAAACCTCAGATAGTAATTACTGAGACCAGGAACTTAATAATTTATACCAAAGTTCATCGACTTGGAAAACCCTGAAAATTTAACAAAAGGGAGTAGGTTTTAGCTATTTGCTGCATCAGCTTTCAATCTCAATTGGACCGCGGTAAACAGAGAGGAACCAAGCCACATCAGCTATTGCCAAATTTAACAGGGGAATTTGATTCTTTACGAGAGAACATTTGTGCGGATTCCTTTGAAAATTTTAAGGAATTTGCTTTGTATTATGGAGAAAATTCATAGAAATTTTCACGAAAATCTGCATAACCGTTTTCATGTAAAAAATTAAATTGCCCGATTAAATTTGGCAATAGCTGATGTGGCTTGGTTCCTTTCTGTTTAACGCGGTCCAATTAATCAATGCCCTGAGCTTAGAATGGAAAAAGAAAATCTGAAAATAGAGGAGACCCGGAGGAGCTGCATTGGTACATTCAGAAGCTTGATCTGACAACGTATTCCTTTCGACATTGACAGGTGTAAGTTTTGTGTTGAAAATTTCAGTAAATTTTGGTCAGGTCAAGGAGAAAATTCATATTCATATTCAATAAAACTGAAACTAAAATTTCAAACTACTCGCAATTTAACAGATGCATCGACAAGTGAAATTCAGCAAGGTTGTAACCCAATTTAGCCCTTCCGACTCTCATGCTTTCAAATAAAAAATTTCCAGGTTCAGGAAAACCCTCAGTCAATAACTAAGCCAATAACTTAGACCCTGAGTCAATAACTTATATCATTTTTCTTGCTCCAAAGCCTGGAATGAAGGGGTGAGAGCCAAAGTGGCTATCTCGCATTGCGCAGTTTCGAAGTTTTACATGATAAATTATTCTTTCATTCATCGACAACTATATATTTCTCATGAGAAGGTTTAGGAAAATTTTGTCGACTCACAAAAAATTTTGAAACTAAATTTGTGACTGTAAAACTGTAAATTAAAAAATTTTCGGACAATACTTTCGAACATTGCAAGGCAGTTAATTCTCATGAACTTTTACACTTTTGACGATTCAAAACAAGCTTGCAAGAAATTGTGAGAGATCACCAGACGCACTTAACACAGCGTAGGTGATAGGAGATATTCGTTGAATAGTGATTCTAGCTTATGTGAAACACCAGCTAAGTATGTGGTACAGAAACTTTCAAGAGCAAGAGTAAAAATGTTTATGTTTATTCAGGAACAAGTCTGCAACAAAGGTTTAGAGGAACGAAGATGTTGTTGGCTGTTGTGAGCCTAACTTGAAAGGAGCGTTTAAACTTTTGACTGGACATCCACTTTCAAATATATGTTATTGGGGTCTTGGGGAATGATGAAATTCTACTGATAGCATAAAACCTCATTTCTTGATGTGACTCACTGCTTGTCAGGAATGGGATCATGGGGAGAATGCGAGGTGCTGACTAAGGTGAGGTATCTTAAAGCGCTTGCACTGAAATATTTGTGACGACTGGGAAAGTTAGTGCAGGGAGGGTTCAAAGGATAGGTGGAATCGGAGGCAAAATAGGGCAGAAAAGGGAGTTCAAAAGAGATAACAGCCTTGAAAAATAGAAGTGATGTGAGAATCTAATGGGGCTATTGTGGTTACCATGCCAAGCATATACAGGAATAATGAAAGGAAGACAGACAGGCCAAGTGGGCAATGGACATTCCAGCGGCCTGCAGATTAGTGGAAAATGATGTAAATTTACCTTCAGAGCATTCAGATCAATGTCGTCTAATCCACAATTTACGCTGGGTGCTAAGTTATGCGCCATTTTACACGAAAGTCTCAAAACAAACACACCAGCATTACTTTAGGAATCTGAAAATCAGGGTTAAAACACATGTTTAGAAATGTAAAAATGTACCCCGATAGCCATTAGACTCAGCTACACTATCTTAGAGATAAATAAAGCATCGTAATTCATATTTTAGATTAAAAATTCACGATAAAAAGTCCACACCTACAAAGTAAGATACACAACGGAGCAGAGTACAATTCTGATGACGTCATGGGACCACCGCAGTGTCTCCGAGTTCTCACTTGTCAGATCGACGATCTACTGATAAAATATGAAAATTGAATTTCGCTCGGGAGAACTTTGAGAAAATTATTTTTCGAAGCACGGAAAATTGAAAACACGATGAATTTTGAATGATGTAAAAGCATGTAATACAATTCAGTTTGGTTCACGGCTTTCATTTGTTGTGAACACAGGTTGTAAATAATGTACATGCAATGTTGTCGGATTTTATTGATTTGCATTCCTTATCATATCGGTAACGACGAAAAAAATGTATACACCTCCTCACAGAAATCAACATGTCAAAAGCCTGCCAGGTTGCGTGGTTAAGTTACATCTACGTCAAATGAAAAGCACAATTTTAATTGATTGTATTCAGCATTCAGCTATTGTTTGTGAGCTTGCTGACTGCAGGCTGATTTTATTCTTAGCACAGTGTGGCATCTCTGTAATTTACCAGGCTTACCTTTTCAGAGACCGGGATTTTCAAATTTGCGGGTTAATTTAATTCGCCGAAGTAGAATTTATGAGGTTTTTCTTGTTTGTTTTTAATTTCAAATACCCTGCGAGGCCTACTCCCATTTAGTCCCTAGAAACACCTGTCCATATTCTCCTTTCTCTACTTAACCGTCCTGACTTCCCTGCCTACCTGCACCATCCTCTCCATCTCCTCTATAAACCAAATTCTTTCCACCTTACGGCACACTTAAGGAGTACTGAACCTCTTCTAAATTTACCGTTAAAGTTCGGATGGAATTCGTCCAAGAATGTCAATGTATCCAATGGAAATTTTTCCTACCTATTAAATCTACACAGTGGAAATTTTCATGCAATAAAGAAAAAGTTGAACCTTGTAAATTGGGCTTAGGTCTCTTAGCATACTTACATGCAGCACAGCCCAGCAAATACTTGAAACCGCTCATTATCAACTTTTACTCTCATTCGATTCTTCAACAGGAGATTGCAATTTGAATTTTTCCATTTAAAATAAGTTAATTGATTCAAAATATTGCTTAATGTTCCTTCGTCTAAATAATAATTTATTGGTGAGAGAGACTAGAAATTTTTATTCTTTTGATTTTACTTAAATCCTGCCCCAGTAGTAGGTATAAGGAAACAGTTTATCATGAGCTAATATACTGAAGGCACAAGAGTTTCAATTACATCTATGAAGAAACTGTTTGCACTCTCACTGTTAGCTTGAGAATATTATGTTCGGACTAGACCTTAATTAAGATAAATCCCATTTGCATTTTCCAGCAGATTATCACCTCAGCAGAAGTCCTTGCTGTCTTTTAAAGAATCGTCCAATTTAAATGTTCAGAAGTACAATAAGAACCATCATCAGCCGATCCTGCTTTGGGCAAATCTAATTTACTGAACTAGGAGACTCTGAAATACACAGCCTGTAGTTGCTGATTTTATAAGGCAAAACAATTTTAACAATTAATCATAAATTTAGTACGGTTCCAATGGAGTATTCATTTTCCCAATGGTGCCTAAGTAAATTCTGAAACACAGTATATCAAGGGTGAAACTGCAAGATCGTGTATCTTGCTTGTGGTGTTCCAAAATCTCCCCTCTTATTTCATTTCATCAAAGGCAAAAAAACCAATATTATAGCTTGAAAAAAAAGAATATTCACACAGAAACTAATCATGTTGCCATCAATTTTGAAACAGAGCTTCAGACTTGCAATTCTTTGCAAGAATTCAACTCAAGTATACTTTGGGTAAAAGTAAACAAGACTGTGTAAAAAAGAACACTTAATGCTTCTTTTTTGGCTTACATTAAATTATCTTTTACTTTAAAACAAGATAACAAAATACAGTTGTTAACATTGAAGTATAAATTTTCAGATGTTTGTTTCCATAAAAATAAATATGATAAAATTAAAAATTTACAACAGGCTGATAAAATTAGGACATATTCTCTGGAATGGCTCTAGGTCTTGTTTTATAATAGATGAAAAGAATGAGTAAACTACCAAGTGCACAGAGAGTTGGTACAACAACAGACATTATGTTTTTTTTGTTCTCCAAAAATTCCTTCTTCCTTTCTCGCTTTTGGCGACCAGTCTCTTTGGGTTTGCCCTTCAGAGTGCGCATGTTGAATCAGGTCCTTTGATAGAGGAATTAGACCTATGAAATGAAAAAAACCAGCTGCAGATTAAATTGTAAGAATTAAGAACTATGACAAAAACGTTGGCTGCCCAGCATAAATCTGAACACATGAAAAATGGCCAGCTCAATTTCTCAAAACAGCATTCCAAGACATACAAAAAAAATTTGATATCCTGAGCACAAAACCACAAACCTCCATTGCGATGATTCAAAATTTCTTCACGTATTTTATTTTATCGAAGAGAAACAAACCAACTTTAGAGCTTGAAATTTATATAAAACTAGGGGGCTGTGCCCCCTGGTCGCTCCACGGTTCAACCCCCCAGAGGCGCTTCGCGCCTCTAATGTGCAGATATCGTCAGATCGTTAAGATCATTAAGAGTTAGGGAAAACTCGGTTTGGAGACAGCAGGAAGCATGTGAGCGTGCAAGGTGGGAGGGGCGCGGGGAGTGGAAAAGAAATCGGTTTGTGACATGTTTAACATGACACCCTCAGCGTGACACAGCAACCTTATGATTTTGTACTATAGAGTAAGATATTGTGCTAACAAAGGAGACAATCAAGGAAATTTTCAAGAAAAAATATTGACTAAAGATAGACAGATCTGTGTATCACTAGTCAACATTCTTTCTAGATACTTAAAATCATCACAACTTTGAATGCAACTGCCATCCGCCAACTCAATACTTTATCATGCTAAGCAGCTCCTACAACCAGCTGCTCCATCTTATTTAGAGGACCAAGCATCGTTCTTTTGACCATCGATAAGAAAATTCTTTTTAGCCATCTCTCTAAACTACGGGCCCAAAAGTAGCATAATGCAGTTGACAGAACTTTTGATTCATCCATCACAGAAAAGGCAGTAAAGTAAGAAGAGCATTGAAAGAGTATGATGCCAAGCTACTCCAGGTGCAGTTATGGATTTTGATGTCGTACCTTCATCACTAACAAGCAGATTGAGTGATCTAGCAGATGACCGAAGCGTCAAGATGCATATCGACAGTGGAACTACCAGATCACGTATCTCGTTTGCGGTGTTTAAAAGTCTCAGTTCCCATTTTATTTTTGTGAAGGAAAATAAACCAATGTCATTCCTTGAAATTTTCACAGATTACTCTTCACTCAAAGAGGAAAAATCACTGAAATGTTCAAGAAGTATTGTTGAGTACCTAATCTTTCATAAAGTATGGCAGGAAGTGTGCGACATTGCAAACCGATATATGTGGTCTGGTAGTTTTACCATTGATATGCATTCTGATACAGATTACCTTAGGATGATCAGATTTTCTAACTTGGCAACAAACGGAAACAATTCCTTTGCTAATTATCACAATTCTACCTCAACATTACCCGCGCCCAATCCAGCAATGCTTTGAGGAATTACGGAGGTGATGACACAAGTAAGGTTAGTTCAGACATAGAATATAGAGAATGGTTCAGTTCAGACCTTGATGTAATTTAAGAGAAGCGGTGTAGCATATTCATGACGACAAGTACAGACATCTGCTGCACAGCAATGAAGGGTGCCTAAGTAACTCGTGAAGCAATCATGACATCTTCAGAAAATTTTGATGAATAAATAATTATAAAAATATCTGAATGAGAAGAAGAGATTGGTAAGCATCTAGTGAAATGGAAAATGAGACCTCAGAGATCAACGAAATGAGTAACTGAATTGAAGTTGAAGGTTATTATGCAGATTACCGGCCCCTGGGCATATCGAGTTTCTGATCTTCCTGTCGGCAGGAGTTGGTTTCTAACTTCACAGAGAGGTAAAATACGGTGGCGGAAACGTCTCAAAACACATGAAATGTGGTTTTCAACGAAAACACATGAACGAAAACACATGAAACGAGGTTTTCAACGACAATTTGTAGGTTAAAATTCGCGATATCGTCGGGTACGCGGACGGGTCATAACACGCTGCCATGCGGAGCAACAGGGAACTAGTGGCGAAGTGAATCATACTGCCAACCTAACACAATTTTTACTACCCCTATGAAGAGTTCGCCGAATGGTGCGGAGCGGGTTCATTCACCCCGTAAGGGCGGGAGGGGTCCACAATCCTGAGTATAGCCTAACCTAACGTAACTTACCTGACGTAACGTAACGTAACCTAACCTACAGGTCCACAGGTTAGGTCGCGAAGCGACCTAACTTGCGGGCCTGTAGGTTAGGTTACGTTACGTTACGTCAGGTAAGTTACGTTAGGTTAGGCTATACGTAAGGCAATGCTCGGAGGTTAGGTTAGGTTAGGTTAGGTTAGGTTAGGTTAGGTTAGGTTACATTAGGTTAGGGATGATTTTTTTAGAAATTTGTAAATTTTGTCTAAATTATAATCTAATTTTATAAACCCACCGCCAGTACTCGATGAAATTGTTACTGTTTTTGCATTATTTTTACCTTGTACTTTCCTGTTTTCTGAATAAAAGTGTATTTTCGCCTTTGCGTACTCCCGAATCAGTGTTTCTTTCATTTCTTAGGTTGGCATCACAATAAGTATCCCCACAACAACAACAAAAATGGCGGAAATCGTGTTTCGTGAGCCCTTTAATTTTGGTGTTATTTCACTACATTGTGATCATTAAACAGCGTTTTTCATGGTTTCCGCCACTTAATTTCGATTTTACTTACCTTACTTTACCTCCCTGTGAAGTTTTCATCAATTTTCCGGTAGGAGTTCGTGGGGCCCGTAATGTGCATTTTTACCAAGTTGAAGATGAACTTACAAATTTTTCGAAAAAAGACTGGATAGAAAACTGTGTCCTCAGTGAGCTGGCTTTGATAAAAGTCTTCAGAACTTGCGCGGCTACAGGGAAGGGATGTGCTTCAGTTCCGGCGCACTGAAGCCACGTTGATTTTTAGAACTGTCTGATCAAATTTCGATCTGCGGCAATGTTCGTGCCTCCATCTAATACACAATCACATACATGCAATCACATACATGAAACTTGTTGTTTATTTACCTAAAAAGTTGCGAAACGATGACGTGTTCCGAGTTTAAAAGTTGCACGTGCAACAACGTGTCATGAAATTACCAGGTAAGATCACATACCTTAAAATTACTGGAATCGTATCTTCTTCGGCACTCAATAATCGCTGACTCTAAAATTACAGAACTAGACAAATTTCTAATTTTTGAAAAGTAAAATGACAAATTAGGGATCAGATTTGATGCGAGCATGTAAGTTTCTACCATACGAATTTCTTCGGAGCAGTGCAGAATACAGTTGTTATTTTACGGCAGCTTGCACCCTTAAGAACCGCGAAAATTTAAATCCCGGGATCATGGTAGGCAGCGGCGGCGCAAGAAGAAACCGGCACTTTGAACTAAGACTCAACAGTATATCAATGACACATGGAAAAGAAAAAAATTTAACGAGTGAAGAGAAGGTGGCACTTCTTATTACGGTTAAGTAGCCGTCAAAGTTCGAGACGGCGGCGAGCAAGTGAAAAATTTTCCAGTTCTTGTGCGGTGTCTTTTTTCTTTTTATACAGTGACAGTTCGAGCGTGTTGGTTCCGCTTCGAATTAAGTGTCGAAAACCAAACCTCCTTTCGGCTCCGTGACGTCAGGAGCTCCCTTCTGTGGACTATTAAATACTATTAATTGATTACGGTAAGGCGATCCGGAAAAAGAAGTGCGGGGGCCTGTTTTCAATGTTATCTTGGTGGCGCGGGGGAGCGAAATAACTGGAAATAGGTAGTATACCTAAACCGGAAGTGGGAGGTGGAAACTGTAAGCTAAAGGTGAAAATCGGAAGAGAAAAATGGAGATTAAAGGTGAAAAAAGGAAGTGGAGAGTATGTAACCGAGACAAAGGAAGTGAAAACCCGAAATGGAAGATAGGAGCGGAATTGGAGAGTAGAACACCAGAAACAGAATTTGAAAATAGGACACAGCTGATGCCTCATTAAAAAAGAGAAACGAAGTAGCATTTTCAATTTCATGAAGATGGCATGAACTTACTTTCAGCGAAGGTTACGACCTTAACAGTCATTGCAGGGTTCATCACAATTAGAGAGCGAAAGACCGGTCAAAATGGAGGTACTTTTCACAATTTTTCTGTATCTGGAGACACCGTGCGACAAACAAGAAAAAAATCTATGAGCCTTTTGAAATTTGCCCTTCCATACTGGTGGTATGGACTTGCTTTTTCGGTGGTTCGAACTTCCAGTGGCATTACAGGATGTCAAATAGATTTTGCAATTGAAAAAATGGCCGAGTTGAGGTATTTTTGACGTTTTCGATGTGATTGCGGGAACAACGAGGAATGTAATAGGAACCAAGTAGAATCTTTTATTCCATACAGACGGTATGAACTTACTTTCCACAAATTTTCAGACCTTCATTGTCATTGTAGGATGTCCAATGAATTTTCGAAACCGAAAAAACTGTCAAAATAGAGCCATTTTTGACCGGTTTTCCAGCATAGCTTAACAGAAAATAAAAGACCTGGGAGTATTTTAAAATGTTCCCTTCCATACTGATATCAGTACCATACCAACCATATGGTACAGACTTGCTTTCCACAAATTTTCGGATTTTTACTACCATTAGAGGCTGCTCAAAAAGATTATTATGTGTTGAAAAACTGTGAATTTTCAAGTTTTATAGCTGCCAAGCAGCATGTTTGGGCGTTACCAAGCGAATAAGTGAGTGACCCAGGAGAAAAACAAAAAAATTTCCTTAATCTACAAGCTATGTGCTAGGTTTGTGCAAATTTTTGAATATATAACGTCAAATCCTTGCCACTAACTAAAATATAAAAAGATATTTTTAATTTGAAAACAAAGAAGAAAAGTTTAAGGGTGCTTCATAAAAGTTATTACTCACTCGCTTAAAATGAAGTAAATAACAAAAAAAAAGATTAATTTAGTAATTTTTTTTATTTAGGGGTTCAGTTTTGTTATAAAAGAAAGAGGAAAATATATACAAGAACACAACATTTTTGCAGAAATATTATTACTACTTAATAAACAACAAATGAGACAGGATACTGAAGGATTGATCCACTAATGTAGACGGTTCACAGTTATACCTGCTCTAATCACTGGATACATTGAAGAAATCAGGAAAGGACATAGAAAAACTGACAATTCTTCCTAACAAAATCTTTATTGACTTGACTGGGATGGCTACTCCTACGCATAAAAATATTTTATACTTTCATATAAAAAAATTAAAAACATTCAATAAAAAGAAAACTTTAAATTGACGAGTTTTGACCTGTCATCTCGCAAACTGTGAAACTTAAAGACATCACTTGCAAGTGGTTTCTTTTATTTTATCTTAGATTAAGAGGAGAAATTGTTGTCAAGTGCAGCTACACTGTGTTTCTTTCTCGGAAAAAGTTTTTTTTTCTTCTTTCTTAAAAAACTTACCTAGAGAACCATGTGTTTTATTTGAAGCTGTCCTTTGTTCTTACTTTCAGCAATAAGTTAAACATGACTTTGACTGAAAATTTGCATAAGCTAAGGAAAATTATGCTTTCTTCAAAATTGAGAATACAGACTGTGCATTATATATCTTAGCAGCAAACATCTTTTTGATTCATAGAACTTCCTACGTCACATGGGTTCATCAGTCATTCAGTGAAACTTTATAGGAGAGAAATCACAAAAGATATTTATACAGTTTACATGAAATTATTTGAAGGTGAATCTCCACTTTCAGCCTTACTTTCTAATGAAAAAGGTGGAATTCGACAGTCGAATGTGTAGCCATCCTCCCTTTCCATCCTAAAAGTACCCCTGAAAATAAAAGTAAAAAATTAACTAATTGTCACACTTAACTAGAATATGCATACCATTATTCAGTCATAATTTGTTCAACTAAAAATTTAATATTCTTCTATGATGCATTTTAAGACAAATTAGAGGCCTGTGAAAATTACCAGCAAAATTTGGGGGATTAAAAAATATTTTCAAAACAAAAACTGGTCTCTAACTGTGGATGGTAGTTTCAGATAGAAAACACAGAAAAATCCGAAGAAAATGTTTAAAGAAAGGTAAAGGTAGCTTGCTTGATTAAAATCTGGCTGCAATCTCGGAACAATGGACCACAAGATGAAGTACAAATACAAGCAACTTGATAAATGTTTCTTCACCAACATTTCATGTACAACACAATTCACCCGACGAAAATCACTGAAATCAATTCCTAACTAAGATATTAACATTTCTTGTTTACTTGTTGCGGGAAAGTCAAACTCCCCACTCACAAGAAAAACAATAGTCTGCTTGAATCTATTCATGCACTACAATGGTTTTGGCGGGCTTCTTGATCGAACAATGTTCCTTCTCCATCTTGTACTGTTGAAAGAGTAAACAACATGAAATAGCTAGGCCGAAGTATCAAGATGAGGTTAATCATGAATACTTACCGCAGAGGCTGTTGCAGTAACGTTTAATGCATTATTCGACTCGTGTAAACTGTTGTTTTTTCACAACCAGGAGGTTTGAATTAACGCATCAAAAAACGTTAAATATCTCAATCAGGAATGAATGCCAGTAAGTTTCGTTGCACAAATAGTTTTTTACATGAAATTTTTATTTAGAAACATGTATCAGATTGCTTAAATTCACACCTTGTCTAGTGGTCCATTGCTGAGTGACAACTGAAATTCAACATTGCTTGTGTTCACTATAAAACAAGCATTGTGATTCAAAACTTTTGAGAAGAGTGGGAATATCATAACTACTGGCTCCTACTTGTTTTCTTGGTCTTCTTTCCAAAAAAAGAGAGAATAGAATTCTGGAATGAATGACTAATATCAGTGAGGTATTGATTATAACTTACCACATGTGACCAGATGGAGCTTGAAGACTAACATGACTACTGTATTGAAAAGCTGGTAACATTTTACTTAAAATGGGCTCCTGGCCAACGACGCCTCTTCCACGTACAGTTTCTAATGTTCCTGAGAGATTAAATATCCTCCAATGCCTCTCTCTTAATTGTACTGTTAAGTCACCTAAATTTTCCAAACGAATACAATACCGCCACTGAAAGTAAATTTTGAAAATAAAGTATTAATTGAGATATGTTCTGATAGGAAGTTAAAGTTATTTAAAATTTTCATGATACCCAAATTGTTTTGACTCATAAAGGGGCTTGTATTTGATAAAAAATTAAAAATGTTTCACTCTGCATGACATGTAGAACACATTTCATGATTTATAATGATGTGGCAATGCAGTGGTCTCTTTCAGAGGACAGGAATTTTTTACCATTCCAAGAGGGCAGAGAGTTCTTTGCTTTCACATTTTTTGAAGCAGCCTTCACACTGCTGTCCACAAAAGAATGCGTACTTAGCAATTTTCTTTGCATAAAAGAGCGCATTACACAGTTTCCTTAACCACATACAATGCGCTTATTGTTAGTTCTTTTTCTCTGAGAAAAAAAATATAACATTTAATGATTTCCTCCACAATAATATCTCCTCCCTTCACATTTTCCCCCTTTTCAGGTGCCCTTCAAATTCCCTTTGAGATTGGTCGATCCAGCAATTTCTGCACTCCTGTAGCACCCTCTTGACTTTCATAAAAAAGTTTGAAGGTATCGTTCATTTGAATGGCTCCTGACTAAGATCAGCCCGACTGTGATACGAGTCTCATTTCTCTTATGTTTTATTTTTCATTCTAAAATTGGACAGAATTCTCCCTTTAAATCTAGTGAGTATATTCTTGAAGCTCCACAGAAAATTCAAAGAAAATCTCAAAGCTTTATAGTGTTTAGCTTTTCAATTCATGTTTGCTATTTAACACAGAAATTCTAGACTGCCTAGACGTAATAGGCCAACAATTTACCTTGAAACAAACCTTGTTGTCCGTACTGAAAGAATGATAAGGGCTTCTGTACTTCTTGATAATTCTACTATGACTTGAAAGTAATTATTCTTTAGCCATCACAAAATTTTGTGTGAAATAGATTTTTTCCCTTGCACAATTTACCTGGAAATATTCTTAAGATTTCCGAAAAATCCCCTGACATCTAAAAATCTTGAGGTGTGGGTATATGTCCCTTAAAATCAAATTCTGACATCATTCACAAACTATTGATGACATTAATGGGACACCTAATTTTGGCCATTAGAGATTGATATTTGTGTTTCATAAATACCGGGTGTTCCAGATCACTCGTCCACTATCTCTTGCGCAGAAACGACCGAAAAATTGAGTATTAAGACAAAAACTTACTGGGGGTAAGTCAACTCCAAAGAATTTAATACAAATATTTTCAGCCTCCCTTTTCAGTTTTATTTAATTTTAGTTTTATTAGTTAATTTAAGTTTTAATTTTATTTTCAGTTTTTATTTAATTTTTCAGTTTTCATTTAATTTTTCAGTTTTAAGAGGGGTGCCGGTGCCCCCCGTTTCTCGCATATATCAAAAAAGGAAGGGTACGTTTTGACTTCAAATTTGGATTCTACGCGAAAAGTTACCAAGAATTCATATGGTGTATGGCCTATTTGCTCCAAATTACTTAACAACCCTATTTTCCCATAAGAAACCGTGTATTTTTGGAGGAAAAAAAAGGACACAAAAATTTGGGGCAAATAGGTCGTACGCCACAACAATTCCACGTAACTTTTCACTTAGAATCCAAAACTGAACCTTGCTTCTTGAAATTTTCGACTTACAGCCTTCCAGAGCCTCAAAATTTTTGGGAGGTCATGGCCCCCATAATTTTGGATTAACAGGGGTCATGTGGCACAGCAATAAGAAGGTATTGACTTCTCCTCTCAGCAAACTTTGAGATTTTGAAAATTGGATAACTTTAATGCCTACAGTATCCAATGGAAATTTGCCCAAAAAATGCTCCAAAATCCTCCGTAACTCCTTAAAATGGGGGTTTAGGGGAAAAATGCATAGAACAAAAATTTCTTATTTTTCACAACCTGATTGCGGTAGATGAATGGGTCGTAAGACAGTAAGTTTCCAGCCGATGTGCATTAAAAATCAGCATAAAGCTGAAAATCTCAATACAGAGGGAAAAAGCTCATGTGAGCTAGTATGATTGCATAATAAGCACATTTGATTGCTACCGCAATCAGTTTGTGTAAAACTGCCTTGCCAAGGCTTATGCAGAACTGTTCAGATAATCACTCACTAGATGGCGCAAGTTTACTTGTGCCAGAGACCGCTTGCCCAAGTCTCGGGCTGGTTTTCACAACCTCTTCAAGCTTGGTAGCAGGAAAATCAGGAGGCTGCGCTTCACTGAGGATTGGCCAAATACAGCAAAAACGCATCTGTAGTTGCCTTCCTGAATGATCATTACCAGTGTTGCACCAAACAGCGTATCTCTTTGTCGGAAAATTGTGCTCATATGAGCCTTTTCCCTCTGTTTTGAGATTTTCGGCATTATGCTGATTTTTAATGCACATCAGCTAAAAAATTTTGACTTACTTTCTTATTTTTAACTATAGAATTTTATTCCAAAGTCAAAACATACCCTTCCTATTTGAAATATTCAAGAAACGAGGGCACCCCCTTAAGATCCCCCCAAAATGGGATTTTAGGGAGCTGAAACTATTTGCATTGAATTCTTTTGAGTTGATTTACCCCACTATAAACTCGTCCTAGCGCTGAATTTTTGGCCATTTCCGTGAAAAAGATAGTGGACAGGTGCTCTGGAACACCGGGTATATGCTTCAGCAAGTAAGTTTTTAACTTGCTTTTTTTTAAGGTCTCTCTCTCTCTTTCTCTCTCCCCCTCTCTCTCGCTTCCTTTATATGAAGTGTGACAATTTTGGAAAAGACATGTAATTTACTTGCAAATACAAGCCCGCTTTCCTATTTTCAAGGCCTCTTTTCACGGCTTTCACATTTTTGCTCGGAACGAATCACAACCATCAGGACCGGCCAACAAAAAGTTTCCCTTTAGAGTATATCATTCTCACCCAGTAAACAGATGATGCTTGAGAATCTCTACACCCCATGTAGAAAGGTATTACTGTGACTCGAATACTTTCAGTAGTTTCTTTGTGCACATCAGATAGCTCAAGCCAAGGGTGATTCTTTTTCTGCCACGCTTTCAAAGTTTCCAAGGCCGCAAAAGGAGGATCTGAAAGATTTCAGAAATCAGTATTGAAAAATGACAGATAATGAAGATACTTAACTTTCAAGAAAACTTATGAATGTAAAAAGCTTGCCTTGCTGTTAAGCAGCGGCTCATTTATGTGTAAATTTTAACTTTTGTTTTTTGTTTTTTTCCGCGGTTGAAAAAGGGAACGTGAAACCCGAAACGTCCCGTCAAATTACTTTTATTTACAGCCTGTACCCCGTGTTCCTCTCATGGCATTTACATATTTTGGGCTGATTAAATTGTTACCTACATTTACTTTATGTCATGACTAATTTTTTGATGGCTAGTAACTGGTTCATACAAAACTATTTTAAGACCCGAATCCTTCATTCATGTCGGCAGGAATTTCTAAAAACAATCAGGTCCGCAATATAACACTTATAAAAAACTTATCTTCAGTCAAATATTTTACATTTGCAGTGATAACTAGCTTTTGCGACTCCATATGGTGGTTGGGGTAGTTGGATAATGAAAATATCAGATGACCAAGAGTTTTGCTAATCCTGGAGATTTTGACTAAGCGTTACACAGTGATCTCCAATTAACTATCACCTTTTTTAAACTTTGTGCATTAAAAGAAAAAACTGAGAAAGAATATTCAGAGAAAGATTAAATTATGAAAATACGTGGGTTCATCAAATTGAAAATGTTAAGAATTTTTGCGCATTCAAAAAAAGTAATTTAAATCAATAAATTAAATTATTATTTTTTTATTTCCAGATCCTTTCCTCTATGACTGACTGAGAATTCACTACCTTTTCTCCAAAAATTTTTTGATTCAAAAAGAGAAAATTCGGTTGAATTTCAAAGGTGTTGGATAAAAGAAGGTGAAATTATTGAGATTCTCCTGGGTTTAAAGTGAGAGCTTATGATTCTTTAAAAAATTAAAGTAAAAGTATAATTTCTTGGGAAAATACAGTGAAAAACTTGAGAGGAAAGAGGAATCACCTTTTTCAGGAACATAAAGTAAAAATTTGTCAAATAGCTCATGCTGAAGTGGTTGTTTCTCGAGGGAAGTATACGGTAAAATATCTTCATGGGCAACGTAATCAAGCCCCGGAATAGCGTACAGGCTGCGACTACTGTCTTGATTGCCTAAAAATGTGACTGCTTCTGTTTGTGCCCTCTGAAACAAAGAGAAAATTATTGCTGTAGATTTGGCAAAGTTTGATTTTCCTCATCCATGTTTTACTCGAAAGGTTCTACCATCCTGATCACCTCTAATGCTTGCAAGTATAGGGAATGAAAAGCTAAACATATAAGCTTAGCTTACATACAGCTAGATACATTGTTATCAGTACAGCCGGTTCTTGACAGATAGCCATAGCCAAGAGTGTTCATATCATCAGGGCTTAGCAATTGGGCAAAGCCTCAGAGCTTAAAATTTGAAATGCATGAGACATGGATTCCCAAAAATCATTTTATCCTCCATCATGACACGTGTCATTATCAGTGTTCACCGTTGTCAAATCTATGTTTTTCAATTTAACTTCAGAGGTACCAATCTACATTGATTGGTCTTTCAATGGATTCTTGTTGGTTTGGTTCTACTTTTTTGATAATAACTATAACCATATTTTTCAGTATATTCACCCGAGTAAAAGTGAATCAGCCTGACTCACTTTTACTCGGGCAGTGTATTTTCCAAAGATAAATATACTGTTGCAATATCCACTAATGGTAGACTTAAGCTGGGAGCCCTCAGAAGAGTTACCATTCAAGGCAATAAATTAAGAATATGACAGCTTTTCAAAAAGTACTTCCAATGATATATTAATACATACGTACAAAATTAATGGCATAATGATTTGGAGATGCATAATAAATTTTTGAAAAGCCAATTTCCAGCCCAGAAATAATATCCAGAATCAATTTTTCATTTTGGATAGCACACAGCAAATTCTTTATCATCGACAACCCACTTATGATGAGAGATGTTCCAATTTGCTCTACCCAGGTTGAGAACCTTAAAAAGGTCAAAACACAGGGCCTGCCAAGCAAGACTACACAAAAGATAAAGAAAAAAAATTGTTCAAGTCTCTCTTCATACATAGGTTGTCCCAAAAGTACTGCACGTCTTTTCTTTTTGGACGAACGGTAGTAGATATCAAAATGCGGTTTGTGTAGTCTTAAGGACCGGCCAATCACCGATAAAACAAGACAAATCCGAGCTCTTTAAGTCAAAAAATGACCAAGTTACAGTGTTTTGAAAATGACTTGTAGAAGGGACCCCTACAGGATTTTCAGCTTCTTTCCTGGAAAAAAAACAAAGAATTAAGGATTCAAGTGGTTTCATTAAATCAATTTTGCAGAATCTTACCAAGATTACTAGCATTTACTCTTCTTCACTGGACCACTGGACACTAGTTTCCTTCTCAAAATACCTTCTATCACTTGCCACACAGCGCCGCAACCGTTATTCCCACTTCTTCAAACATGTTTTTTCAAATTCCTCTTGCCTGGTGTTCTTTAAGAAAGTTTCAACAGCTCTTTTTATCTCGTTGATGGAGTTAAACTTCCTGCCTCTTAAGCCTTTTTTCAACGTAGGGAATAAACAAAAATCGCAGGGTGCAAGGTCCGGGCTGATACCATGTTGCCAACTTCATTCGATCGCGACGATTTCTCTGTAGAATTTTTGATTAATCAAATCTTTGTTTTTTCCAGAAAAGAAGCTAAAAATCCTGGAGGGGTCACCTCTACAAGTCATTTTCAAAACACTGTAACTTGGTCATTCTTTGACTTAGAGAGCTTGGATTTGTCTTGTTTTATCGGTGATTGGCCGGTCTTTAAGACTACACAAATCGCATTTTGATATCTGCTACCGTTCGTCTAAAAAAAAAAAACAATCAACTCTTTGTTTTTTTCCCGGAAAAGAAGCTAAAATTTCCGTAGGGGTCCCCTCTGGAAGCCATTTTCCAAACCCTGTAACTTGGTCATTTTTTGAATTAAAGAGCTCGGATTTGTCTTGTTTTATCGGTAATTGGCCGGTCCTTAAGACTACACAAACCGCATTTTGATATCTACTACCGTTCGTCCAAAAAGAAAAAACGTGCAGTACTTTTGGGACAACCTATGTATTTATAGTAGATAATTCTTTTTATTTTCCCTACTGTTAAATTTTGCAATTGTCTACAAGACAAAAGACAATGATACAAAATACTGAAGTTCAGTACTGACGAATAACATGTTATTGTTCAGTATAGTACCAAAAAAAAAATTCAGCTATTGTTTCTGTACCAACTAATTTTGCCAAGCTAAAGATAAATTTCAGGTATTGATTAAAATCAACTGACTCTATCCCTTCCTTTTGTTATGGTTTCCTCATCACGATTTTTGAAACAAGCAAAAACGAAGAGAAAAAGGTGGCTTACGATATACTTACAATGTACGGTCCATCCCTGGAGTCTATGAGCACTTGATAAAAAGTATGTGTTCGTCCTTTGACTTCTTTACCTACACTTCCAGAGTCGACATTTTCAGACAAACTGTAAACAAAAATAAGCTCTAATTACTCATCCATTTGTTAACTCTTTTGTCAGATTTTTTTTCAAAATGGAATATTTTATGATCTTGTTAATTTACTCTCAAAAAGTTAGCAAGAACTAGTATAAACCAAAAAGAAGTTGAAAAAGAGGATAAAAATTAAATATCCCAGTTGGAATCCATCAAAAGAAATCAGTCCACTGGCCCCATTTCAGATTTTTGAAGGGTCAGGTATGGATAGATTTCTTTTTTTACTGACCTAGGGACCTCCCAAAGAAGGAGCCAGTAGCGTACTCTAGTCAATTAGTCAGGATTTTCCTGCCTCCTTCTCTTGCGTCCTGCCAAGCGGTTTTCCCGGGTCAAACTCTAAAGCGCAGGGTCAGGCAAATGCTCAGCCTGCCCCCCCCCCTCCTCCCTCAAGTGGAGCACCTGAATCAGTCAGACTTGGTGAGTGACCCGATTCACTCAGCCCATTGATGTATAATACAATCTAGACCGCGCATTAGGAAATTTTGGCGAGACAATAGGCAACCCGGATTGCAATATGTAGCGGGACAATGGAAATGCTAGTCTTGCCTGTGCCGTTACCTGGTACGCTTCGTACATCCGGCTGTATCAACTAAGCTGAAGGCGCGTCTTTACCCCTCTAGCTGTCTTACCTCCCCCTCCTAAAGTCGGGCCTAGTGCGCAGTCTAGATTGTATTATAAGTCAATGACTCAGCCACTGCTTGGCAATAACGTTGTCGGCATACACTTGGCTGGACAGCATAAGCAGCTTGCTCACTGAAAATTTGCAATTCTTTTTAAAATTTACCTTAGCTCTCTTTGGGCCTAGTAGAGGAAAGGCTGTGCCATGTGTTTTACTTCTTTCATGACTACACAGTGTTCCTAGATCTCCGGCATTTGCCGAAGATATTCGAAAAATCTCCGGCAGTCTCCAGCTTTTTTGAAAAATCTCCGGCGAAATTTTTTCTTCAGAATCTCCAGCATTCTATCGTAAATCTCCAGCATTTTCATGAAGTTTCCGGCATTTTGATAAAAAACCCCGGCAATTTTTTCAATTGGAGCTAAAAATATATCTGCAGATTGTTTACCCCGTGACGTAGGTCGGTACAACATGGCGTCGATATTCCAGCAAAATCCGAAATTCATAATATTAAAAACGGACCATAACCGTCCAATTTTTTTTGCTTAAATGAACTCTTGAAATAATTTCAAACACTTTATATGGACAGACTTTTTCCATAAATCACACCATTTCCAAGAAAATCAATGATAAAAATCGTCCGTGACTACCTACGTCATCAAAGAAATTACTTTCTTCATCTCTATAGCCGGTAACAGACGATCGAAGTGGAGCCCTCAAAGTGGAGTCACGTGACCCTCAAAGATTCTTGGCTCAAGAATCTTTTTTGTGCTGGTTACACGCTTAAATTTCCATCAATTTCCGATCAAATGGTGACTGGTGCGCACCATCTACCATCAAATTTCTGCGGCCTGCAAAAATTTGGTGGTAGATGATGGAACTGTGAGGCTCATCCTTCATCTGATTTCCACACAACTGTGCTTATTTCATACTTATTTCAATCAACATGCTGTTTTAATTAATTTTACTCATCAACCAAGATAACTCTCAACCGCCATCTTGGTCATCATTTTGATCGGAATTGGACGGAAATTTGAGCGTATAACCAGGCCACAAGAGGGGAATGAAAGGTCACATGACCCCACGTGACGCCATTTTGAGAGCTCTACTTTGATCATCTGATACGGGCTTGTGATCGATACCACCATTTGATTCGTTACACTATCAATAGGTTTTTACGATTAGAGGCGCTGCAGTCAGCAAAAACATCTATTTTCAGTGGTATTTTTTAGAATCTCCGGCATTTTTAAAAAGTTTCCGGCATTTCGTTAAAAAACTTCGGCCTTCTTCAAAGGGTATCCGGCATTTCGTTAAAAAACTTCGGCTTTTTTTCAAAGGGTATCCGGCATTTCATCTGGGAACACTGTGACTACATGTTCCTCCTTACATCAAAATCGGAGACAGAGGTTAGGAGTCCTCTCCTAGAAAGATTGATTTTGTATAAATTTAGAAATTAATTTTCAATACCTGTCTCGTTTATTTGGAATATCACGATCATAAACTCTTGCTAACCATGGAAACAAGATAACACCCCTATAACCAAAGACGCGGTGTAAAAACAGTTGTCCAGTATCATATTTTCCTTGAATTTTGGGTGAATCTAGGCGTCCAACTTCTGCAAGCCTGTGATGACTGAGCATAGGTAAAAAACACTGAGTTAAAAATTACATAAAAGGAGGAAGAGAAAGTTGCATAAAAATTTTGGGAGACAAAAGTGACGAAGATACAAATTGATGTTGCTAAAGAGTGATTGTATTGAAATGATTTCCAATGATACAAAGACCTACTCCTCTATTTGAAGTTGACCCAATGTGCAGCGAGTTACAGTGATGATATTGAACTAAGCATGAAAAAGAAAATATATTGTTCACTCATATGAATTATAACTCCCTCACAGTTGCTAATGCATCATATCATATATGTAGTAGGGGGCACTGGTGAGCAGCTTCTATGAACTGGATCGTGATCTAAAATGATTTCCTCCCAAGTAGTTGTATATTAACCATGCTTCATACAATAAAAAATGGACAAGACTAGGCCAGTAAGGAAAATTCAGGGGCTTTCAATGTGACGCATTCCATTTGATATGTACCCAAGACATCATTAACAAACAGGGTTAAGATTCAACCTACTGCCTAAATGTTGACGGCAGTATGAATATATACCCATTGGGTTTAAAAACAGAGGTGTACTGACTTCGGGATGAAACAATTACTGAAAAATTAATGATTGATGCGGCTTGAAAAATTAATAATAATACTGACAAAAATATACCTGGAGTATTTAGCACTTTGTTGAGAGTTCAAGCGTACAAAAAAACTAGGAATTTTGGTGCTCAGACACTTTGCAGCTCCAAGCATGAATTCTGAATTTTTTAAATTCATTGAAAACTTTCACCAGAAATTTTAATGGAAAAGAAAGGACTTATATGAGATTCAGAGTTCCTGTTTCCCACTCACATTTTCCTCGAATAACCTAAAAATGATAAGCTACAAAGTTGATGTCCGATGTCCGATGTTTTTGGATGTTTTCGGAACAGATAGTATCTGAGATGGAAAATTTCATGAAAAATTAAGCTTTTGAAATTTCACTTGAAATTTCACTTGAAATTGCATGAAATTTCAGTGAGACCGTGAAAAATTAAAATCTAAGCTTGATTTTCAGTAATTTTTTGATTCTAGTAATTTTTTCTGCCCAACTTCTTGCCACAACAAGCAGAGATGGAAAGTGAAATTTCACGTTTTGAAATTTCATGAAATTTCACGTGAAATTTCATGAAATTTCACAAGGCCCGAATAAATTTCAAAAAAATTGAAATTTGTTGATTTTTCAAAGAAATATTGTTACTAAGCCTCGGAAACGGTTCAGATGATCCTCCTGCTGATGCAGCAGAATATGGCCCACTAATGAGATGCTACACCCAAAGGAGGGGGCACAAGGGGGGTTTTAGAGAAAGTTAGCCCTAACCTAACCTCCAAACCAAATGTAAACAGACATGTACCCAGCAAATCGCGTGGCCGTGGACAAGATTATAAGAACATCACACCCTTTTAGAAACGTTTTACTTTAGTACTTATCCATTTTTGAAACTGAGATTTCCGACTCTAAAATATATATGTTGGCAGTTTGGCACTGCTGAGAATAATCTTTATAGTATAATTGTTAAATATGTAGGACATTAAGTTGGTTCAGAAATATACCACTAAAAGTGCCGTTTTTTAGCATTACAATTTTTAGCATCAATTTCTCCAACGTTTCTCAAATAAAAGTCCCCCCCCCCCCTCATAAAAAAACTAGTATTTTCATGCCGATGCGTGGAGGAAATTGTTCTTGTGGTGGAGCGGAGGCACTCAAGTGTCAATGATGCATTACTTACGAAAATTAAGGACCCATGACTTACATAAGTGACATCTGACATGACACCGAAATCTTCGTGATAAAAAACTGAGCTGCTGGAAGAGTGGGTGGTGAGGTTAGGTTAGGTCAGGGGGGGCTGAAAAATCTCAATATCGAGAATCACCGTTTCTAGGCGTTTCTTGGCCTCTTGAATGTATCCTCAAAAGTTTCAATAAATTTCATGAAATTTCGTGAAATTTCACTCGAATAAATTTCATGAAATTTTCCATCTCTGACAACAAGACGAATATGCATGGGGAGTATTAGGGAGTCGTATCTCGTGCCCTCTTGCCGTCACGCAACAAAATGGCGGCTAAAATCGAAATGATTCAACCGTCGTTGTTTGTTTTGTCCGCATTCGTGCCATAGATTTTTGGTAATGTAGATTTTTGCCGGGCAACTGAGACAAAATGATCATAAAATTCCTACCTTTACTTTTCGTTGTTCGTATTCTTTTGGCTCTAAACTTCATGTATTCACTGCGAAGAAAATGATTTTCAGTAAAAAAAAATAAAAAAAAAAAATAAAATAAAAAAACGGTAGAAAAAACCAAAAAAATAAAAAACAGCAGAAATATGTACTCCAACGTTACATACAATGCACTGAGTACTGGGCTCTTCATCTATAATTCTTGAAATTTATCATTTAAATGCAAATAAAGTTTAGAGCAATAGAAAAGAAAGGTACTTAGGTACATACTATTTATTCTAATCTTAGAGAAGAATTTTACCTACTGAAATGAATAGCACAATCATGACTATTTTTCGAGGGACACAATTGTTTTACGATGCCATATTATTTATAGGAGAGTAACAAGACTAGCTATGTAATCGGAAAGAAAGAAAAAACAGGCGTGAGGAACAACAAGAAAATGTATTATTATTAAATTTAGGAGCATGAGTGAAAAAAAGGAATTAACGGGCAAACAAATCAATTTTTCAAAAAAATTGAAATTTATGAGGCCTTTTGAAATTTCACTGAAATTTCACTTGAAATTTCACGTGAAATTTCACATGAAATTTCAAGGGCGAACTCAGGATAGTATGTATTCTGAGAGATCCGGAACATTCATAAACCAGCGGAATTCGTTCCCCACGCCGGGGGGGTCTGGGGGGTATGGAATACCCCCCAGGAAGGCGGGGGGTCCGGGGGCCCTCCCCGGAAAATTTTTGAAAATTACAGTGTACCAGACGGCCGTTTTCCGTAGTTTTTGGCGAAAAATTGATATTTTCAAGTTTGATTTATGAGGTCTCAAAGAGCGGTGTACACGCATGTAAAAATACTTGAAGTCGCATTCCTCCACTCACCACATTCTTTATGTGTGCTTTCTATAAAGCACTGACAGATACGTACTTTTACACTTCACATTTTATGAATGAATATTGGGTGTACCAAAGGGTAGGTTGAATAGCTCCAACGAATGAAGGAGGTAAGTATAAGTAACATTTTTGTGATTTTTAGAAAGACGATTTTAATGTTGAAAAGTTACGTGGGGTCCTGCAGCAAAAAAAATTATTTAAAATGGTATTTTGAGATGAGATTTGTTCAAAATCACCGCTACACGTATTTTAATTTTTCAGTAATCTCACTTACTCCCTTCATTCACTGGAAGCTTTTTCAACTGTGAAATTGTATCGCGTAGGGAAAGGCTTTTTTGAGGGTTAGTCAAACATGCTCCTTAGAAGATATATGAAAACTGACAAATTTCGCCCCTCTTTTCTATCATGTTATTCCTGTTTCGGAACCTACCTCTTTTCTTCAATCTTTTCTTCCCCTCCCTCCCGCCCCCTTCTCTCCCTCCCTCCCGCCCCCTTCTCTCCCTCCCTCCCGCCTCCTTCTCTCCCTCCCTCCCCTCCCCCTCTCACTCTCTCTAAAAAAAGTCATTGCCATTTTGGCGCCCCCACCCCCCTAATAAAGTGGCGCCTCGTCTTCTTTCATAGCGGAAGTTTACAGTCATCACTACTCATTGTTATTTTAATTTCGTTCTTTCCTTAAATCTAGCGCCTTTTTCACCCCCGAGTTAGCCTCGTTGACCCATCGGAATTCATTTAACGATTCCGTGTGCATTAAAAATATTGGAATTTTCAATCCATACCTTTAATCTTGACGCCTTATGCTCAGTGCTGACTTTGACTTCAGCTTTCAGGTGCTCTTCAGAAGATATGAAAACTGACAAATTTTGCCCCTTTTTTCTGACGTTATTCCTGTCCCAAAATTCTCTGAAAAGGGAATTAAACTTACTTTCGTCCCTCAGCGAAGTAACTAAGAGATAATACCTCGGTTTCGTTTCTTGCACGAGCGGCAGAATTAAACACCGGTAAAAAAATGAAAACGCAATAAAAAAATAAGGAAAAAACTTACGTCAACATTTGGACTTCACAATCGATTCCATAAGCGCTCACAACTCACAACTCATATCTCAACGAACACGCCACACCACAATAATTCAAAAAAACAACTTGGTCGAAAGACGGGCGCGTATCTGAACTCCTGCATTTCTCCGCAGCTTCAAACGCGCTACACATGCGGCTATAGGTCTCGCTGGGACTCGTTCCCCGACTCATTTCCGTTTCCGTTCAACCGCTACAGGACAAAGGATGATCACCGCGAAAAGCGCGTATCAACTCAACCTCCAAATTCCAATCTGCCGCTAATCCAAGTAAGTGACGGAGCTCAATCTTGCTAACTGGGATCCGGTCGTGATCGGGTGATACTCATTATTGTATATTCAAGTGCTGAATCCGAATATGACCTCCGTCTTGTCAATCACCCTTCAATTTTCCGGATAATGGGCATTGTTGGTGTTTTTGCGACTGTTGACCCTCGCAGCATGTAAGTAAAATTTTTCTCAGGTACAAATTTAAACCTAATTTAAACTGTTCTGATGTGTTTTGAGCCGCTGAGTTCGAAAATGACCTTCGTTTTTTCCCATCATCCTTCACTTTTCCGAAAAAGTGACTTTTTCCCAAAATGAGCAAATTTGACCTATTTTTGTCAATGCATGACAAAAATACGTCAAATTTGCTTATTTCGGCCTATTTGGAAATTTGTTGGTTTTTTTTTTTTTAGAGGATCTAACTATAAATTTGTTTTTCTCCTATCAAAATACTCCTATATAGATATCGATTTCCGCGCAAATCCATTGACAAACAATCGGTGTCGGTTTGATATTGACTTCGGGTTTACTCGAAAAAGTTTCCTTTTTCTATGCTCTTTTGAACGAGGTCTAACAAAGGGGGTCTTCCCAATTGAAAAAAATAATTGGTTTCCGTCCCCCCTCCTCTCCCCAAGGGATCTCCCGGAAAATTGGAAAATTTTTGAGGGCCAAAGTATAGCTCCTTATGACCTAGGTACATCCCCCAAGTTTCAAATCTTTGCCTCAATTAGGTAAAAATTTACTTTAGAGGGGATGAAAAGGACTTATGGATCACCTTGTATTTCGCGCGAATATCGCCATATATATTTTGAAGTCGATTTTCTATATATTGACACATTTCTTACATATTGCACGATTTTCGCCGTATATTTTGAAGTCGCTTTCCTAAATATTGGCACATTTCTCATATATTGCGACAGTCTCGTACGTATATTTCAACATTTCCTATATATTATCTTGAATATTTCTTATATTACTTACATAATTTCTTATATATTGCCAACATGTATCTTTAGTTACAAAACGGCCCTTCATATCCATACTCAAACACCCAAAAATCATCAGTTCCATCGCAACTTTTATAACGGTGCATTGCATTTGCGAAGACAATTGTGCGCCGAGCAGTCGCGATCGGCCTACACAGGATCGCGGCTCCTCGCGACGGTTTTCCGTTCCACTCAAGCGATACATCGAAAGCAACAAGGAACGCGCAAGATCAACGTGAAATAATCGATTCGATCCTATCGATCTTTTGGTCGGAGAATCGATCTTTCGGAAGATCGATCCAAGAAGCGCCATTACTGTCTGCCAACTCACCAATATCCTTTTCTCACCTGATTAGTTCGTCAAAGTTGATTATTGAAACCACTAGTTTTCGTCAATTACCCTCCACTTCAAATCAAACTAAAAAACTGAGGTAGTTTTACATTTCAAAGGCAAAATTTGTCGTGGATGAGTAAAAATCAGTGGAAATAGTAAATATGCAATCGGGCGATGCAAGCCGCGCGTTGCAAATTTTGACGTTCTCCACGAAGGCAGTACTGTTCACTGAAACTTTAGAAGCATGAACTCATGAAGGGCGGAGCCAACTGATTTCATTTCATTCCATCGTGGCATGACTTTGAATTCTTGAGGAACATGTAAGTAAGTATATTTTTAGTGTTTTCCAAGTTCGGCCCATCCATATCAGTCATTTTCCATTTCTCAGTCGTTTATCAAAACTATCAAAGTTATCATGGAAGTTCGAATTTTTTAATAAGCCTGCAAAGCAATGACAAACGTGAGAGACAGTGATACGTTTCTGTGGCTCCACAAATAAGCTTGGAACCTGAAACTACTCGTCTTTTTTTCACGTTCTTCGAAGGAACTTAGCGGAAGTAAGTCATTTAATTCACTCCAAAACTCACTGTTTATTCTATCCTTCACAGCGCCATGAAGCTGGGCTGAAAACATGTGTTATTTTATGTAAATTATGGGCAAACGCATCTCAGTTATCCTGAAAAGTTTTGGTGGAAGAATTTTACCCCCAGTCTTTGATAAGACCTACCATTGGCTATCCGATTGCCGCTGAGCCTTGCAGGAATATAGAGTAACCAGTATATACCTATCAATAGCACAAAGTTAGGGAGCATGGTCCAGCTTCGGGGTGCACGACGGCAGTTCCCGCCAATTGCCCTGGCCCCTTGAGGGCGCCTCGCCGGTCAGCCAGCCCTTACCTAGAGTCTGTCATCAAAAGATTTTATATAATTTTTCCAATTCATGCCAAGGACCCAAAGACAGAGCGTTAGAAGCTAAAAATGAAACTGGGCCCCTCATCGGTTGAATGTAGGTATTACTGCAAAACCAGGACTACCTACTTTCAAATCTGAAAATAAGCAGGAGGTTTCCACCTAAGTTGACCCAAGAAACTCTTGACTGTCAACTTTTTGTATTTCCATGTGTTTTTTCACAATCTTCAACTGTCCCTGAAAATAATATGTATGCAAAAAATATATTTGTAATGTAAAATACTTAACAACTTTCATCACATTCACATGTTCACCTGCGCAGTGAACTTTGAATAGGTACTATTGGGAAATTTTCTAATTCAATTTAGTCTAAATTTGATTTTGGACTACTAAAGACAATTTCTGAATATTTACTTAAATCACTTTCACAGTACAGGCATTTTTTCTAGCCACTATGGATTATTTTAACTCGAGAATGTAATGGTCACTTCAGAAGCACTGTGATGAAGCATTTTTCCCGCGCTTCTATAACCATTATACGGGGAACTCCAGCTTCCATGTTTCTTGCCATAATCGCAATTTCTGCAAAAAAATAAGCTAAACTTGATATTTAATGAAATATTACCCTCATACCGTTCATGATATGTCCAAATCAGGTATTTTAATTGAGGTAGGTATGGGAAAGAAATAAGCTAAAATTGCTTGACCATTTCAAATCAAATTTCAGCTTGCTGCGCATGAAATCCCATGCTCATTTGCACACACATACAAGCGCGCAACGCCAGGCTGACTTTACTTCTTCCCTGCGCTTTTCGATACGAGTACTCCGTCTTTATGTCTTTGATTCATGCAGTGTTTGCAGTTGACGACTGTAAGCTGTCCAAGTGAATTTAATTTCATTGGTCAAGGATAAATTCTAAGTTAAAATTTTTGCCTCTATTTTCTTTTCCAAGATAATTTTGAAATCTTTAAGTAGATTATTAACTCTTGTTTCATTATGTTTTCAGTGGAAATCTGAATTAGAAGAAATACTGGCGGTTGCCCTAATTGATCCTGAGCAATGGGTTTTAATGCTTGCTGAAATGATGAAGACATACCCAGCCACTGGAACCCTCAACACCGACATTTGCAAACTGAAAGAAAATAAATGAATGTTCTCCGATCTGGCCAGGGATTTAAAAAAATTGGGTATTCATTTATTCTGAGTCTCCCTTTCCTTAATGATTGCAATGCACTTGTATAGCCTCTAGTATGAACTAATTTTTATGTAATTCCGAAATCGTACTGTTCAAAGGATGTTTCAATGTTCAGTGCTAAAATATAACAGGTAACTATACCTATCAGAATACTGCTGCACTAACTGCTGCAGTATGAACCTTGAGGTCTTGCCAAATTTCACCTGACAATATACGCATTTTCAATGAAACTTGAGAATATTTTTCCTCAAATTTCTCAGAGAATTTTATGCACAATATTATTTAAATTATTTGAAATTTTCAAAGAAAAATAGTCACAAATACTCCGCAAAAAGAATTTTTAATGAGAAGAAATTTTGCATTATCCGCTTGTTCCTACGGCGTTTTTCCCTACCATGGTAGAATAGTTCCTCAATTTAAAATGTTTTTAAGGAAGTGCAGGTTTGGAGGCCTTTCCAGAAAGTTCTTCGGAACAAATATTAGACAGAAGTTTCCTCAATCTCGGTAAATTTTTCTTACTCCTTATAAAAGTCAAAAGTATGTAACTGGGCTGAAAAACTTCATAAATTATCAGGGCCTCCTGTTTTTTTTTTTTTGATTTTTAGTTATTTGTCAGAGGAAAAGAAAGAAAGCAATTTTCATCAAAAAATTCTCTTATGCCCTGTGGAAGGATGAATGCAGGAGAAAAGAATTATAGGAAGACATATCTAGGAGAAATTGAATGATGTAGGCTGTTTCCTTGTTGATATCTTCCTAGTACCAAAAGTTCAGTAATGATGAATATCTCGTCCATTAATTTTACTTACAGTTTATTTCCCTTCAATAGCTTAAGTACTATATTTTAATAAATTTCTAGTGCGCAAACATAATGATCTGTTGATGTTGCTGTTGGAATGCCATTATCTAAAAAAATCTGCACTTGTGAGCAGTTTTGGCCAACAGGTAACCTTATTACCACGGCGTATCTGGGTGTATTTTGGGCCAATTTAACTGGCGGATCCCCTTGCGGTCCTTTTCGCCCGCGCCGCGTCCCCATAGTGAACCTCAATAATAATAATAATAATAGTAAAAAAAAAAACTTTGCAAATATTTGTAAGTCCTAAGTCTCTTTCCAGAATCAATCAAAATTTTTACCTGCTTACTTTTTTGAAACACCAATTATGATTATCTCTTTTTAATTAGCCACTATGTTCTAACTAGAAATAAACGTCACCTGAATTTGCTTCAAAATTTTACGTAGAAAACGACATACCCAATAGGACTTTTAGAAATTAACTTCTGAACGAGATATCAACAAGTATTTTAACACAGGTCAAGTGTTAGTGAATTTACACTAATGACGTCTTTTGTATTTCTTCCATTTATTCAATTCAATGTTTCTTGTAAATACATCTCATAACATCTTGTTTAAGAGTTGATTTCCAGATTTTCTCTTTTTTGATTAATTTTCCTTGTGAAATTTTGAAGAGAGTATGGCGTGTGGTGCTATACGTAATTGGATTACACTTTGCAATAAGAAACCATTATTTCTGGCCTATTTTAGAAACAACATACATGCTATTGGTTTCCTCATGCAGATATGTGCTTTTAAGGGAGAGTCAGAGATAGTGGTTCCTTATTGCAAAATGTAATCCAATTCATACCTTGTCTAGATGCCCACTCCTGTAAGAGTTGCAGGGAAAATATGTGAATGAAGTTAGGTTTATGGAAGCAATAAAATTATTATTGTGGTCTCAGCTTGGCAAAGGAAAGGGTACGTCGTTCTGAAAATATCATGGCTCCCAACGCCAAGTGCTTGAAAGTAAAGTAAACAACCAGCAAAAACACAAAAACCATGATCCTTAACTGCAAACATGAAATATTATTTAACAAATAAAAATGTAATCTTAACATTTGTGTGCTGTAGAACGTGTTAAAAATCATGGTATTGATGAGGAAATGCTAAGCCTCTGTGACACACTTGATTTTTTGTTGGCAACTCATTTTTATATTCCTTCTGATTTTTTGTTTCAGTCTGGACCACCGAAACATTTTACATTAAAATGTAAACCTAGATCAGCTGCGCTGCGAGCCGAACTCATGCAAAAATTGGCAGATGCAGCTAGTAACTTAAAGAAAAGTGCCGCAACCAACGTACCCGTTTGATCAAGAGGGATGCCGAGGAAAATGACTGATACAAGTATGTTTCAATCAAATTATTATAGCATCTTTCAGGGTGGTCACTGTCAGGGAATACAAGGAAAACCAGAAAGTGTCAAGAAATTTTAAAAGGTCAGGGAATACCAGAAAAACTGGAAAATGTCAGGGAATCTTGCAAGGTCAGAGAATACCAGGAACACCGGTAAATGTTGGGGAATTTTAAAAGGTCAGTAAAAACCCATAAAAGTCAGGGAAAATGACGATAGTGTCTCAGAAAAATTGTTCAGTCACCTTTGTTTTTTCTCAAGAAGGGGTTTGACGTTTTGGACAATAAATGTTGTGTGAAAACTATTTCAAACTATGTCCTTTTAACCATCTAAAATTTCCTTAATCGTCATAGAATTGTACCCAGATGTGTCAAGAAAATCAGGGACTCTATATTTTCCAATTCTGTGGCAACCCAGTTTCCATCTTTAATGATTATCTCTTATCCATGTGGTGGATTATTTATTAAGCGCTTTGCCGGATGAGATTTAGCCGAACTTGTTTTTAAGGTTGCCATCCCCTTTAAGTATTTTTCAGTCTCCTCTAGAATGTACCAGTCTACAACTTGTTGTCTACTACTTTGTTCAACATGATTTTTGAGCAATTTAAAGATCAATTCCTCCTTTTGCTCAGCAACTATTTGCAGCAGACTCACCGAGCAAGTTATCAAAAGCTTTAACCTCTCTATTTGCTTCAGCTGCTACTCAAGACAGGCCAATTACTGAACTGTGTAGGTTGATGAAACCAACAATATGTTGATCTTCAGTCATCAATAGTTTTATTTAACATGTATGGAAGTAGACTAAAATAGTTATCTACCTAATTCATTCATACGTTTGCTCCTTTGGTTCATTTTCACTCAGTGGCAAAGAATTTTTACAGGGTGGTAGTATAGTTTTTCTCACATAAAATTTTGCGGAAAAACCAAAAAATTCATTTAAAGTTCAAAATGTCATTCTTAAGGGGGAAAAAAACTAATTAAAATCCAACCATAGTCAAAAGCGGGCAGTCGAGTTGATGTAGCAAAGCAATGCCTGAAGATAAGTTCAGCCAATTAGCAAGTGCTGCTTTCCCTGCCTGACTACATCATAAGAGCCCACCAAAAATATCATGTCAAATAGGTTCCATTTTTGACATTTTCAAAACAGAGTTCCTTTGTCATTTTAGGTCAAATAAAAGTCTGAAGAAATTTCTAGAAGCTTAGTTCACTGTGTACTTTCAGAAAATGTACTAAAAAATAAAAGGTACCACTGACCCATTGTGTCTCTTCTCTGCCCAATCTAACTTTTTTTGTCTGGGTTTAGCTCCGTTGAAAGGAATTCCAAGTCGAGTGCCAGATGGCGGCGGTTTCAGATCTTTGCCAACAGCTTCTCCAGTTTTACTGAGAGGTCCTTCGATTCGGGAAGATGGTGTTATCAAAATTGTTAGATATAATAGAGCAGCCTATAGGATATGCCTAAGCTAAGAAGCGGTCAAGGATGCAAGGTATAGTTTCTCACTCTTCATTTTAGCTTATGCTATTTAAGTTTTTATTTAAAAGCAACATTATTCCATCAACTTCAAGCCGTCTTTTTGCAAAAGGACCTTGGTGCCGAAGCTTTTAAAATTCACATCATTTCATCAGGTGTTTTACAAACATTTTGACCCATAAAGTGTTCAAAATGTTCAATCAAAATTGAATGATGAACCTTGAAACTTTCTGTCTCTTTTTGGCCTGACCTGAAAATGTTATGACTGAATGTTTTGAAATATGACCGTTTGAAGTTTATAGCTGAAGAATCTAGTGCGGAGGGAAAGGAAGTAAAATTTAAGTAGCTGCCCAGGTCAAGGTGCCGAAATGTTGGGTTAAAATGCAATATTACTGACATGTTAGACAAATATTAAATTACCTCAGTAAACAAATATTGTTTTCATGTAACTAGAGCCAAGAAAATGGCAACTGTATTTTTTCATGATAAACTGTACCTACTCAGGGGTGACATCCTCAATCTTAAACATTAGAATGTCATCTTTAGCCGTAGAGACAGGGCTCTGCCAACTCTATTACCAGGTTGTATGTACTCAATGGAGATAATTTAGAAGGGGGAGCGGAGTGGAATTTTTTCCTGAAAAATGAATTAGACGGCTCCTAACTCATTCTTTTTGGTAACAAAGTGGTAGTATAGTGCTAAACTACTCTGCTGCCAAATCAAGGCCATTAATTTTTATTAGATTCAAAAAATATTTTCAAATTCAAATTTTTTGAATATTTTGGACTTTATTTTCTTGCGAAATAGTGTAGACACAGCACTACTCTACCACCTTGTTACTGTTTGGGCCACATTTTTAGTATTTTTCTCCTCCCTCATTTTTTAATGTACCAGGAACCATTTTCTTTTTTAAAACTCAAACGTTGATTTTCGAACCTAGTTTGACCAAAGTACCTCATCTAAAAAACATTCCTCAGAAAAGTAAACAAAAATCAGAGTCAATGTAACAACTGTAGTCATTCCCTAAATTTCTCTGGTGTTTTATTTTTCGAGTAGAAAACTTACCAACACTGATACCTAAAATTTTCTTTATAATAGAGGGTAATTTCAAAAAACGCCTAAAGGCACAAAGTAGTTGAGTTCTCTGTTAAAAAAAAGAAATTAGTTTGTAGTATTAAAATGGTTTATTCTCAAACTTTGTCTTTTCACGTCACATTGATTAGTCTATTTACTTGTGTGTTCAATTAATCTTGTTTCATTCATATAAATTCAGTTTTTCTTCTGTAGAGTCTTTACTTACACGTTCTTTTTTTTGGAAATCCCCACAGAATTGGAAGATGCGAAGCGTGCAGCTGAATTGGCGCAAGCAGCTCAGCCTGTGACTCAGGTCACAGCAGCACTTGCCATGCCTGCAACACCTGATTACACAGCAGGGTTGACATTGCTCAATCCTCCAACACCCCTGCAACCCCTGGTGTCTATGCTTTCATCGACACCTTCTAATCCAATGACAGTCACGACACCAATTAAAGAACGTGAGTTTCCTCTCCAGTTTCGTGAAATTTATCTCTCAGGATCGATGGCATATTTTATTTCCTGAAGTAATCAAATAAATTCAAGGTACACTTAAGGCGGTCCATGATGTCAAATCAAGCAGCAGTGAAGAATCACACCATCCATTTCATTTGTTCTTTCTCTTTGAAGTGTTCAGCAGAACCGAGTCCATTGCGGTATTTTCACAATCATGCAACTTTTTCTTTACTGTAAAGAAAACTTAATCCATGTACAATAATTGGACGGAGTTAAACAGAAAGGAACCAAGCCACATCGGGATCGAACCGAGATAAAGAGGTTTAAAGTTTGGCTCCTGCATAAGACTCAATGTAAAAGATAAACTTCAAGTTCAATTTCTGCAAAATTTGCTCCAACAAAAACTTTGAATTTTCGGCGATAACTAGTAGAGCAGTGGTTAAGTTCAAAACCACTCATAACTCAATTTTTTCCAAAATGTGGGTTGGTTCCTTTCTGCTTAACTCAGTCCAATTTAACTTACAGGATTTGATTTACTTATCAATAGCAATCTTTTGGTGGTAAAATAAAAACTGCTCAAACTTTGGGGCGCTTTCCAATGAAAAGTTGCACGGATATGAAATCATCATAATGGACTTGATCCCTTGGTGCTGAACGTAAGCTGAACAAAAAGAGGAGGTTTTTGCTTGAATAATAATGATTAAGCAAAAACTTCCTTTGATGATTGTTAGCATTATGTGTCAGTGTTTAAACAGGAATGTTTAAAGACGGAATACATTTTTTCTACCCTACCACAAGTTTGGAAAAGAGATGCCTTGTTTTATTTTCACATTCTTTGCCAATGTAAACCAACTATGAGTCTCCAAAACTCATTTAGAATGCGAATTTCTATTCAGCATATTTCACTGAATCTCTGATCTTTCTTATTTTTCTTCTAATAGCAACTACAAAGTTAGTGCAACCCTCACCGGTGTCATTCAAAACAGAAGTTATAATGACTTCCCTGCAAACTCCAAACTCTGTGGCTTCCACTATTGTTCAACCACAGTCGCATCTAGTTGTGCATGAACAATTATCACAACAGCAACAACAATCGCAGATATACCAACTGCAACCTCAACCACAGTTGACTCAAGTCTCTCCCGCGCAAATCTCACAGCTACAAGCATCAACACCTCAACAAACTCAGCCAACTTTTCAGAACGTCATCCTCAGATTACTCACATTACTCAGCTCACCGTTGCGCCTCTCAGCATCTCGCAACAGACCAATTTGGCACTTACAGTGAGTTGACTTTATTTCAAGCCTGAAAAATGTTCACCGAAACTTCATGAAAGAAATTAAAGTTAAAGTATCTTTAATGCAAGTGTCAGAGTGCAAATTGTTAATAACTGGACGTTTTCTCCTCAGTTTTCTGACATTGACCCTACAGTTATTACAAGACAAAGTGACGCAATAACAGAAGCTGCTTTCTTCTCATAAAAAGTATGAAAATTAAAACAAAGAGTTCAAATGTTACTCTGTGACATTAGAGGAGATGTTTTGTAGCATTGTCCTAGTTCACTGGATTTCCCTCCGCAAGAAATCCTCAACTAATGTAAACTCCTTCCAGAAAGTGTCTCTTATTGTTTGTTAAAAATCCTTCTCCTTTTAACCTCCAGTTCAATATTTTTCAGAGGGAGCAAATGATAGAAGTGCAAGAGACGTTCCAGACAGCGAACAAGGTCACAAGACCGGAAAAAAGCTCTAATTCTTGGTTTCATGACTGGTTCAAGAGGTATATCATTCAATTCCTATCATTACAGAATAAATCTTAATACTTTAAAATTTCATTGATTTCTCTAACTGAAAGTTTTTAATCTATATCATAAAGTAGGGCTGTGCGAATATTCGCAATTCCGACTATTCGCGCCGCGAATATTCACTTCGTCTGCCTGGCGCACTATTCGCAAATTACGAATAATCGCGCCGTCACGAATAGTGAATTTTTGAACTGACATTTTCAAATATTCGCGCCCGTCACGAGGAACGAATTTTCAAATATTCGCGCCATCAAAAATAACGAATTTCCGAGTGGCCGTCAAGAAACGTCGCGAGGACCTGCGCAAGACTTCCGCTTCCACCCGAGAAATCGCAAACGGCGGATTTCCTATGATTTTTACCGACTTTGCTGAGTTTACGAGCAGCAAGCGTGATTGCGATTGAAGGAATTAGCAAAGAGCCCAAATTAAGGATTGAAAGACACAGTAATGTCTAATATAGAAAAAAAAAGTTCATAAACACATTTTCATTTACACCAAAAAAAATAGAATGCTAAAATGTGTTTGGTGATCCCTCGATACTAGCTTGACTGCCCGCGCAGTTACCTTCAAATCCTGGGAATGCATATGCAATTGCAGGGACAGTCAAGCCAGCATCCAGGGATCTTCAAACACATTCTTAACAGCCTAGGCTACTATCATAGCGTTTCATTGTTTTCTGTGCAGGTGTATGAGCAAATGGAAAATTTTTAAAAAAATTTATCACGTTTATTTTTGTCGACTTTTGTAATATTCCCGAATTTTCACACTTAAAAAAGTCATTTCAAATTATTCGTTTTACTATTCGTAGCTGTGAATAATTGACTTAAATTATTCGCTATTCTCTTCGCTATTCTCTTCTCTAGTCGCGAATAGTTGCCGAAATTATTCGCTATTCGCTTCGTTTGGAAAATTTACTATTCGCACAGCCCTATCACAAAGCGATCCTTATTTTATTTTATTCTCACTCCCAAAATAAGTCTCTGAGATGAATTGTTAATCCAGTGAATTTTTGATCCCCTGAGGCGACAAAGACTTCAGTGCGTAGGAACACATTTTTCGATTTCATTTTCAATTTATTTCAAGTTTTGTAGGTAAGAATTTCAGCTTTTAGCAAATATCTTCTTTTATCCTGAGGATAAAATTGTGAGCTTGTTAGTTGGTTTTTGTATCATTGGAATGCATATAGGTACATTTTAATCCTTAAGTTTGAACCCGTAACTTGACACATCGATGGCTTGATGCAGAAAATATGTATCTCAATTCAAATTGTCAAAAAATATACAACCATATCTTATATTATTTCAAAGCCCTGGTATAAGTGAGTCAGCCTAATGTGAGGCTGATTCACTTTTACTGGGGAGGAAAGCTAATCAAAGCATTTCCTTGCAACTATGAGTGGTTCCATAGGAAAAGAAGAAAATTTAAAGAAAATTTCAATTGAAACTGTCGGTTGATTTTTCTTTAAAAAAATAAAATATGTGCGGAGACTTACAATGCAGCAAACTGATTTTTGCATTTTTCAACTTAAGCCATGGGTATTAAGAGTGTGAATGGCTTATTTTCAGGACTACGATTTTGGAACTATGAACTCAATATTATAACTGTGTTTTAATATTAGTCGCAGGTCTTACAAGACCTGCTGATCATATGATTAATACACCAACTTTTTGTCATCTCTTGATCTTTTTAAAAACGTTGCCATGTTGTAATATTTTGAAACGGTTTTTGGTACTTTCTGTAGATGTAACACTTTAACACCTTATCAAGACATAAATCAATCAACTTTATCATGTGCTCATTTGATTCCAGAGAACCCATGTCCGCAGTTGTGTAACATTGTGACAATTAAATTAAGTGAAAAGTTGGAAAATGTCCTTCAGCAAGACAAGACTTACTTGACGATGTTGGTGGAAACCTACTTCCAAATGAATTACAGCTCTGGTGAATGGAAACATATAAAAAAATTTCGCAACATCGATGCCAACCAACTGGTGCAGCAAAGAGCAGCGACTGCAGCAGCAGCTGCCGCTCAAGCTGCAGCCCAGGCTAACCATCCCCATTAACGAATGTAAGTCCTGAGTTACATCTGAAAAATGGTTTTTTTTCCTTCTTTGCTCACTCTACAAAATAGGTTAAATGATAAGCAATCATTCATACATCATTATATACCAACAGTGAAACTACAGGAAAATGTTTCCGCTGTTTTCCACATTTCATTTTTCTATTGAAAAAATACACAAGGTCATAGTTTTAAAATTTACCTGATTCTCCTTCCCTTTATGAAGAACTAGCAAAATGCCTGTGACTGGAGTCACGGGTCTAGAGGCTGCTAAAATATCTACAACCGTTTATAAGTAAACGGTAAGTGCGATTCAACCAAAAATCTATACAGTTCTTTATAAGACCAAAATGGACAAAATAACAAAATTTAAATAGGCTAACGTAAATCTAACGATAGTTGTCATGAACGAAAGAATTGACAACACAGGTCGGGCAACTATTATAGGTGGGATAATCTATAAAGCTTTCAAGCAATCATGTTGCTTAAAAATTTGATATACTTAAGAAAATGGGAGCTGGGCTTTTGAATATTGCAAACGAGATATTTGTTCCTGTAACTTCACCATTGATACATGCATTGGTGGATGTTGAAACTTGACTTGGCAAAAAACTTGGGGAATGAGTGTTCAGCAGAAAAGTTATCTTTGAGATTTTCTTCATCCGTATGAAGAATATCCAAAAATTGGGTGCATTTTTTTTTTAGTCTGGTTTTTTTTTCTTTCTTTAGGAAAAACCAGTTATTCCAACAGCAAAGATGTAACCTCTCCAAAACCGAAGTTGCTCCTTAATGGAAACTAAGTAGGATTGTCAAAATTGGTCATGCCTCACTCCAATCACTCTATATTAACTGAATGGCCAATCAACGTTTTTTGAGACTTAGTTTTTGTATTTATTTTTTTTTTTTTTTTTTTTCTGCATGCAATTAATGCTGTTCGAACTAAATCTGAACTCGAAGTTTCCTACTCTTTTTCTTTGAACATTTCACTAAATTCATTATGAAGAAAAACATGTAACATTACCAACAGGCGATTTTGTACTCTTTAGGCATGCAGGTTTTTAACTTCTATCAACTATATTTTTTCTGGATGATGCTTGAAAACATAACCTCACTTGGGGCCATCTGGCCATCTGGACCATCATTTTGGGACTATCTGAACCATGCATTAGTATGCACTAGTGTTAATCTTATACACAGTCGTTTAATCAGGAAGATGTTACCCAATAAATCTTTCTAGCTAGATTGGTACAAAAATTCTCTGGAAACAAATAGATCTTCGGTAAATTTTGGTGATGATGGAGGGGTATCGATAAGAGACTTTTTAGCCCCCCCCCCCCAGCTATTCCTTGAGGAGTTCTGTTTTTTGATTTTCACCTGCTTTGCCTCATATTTCACCACCATTTTAAATACACCAATCATGAATTGAATCGAAGTATGCGAAAACGTCCGATGTCCAAAAAATCAACTCTTGGTAAACCGCAAAAACTGTGGAGGCCTTTAGAATCGGCGTTTTGAAGAAAATCAAGGCATGTGTTTCTTAGTAAAGGGTTATAGAAAAGGCACACAACTGTGTCCCATTCCAACTCCCATTCAGTGCTGAGTAATTGTAAAAAAAGGGCTTTGGACATCGGACGTTTTCGCATACTTTGCAAAAATCTGCCCAAAAACCATTATTTTTGACCCCTCTAAAAACCTTTAAACTAGAGTAAAACATAATGTCAGACCTCCAGTAACACAAAAAAAAATATTTCTCTTTTCTTCGAGGCTTCAGTAAAAGTTACGTGACGGCGGAAGAAGAAAAATAATGGACATCGGACGTTTTCGCATACTTTGAGATTGCCCCTCAAGATATGTGTTCAGGATTGCCTAGAATGCATGAAATCGATTAGAATTATATAAAGTAGGGTGAAATTATTCATCTTCAGAGGGTCCTGAACGAGAATCCAAATTTGCCCCCTCGACAAATCTTGGGAACCCCCCCGAAAACCCCCAACATCAAAAAAACAGTCAGAAATTCGTTATTTTCTTTCGTTGTTCTGCTACTAGCGCACGTTTTGAGAGCAGAAATTTTTTTCTCATATAATTTCTCATCTATAGGGAGTTCTTAACGAGAATCCAAATTTGCCCCCTCGAACAATCATGGGGACCCCCCCGAAAACCCCTCCATAATCGAAACAACTGTCAAAAATCGGTTATTTTCTCTCGTTTTTCGGCTACCATCGCATGCTTTGGGAGCAGAACTTTTTTTCTCATTTAATTTCTCATCTATAGGGGGACCTTAACGAGAATCCAAAACTGTCCCCTCGAACAATCATGGGGACCCCTCCAAGCCCCCCCCCCCCCCCCCCGATAAAAAAACGGTCAAAAATAGGTTATTCTCTCGTTTTACGGCTATTATCGTCAAAGCCGTTGATTTGAAGACAGAGTTTGTGGATATGTTCTCCTTTATTTCAATAAATAAAATAACAGCGGAAATTTTGAGACATCGCAAACGAGATAAATGGTTACGCACTTACACCGTCGATATGTTGTATTTAGGTAGGTGTAAGTATTTATGCATGCAGTGGCGGTTATGAATTTAAGGGCCCGCGCAGCCGCGACACGTAAGAGGCGATGGAATATCCGTGTGAGGGGGTGTGTGTGTCTGTGTTGGGGGGGGGGGGGGAGGTATGGAATCCCCAGGGACTAGGTGAGTCCGACGGATCTCTCTTGGAAACTTTTGGAAAATTAAGACACTTCAGATCCCAATTTTGTCGATTTCGAGGGGGGAGGGAGGGTTGGAAGTAAAAATAATGGAGTGGAAAAAAGTACGAGGGTCATCCAATGAGGTTCCTTACCTCTTATCTTCCAAACGGAAAGAGATAAATCAAATCGGTAAAAAAGTTCTTATAAGGCATACTCTAAGCTTTAAAAGAAGCTCAAGTTTTTGAAAATTGGTCGAGGGGTTCGCGAGGAAACTTAATTTTACTAGGCTACTATCATAGCGTTTCATTGTTTTCTGTGCAGGTGTATGAGCAAATGGAAAATTTTTAAAAAAATTTATCACGTTTATTTTTGTCGACTTTTGTAATATTCCCGAATTTTCACACTTAAAAAAGTCATTTCAAATTATTCGTTTTACTATTCGTAGCTGTGAATAATTGACTTAAATTATTCGCTATTCTCTTCGCTATTCTCTTCTCTAGTCGCGAATAGTTGCCGAAATTATTCGCTATTCGCTTCGTTTGGAAAATTTACTATTCGCACAGCCCTATCACAAAGCGATCCTTATTTTATTTTATTCTCACTCCCAAAATAAGTCTCTGAGATGAATTGTTAATCCAGTGAATTTTTGATCCCCTGAGGCGACAAAGACTTCAGTGCGTAGGAACACATTTTTCGATTTCATTTTCAATTTATTTCAAGTTTTGTAGGTAAGAATTTCAGCTTTTAGCAAATATCTTCTTTTATCCTGAGGATAAAATTGTGAGCTTGTTAGTTGGTTTTTGTATCATTGGAATGCATATAGGTACATTTTAATCCTTAAGTTTGAACCCGTAACTTGACACATCGATGGCTTGATGCAGAAAATATGTATCTCAATTCAAATTGTCAAAAAATATACAACCATATCTTATATTATTTCAAAGCCCTGGTATAAGTGAGTCAGCCTAATGTGAGGCTGATTCACTTTTACTGGGGAGGAAAGCTAATCAAAGCATTTCCTTGCAACTATGAGTGGTTCCATAGGAAAAGAAGAAAATTTAAAGAAAATTTCAATTGAAACTGTCGGTTGATTTTTCTTTAAAAAAATAAAATATGTGCGGAGACTTACAATGCAGCAAACTGATTTTTGCATTTTTCAACTTAAGCCATGGGTATTAAGAGTGTGAATGGCTTATTTTCAGGACTACGATTTTGGAACTATGAACTCAATATTATAACTGTGTTTTAATATTAGTCGCAGGTCTTACAAGACCTGCTGATCATATGATTAATACACCAACTTTTTGTCATCTCTTGATCTTTTTAAAAACGTTGCCATGTTGTAATATTTTGAAACGGTTTTTGGTACTTTCTGTAGATGTAACACTTTAACACCTTATCAAGACATAAATCAATCAACTTTATCATGTGCTCATTTGATTCCAGAGAACCCATGTCCGCAGTTGTGTAACATTGTGACAATTAAATTAAGTGAAAAGTTGGAAAATGTCCTTCAGCAAGACAAGACTTACTTGACGATGTTGGTGGAAACCTACTTCCAAATGAATTACAGCTCTGGTGAATGGAAACATATAAAAAAATTTCGCAACATCGATGCCAACCAACTGGTGCAGCAAAGAGCAGCGACTGCAGCAGCAGCTGCCGCTCAAGCTGCAGCCCAGGCTAACCATCCCCATTAACGAATGTAAGTCCTGAGTTACATCTGAAAAATGGTTTTTTTCCTTCTTTGCTCACTCTACAAAATAGGTTAAATGATAAGCAATCATTCATACATCATTATATACCAACAGTGAAACTACAGGAAAATGTTTCCGCTGTTTTCCACATTTCATTTTTCTATTGAAAAAATACACAAGGTCATAGTTTTAAAATTTACCTGATTCTCCTTCCCTTTATGAAGAACTAGCAAAATGCCTGTGACTGGAGTCACGGGTCTAGAGGCTGCTAAAATATCTACAACCGTTTATAAGTAAACGGTAAGTGCGATTCAACCAAAAATCTATACAGTTCTTTATAAGACCAAAATGGACAAAATAACAAAATTTAAATAGGCTAACGTAAATCTAACGATAGTTGTCATGAACGAAAGAATTGACAACACAGGTCGGGCAACTATTATAGGTGGGATAATCTATAAAGCTTTCAAGCAATCATGTTGCTTAAAAATTTGATATACTTAAGAAAATGGGAGCTGGGCTTTTGAATATTGCAAACGAGATATTTGTTCCTGTAACTTCACCATTGATACATGCATTGGTGGATGTTGAAACTTGACTTGGCAAAAAACTTGGGGAATGAGTGTTCAGCAGAAAAGTTATCTTTGAGATTTTCTTCATCCGTATGAAGAATATCCAAAAATTGGGTGCATTTTTTTTTTAGTCTGGTTTTTTTTTCTTTCTTTAGGAAAAACCAGTTATTCCAACAGCAAAGATGTAACCTCTCCAAAACCGAAGTTGCTCCTTAATGGAAACTAAGTAGGATTGTCAAAATTGGTCATGCCTCACTCCAATCACTCTATATTAACTGAATGGCCAATCAACGTTTTTTGAGACTTAGTTTTTGTATTTATTTTTTTTTTTTTTTTTTTTCTGCATGCAATTAATGCTGTTCGAACTAAATCTGAACTCGAAGTTTCCTACTCTTTTTCTTTGAACATTTCACTAAATTCATTATGAAGAAAAACATGTAACATTACCAACAGGCGATTTTGTACTCTTTAGGCATGCAGGTTTTTAACTTCTATCAACTATATTTTTTCTGGATGATGCTTGAAAACATAACCTCACTTGGGGCCATCTGGCCATCTGGACCATCATTTTGGGACTATCTGAACCATGCATTAGTATGCACTAGTGTTAATCTTATACACAGTCGTTTAATCAGGAAGATGTTACCCAATAAATCTTTCTAGCTAGATTGGTACAAAAATTCTCTGGAAACAAATAGATCTTCGGTAAATTTTGGTGGATGATGGAGGGGTATCGATAAGAGACTTTTTAGCCCCCCCCCCCCAGCTATTCCTTGAGGAGTTCTGTTTTTTGATTTTCACCTGCTTTGCCTCATATTTCACCACCATTTTAAATACACCAATCATGAATTGAATCGAAGTATGCGAAAACGTCCGATGTCCAAAAAATCAACTCTTGGTAAACCGCAAAAAACTGTGGAGGCCTTTAGAATCGGCGTTTTGAAGAAAATCAAGGCATGTGTTTCTTAGTAAAGGGTTATAGAAAAGGCACACAACTGTGTCCCATTCCAACTCCCATTCAGTGCTGAGTAATTGTAAAAAAAGGGCTTTGGACATCGGACGTTTTCGCATACTTTGCAAAAATCTGCCCAAAAACCATTATTTTTGACCCCTCCAAAAACCTTTAAACTAGAGTAAAACATAATGTCAGACCTCCAGTAACACAAAAAAAAATATTTCTCTTTTCTTCGAGGCTTCAGTGAAAGTTACGTGACGGCGGAAGAAGAAAAATAATGGACATCGGACGTTTTCGCATACTTTGAGATTGCCCCTCAAGATATGTGTTCAGGATTGCCTAGAATGCATGAAATCGATTAGAATTATATAAAGTAGGGTGAAATTATTCATCTTCAGAGGGTCCTGAACGAGAATCCAAATTTGCCCCCTCGACAAATCATGGGAACCCCCCCGAAAACCCCCAACATCAAAAAAACAGTCAGAAATTCGTTATTTTCTTTCGTTGTTCTGCTACTAGCGCACGTTTTGAGAGCAGAAATTTTTTTCTCATATAATTTCTCATCTATAGGGAGTTCTTAACGAGAATCCAAATTTGCCCCCTCGAACAATCATGGGGACCCCCCCGAAAACCCCTCCATAATCGAAACAACTGTCAAAAATCGGTTATTTTCTCTCGTTTTTCGGCTACCATCGCATGCTTTGGGAGCAGAACTTTTTTTCTCATTTAATTTCTCATCTATAGGGGGACCTTAACGAGAATCCAAAACTGTCCCCTCGAACAATCATGGGGACCCCTCCAAGCCCCCCCCCCCCCCCCCCGATAAAAAAACGGTCAAAAATAGGTTATTCTCTCGTTTTACGGCTATTATCGTCAAAGCCGTTGATTTGAAGACAGAGTTTGTGGATATGTTCTCCTTTATTTCAATAAATAAAATAACAGCGGAAATTTTGAGACATCGCAAACGAGATAAATGGTTACGCACTTACACCGTCGATATGTTGTATTTAGGTAGGTGTAAGTATTTATGCATGCAGTGGCGGTTATGAATTTAAGGCCCCGCGCAGCCGCGACACGTAAGAGGCGATGGAATATCTGTGTGAGGGGGTGTGTGTGTCTGTGTTGGGGGGGGGGGGGGAGGTATGGAATCCCCAGGGACTAGGTGAGTCCGACGGATCTCTCTTGGAAACTTTTGGAAAATTAAGACACTTCAGATCCCAATTTTGTCGATTTCGAGGGGGGAGGGAGGGTTGGAAGTAAAAATAATGGAGTGGAAAAAAGTACGAGGGTCATCCAATGAGGTTCCTTACCTCTTATCTTCCAAACGGAAAGAGATAAATCAAATCGGTAAAAAAGTTCTTATAAGGCATACTCTAAGCTTTAAAAGAAGCTCAAGTTTTTGAAAATTGGTCGAGGGGTTCGCGAGGAAACTTAATTTTACTAGGCTACTATCATAGCGTTTCATTGTTTTCTGTGCAGGTGTATGAGCAAATGGAAAATTTTTAAAAAAATTTATCACGTTTATTTTTGTCGACTTTTGTAATATTCCCGAATTTTCACACTTAAAAAAGTCATTTCAAATTATTCGTTTTACTATTCGTAGCTGTGAATAATTGACTTAAATTATTCGCTATTCTCTTCGCTATTCTCTTCTCTAGTCGCGAATAGTTGCCGAAATTATTCGCTATTCGCTTCGTTTGGAAAATTTACTATTCGCACAGCCCTATCACAAAGCGATCCTTATTTTATTTTATTCTCACTCCCAAAATAAGTCTCTGAGATGAATTGTTAATCCAGTGAATTTTTGATCCCCTGAGGCGACAAAGACTTCAGTGCGTAGGAACACATTTTTCGATTTCATTTTCAATTTATTTCAAGTTTTGTAGGTAAGAATTTCAGCTTTTAGCAAATATCTTCTTTTATCCTGAGGATAAAATTGTGAGCTTGTTAGTTGGTTTTTGTATCATTGGAATGCATATAGGTACATTTTAATCCTTAAGTTTGAACCCGTAACTTGACACATCGATGGCTTGATGCAGAAAATATGTATCTCAATTCAAATTGTCAAAAAATATACAACCATATCTTATATTATTTCAAAGCCCTGGTATAAGTGAGTCAGCCTAATGTGAGGCTGATTCACTTTTACTGGGGAGGAAAGCTAATCAAAGCATTTCCTTGCAACTATGAGTGGTTCCATAGGAAAAGAAGAAAATTTAAAGAAAATTTCAATTGAAACTGTCGGTTGATTTTTCTTTAAAAAAATAAAATATGTGCGGAGACTTACAATGCAGCAAACTGATTTTTGCATTTTTCAACTTAAGCCATGGGTATTAAGAGTGTGAATGGCTTATTTTCAGGACTACGATTTTGGAACTATGAACTCAATATTATAACTGTGTTTTAATATTAGTCGCAGGTCTTACAAGACCTGCTGATCATATGATTAATACACCAACTTTTTGTCATCTCTTGATCTTTTTAAAAACGTTGCCATGTTGTAATATTTTGAAACGGTTTTTGGTACTTTCTGTAGATGTAACACTTTAACACCTTATCAAGACATAAATCAATCAACTTTATCATGTGCTCATTTGATTCCAGAGAACCCATGTCCGCAGTTGTGTAACATTGTGACAATTAAATTAAGTGAAAAGTTGGAAAATGTCCTTCAGCAAGACAAGACTTACTTGACGATGTTGGTGGAAACCTACTTCCAAATGAATTACAGCTCTGGTGAATGGAAACATATAAAAAAATTTCGCAACATCGATGCCAACCAACTGGTGCAGCAAAGAGCAGCGACTGCAGCAGCAGCTGCCGCTCAAGCTGCAGCCCAGGCTAACCATCCCCATTAACGAATGTAAGTCCTGAGTTACATCTGAAAAATGGTTTTTTTCCTTCTTTGCTCACTCTACAAAATAGGTTAAATGATAAGCAATCATTCATACATCATTATATACCAACAGTGAAACTACAGGAAAATGTTTCCGCTGTTTTCCACATTTCATTTTTCTATTGAAAAAATACACAAGGTCATAGTTTTAAAATTTACCTGATTCTCCTTCCCTTTATGAAGAACTAGCAAAATGCCTGTGACTGGAGTCACGGGTCTAGAGGCTGCTAAAATATCTACAACCGTTTATAAGTAAACGGTAAGTGCGATTCAACCAAAAATCTATACAGTTCTTTATAAGACCAAAATGGACAAAATAACAAAATTTAAATAGGCTAACGTAAATCTAACGATAGTTGTCATGAACGAAAGAATTGACAACACAGGTCGGGCAACTATTATAGGTGGGATAATCTATAAAGCTTTCAAGCAATCATGTTGCTTAAAAATTTGATATACTTAAGAAAATGGGAGCTGGGCTTTTGAATATTGCAAACGAGATATTTGTTCCTGTAACTTCACCATTGATACATGCATTGGTGGATGTTGAAACTTGACTTGGCAAAAAACTTGGGGAATGAGTGTTCAGCAGAAAAGTTATCTTTGAGATTTTCTTCATCCGTATGAAGAATATCCAAAAATTGGGTGCATTTTTTTTTTTAGTCTGGTTTTTTTTTCTTTCTTTAGGAAAAACCAGTTATTCCAACAGCAAAGATGTAACCTCTCCAAAACCGAAGTTGCTCCTTAATGGAAACTAAGTAGGATTGTCAAAATTGGTCATGCCTCACTCCAATCACTCTATATTAACTGAATGGCCAATCAACGTTTTTTGAGACTTAGTTTTTGTATTTATTTTTTTTTTTTTTTTTTTTCTGCATGCAATTAATGCTGTTCGAACTAAATCTGAACTCGAAGTTTCCTACTCTTTTTCTTTGAACATTTCACTAAATTCATTATGAAGAAAAACATGTAACATTACCAACAGGCGATTTTGTACTCTTTAGGCATGCAGGTTTTTAACTTCTATCAACTATATTTTTTCTGGATGATGCTTGAAAACATAACCTCACTTGGGGCCATCTGGCCATCTGGACCATCATTTTGGGACTATCTGAACCATGCATTAGTATGCACTAGTGTTAATCTTATACACAGTCGTTTAATCAGGAAGATGTTACCCAATAAATCTTTCTAGCTAGATTGGTACAAAAATTCTCTGGAAACAAATAGATCTTCGGTAAATTTTGGTGATGATAGACCTTCTTGAGTAAGGAGGGGTATCGATAAGAGACTTTTTAGCCCCCCCCCCCCCCCCCCCCCCAGCTATTCCTTGAGGAGTTCTGTTTTTTTATTTTCACCTGCTTTGCCTTATATTTCACCACCATTTTAAATACACCAATCATGAATTGAATCGAAGTATGCGAAAACGTCCGATGTCCAAAAAATCAACTCTTGGTAAACCGCAAAAAACTGTGGAGGCCTTTAGAATCGGCGTTTTGAAGAAAATCAAGGCATGTGTTTCTTAGTAAAGGGTTATAGAAAAGGCACACAACTGTGTCCCATTCCAACTCCCATTCAGTGCTGAGTAATTGTAAAAAAAGGGCTTTGGACATCGGACGTTTTCGCATACTTTGCAAAAATCTGCCCAAAAACCATTATTTTTGACCCCTCCAAAAACCTTTAAACTAGAGTAAAACATAATGTCAGACCTCCAGTAACACAAAAAAAAATATTTCTCTTTTCTTCGAGGCTTCAGTGAAAGTTACGTGACGGCGGAAGAAGAAAAATAATGGACATCGGACGTTTTCGCATACTTTGAGATTGCCCCTCAAGATATGTGTTCAGGATTGCCTAGAATGCATGAAATCGATTAGAATTATATAAAGTAGGGTGAAATTATTCATCTTCAGAGGGTCCTGAACGAGAATCCAAATTTGCCCCCTCGACAAATCATGGGAACCCCCCCGAAAACCCCCAACATCAAAAAAACAGTCAGAAATTCGTTATTTTCTTTCGTTGTTCTGCTACTAGCGCACGTTTTGAGAGCAGAAATTTTTTTCTCATATAATTTCTCATCTATAGGGAGTTCTTAACGAGAATCCAAATTTGCCCCCTCGAACAATCATGGGGACCCCCCCGAAAACCCCTCCATAATCGAAACAACTGTCAAAAATCGGTTATTTTCTCTCGTTTTTCGGCTACCATCGCATGCTTTGGGAGCAGAACTTTTTTTCTCATTTAATTTCTCATCTATAGGGGGACCTTAACGAGAATCCAAAACTGTCCCCTCGAACAATCATGGGGACCCCTCCAAGCCCCCCCCCCCCCCCGATAAAAAAACGGTCAAAAATAGGTTATTCTCTCGTTTTACGGCTATTATCGTCAAAGCCGTTGATTTGAAGACAGAGTTTGTGGATATGTTCTCCTTTAATTCAATAAATAAAATAACAGCGGAAATTTTGAGACATCGCAAACGAGATAAATGGTTACGCACTTACACCGTCGATATGTTGTATTTAGGTAGGTGTAAGTATTTATGCATGCAGTGGCGGTTATGAATTTAAGGCCCGCGCAGCCGCGACACGTAAGAGGCGATGGAATATCTGTGTGAGGGGGTGTGTGTGTCTGTGTTGGGGGGGGGGGGAGGTATGGAATCCCCAGGGACTAGGTGAGTCCGACGGATCTCTCTTGGAAACTTTTGGAAAATTAAGACACTTCAGATCCCAATTTTGTCGATTTCGAGGGGGGAGGGAGGGTTGGAAGTAAAAATAATGGAGTGGAAAAAAGTACGAGGGTCATCCAATGAGGTTCCCTACCTCTTATCTTCCAAACGGAAAGAGATAAATCAAATCGGTAAAAAAGTTCTTATAAGGCATACTCTAAGCTTTAAAAGAAGCTCAAGTTTTTGAAAATTGGTCGAGGGGTTCGCGAGGAAACTTAATTTTACTGCGACAACTTCCTGTCGCCGCGCGCCCACCTTCGGAGTCTGGATGCGCGGAGAGTCGATTATTTCAGACTTGGGTTTTCGCCGCTAAGCATCATATCAAAAAGAAATTTGAAGGTTTTTATTGAGTAGACCTTACCTTACTTTTTGACGAAGTCCCTGCCTCTGTTTTGACATTTCTGGTATCAATATTGCAGCTTCTTGATGCCTTCCGCGTAGAAGCTGGCTCTTGTCTTGGCACCTAAACCAGTCATTGACAAGCCCTCTACACTTCCGAATCAGTTGCTTTGCATAAGAAAATTTCCCTCCATCTTCCGTACTCCTGCGATTCAGCCTCATGTGACTTTCGTCTGTTCACTGAGCTGAAAAACTTCCTCGGTGGAAAGCGGAATCCGAATGATTCGGAAGTACAGAGCGCTGTCAATGACGGATTCCGGTGCCAAGACAAGAGCCAGCCTCTACGCGGAAGGCATCAAGAAGCTGCAATATTTACACCAGAAATGTCAAAACAGAGGCAGGGACTTCGTCAAAAAGTAAGGTAAGGTCTACTCAATAAAAACCTTCAAATTTCTTTTTGATATGATGCTTAGCGGCGAAAACCCAAGTCTGAAATAATCGACTCTCCGCGCATCCAGACTCCGAAGGTGGGCGCGCGGCGACAGGAAGTTGTCGCAGTAAAATTAAGTTTCCTCGCGAACCCCTCAACCAATTTTCAAAAACTTGAGCTTCTTTTAAAGCTTAGAGTATGCCTTATAAGAACTTTTTTACCGATTTGATTTATCTCTTTCCGTTTGGAAGATAAGAGGTAGGGAACCTCATTGGATGACCCTCGTAAATGGACATCGGACGTTTTCGCATACTTTTGAGGTTCGACCCCCTAAATGGGGGCGAAAAAACAAAAAACAGGTCAAATCCGTCTACACATAGATGCGCCTACCCTCGAAGATGACGTTAAGCCAAAAAACTCAAAATCCAAAAAAATGGACATCGGACGTTTTCGCATACCTCGATTCAATTGGCCATTGAATTCTCGTTACTACTCTCTTCCTTACTACAGCAGCCTCCAGCAAAAGAAATACAGAGTTCTCTTTCATGTCATCGGGAAGGAATGGTAAATCCAACACCTCTTTTGACGGTGACAATTCATTTGCCTCAATCTCTGTTCTCTAGTAAGCTGCATTGCATTAAAAACCCCATTTTTGAAATAAAGCTCTTATCATTGGGAAAAAAATTGAATCAAGGGCAACTGCCCTTATCAAACATTTTCTTCCCTGAAAAACCATGAATGGTTACTCACATAGGAGGCTGGAGATTGTAGCATACGTTACTTTTTTTATGTGATGCTCCTTAAAGAGTCGACCTTGTATTGTTGCCACCCTCGCTGCGTCCAACCCTCTTGGTTAATTCTAGAAATTTTCCCATTCGGTTGACAACTTCCATTATTTGCTGTCGGTCTCTTCCCCAATCTGTAATTTTCCCGTTGAGGGAATGTAATGTTGCTGAAGAGAGCGACGTTTGCGCCTGCGAAAGTTCGTAAATATCGTGGGTACCTGCGCTGACTTGCTCAATTTTCCGCGCGAAGTATTCGGTGTCAGCTTCGTCAAGGTTCCCCATTACGAACATTATGGCCGCACCTAACCCGTTGAACAACTCCCGGGACTTTCGCGCGGAGGCCGTTTCCGTTGACCTTACGTTATAAGGGAGCGTTTCTTGCGGTTTTCATTTGGTTCCGTGGCATGTGTTTCGCTGTACCCGGGGTCTATCTCGTCACCCTTTGGTTTGCTCGTTGTTGACTTCGGTATTTTTTGTCGCTCTCTGTCCGGCTCAATGTCGGGACTTTCGGGTTGTGGCGCTGACAAGAGAATTCTTACCGCTTTCAACTCTTTGCTAAGCAAGTTTACTTCTTGCGCCTTTGCAACCTGGACGTTTTCGATTTCCGTCGGTTTCCCCACGGACAACAAGTTTACCTACAAAACGAAAAGTTCCCGGGCAAATTTAAATTGTTCGAAGAGCGTGTCGCTTCGGACCGTTGTGAGCAGTGTCCACGAGTCTAAAGCTGGAAGGCAAACGTTGGCGAGAAGACCAGTCCTGGGTCGCTCTCAGACTATGTGACATTATAGTCCGTGTCCTTGAAGCCGTTATTCCGGGTGGCTGTTCCACTCGCAACGCCTGCCGCTCCTACCACAACCAGCAGCAGCAGAAGTGCCGGCATGATGGGACGGCTGGATGCCCTAGCAGCTTGGCTTCCTCTCGTCCTTTTTTCGGCGGGTTGGCGGGTCTGCGAAGATGGAACCTGAAGGTTTCCGTTGAATCCAGCACAACAGATGCGCGGACGGGAGAGTTTTTGGGAGTCCAACCCAACAGATGCGCGGCGCGAAAGTTTTCGTTGAGTCCTGTTAACTCATCAGCTGATACTATGCCAATCTGATGTAGGACATGCCTTATCGGGGTTGGTGCTACTGTCACAGTGGATGTGATCCTTGAAAACGTCGCACTTGAGTTATACACTAGCTCGTCGTTTGTGTATCTACCCAGCAAAGGGTATGATAAAATGTTGTGATAATCTCTAGCCATGACATAAAATAAGCAGGTTCCAAGGCCTATGCCACGTGTGGTGATGCTCAACATAACAGAACGGTCGGCGTTTACCCTAGCGTCGTGGCTTCAAGATCACAGCCCAGTGAAAAATTAGGATGCACTATTTTATACACTTAATTACGAAGAAAAACAAGAACTAATAAATTAAAGTTTAAAATTTGTTGATTATTATGAAATGGAAATGATGAAATGAAAAATAAAATAATGTCATAATTAACGTAATGCTAATGTCCTAATGCAATGTGTTCAATTGAGGAACCCTCAAAGGGGGGGGGGGGGAGTATGTTAACTCATCAGCTGATATATTCCTAACCTAGTATTATTAAATAAACTCATAGTTGAATGTGGAATGAGATCGTTGTCTCTTTCTTTGATTGAGTATCCCACAAGACCAGCACAACAGATGCACGGGCGTGGGAGTTTTCGCCGAAGTGGCACAACGGTTGCGCGGCGCGAAAGTTTTCGTTGGGCTCAGCACAAGTTCGGCACAATAGATGCGCGGCGCGAAAGTTTTCACCGAGTTCGGCGCGAGCAGGGCGTGGTCCGCCACTCAGGAGAAATTTTTCAATTACTCGGACACCCCACACCTGACACCAATAAGATAAAGAAAATTCATTAGCGCTGTAGAACCTTCAGAACTCTCAGAGCTGTGCGCCGCACCAAGATCCTCTTTTGGTGCACTTACTACCGTTTTTTGTTCGGTTCATCAACTTCCGTGTGATATCAGTATCTAGTAAGATCTTGAGAGCCTTCAGTGGAAATGATCTCAGTCCGTCGACGAAAAAGTTGGTAGGTCCTCCTGTTTTACTGTAAGACGAGAAATCACCATTGGAATGCGAATAGCCGATAACAGAGATCGAACTGAATGAAGACTCATTTTTTTCGGTGAATCGAAATCCGTCATGCCACAATCTCATTTCGTTCAGGGCGTTTTCTGTGGCACTCTCTCTTTCTTTGGAAATTTTCTCAATGTAATTGCCAAAATATTGCGTCAATTCTTTTTTGGGTGCAAAAGAATCCATAGTGCGGAACAACCATAGTGAGCCAGTTGCCTGCCGCGGATACCTATTGGAGCTAGGTGTCTACCGTGGAAGGCTACTCGAGATCGAGCCATCTATCCGCGGCGGAAGGTTGCTCAAACTACCTACCCGTGGCGGATGGTGATTGCGAACTACGCGCTCACCTCGTGTAGTTATGAGTAGCCTTCCGTCGAGGACAGCTCTTCAGGCTGCTCAAGCCTAGTATCCACTGCGGACAGCACATGATCCGCAGCCCTGAGTCACGGAAGGCTTTATTCGAATAGGACAACGTGCCTCTTCTGCCCACTATCGGACGTTTCTATCCTAAAAGGAAATATGTGCAAATGAACCAAACTAAAAGCAACCGTATTGCACTACAATCCTAGGTACATAGTTCCTTTTCTTCGTTCACAGGAACACAAAACCTTTTACCATAGAAAAGTCCTGTTGAGCTATTCACCCGTGGATGTGGAGGAAAAGGTTAGCTGTGATGAGTTGTATCCCTTCACTGACTATCGTTTTGATCGCAATCGAATGTGTTTCGTGACCGATGTCTGTCCCTGCTTTTGCGATGATCTTCATCCCGGCTTTAAAAAATTGTGAGATTCTCAGCTTTTTTATAACTGACAAGTTCTCTTCCATTAGAGGTAAAGGTCAGTAGCTGAACAATATCATGTGAAGCGTTGTGAGAAGATATGACGTCCATCTTTGCAATGTTAAACACATGAGCAGTGTCTTTTTTGATAAATGCTATATGATAAACAGGTGTCTCATTCTTATTTAAAGTGCCCAGCTAGCGGTGGTTGAAGTCAAAACCGAAGAACAATGATTCGAGAACGTTTATTAAAGTTTCTTAACCTGGCTTTTTGGGAAGCCTATAATAAGGCGCGTGAGTGTTGAAACGATCAATCAGAACTTTTTCAAAACCAGAGGCTACATTATGTAAATGAATAAAAGAGCAAAACAAGATATCATTCATCTTCCTTGCTTCATCTAATTCACTTTTGAAATTTTTCGTTAAATAAACTCCAAGTTCTTTGTTCGGAATTCGTAAAGAGTATGTCCGATTTTCCGACGATTGCATGTCCAGTTTTGAACCATCAACATATCAAGCATTGGTCAGAAGAGTCCAGTAAGACTCTACCATACCCGCAACTCGTGTGAACTCCTGGTTGAATCGCTATGCGGTTGAAGGTGTCAGCGATTGCATTGCGAGGATGAGTTTTGAAATTCGTCGTTTGTTCACAGGAACACAAAACCTTTTAACATAGGAAAGTCCTGTTGAGCTATTCCGCCCGGGTGTGGGGGAAGAGGTTATCTGTGATGAGTTGCATCCTTTCACTGCCTATCGTTTTGATCGCAATCGAATGTGCTTCGTGGCCGATGTCTGTCTCTGCTTTTGCGATGATCTTCATCCCGGCTTTTAAAAATTGTGAGATTCTCAGCTTTTTTATGACTGCCAAGTTCTCTTCCATTAGAGGTAAAGGTCAGTAGCTGAACAATATCATGTGAAGCGTTGTGAGAAGATATGACGTCCATCTTTACAATGTTAAACACATGAGCAGTGTCTTTTTTGAGAAATACGATCTGATAAACAGGTGTCTCATTCATATTTAAAGTGCCCAGCTAGCGGTGGTTGAAGTCAAAACCGAAGAACCATGATTCGAGAACGTTTTTTAAAGTTTCTAAACCTGGCTTCTTGGGAAGCCTTTAATAAGGCGCGTGAGTGTTGAAACGATCAATCAGAACTTTTTCAATACCAGAGGCTTCATTATGTAAATGAATAAAAGAGCAAAACAAGATATCATTCATCTTCCTTGCTTCATCTAATTCACTTTTGAAATTTTTCGTTAAATAAACTCCAAGTTCTTTGTTCGGAATTCGTAAAGAGTATGTCCGATTTTCCGACGATTGCATGTCCAGTTTTGAACCATCAACATATCAAACATTGGTTAGTTTTCTGTGCTGCTCTCTCGTCCGATAGCAATTTTCTCAATACAGCTGCCAAAATATTGCGTCAATTCTTTTCCGTGTTCAAAAAATGAATCCGTAGTGCGGAACAAGACAGTTTGCATATGATATGTCTGGGAATTGGATAGCTTCGTTCGGGAATATTGCTCACTGATTTCGATCGCCGAGTGGCGCAGTGATTCGAGTGTCAGTGGAAAAGATAATCAGTCGAATTCTCTTGACACGGGAACGGAATAAACGGCACGGTACTCCCAGAATACACAAAGATAATGCACGCATTAAAAATATATATAACGTTAAAAATTCATTCAGAACCAGAAATTTGTACTTTAAAATATGATAACTTTGTAGGGATTTCAAGCAGGTGTTCGAACAATGTAATGGTTGCACCGTTCAGAATATGAGACTTAATAGTCGACAATGTTAATGATGCCGTAAGCATGAGATTTGAATCTTTAACAAAGGCGTTTCAATTCGATGCTCAAGTTTAGTGGGTTGCGCAGAATTACTCTGGGATCAGGGTATACCCGCAACCCGAGTCAACTCCTGGTTGAATCGCTTTGCGGTTGTTGTGTTGATGTGCCGGTTGAAAAAGAAAATCTTCCTCTTCTCTTTCGGTAAAGTTCACAATGTCGGCATATTTGGGGTCCATCGTAAGATCAACTGCGGCATTTGCGTTGATGTTTCGGCGAATCATCGTAAAGGAAATGTTAATTGATTTTGGTACCTCCGAATAGCTGTTCTTCACCTGCAAAAAATGAATCCATAGTGCTGATTCAGATAGTTATTCCGAACCGCTGGGGGCGCGACAGGAATCAAAACCTTTATGTTCTGTTGCTCTTTCCTAGAAGTACTCCGTCTTGTCGACATAGCACCCTTTACCTATGAAATCTCTAAGACTTGAATATTTGTCAAAGTTTCTGATGCTCAGGTAACCGGTGTGATAAAGAAAAGTCACTAGTGCTGTTGAACCCGTAGATCTCTCGAAGTTGTGCGCCGCACCAAGATCCTCTTTTGGAGCACTTAATACTATTTTTTATTTGTTTCATCAACTTCCGTGTGATGTGTTTGGATCTGATTGTACCAGTCATTTTTCTCATTCACCACGTAGGCGTCATTTTCAGTTCGGACTTTATCACTTTTCTTCGCTTCCATCAGGGCAAATTCGATATCTTGACAATTTCTCCATTTGTAAAGACATTTGATCTCTAGTACGATTCCATCAGCAATCAAGCCATCAGGAAATACACCCTGCAGGACACTCTCATGCAAAAAAATACCACACTCCCTAACTTTCACACTAAAATGCTCCTCAAATGCCTTCCTGGCTGTTGCCTCATTCTCTCTTCCCCCTTCAATAGCTTTTACACCATCTAAGCCATATGCGCATTAAAGAGTGTTAAACAATGACTCTGAATATTTTCCACTGTTACATGTCAGCACTTCATCAACATTACTTGCTGTAATCAAGAAACGTTTAACACCTAACCATAGATATTTGTGTGTTCTACGTACGTTTTAGTCTTCGATCCTGATTTTTCTGTTACAACGCGACTCTGATCATTTCAGGCCTTTCCGGTCCATCTTCAGGTGGAACATGTAGCAATCGTGAACACGCGAACTTGTCGAGAAAAATAAAAATAAATACGTTACTGCGTTATTAGCGCGCCACTATCAATCCGGATCAAAAGGGACCGGAGGCTCAAAAAGAGTTCTTTCTCAGTTATGCAGTAACAATGCTGAATTAGGAACTTTAGGCGAAAGGATCCAGCTGATACCTATTATAATAATAGAAAAAATCATTAGTTTATTTTTACCTCTCAGTACCACAATATCAATAATACAATAAGAAATAAAACAACCCACCACCCTTTAAGCGAACTTGTGCTGGGTTGTGCAACCAAGAAAAACGGTACAAAACAACAATTTCCGAACTACTATCACAGTTAAACTTCAAAAATTTGCATAAAACGGAAATCAACCAAAAAAAAGTGTGGATACTATTTTCAGTGATAAAATTAAAAGCATGAAAGATTTATAAAAGAAAAGAAAACTAAATATATATCATATGAAACGGAGGTTGGAAGCTTGGAAAATAAGCTAAAAATCTGAAGTCCAAACATACACAAGATTCTACGTACTTTCAGGTACCACATCTTTTGAACAGCATCTCAGTTTTTATTTAAAGCCATGCATAGACAGAATTGATATCAGTTCTTCAGATTATTATAAAGCTTAACTACAATGAAAAAAAAACGAGATCTTTTCAGGATTCTATTTAGAACTTAGACTGGGGCAGCTTTTACATTTACAACAGTTCTGGTGGAATAGATTGAAGTTGCCCTCTCAGCATATAATGTCTCTGTCTTACCTGTATGTCAACCAGATGATTCAAACAGATCCTTGAAAATTTGTTCTCTTTTCTCATCACTCAATGTGCTGGAAGTCGCATCATATTCATTGCTGCTACTGCAATTCATCTACAATTTGCACAGTCTGATTCAGCCATCCTTTCTTCACCGTCCACTTATACGTCCTGTCTGTGACAGAATTATTGCAGTGGGCATGGATGAGTAAAGCGGATATGTGATAACATTTCACCTGACCCTGCGGACACCTACTTTCCACTCCTTTAATTTGCCCTTTGTCATTCAGCTTTATCTGGAAAGAAAAAAACATCAGGGGAGTTAGGTACAAGTATATAAAGAGCAGTAAACTTTCACAAGTTCATAGGTCAACATTTGATTTCAAAGAAGCAACATGGAGATAAGACATAAGTTTATGATATAGGCAGTACAGGGAGTCTCTGAAGTCCTCAGCATACCAACTGATATTGGCCTTAAAACTGGTGTGGATGATAAGTTCAGTGAGCTGTACCTATCCTTGCTTGATAGGTTGTTAGGCCTGTTAATTGGTAGAGCTTGCGCATGTGACGGCGGGTCTGATCACCCGCGACCTCGTTGAGATCGTAACTGATCAGACACGTCCTCCACTCTAACTATCCGAACTAGTCGTCGCCGTTGGCACCGATCGGGGAACGAATAGTTAGCAGGAGTGTCAAATGGGAATAGGGAAAATCAGTGGAAGACTTGGATTTGGATTCAAACCCTTTCTACTCAAATCAGCGAGCCGCTTGAGTAGCGGTTAGCGACGCGTCTCCCTTCCCCCTCCCCTCTCTTCTTCTGCTCGGAAGAGAGTCGCGTCACATTCTTCCCACTCGGATGAAAGGGAATCTTGAATAAGATTTCCTTTAAAAAAAAAAATGTCCCCAAAAAGAGTTTCTCTCCCAAGCTGATGTGTATAGAAGTATTTTATTATTAGTAAGAAATTTTCAGTTAGAAATTAAATTACATAATATCGAAATTTTCAGTTAGAAATTAAACTACATAAATAAAATCTTATAATAATGAAAAAAAAACGCATAAATGCCTGCCGCTAAATAAACTATGTTTACCGCCTTAAATTTGTTAGAAGAAATTTTCAACAACCCAAAGAGCAGAAGACAACTTCTTACGTAAACAGATTCAAAACGCGTTAGATATTCAGTTTAGAAATTAAATTACATAATATAGAAATTTTCAGTTAGAATTTAAAATACATAAATAAAATCATATAATTAATGAAAAAAAAACGCATAAATACCTGCCGCTAAATAAACTATGTTTACCGTCTTAAATTTGTTAGAAAAAATTTTCAACAATTCAAAGAGCAGAAGACAACTTCTTACGTAAACAGATTCAAAATTTCGGTATCACAAACAAAATTTAAATATTCAATGCTTCAAGACATGCTAAAATGCTCTATGCGTATAATTACAATGGATATCAATGGGCAATAATGAGAAATGATTTCCATGGAAATCAATGAGCAATAACGAGAATTAATGAGTAATAACGGGAATCAATGAGCAATAATGAGAATCAATGAGTAATAACGAGGATAAATGAGCAATAATTGGAATCAATGAGCCATAACGAGAATCGATGGGCAATAATTGGAATCGATTAGCAATAATTTCAATCGATTAGCAATAATATCAATGGGAATCAATGAGCAATAACAAGAATCAATGAGTAATAACGGGAATCAATGAGCAATAATTAGAATCAATGAGCAATAACGAGAATTAATGAGCAGTAATTGGAACTAATGAGCAATAACGAGAATCGATGGGCAATAATTGGAATCGATTGGCAATAATTTCAATCATTTAGCACTAATTTTAATGAGAATCCATGAGCAATAACGAGAAATAATGAGCAATAACGAGAATCAATCAGCAATAACGAGAATTAATGGGCAATAATTGGAATCGCTTGGCAATAATTTCCATCATTTAGCAAGAATTTCAATGGGAATCAATGAGCAATAACGAGAAACAATGAGCAATAACGAGAATCGATGAGTAATAATTTCAAACGGATTGGTGCAGTGCACGAAATTTAAAATTACCTACTTACGATAACTTTCTCCTACTTGCATGTTTCTTATCAATGCGGTTAAATTCTTCAGCTCTGTGACAAGCTCCGAACCTCCTTGCACTGCGTTTGTTTGTGTCGTTGATTTCGAAGTTAAAATCCCAATTTTCTTTGCTTGCTCGACCTTTCGTACATTTTCACGCAGTTGTTCAATCGTATCGTTCTGAAGAAGAAATATTTTTTCAGCCATTTCTTGCTCGAACCCAGTGATTATTATTTCTATCAGTTCTTTATCTGTTACTCTGTCCCGCACTGTTGTGGCCAAGTACAGTTTCTTTTCCAGATATTCACGGCACGTTTCGTCTTCTTTTTGGGTTATATTTTGAAATTGTAGGAGGTCGTTGCCTAAATTGGTTGTTTTTTTAAATTCTGTAATGAACTTCTTCTTAAAATCAGCGAACGATAAAGATATTAAATATTGTCTATTATTTATGTACCATAATACATTTGCTTTTTCTAATGCTGCCGCTAGACATGCCTTTTTATGAGAATCATCCCAGCCGGCTATTTCCGCATATCTTTCGATTTGCTTTAAAAATTCTAATGGCTCTTCTTTTTTGAAGTCCGGTGTGCCCAACTTCGGGGGTTTTACATAAATTGAGGGCTGATTATAGAATAGCCCAGAGGGATCTCTGTGATACGTAAACCTTGGAGCATTATTATGCCTGCCTGACATTGCCTCCTGATAAGAGGGATGTCGATAAAAAGGGATCTCTTCTTGCTGGAGAAAAGGCTGCGTCTCTAGTGTATTTCTGAAAGGATTTGAGAAGCGCCTTTCGTCCAGGGCTCCTAAGTGGTTCCGATTTACTTGAGAACTTAAATCATTATAATTCAGTGCAACTTGTCCTTCTGTAGGTCTAGGTGCTACAGAGTTTTGCAACCAGACAGGGTTATTTTCTGATGAAACATGAGGACCGGACTGTCTCGATCCGAAGTCGAATAGATTAAATGCAGAGTCATGTGCATTTTTAGATGCTTGCGTAGGTATATCTAGGCTGATTACATCTCAATGATTGAGCGGTGGATATTCCAGGTTCCGCTTCCGATCTCTTGTTCATCATTTCGAGATGATTGAGCGGTGGATATTCCAGGTTCCGCTTCCGATCTCTTGTTCATCATTTCGAGATGCTTTTGAAGGTAAAGCATGAGTGACCCTACTTTCGACATAAGTTGGATTTAAGCTAGGCGGTGATATCCTGATAGAAGATGTCAGCTAGTGCATTTCGAGGATGAGTTTTGAAATTCGTCGTTTGTTCACAGGAACACAATACCTTTTAACATAGAAAAGTCCTGTTGAGGTATTCCGCCCGTGGGTGTTGGGGAAAAGGTTATCTGTAATGAGTTGCATCCCTTCACTGACTATCGTTTTGATCGCAAACGAATATGTTTCGTGTCTTTCCCTGCTTTTACGATGATCTTCATCCCGGCTTTAAAAAATTGTGAGATTCTTAGCTTTTTTATGACTGACAAGTTCTCTTCGACTAGAGGTAAGGTCAGTAGCTGAACAATATCATGTGAAGCGTTGTGAGAAGATATGACGTCCATCTTTGCAATGTTGAACACATGAGCAGTGCCTTTTTTGATAAATACAATCTGATAAACAGGTGTCTCATTCACATTTAAAGTGCCCAGCTAGCGGTGGTTGAATTCAAAACCGAAGAACAATGATTCGAAAACGTTTTCGAAATCTCTGAGCTTGAATCTTTGTCGAAGTTTTTGATGCTCAGGTAACCGGTGTGATATAGAAAAGTCACCAGTGCTGTAGAACCTGCAGAACTCTTGAAGTTGTGCGCCCACGAAGATCCTTTGATGTAGCATTTATTACCATTTTATGTTCGGTTCATCGACTTCCGTGTGACATCAGTATTTAATAAAATCTTGAGACCCTCCTATGGAAATGATCGCAGTCTATCGACGAATTTGATAGGTCCTCTTGCTTTACTGTAAGACTTTAAATCACCCTCGGAACGCAAATAGCCGATAATAGAGATTGGACTAAATAAGGACCCATTTTTTGTGGTGAATCGAAATCCGTCATGCCACAATCTTATCTCGTTCAGGACGTTTTCTGTGCTGCCCTCTCTTCCCATAGCAATTTTCTCAATAAAGCTGCCAAAATATTGCGTCAATTCTTTTCCGTATGCATCCGTAGTGAACGTTTTGAATGCTCCGCACCGTTCGTGCCGGTTCATACCGGCATTGGTATGAACGTTTCTCTATTTTACTCCCAAGCAGATAATAGTAAAAGCGGTTCGCGTTAATTAATAGGTTACCTTGTCTCTGGAGGTATCAGACTCTTCTTCATTCGTCAAGGTTAGCAGGTTAGTCCTAGTATCCTGAAAATAAAAAGATAGACTGAATCCGTAGTGCGGAACAAGACAGTTTGCATATGAAATTTCTGGGAATTGGATAGCTTCGTTCGGGAATATTGCTCACTGATTTCGATTGCCGAGTGGCGCAGTGGTTCGAGTGTCAGTGGAAAAAGAGAATCTATCGAATTCTCCTCATATGGGGACGGAATAAACGGCACGGTACTCGCAGAATACATAAAGATAATGAACGCAGTCAAAATTGTATAACGTTAAAATTCATTCCGAACCAGAAATTCGTACTTTAATATATGATAACTTTGTAGGGATTTTAAGAAGGCGTTCGAACAATGTAATGGTTGCACCGTTCAGAATATGAGACTTAATAGTCGACAATGTTAATGATGCCGTAAGCATGAGATTTGAATCTTTTACAAAGACGTTTCAATTTGATGCCCAAGTTTAGTGGGTTGCGCAGAATTACTCAGGGATCAGGGTATATCCGGAACCCGAGTCAACTCCTGGCTGAATCGCTTTGCGGTTGATGTGTTGATGTGCCGGTTTGTTTCTCGTTGTAAGAGCTTATAATGCCTTGAATAAACTGACGTTTCAAAAACTGATAAGCAATACTGCTGCCACATGAGCATTTGAAGTTTCAATTTTCCAAATGTGAGCGCAAATCTGCGACATAGGCACCAGATGTTTCACTTTGATTTCGCATTCAAGAGAGAAAGCGATGCTATTCCAGCAATTCATTGGGTGGAGGACATAAGTTGAATGTAAACTAGGCGGTGATATCCTGATAGAAGGTGTCAGCGATTGCAGTTCGAGGATGAGTTTTGAAATTCGTCGTTAGATAAACTCTCAGTTCTTTGTTCGAAATTCGTAGCGAGTATGTCCGATTTTCCGACGATTGCATGTCCAGTTTTGAACCATCGACGTATCCAGCATTGGTCAGAAGAGTCCAGTAAGACTCATACTTTTTAATCAGATCCATAAATCTTAAATATTCGTGGAATTTTTCTTTTCTTAATGACCGTCCCCTCAGGAGAAAATGGAGGTCTAGCATAGCGCACCTGCCTGTGTACTTAGAAAGTAGTCTGATAATGTTTAGAGAGCCTGATTCTGCCCAGTAAACATCGAACATCATCTGTAAGTGCTGACACAACAGAGAACGGGTTGAATTGGTGTTAATTTGGTGAAATATAGTGTTTGAGCGATGAAACGGATGCACCGCTCAGAATACGAGAGTAACTGAATAGTCAACATTGCACCATTTACGTATTCAATCTCTGAGGATTGAATCAGTTGGTTCGGGTAGTATGGCTGACTGATTTCGTTTGTCGACTGACACAGTGTTTCGACTGTCAGTGGAATAAGAGAATCTTTCGAATTCTCTTGATATGGGAACGGAATAAACGGCACGGTACTCCTAGAATACACAAAGATAATGAACGCAATAAAAAATGTATAACGTTAAAAATTCATTCCGAACCAGAAATGTGTGCTAGTGCTGTAGAACCTGTAGAACTCTCGAAGATGTGCGCCCCAACACGCTCCTCTTTCGTAGCACTTATTGTTCGGTTCATCAACTTCCGTTTGATATCATCATTCAGTAAAATCTTGAGAGCCTCCATTGAGAATGATCTCAGTCCGTCGACAGAGGAAATGGTAGACACTCCTGTTTTACTGTAAGACGTTAAATCACCCTTGGAATACTGGACTTAAGAATTTGGTAAATATCCGGACCAAAAATACTCTTCTAAAGATTGGGGTTAACAGAAATGCCTGTAATATCAGCGTAAATCTGAAAGCGTTCAAGATATTGCGAAATTTTTCCTTTCCCTTATCAAACTTTTCAAAAGTAAGGCTACAAGGAACGGATGCGGGGGTTACGTTATTAAACCCAGCACCATGTATTGATGGAAAAAATTTAATGGGCTTCCCCTGATTGCCGCAACGACTCTTTTATCCGTCGCACACTGGGATAAACAGCCAATTCAGCGTCGAAAAAGTCTTGACGCTCGCGTCGGTCACTTCCCCATTAGCTGTTCACACTCAATCATTCTTATAAATATATCGAACTAAACACTACAAAGAGCTTACTGCGCCAATTTTTTGTAAATATTCTGGCTATTTAGCCAAAAGTCAAGTAGGATAAGAAGGGATCAGACCACCCGGGTCGGTCACACTATCAGTCGATCGTACCGCCCCTAGCGGTGGTCAAATTTGGAAATTCTAAGCACGGGAGTAAGCAGTGGGAAGCGCTCGTCTATAATTTGTTGTGCCATTCAAGGTCCAATTTTTTATATACAACCCAGAAGCGAAAGAGTAAATTTTGCTGCCTAGCTTAATTTTTTTTGGGGGGGGGGGGGGGCTTGTCCTCACATTCACGGTTTTTTTATAGAAATTTAGTGGCCGCGTCATCATAATCTGCTCACTCTAGTCTAATGATTCCGTTTTTATTCTTTGAAAAATCTCTATTTTTGTTATGTTAGCTGACAATTTTGTGCAGGATGGGGTGAGTCCGCTAACGCCGCTGGGGTTCATTCCGCTAGTGGCAGCTGCTTGTAATTTACATATGACAATGCGACTTACATATATTTTACATGTAACTTAACATGTGCACTTGTCCTACGTGTAGTTAGGTCATTTTTAAACCCACAAACTTTTTGAGTTTTAAATTTGTTTTAAAAGGAAAATACATCTTCAAAATCGCAAAATTTATTGAATCATTAAACTAAACCTATAATTCATATAGTTATAGGATATTCTGTACTAACCTACGTTCGGACTTGATATATATTTGTTTTGTTTCCTTTCTCTTAACTTAATTGTTTTTTCCAGCACCTCTCATGTCTTTATTTGCAACTGGCGGACTGACCCTCGGCATGTGGTAGACTCTGACCCTACGCGTAGGGTCACCCTGCCCGTTTTTTCTTTCTTAAAAAAATTCGAAATGAGGGGAGGAAAATGCTCCTATGTATCCAAATTTTTTTTGTACTTAGTCAAGGGTCCAAAAGATAACTCTTAATATTCAAACAAGTTCATCCATCAATCAGTGAAATCAGGAGAAATCTTGAGGCAAAAAAGTAGCGGAACCACCCCATCCTACCCTAATCACCATAATTTACTTTCCATGAGATTGTGTTTTGTTTTGTGGTCGCTCTGATTTGTCAGCGGAGTTGAAATAAAAGATTTCTCATCATTTATGCTATTGTTGGTTATTTTCTTCATTATACAGTGTACTTATCTTTTTTCTACCCTTTTTGGCATGCCTGAAGTGTGAGCATTTCAACGTGAAGATTTGAGAGAGAATGAATGTAACCCGCAACTTATTACTGAAGATGTTTATGGATAACAATGCCGTAATTGGCATACTGAGGAAGGAAAAAATGCTTGAAATCTTTAAATATCCAAGGAATTCGATGTACGATGGAACAGTTTGAACCATGTTTAACAAAAAGGAACCAAGCCACATCAGCTATTGTTAGAAACTGGGCAATTTAATTTTTTACGAGAGAACGTTTGTGCGGATTCCTTTGAACATTCCAAGGAATTAGCTTCGTATTATGGAGTACCGAAATTCGCAGCAAAATCCGCACAACCGTTTTCATGTATAAAATTAAATTGCCCAATTAAATTTGGCAATGGCTGATGTAGCTTGGTTCCTTTCTGTTAAACGCGGTCCAGTTATAACTACTCCGTGTATAAATACTTGTTCTAATTTTTTTTCTAATTCTTGTTAGGATAAATTCTTGTTAGGATAACAAACAAGTTGTGAACATTTAATTTATCATTAAGTGATGTCAAACTGGAAATTTAACTGTAAAAATCCATATAATCATTTTATCAATGCAATTTAACTTCATAACAGTAGAGTGAAGTATTGTTATTACACGGAAATTTTGAGAATTAATTCCTTTCGCTTGATGTGTCTGATGTTTTTTTTTCTTTTTTTTTCTGAAGACTCAATGTAAGGTACAGCCATTTATCAAATGATGCAATAAGCAAGCACGCAGTGCGTGGAGTGTAGCAAGTATCAACTTAAAAATGATAATTTGCACTGGGTTACTGGGTTGATTAAAAATATTTAGCTACCGGTAGAGTCGAACTGAAGACCTTCCACCTGTTACCGAGTGACTCAGGCTCTACCAACTAGGCTTCTAGTTCGGTTCTGAAGAAGTGCTGAAGGTGATTCGACGGTTGCCATTTTTTTTTGTCAGAGCGACGTGCGGTATATCCAGAGTTGCTAAAAGAAATTTCATCGAATGAAATTTCTTCCGACCGACAAAATGTCAAAAATGCTTATTTTTTCTAACAGAATTTGTTTTTATTTTTAAAGAGAATAATATTCGTCAATTAGACCAATTGGAGCGCGGTCTTCTCTCAGCTCTTCTCTTCTGGTCTTCTCTTACTCTTTCTCTTCTGGCAGTTCTGGCTCATCAAGGGGAGGGGGACCGGGGACCCTAACCTCAAATTTCAAACTGTAAATTTCTGAAAAAATCATTTAAATTGTTTCAAGGATAGTTCAAGATCCCTCCCTCCCTTCTGTACCAAAAAAGAAGGATATACTGTTAGGGGGTACTAGGATTCCTTATAGTCAAGAAATTTGTTTTGCTCCAAATATGAAAGCTAACGTCTTACTTTATCCGTAAAATTTATTTTGGTGTTCAACCGGTACGGCTGTGTGTTCAACCAAAATTTAAGAAAAAAAATTCAAAATTATGTTTTTGCTGTTTTACTCAACTTTCTGGGCATTTCTAAAGTTCCCTTTCACAGTTTACCACGTGCATATAAATGAGCTTAAGGAGATTCATAAGTTTCAAGGGTTTAATCCTGAATTCTGCGTGTTAAATGAAATTTCATTATGAAATTTCTTTTTATAATCTTTCATGAAATTTCTTAACTCTGGGTATATCGTAACAATTCGTTCCATAATTTCAGCTATTTTTCTTTTTTTTTTCGAATTTTGAGATCGCCCTTCTGCAGTCATGAGATTAAAGAATTCATGTACCAAATTTCAATGACAACGAAAGACAGACAAAGAAAGTGAACAAAGAAATTCCACGTAATAAAAGCAGGGGTTTTTTTAGAGGAAAAATAGCGCATTCGATACCGATATCGAAACTGCACTCGAATGCGATATTTTTCCTCTGATACCGCAATCACACGCTGAATGTGGGAGCTGAATGTGGCTTGAATGTGGAAGTCATCGGCCCGATGCCTGAATTTTGCGCGTGACGCGCTAAATTCAGCAACAATTCTCAGCAACCATCGGACCAATTTTGAATTTGTCTGAACTTTTCGAGTAGATTTGATATAGATATCTGGATGAAAATAACTCGAATTTGCTAAATTTCAACCGTTGGGCGATGACTGTTGACTTCCACACTCATCAGCTGCTAAATTCAGCGTCTGATTGAGGCATGAAAACACCCTGCCTTTATATTACTCACGTTGAATTCTGTACGCCTTTTCCTGTAGTAGAAGGATTCAGGTGGCAATAGGCACTCTTCCGTATCGGGTACTCTTCAGGGTGATCCAAAAGTCCCTTCCACCCTCTCTAACTTTTATCTGGTTAAGGTACAGATTTGAAACTAGGAGGATGTTCCTAGGTCTAAGGGAGCCACTTTTTGGCCCCCCTAAAATTCTCAAGGGGGACTTTCTGGGGGGGGGGGGGGGGGCAACGGACCCCTTTTTTTCGGAATGAAAAAACCCCCTTTGTAGCTCGCTCGAAAGAGCATAAAAAAGAAATCTTCTCGCAAAGTTGAAATCAATATCTCAAACCGTTTCAAACTATAGAGGTACTCTATTTCAAACTGGCGGCTGGTTTAAGTTTAAAATGGCCGAAAATTGCAGGCACATCGGTTTTTTGTCAATGGATTTGTCTTGGGGTATTTTGACACGAGAAAAACGAATTTGACGTCAGATTTTATATAAGAACCGAAATTTCCAAATGCCCGCCGGTTGAAGTTCAAAATCACCGAGAATTGGTTTTTTTTTTTTTTTTTTTAGAAATCTTAAGTTCAAATTTGTTAATCTTATGCCGAAATACCTCTAAGTTCCATGTTTCCAACGAGCTATCACAAAGGGCGTCTTCTCATTTGAGGAAAAACAGTTGTGATCAGTTACTTTCCAAGAGGCCCCTGAAAATTTTAGGGGGGCCAAAAACCGACTATCCTCATCCCACTGATGCACTGTTGACCCCCACTTTCAACTTTAAACTTGCAACGTTTACGAAGGGCATTTAATTACTGGTGCTCCTGAGTGTTATAAAATTCACCATTGTCGTAGCGTAGGATCCCCCTATCGATAGTTTCTAGATCGTCGGTTGGTCCAAATCCGTTCCAGGTGAGGACCTCGCCCGCAATTTCCGTAATTTCAAAACACCCGCGCAAAATTCGCCGCCATCTTTGTTGTTTACATGACAACGTTTTGAGAGTACCGAACCCCCGAATACGCACCGCCTCAATGATTCCTGATTTACGATGACCCCACGGAAGTTCATGGGTGAACTTCCGGTTGCTATCTACACAAACAAAATCAGCTGGCTTTGTTTATTTCCGAGATAAGTAACTTCTTGAGCACTTGTACAAGCAGGGTGGACTTTTCTTTTATTTTCTCTTCCTACATTACGAGTTTAGTGTCTGACTCTTGAATTAACCACAACCGCACCTCCATTAGGATGGATATAAGATTCAAGAACTCGCTAGAATAGTGCATTTTTATTCAAATCCATACCTTTGCTCATTGAACTCATTTGCATCTGCATCCAGCGTGCACCTCTCCTCATCATCATGGATGGTCCTGCTTCAACTGACATTATGATCATCAGTGGCAATTCACACCCTGAACTGTCAGATCTAATTGCTAGGTATCACTAATACATTTTCTTAGATCTCACATCCAACAATGCTTTATCATGCCTCTCACTATGTTGAGCCTGTTCGTACAGCATTTATGTCAAGTACTTGAGAGACAGTACATGACACTGAGCACTGGAAGACCATGTACACAGCAAATAATATACAGTTTCTGTACTCCTGTTTACCTGTACTGAATTGTGAATATAGTGGTAGGGACATGTCAGAGTAATTAGCACCTCCGTAAATTATTTTGCATGTAATGCAGAACCATTGGTACCTCTTTTCTACAGGCAATGCTTTAACGGCCTTTTTTGCTTTAAAAGTGGGGATAAGTGCATGCGCATCGGCCATTACCTCCATCTCCTGTTTTTAACAAGCTGACTACGAGAGCGAGAATACGAGGAATGCCGAACAAGCAGCAGCATGCAAGTGGGCTTGGGCCTTATATATCACTCCCCTCCCCTGCCCAATCCAGAGGGACAGGAGTTTTCCGAAGCAAGGGGTCTTAAGTACCGGCTAGCCGACTGATGGCATTAGGAGGGCTGGCAAGGCGGCTAAAGAATGGTGGTCGCATTTCGTACCCTCTTGAAGTCATATGGTATTAGGTATGTAGGCCGGGGGTCGGGGGAGTCGGCTTGGCCACGGATTGCATGGCAAAACTCGTACCCTCTTGACATCAGTATTCTTCAAGAGTACAGCCAAATAGGCTCGGACTGGCGTGGAAAAAGTTAGGCCGCGGCGGCGCATCGTGAGGGCCCCCACATGGGTGGGAGGGTGGGGGGAGACCCCCCAGGAAAATTTTTGGACGTTTAATATCCCGAGAATGCAATTTTATCCTCCCGGACGTTTGTAAAATTGTTAACTTTTAGAGGTTTGGATTGATACAATATTCGACCTAAAACGAAATTTTGAGAGCACGTAAGTTTTATTTTACGTCAAAAAATTTCACTGAAATAACTTGTAACAGTGAAGGCGCCCAACTCGAGGGCCCCAGTCGTCGAAAACTAATTAACCCCCAGATTACAGAGTCTTAAAATTAATAAAAACAATTCTGGGGCCCTCTTCCTACGGGGCCCCGAGGACGAGGGCAAAGACAGAAAATAAAAATGAAAATTCTGGGGCCCTCGGCCTCGGGGGCCCTGAGGACGACGGCAAAGAAAGAGAATTTAAAAAAAAATTGTGGGGCCCTCTTCCTCGGGGGCCCCAGAATTGTTTTTATTAATTTTAAGACGCTGTAATCTAAGGGTTAATTAGTTTTCGACGACTGGGGCCCTTGAGTCGGGTGCCTCCACTGTCACGTGTTATTTCAGTGAAATTTTTTGACGTAAAACAAAACTTACGTGCTCTCAAAATCACGTTTTAGGTTGAATATTATATCGTCCTCGGGGGCCTCCGAGGACGAAGGCCCCGGCACGATCGCGGCCTAGCGGCTCTGGCCAGTCCGAGCCTGCAGCCAAAGTCGAAATGCGACCACCATTCTTTATCAGCTTGGGCTGGTTCCTTCCTCTCTTGGGTAGTGGAATGTACCAGTGATCACATCACCCTAAAACCTGTGGCTATCACCTGTGGAAAATCACCTTCAAGGATAACTCCACCATCTGGTGTGGTACATGGCGCGCCCCGCTTTCTGTTGAAGCAGGGGCGCTGTGTATCACTACTGTACTTACTAGGTTCTTGAGGGTGATGGCTTTACAGAAGGGATGTTATTAGCCAGTTCAGATATGTGGGGTTGCCATGCTCTAATCTTTATTTATTTAATACAAACTACATATTTAATTAGGGTTGTACATATTCAATAAAAGAATCTTGAGTTAGACGTCGCCTAATTCATGCCTACCAAAGGAATTATGGCACAACACAGATTTTTTTTCTCAAGATTCATGAATCCTTACTCTTCTTTAGTGTGTACCCACTCCCTTATTTTATCAACTGCATTCAGTCGAGACATTCTGAAATTAGGATGGTCATTTGATGTGCCTTCTAATTTGATGGCCTTCTGAGGAAATTATCTCAAAAAGGATGAAAAAAATGACAAAGTTTTAGTGAGGTTCAATATAAGCTCCCTCCAAAAGTAGCATTATCCGTTATATAATTGAATTCAACAACAATTTGCATTATTTCCAATAAATCTCAGTGACATCCTCGTTTTTCAAGTTTCATCAAAAAAGTGGAGCCCAGGTTTCCTGAGCTGTCTCGATTACTCAATGAAGGCCTCACTTCAAGTAGACGTTTTTTACAGTGGAGCTCATGGGTTTGTTACAAACATTGACTCAACTTAATGAAAAATGACCCTTCAAAAATCAAGATCTTGTTTTTTCTTTAAAGAAATTTGGACTTATCTCCCATTGATTGAAATGCACAATCCTTAGAACAATTCACGAACATATTTTGACAAAATGATAAACTGGTTTAAGATAAATATAGGTTTCCTGAAAGCAGTAGCAAACCCTGTTTCATGTGTCATCCTCCATCAGCAATACTGAAGTGCAGCTTTTAATACCTTTTTGATAATTTTTTCAGCCGGCTTGGTGTGAAGCTTGGAGGATGTTCGGTATATCATAAAACAAACCGTGAGACCATGGTTGAAATCGGTGACTCAGTGCGAGGAAAAGACATCTACATTGTTCAGACAGGCACGAAGTATGTTTTTCCTTGTAGGATGGATTTTACTTTCTCTGCATCAGCTGTTTGAAGCCTGTACATGTACAGAGTAGGGTGGAGCGTGGGGACCGGAAATTATAGAATTGGAATACTTGTAGCAGCTTTTGTTTACCCTTGATAACTTAAAAAAGAGTGCAAGACCTCAGCTTAAGCTGCAGCGGTCGTCGTGTTGAAGTCTTTGGAGGGACATAGCTCTCGAAGTTTGGGACCTACACCAAAAGATTTCACTATGTGCATGACAAATTGAATTTTTAAATGGCTATTTCTTAAAATCATGTTCCTTGAGTCCCAAACTCCAAATTGTCAGAACATCTCTTCTATTAGACATTTTTTTGGCAAAATATATGTAAAATACCTCTTCATGCAGTTGTATTAATATCACAAACATGAGTTTTCTGTACAAAGGTCCCCTCTCCTGTGGACAGTGATTAATGCAGCCTCACTACAAATAATTTCTTAAGAAAAAAGAGTAATATTTTCTCTTTCTTATTGTCTATAGAGATTGCAACAACGATATCATGGAGCTGTTGATAATGGCATATGCATGCAAGACTTCTTCTGCTAAAAGCATTGTTGCTGTAATTCCTTACTTGCCTTATAGCAAGCAGTGTGAGTATCCATCTTCCTATCACTATCTTTCAGTTGCTTCTCAAGTTTTGATAAAAAACCAAGGTTACTTTGTGTTAAAAAATTCCTTGCCTTTGAGTATGAGTGAATATCTGATTATTTACTGATTTTTACTGTGTTTGTGTTTGAATGCCATCAATTTAGCTTGCTGCAAAGTTATCCATGCTCCGTACGCAGTGCTGCTTCCATGCTGCTGCATTAAATTATTTGAAGCATATAGAAGATCTATAGTAGAAAAAATATTTCTGCGTTCTTTGATCTCAAAGCAGCACCTACGTTCATGTTTGAAGAAAATGATCCTCTTTAAAGTATAATGTTTCATTTTGATGTGATGAAATCCACTTTCTTCCTAAACTCTGAACACAGGAAGAGATGTCATTAAAAAATGTGCTTTTTGTCATATCTATGTAATGAATTATTTTGTATACTTATCAATGTTGTAATAATCATGTTAGCACTATGAAAATGCCTCTGAAATTTCAGTTTTTATTCTGCAGGTAAAATGCGAAAGCGAGGCTGCATTGTTTCAAAGTTATTCGCAAAAATGATGTGCTCAGCTGGTATCTCAAGAGTCATTACAATGGATCTTCATCAGAAGGAGATCCAAGGATTTTTTGATTGCCCAGTCGACAATCTGCGAGCCTCTCCATTTTTGTTGCAGTACATTCAAGAAAGCGTAAGGAGCCTACACCTCAGCACTTAGTGGCCCTTTAAATCAATATTATTATTTTTTTTTATTTACATATTTTTTATGAGGAAGAGGCTTGTAAGAAATTGGGATTTGCAAACATGAAAAGAAAATGTGCTGGAATGACAGGGATGGAAAATTTCATGAAATTTACCCGCGTGAATTTCACAAAATTCCTACGTTGTTCAAAGAAATTCTCAAAAAAATCCTACAAAATTCACACATTGCGAATGTTTTCATTTGGTTTAGAGGTTAGGTTGGGGCTTTTCTCTCTCAACTCCCCTTTGTGCCCCCCTCCTTCTTGTGTATAGCACCTTGGTAGGGTAGCATTATACTACCGCATCAACAGGTAGACCACTTGAAACGTTTCTGAATCTCCAAAGATTCAATTAATAATTCCAAAAAAAAAATAAATAAATTTCAAATTTTGTGAAATTTATTTGAGCCTTTTGAAATTTCACTCATCATCTCTGGCCCAGTGTTCTCATAGGAGCTTTTGAAACTTCATTCACTCTATACTTTGCTTATGACCAGGTGGTGAGTGCACAAGATCAGGAGGGTGCTGAATACATGATGCGCAAGTGGGCAGAAAATGGAGTGAGGAAGTCAGTACAACCAAATTAGAGTAACTGACTCTAGAAGTAGAGCAATGTGAGCAAAACCTAGTAGTTTGAACAGAAAACATCAAAATTGTCATATTTCATATTTTCATATTTTTTTGGTTTGACCTCATGCGGCACATATTATACTGAAATTTTAAAGCACTTCCGTAAGACGTGCCAATTTATCACTTTAGAAAGTTTTGATGCTAAGGTCTCTTTTCCCATCAACGGTCACATTTGTAACCGAAGATAATGTTGATGATCAGCGTCATTAAGTAAGCTCTACACTCAACTAAATTTTTTTGGAAACCTCTCTACATCTGAATGGCTAATGATTCCACACAAAGAGAAGGAGAAGAAGAAAATAAGGGTGAAGGAGTGAAAAAAAACTCGAGAGAAATATCCTCCTCCCCCCCCCCCTCAGTTTTGATGAAAACAAAATTTGTTTCTCAGATTCCAGACTACCGAAACGGTGTAATTGTGGCTCGCAACCCCGGTTCAGCCAAGAAAGCAACCTCTTATGCCGAGCGTCTGAGATTAGGAATAGCTGTTATCCATGGGGAGCAGAAAGAGGCAGATTCTGACATGGTGGACGGCAGGTATTCACCACCCCCTCTACCAAGTTTATCACGTACCATGGAAATGGGTGGAGGAGTCCCACAACATCCGGCTAAAGAGAAACCACCTATCAATATCGTTGGAGATGTTAGTGGCCGGATAGCAATCATGGTGGTATGTAGCCTTTTATCCATCCCTGATTGTAGTTGTTATTTTTTCATGGTCTGCAAGAGCTAATGCCCATTAGGAAATTAAGCAGTACTTGTTTAAAAATATCTCATTTTTTGTCCCTCTTTAGATTTTTGTGATTTTGGTTTATCAATTTTGCTTTTTGTAAAACTTCTTTTTCCAGAATTTCAAACCCTAAAAACATTTCGGGGTGGTGTTATGGAGGGAAACATTTATACCTCCAAACCTCAAAAAAAGGTATCAGAATCTGGTTTGCACTGAAAATTATGTAAAATCATGTTCTTTTAAATTCTAGAAAAGATTTATACTGGGTTTTATTTTACAGCTATGCTTTACACATTTATTTATTTTTTTAAAATGATTAAAAAAAATTTAAACTAATTTTCCTCAAAATATTTATTTGTTAATTTTGAAGAAAATGAAAATTTTTATTTTTTGTTTTATAGCATGCGGTATCCAGTGGTTTTGCTCTTGGAGACAACGGTCCTTGGGAAAGTTAAAAGAAATCGAAGTTGACGTTGTGCGAGTATTGGGAAAATTGTTTGCAGATCCTGGAGTCATTCATTGTTTGGGGCACCTCATCTCTTTCCCTTCATCTTCCCACTCCTCTCTTGCCTCAGAAGCCAGTGGCCACGCCTATGTGTGAGACTTTTGGTGGGGGAATAAAAGAAGCGACAAGGGACACAAGGATCTGCAAAGACTCGTTTCAACTTTGATTTCTCATAACTTCCAAACGGATTGCTGCCTCAGAACCCATAATCACCTTTTTCCACATAATAAAATGAGGAATTCAAAAAAATCATTTTGCTTCAAATCAATAAATACCTATTTTGAGTAAAATTGGTTTAAACTTGTTTAAACATTGTAAAAAAATAAACTAATGCCTAAACATAGCTTGGAAACAAAGACAGAGTAACTCATCCAGAATATTGAAGGACATGATTTTACACAATTTTTAGCTCAGATATAAATACATTTTTGTTCATTTGGACGTATTTCTACCAAATAGAACTAGAGACAGGTGAGAAAGAAGGGGTGTGTTCGTTAGTTGAGAGCTGTAAGAATGAATGGGAATTATAAGGTGCCAGTGACGTCAGTGAGCTTTTAGAATTCAGCTTTCTTTAACTCATGAGCCCTATCCACAACGCTGTTAGTACATGCCTGCGGCTCATGAGTTAACATACAGTTGGCTCTAAGTTCCATTTAGCAGAATGTAAAACCCTGCTTTTCCATTTCCCTGGAAGGAATCTCGACCACTTTTGCATTGTTTCTTCTGCAGCTCACCTCAAGCACAGCACATCCCATCTTTCCCACACTTCCTTTTTTAGCCACATCTTTCTTTTAATTCAGGTTGGCAGGAATGTGTCGGTTTGATATCTGGGCATGAAGGTTTAAACTTCTACCCACTCTAATTTTTTGATCAATTTCTAAATATTCCAACCTCCCAGGTACATTTTCGTTTTTACACAGTTTTTCCCATGCCTTGTTCTTCTTTAACTATGGACTCTTTTGGGAAAAAACTTTATAGAAAGGAAAATTCTTATTTTTACCTACAGACACATTCCTGCAGTCTGACCGCACCGAGTTCTACATAGTAACAATTTCTTCCCAGCTGCAGCTGAAGTTGTTCATGGAGAGTTTGTCAACCTCTTTTAAATCAAATCCCTTTTTAATTTTTCATGTATCTATCTTACTCTTTAGTATGAAATCATAAAGGTGCCAAGTCACGCTAAACATGTCACAAACTGGTTTCTCCTCCACTCCCCTCCTGCCACGCATGCTTCCTGCCGTCTCTAAACCGGGTTTTCCCTAACTCTTAATTATCTTAACGATCTAACGATATCTGCAGATTAGAGGCACGAAGCGCCTTTAGGGGGTTGGGCTGCGAAGCGGTCAGGGGGCGCAGCCCCCTAGTCTACCTATGCCTAATCATCAAATAAGGGATTAGCAGGTAGAGCTTCCCTTACAACTTGCAAGCAACTTAAATTCGAATAGAAGTCTTTCCATTTGCTCTGCTGTCATGTTTGAAAAGCTGTTTTCCATTTTTTTCTAGGATGATATGATTGACGATGTGCAGTCTTTTGTAGCTGCTGCAGAAGTTCTGAAAGAACGTGGTGCCTACAAAATTTATGTTCTTGCAACACATGGTCTTCTTTCATCAGATGCCCCAAGTTTGCTGGAAGCATCTCTTATTGATGAGGCGAGTTATAATTTTTATAAACATCAGAAAAATCAAGAGTTTCAGTTTCTCTCCCTAACTTATCAAATTTCTAAGGGCTCTGCTTACAGTAATTTTTTATTCAAGAGATTCGACTGGTCACAAGAAACGGGACTGTTCAGCTGAATAACTCAAAAACGGCATTGTCACCACTGTTTCAAGGAGTGTTTCATAAGTATTTAGGCACAAAAGAACTTCCAAGAATGTCAAATGAAATCAGAGTAATGAGGGTTGGAAGTGTAAGTATCAAACTTTAGTTTCAAGGATAAACTATTTAAAAGTTTAATCTGCCATGTTTGGGGCTCAACATCGTCAGTTCAAAATTTTGCACCTTCTATTAATGCAAAAATCAACCTCTTCTTTGAGATGTTAAAGCTTTTCTTGCCAAAAACTTAAATCCAGATTTTCATAAAATGTGTAACAAACATAATTTAATCGTCATTACTTACCATAGCAAATAACATTACGCATATGCTTAAAAAGCTCCAGTATTATAAGATAAAGAAGGCGAACATTAGCTTTTTGCCGTTAGAAGTCTTTTAATAAGTCAAAAATTTGCTTTCAAGCACTAAGTACCCTTTTCTTGTTAATGGGTGCCCTTTTCTTATTAGTGGTCACCAATAAAAAATTTTCAGAGCATATCTTATTATTTAAGTTAATAGGCATTACAACTGTAATACTCAGCCAGTGTTAGAATACTTAAATGTATAGTAACGTAATGGTACTAGCACTTACTTAATTTGTTACGTGAGGAGGTAGCCAAAGTGCTAAATAAAAGTGCAAAATTAACTGACGTAACTGTTTAATTTCTATTATTTGACTAAAAATAGAAGTAGAATATATTTTATGTGTTTATTATCTATTCTTTGACCAAAAATATAAATAGAATTGTTTTTTATGCAAGTTAATCTTGAACTTTTATTAGCATTTTGATTTTTCTTCACGTAATGATTTGAATGTTGTATGAAAATATTTCATGCTTACTAATAAACACAAAATTTATTTTATCATCGTTTTTTAAACTTGATGTTTTATTTGTTGATTTCTAGATTGTTGTAACAAACACAATCCCGCATGAGTCACAAAAACTCCAGTGTCATAAGATAAAGACGGTAGACATCAGTGTTTTGCTGTCAGAAGGTATAAGGCGAATTCACAACAAGGAGTCGATGTCATATCTGTTCAAGAATGTAACGCTTGAAGATTAAATTCCTGTTGTCTTCTAGCTGATTTTTGGACAATGCAGATTTTAAATCTGATCAAATAAGTTTGTTTTGCATAATTCAAGTTTAAAAGCACTTTATTGTTGATCTTACGTCTTCACTTAAGTTTTGACTTGTTAATGACTTGAGACTTGTTAATTAATATTCCCTCTGCTCATACTTTATCATGAGCGAATGTTCCTAGACACGTTTTGTTCACAGAACGAATAACTTATGAAACCTTTATGTTAACCTATTGTTGAGCTATCTTAAATCCCTATATTGAAGTTTGAAGGAGGTAATGTTTTTAGAACTCACTAAAATCAAAACATCAGATTAAAATTTTCAACCTTTTTGGTAAATAAATAATTTTCAATAGTTATACCTCGGGTATATTACAGGTCAGGCAAAAATTCACAATCAAGCACTGCCCAAAATTAAAGGGCTATAACATGCAGCTAATTGGGGTTTTTCCCTAAGTTTCTGTACAGGTAGGCTTATTTCACTGAATATGTCCTAAGTGAGATTCCCATCATGCAAGAGAAGTCTATTTGCAGGGGACTCAAAAATTTTGTACTGGCTCTGACTTTAAATGGAGTTAGAAGTGGTTTTTGTGTTTTAATTTACTGGCATCCATGCCTTGGCCCTCTGCCACCTGTTTAAGTGCCCCTGTACAGAACATGTAACCAGTCTGAAAATGAAGCTCTTGTATCTTGGATCAAACTTATCAATGTGCATGGATACTGCTTGCATAAGTTCATCCAAGTGTCCATTAAGTTGGAAATTTTCTATCTTATAAGCTGAGTAAAAAAACCCCGATAGGAGAGCAACATTGGAATCTTTTGAAGGCAGAAGACTCATGCTGTTTAATTAAGCTCCAGAATGAAAAGTTTTTTTGTTCCAGTCAGCACACTTCGTTTAGGAGCAAATCATTATTTTACTAGCCTTAATTTGCTCTGATCGTCAGAGAAAATCAAGCAGAGTTTTTCAACAGTAAATTTTCTTCTATATTTGGTAAATTGATGGTATAACTACCAAACGATAAGTTTCAGATAACTCAATTTTTCCAGAGAGCATAAAAACTGAGGAAAAACAATAATTGGTAAGAATGGCTCTGACAAGATGCTTTTCAGCCAATTGTAAGCTTTCTGGAAAATAATTCCAACAGTTGGTCAATAACAGAGAAAATTTGAGATGCTGTGCATTAAGAACCAACACTTTATCTGAAGGCACGTAGAATGAAAGATTAGGTTCTGTAAATAAGTAATTTACAGAATTTAGTAATTTACAGATTTAGATGAAGTTAAGGCCCAAAAAAAATTCGTGTAGAGCAACAAGCTTAAAATTTACCCTGTACAATCCTCCAGATTTATCTCACAAAGTTCCTTTTTACAATACTGAGCTTTTAATCCAACTTTACTCTCTAGAAAGTATTTGCAAGGCAAATGCAGCGCTGCAATCATATCAGCAGTAAGAAGTAATTACATGACGCTCCTGTGAACCCCTTATTTTCCTTGCAGTCTGATAGATTTATACAGGTGCTGGAAAGAGGTATGGGTTTTGTGAATTAGTGTCCAGATAAGAGGTACATATTTTAATTATGTACGTTTTTTGTGTAACCTCTCGATTTTGACTGGGAGTAAAATATGTTGATGGTAAGTCTACAATCAAGATACTAAGTCTGGTAGTTTTACCATCGAAATATGGTCTTAGCTGACAAGAAAGGTCAAGCTTAGGCCTAAAAAAAGCGGGAAAATTCTGGAATCAAAATTTTTACCTAATTTTAAGTTTCTTTTTTTTTTCCTTTTTTGTTGGATCTACTGGGCAAAAAATGTAAAAGAATTATCAGACAACTTTAAAAGTTTAATCTCATTATCTTACTCAGTAAGATGTCAAAGTGGGCCATTTCCTGAGTGGAGGGCTTTAATTATCATTCTCACCTGTTTTTGAGTATTTGTCTTTAGAAAGACCCTCTAAATATTAGTCACTTCAATAAAAACACTAGTTATCTTGTCCTACTAGAGTGTTCTGTTCTTATCTCCATTTTCATCTTATCGTTCCTGTACATTCTCCATTATGATGTATGCGATGCATCAAACATGAGAATTAGAGGGTGCCTCTCTACCACTTCAATCTGATAGCGCTCTCAGCTCAAAGAAGTATAGGACTCTTTTAAATTAATGTGCCTTAATTTTTTGGTGGACTGAAGTAACAAAGAGGGACTGCCAGGAGGGTTGTCCATTAAGTTATTGCTTTTCCCTAGCCATTCCCATAAAAATTAGTTGATTATCAAAAGCCAAGGTTATAGCGGACAAGTTTGCTGCAACTCCATTCTTGATATTCAGGACCTTTCCGACCAAACAGCATGTATACCCATGTCAACATTGTTACGATTGTGTTTACATTCAACTGTTTAGTCGGTTGAGAGCTGTACCCATGCTCTGTTCTAAAATTTGCTTCAAATTTTCTTTCTATTGTTCTGAATATTTTGACAGAGACATTGTGGGTGATTTTGGATACTTGTAAAAAAAAGGGAGAGTTGCACAATCTTAGAGATGTTGACATGGGTATATGAGGACTTATATGTAACAATAGCGGATGTCGAGTTTTCACATCAAGAAAAAATCGCGTTTGAAGTTTTCGAAGCTTTGCACTTATCCGCCCGTAGAACCGAGAGGATTCTTATAAAGATTTTCATGAAGAGCAACTCTTCCTGTAAAAAACACACGCTTTACGATCTATGTAAGTGAAAAATTGAAGAAGTAACAGTGATTCGAAAAAAATGTGACATCCGCTATTTTTACTGAAAACATTTTTTTATGCATTAAGCAAAGTCTTCAGAAGGGGTAAGGCTGGTAAAACGATTGAAATGAACCAACAGTAAGTCAATGATGAGTCATTCAATAAAATTGAACAAAAAATTGAACCGTTTGTAACTTTTTCAAAAAAACAAGGAAAAATTATAAAATCAGTTTAAAATTCAACAATTCTGGCGAGACAGTCCCGATACATATGATTTAAGTGTCAGACACAGCCCATGGCTGGTATGCGGGCAGTTATCGCAAGTGGGTTTGAATCTCCACAGTGCCCTGCCGCGCCGGCCGGGGGGAACAGTGGATTTTCACATCCGCTATTTCTACAAATAACATAGTTTTCAGTTCATATCTCGCCGAAAAATTGCGCTGGAAGTTTGAAACTTTGCACAGACATTCTAGATGGCTCTATTATTCGAAAAAAGCGTTTGCCCTAAAAATGGCGCATGTCTATGACCGCTATTGTTACATATAAGTCCTCATATACTGTTTGGTTGGAAAAGTCTCCATTTATGCCATCTCACATGAAGTAACCGTTACTTGTACAATTTCCTAGAAACTTTTTTTTAAACCCATAAAAACAAAGAGAAAACAAAAAAACAAAAGTTTTCATTTTCTTACTGGATATTTTTATTCACTTTAGTGAAGAACTATATTCACAAATACGTTATAAGTCATCTTGATGTTCAGCAAAGCTAGGTGACTTCAAATGTTGCATTAATTATAAGCGAAACATGAATTTCCAATACTATTTTAGAACTGTTCTACATTTCATGCAGAAAAAAGGAAAATTATCAATATCTACTGAAGTTAAGATATGGCAAAAATGCTTCAAGAAGACACAGAGTTCAGTCAGTTACAATTATTGAACTGAGACTAAGTTGTCAAATTAATACTTCAGAGAGACATTATAATACAGATCTGATTCAGGAATAAAAGAAACAAATAAATACACTTAATTTTTATAACAATTATTTAGGACTATTTCACAAATATACAGACTACTGCTATTAACTTAATGATAACAATATAATACAAAATAACGAGATGAAGAAGTTGAAATAAGAAATCGCTGACATTATGATTGCTTTGTACACCATGAAAATATAAATAGGTGTAGGTAAAAACATTAACATCTCATGGAATGCTAAAAAAAAAAAACTATCTTTAAAAAGTTTCAAAGTCTCACCTAATGTTTCATTTTTTTTAAAGAAAACTGAGCGAGAGCTCTTTTTTAAAATTTTCTTGCCATTGATGAAAATCTGAGAAAAATAGCATTCAATAGTTTACCCAATAAAAGAATAAAACATGACGAGAAATCACGAATCGGGATGCATGTTTTTCACTTTTTACCATCAGCTGGTGCTTTTTCAGCACCATAAAGAATGGAACAGATCAATCCAGAGAAGAGGTGAATCAAAATAGAATGACTTAATGACAACAGTAAAACAAACAGACAAAAAACCGGTAAATGCTTAAATACGGCTTGCTATTTTATGTAGTGACACCCTCTGTTCCTTCTGAGGGTTGGTGAAGATTTTTTAGGTCAGGGAAACCATTTCTCCGAGTTTTGTTCTTTTGAGAATTTACCGAAAGTTCTAAATTCTTAAAAAACCTGAATAACTTTGACCAGTCTCATAAACAAGTAGTGTTCCCTCACTAGTTTTCTTGGTGAGGGAAATGTAGGACAAACGTCTTAACTGGTAAGAGGCTGGAATCAACAGATCGATTAGTGTTGCAGTCTCTCCTTTAAAATGGGTTTTTGAGATGATCCATGAGATTAAGAATGCAGAATAGCATCGTAAGATTGACACACACCAGGTGCAATATCCAAGGACACGGACTTAAGCGAAAGAGTAATATTAGGGCTTCCTGGTGATATTTTAAGTTCATTGAGGATCCAAATACCATTTGTCAGTTTTATAGATTGGTACAGCATGTCTTGTCCCTCTACGTTTCTTTTTGCGATGGTGAAAACATTATTTTGCTGCATTTTTTGAACAACAGTCTCTGTATTGCACTGCACGTTTGAGAGGATGTACTGAACCTCGTTCTGGGCAGGAATGTCTTTCCATGTCTGCAGGAATAGTCGTTTATCCATCTGCCCGTCTTCTACAAAATAGACATGCATCGGGACGATGGTTGCAAAGTAAAACACGTCAATGTTATTTTTCAATGCAACTTGCAAGTTGGTCAGGGGCTCCATCCTTTGAATAGCTCCCGTTGTTGCAAGGGGTAAACTGACTTCTTGCGATAACCTCGGCTGCAAAGGTGTCACCAACAAAGGTTTAGCGGGTGTAAGACCGAAGCTGTTCTTGTTCAACTGGATGGCAAAGTCCATCATTGGCTGCATTGCCTTGTTGTGGAATGTGAAGTCCATACTGATCTGACCATTCTTTCGAGAGAACGTACCCCATAGTTCCAAACCTTTGCCTTTGTCAGCCGGAAGCCACATTTGCTTTGGTGCAATGTACCCAGTCACAACAGGTGCTATACCAAAAATGTCACCCAACAGACCAGTTGTGGTGGAGGATACTGGGGCATCATTGCCTAACAAATTATCGAGACCGGTTGCCAGAAGATCCACAACTGGTGGGGTTGCTGAGGGTGGATTATAAGTTGGAGGAGCATTTAAGTCCATTGATAGTAAGTCACCAATTAATGAGTCTTGTGCAGGAATTACACTCGCGCTTGGTTGAGGAGTGGGTTCAGTTTTAGCCGGTAGAGACTTGCGTAATCCAGCACGACCTTCGACAAATGTTGTCGGTGGTTTATGGTATACAGATGCTAAGGAAGAGATGTGACATATCAATTCATCAAGCAGGGTTGGCTCCAACAAGTCTGTCTCCTCAGAGATAAGGGGTTTTTCTGCCAGTACAACTTCTTTTGCTGCAGCAGGATCTGTTGATAACAATCGCCAGTAGATAAATCCTCTGTCACGCAAATCTGGGTTATCTGAATCTTGTGTCGCCAAGCTTAGAACTTGTTGAACAAGTTCTTGGGTATCCGAAGGACGCTTCAAAAATAATTTGACAATCGCAGTTAGAAGCTGAAGTTGAACTTGGGTGTTTTCATCATGGAAGCCTTCCAGGAAACTTTCTAAAAGCTCATCTGCATTATCGATCCGTTCAGCATACTCACCAATGATCCAGATCATGGAGGCTCGAGCTTCCGGCTCATCTAGAGTATCAAGATTCTCACAAAGTGTTGAGATAATACTTTCATATTTATTCGGGTACTTCCGGAAGATATCTTTGATTACCACAATGGCCTCTTGGACAACATAGTTGACTTTTGTCTGGATGAGATCCAGTAAAGTTGATACACAACGCTCAGCAGATTGTTCAACTTTGATGGCACATCTTCCAATCGCTCTCACAGCCTTACGTACAAAATCGACATCAACTTCTGTTGCGTATTCTTTAAGTTCAGAGAGCACTTGCGCAATGTTTGCTTGAGAGGCCAAACGAATCATGATGTCAAGTTTTTCGAGCTTCACATAAATTGGATCATTGTACTTGACAAAGAAAACTTTCATTTCGTGTTTCAATATGTCAGGTCTCTTTTGAACAATCAGGTTTATATTCCGAAGAGCTACGTACTGCACCTCAGGTTCTGAGGACAGTAAAGTCACGAGGGGAGGAGCAAGTTTCTTGGTCAAAGTGGACACGAAGTCTGTTTCAGAACTAAGCATTTCCATAAATTTTATCAATACCTTGACTGCAGACAAGACCACGGCAGCATTCGCGTGTGCTAATCGCGGGGTGATACGCTCACAGATACTTTGAGCTTCGCGTTCATTCTTTGGGCTATAATTAGCTAATGAATCTAGGATGAAGACTTGTCCCCACTCAGTGCATTCATTGAGCGCAGTGAGTAATTTGTTGATGGTCTGGGCATTCATTTCAATTAACGGGGACCCACTTGGACTAGATTCATTCATTTCTGATAAAGCGGCCACTGTGTTCGCAACGACCATTGGATTGGAGTCAGATAGAAGTTCTTTCAATTGATCTAAAAATCCCTGATCTTCAACAAGCTGAGCATTTATGTCGTAGAGCTTTGCTACACAAACAGCAGCAGTTTTGCGTACATAAGGATCCTCATCTTTCAAGCATTTCCTTAGTGGCTCACACAAATATTCGGTGATCTTGTCAACTCTAATACATCCCATCGTGCGAACAGCCAAAGCTCTGATAAGAGGATTTGTATCTTCACAATCTTTGACAAATGTATTAACTGCCATGATGGCCATATCTGGATGGCTCTTGGCGTAGTTCATCAAATAAAGGTAGACAAGCTTCTTAAGCTCCAAGTTATCCGTTTGCATACAATTAACAACATCTGGAAACAATGCAGAGACATCTTTCCCAACAGTCATTGATGCAATCACTTTTTTCACAGCCTCCCGCTTCTTCTCTTTTTTGTCACTGTTCAATTCCGATTTCAGCTCGAAAATCTCACCTTTCTTGGTGGTTGTAAAGTATTTTGAGTCCGTCATGATACTTTGGAAGTTTACTGAGGAAACTCTAACAAATGAGGACTAAACTCACCCTGTGGAAATGAACAGTGCTGGTGGCTCAGTTGGGGTCGTCTCTTTTCTCAATTCACCCGATTCAATCAAGAAAACGCAGGAAGACAGAGGCAGAAAATAAAAGGGATATCCAAATAGTGGTTCTGAAATTAGAGAAAAATGAACATTAGAAACCATTACAAGAGAGGAAAATCTACTGATTTTCACGTTTGGAGAAATAAACACATCACTAGAGTCATGAGTGGTGGGTGTGAACGATTTAGTCCACCTTTTCAAAGTTGGATAGCTGTAGTGTTTCCCTGAAGTGATTCAAGTACCGAGTGGTTCGTCTCGGCTTCATGTATATTATCCTAACCCCTCACTTGAATGAAGAGTTCGATAATATTCTACGGAAAGCAACTAAGGAACAGCTCTTATCCGAGGCACGATGTCTACAGTGATTTAGCTGCTGCGCATCAGTATAGTTCCCCAGTTTACCAAGCCTTAGTAGCACTACTTACTTGATATATCATGCTGACAAACTGAAAGCCAGAGTTTCTTTAGTCTTCTTCCTTCATCACCACCTACTTCAACTACCTACCGTTAAGCCCAATTCACACTTTCAAACTTTTCATCCAACTCCTGGATGCAACTTGTCGAATGAAAAGTTGGATGTGATACTGACAAGAGAAAACGACAATTTGATGAAAATTTGAATGTGACATCACAATCAACTTTTCGTTCAACTATCCATCCAATTGGCGGCGCCAATAGGATGGAAAGCTGAACGTAAAGTTGGAACAAAATCTTCAGAACGACATGAGCCAAAGCTGTATCTACCCGAACCGCAGGCTGATGACTATATCACACTTCAGCGGTAATTTGATCAAATTTTTTTGCGTCCAGCTTTCCATCCAACTTTTCGCTCGATCGTATCGGATGATAAGTTGGAGAGTGTGAATTGGGCTTATGGATCCATCTTGGTGCTTGCACGAATTTAAGCTGGTCACCTTGAGGGTAAGGGGACAAAATATACAATGCTCATTTCAGCGTATGAATACTAACAGATATGAAAATACATTCAGAACTTGCGTTGAAGGTACAATAGAAGCTGTCCAAATGATTTGGCGTTGGCCCTAACCAAGAAATGAATGTTTCTGGCCCCAGAAGAACTAGCGTTTCTGGGGTCATGCCCCAGGAATGAGCTTTGAAAGCGCGATCAAAGAGATTAAATTATTCCATAATAAGGATGATTAGTTTACTAAACCACGCAAGATATGCATAAACTAAGAGACAGAGCTAAAAGGGAGGGTTCAGTTGATAGAATTACCTATTGCCTCCTGTGGTTTGGTACTGGTTTCCACGCTCCGCTGAAGAGGTAAAGTGGTGAAGATGAAGGATGAAGATATGAACTAGAACTTCTGAATAATTGAAATCTAGTCTCGTTCAAGCGATTGGAAATAATATAGGCACGAATAGCGATCAAATGGTGTGAGTGCCGCCCCGATAACAAGTTATTGATAAAATTGGAAGTACGATGCCACACAAACGGTACAAACCAAACAAACCGCAGTAAAGGAACAAGCATTATTTTGCTGACGTCATTAAGCCATAGAGTACAATAGAGTCGCAAAGTACTGGATCGCCGATGAAGTCACTTTTCGAGGCTGTTTTGTCCAGTTCTCCGGAGACTAGTGTGCGGCGACTAGCGATGACGCATACGCAGAGACTCGCGCTCAGCGCTCCCCACTCCCGACAGTCCCGACTCGGCTCCGTTCGTCGGCTAGACACACACTGAACCAGCTAAAATAAGTAGGCCGGTAATAAGTCTGAAATTGAGTCCATATATGAATATTATCTCGGAGTAACATACATTAATGGATTCATTATGGCTTTGAATATCTATTTCAAGCAAAATTTGCACAAATTAATACCGATGGAATTAAAAAAAGTCGAAAAAACACAAGCAGTCGTTGATTTCTCCATAAGCCACCGTGTAAAAAAATGCCGGTTGGTTCACACTTGGTATAAGTCAGAAATTAAATTCCTATATGAATTTTATCCAGGAGTAATATACATCAATGGATTCATTATGACTTTGACTATCTAATTGTAGCAAAATTTGCACAAATTAATATCGATGAAATTAAAAAATGTCGAAAAAACACGGGCAGTCGTTGCTTTTCCCGTAAGCCGCCGTGATAAGAAATGCCGGTTGGTTCACACTTGGTATAAGTCAGAAATTAAATCCCAATATGAATATTATCCAGGAGTAATATACATCAATGGATTCATTATGGCTTTGACTACCTTTAAATAGCAAAATTTGCAAAAATTAATGCTGATTGAATTATAAAATACCTAAAAAACACAAGCAGTTCTTGATTTCTCCATAAGCCGCCGTGTTACAAAATGCCGTTGGGTTCACAAATGGTTCACTATTTTCGGAGCACACGCGGCTCGGAAACGCCTGTTTATGGATTGGCTTCATCGCCGCTCCAGTACTTTGCGACTCTATTGTACTCTATGCATTAAGCACAAAGCAGCTGAACCAATCAAAATTTAAAATGACGTAAACAAATCTCGATAAACAGTGACGTAACCTTAAATTCTAACCTCAATTTTTGAATTGCGAGTCGATGGTTTTGTTTACCAACGAAGTAAATGAATTAACGAGAGACTGGCAAAGTAGTGTGACTGTGATAATTTCCTACAATATTTCAGTTCACATGTTACATAAGTGCATTTTTAATAGTTCCATAATCGTTCTCCTTCAATGGTATGAATTTTTACTCCGTATTTTTCACCTACTGATTGAATCTCATTCTCTGGTCTCTAAGGCTAAGTACTTATCAGTCTGAACTTCAGCTGAAGTGATGTTTTCCTTGGTCTACCACATGCCAGATAGTTGTATTTCCTTTTTCAATTACTGATGCCTAACTGCTCTTTGTCACTTAATTGGACATTTAGAGTTAGTATTCCCTGAGCCAGTATTTTACTCTCTCCGTCAATTGCTATCTTTTTGAAGTTGTAAAGCAAGAAGTTGGTTTTAATTGTATTGCTGTAGTAAGTCTCCAAAATTTTACCAAAATCTTACATTCATCCCCAGTTTTTCTAATTAAACAGGTTTAATTTTCAGTTAGTGTCAAAAGAGGCGTTGAGAGAGTCGTTCGGCACCAGTTGCTCTTTGAGTAGGAACAACAATTTACGCGAAAAATTTAAATAACGAAATTTTGGAGATAGAATTTGGAATGTATTGATCAAAAGAGAGAGAATTACAGATTTACAAGATTTGAAATAGTCACTATAAGATGTGCCAAAAGGGCGAAAAAGGGCACTACGTACATGTACGGGTCAGATGGAAAAAGGACCACGATTTTGGGGCAGCGCAAGCTTTTATAGACTTGCTGACGTCACAGGTGGTGAGACAACAAGTCTACACGCTATTGGCTGGCTATAATCAGTGGAGCTATCAGCTGCAAGTTCAGTAATTAAATTAATGGGCGATTGTAGGAGATGGCTGGGTGCCTAGAAGTGAAAAAGAGGAAAGTTGACAAAATCCAGCCATCCCTAATGAGTTAGTGAATATGCATGAAAAATTTGTAAGTTTAAGAAAGGAACAAGTTGCAGGTAATTCAGTACCTGTGACAGTTAGCTTTGCTGCTTTCAACTGTCCTCTTTGCTCTGAGATAGTTTAGTATCAAACTATAAATTATTTTTCAATCACAATATAAAGATTAGGTATTACGTTCCTCATGACGTTTCGCCCTCCATGGTCCAATTTTCTCATCAACATACATCATTGGCTAATATTTTTCTAAAGTAACTGACTAATTTTCCCAAAATTTGAGGTGGAGCGCCCTAGAGTTGAGAGCTGCGGGTTGTGTTTGACACCAGTGCATCCAGGGCTGTGCACCAATCAGAAATTCTATGAAACATCCGTTCAATGACCAAGCCAGCTTCATAAATTCTCCCCTTACAAGGAGAGGATGAGCTTTAAAGGTCTTGTAGCCACATAGGGCTATTAACTGTTCGGACTACTCTAATTAATAGGAAATAGAATGACATTTCATCACGATATTGGCTTTAATTCATGGCCTGCAATGTTTTCAGTTTGATAGTGGTCCTTTACCAGTGATAATTTTGGTCCCTAGGTACCTTGGTTTAGATTTATAAGACATCAGAGAAATTATGGATGGACGAATTGTCTTGGAGGCAGGGTATCGAAGTGTCTTTGACATGACATATACAACCAGACAAGTTACATCATAGGATCAAATAATTTATTTTTAGATTTAAAATTACTAAACGAATTGAGAGTGTACTTAAGAAAAGAGAGAAAAAACCAGAAATTTTACCATAAGGTAAGTAACACTAATTTCAGAAGCACACACCCAAGTGAAGGCCTATGTGGGGTATGATGTTTCAGCATAACAGTCAATTGGATTACATTTTGCCATAAGGAACCACTATCTCTGGCTCCTCCATAAAAGCACCTTTCTGCATAGGGAAACCAATGACATATATCGACGGTGAAACTACCAAACCACGTATCTCGTTTGCGGTGTTTAAAAATCTACGCTCACATTTTATTTTTTGGAAGTAGACCAAATCAATATCATTCCTTGAAATTTTCACAGAATTTTCTCCGCGCAAAGAGGAAAAATCACAGAAATTTTCAAGACTGGACGTTAAATAGTTTTTCATTTAAAAAATAAAGTATGACAGGAAGTCTGCGACGTCGCAAACCGAGATACGTGGTTTGGTAGTTTCACCGTCAATATGTTGTTTCTAAAATGAGGCAGAAATCGTAGTTCCTTACTGCTAAATTTGGTCCAATTATAAGTATCTAGAAGGAATAAACTTTCTTTCTTCCTGTCCTTTTTCCTAGCAGAAGTAATCAAAGGAAATACTTCAATGAAGTTTTTTGGGAAAAAATAATAAGATACTCTTTGAGTACCTAAATGAAGGACTAAGTATATTTAGCTTGTGACATTTCTGTCCAGCAAAGCAGTTGGAGGAGTTATCTTTTTTAACTTTGTCATCAGCTGCTAAAGTTTTGCAAAAATACATGGACTGCGGTCAGAAAGATAACAGGGATTTATTGTTATTGTTAGAGTCTCGTTGTTTTTTCATAATCATCAGGAAAACCAGCCGTTAAACTTACAGTGGGAGGTTTAGATAAAGTACCTACTTTGCATATTGTCAGAGTAAGAAATCCTCACCATTGTTGCAGAGTTATCTCTCCTCTCTGAATTTTCCTCCAAAATATGAGACTGTATGTAGTTTGAAGCTAATATTTCTTTCGTTTTTCAGAGGAAAACCAGTCTAGGTATATTATGTTTTGAAAAATCCTGGATTATATTCATTGGTTGGAAATTAATATTTTGAGATTTTGAGGGATTTTTTTCTTTTCCTTTCTTAAAAAACCTCAGATTAAATGTGAAAAATGGTTTCATCCCGAAGTATACAGATGAATGGTTTTTACTGCACTAAACAATATCTGTGGACTAATCAATGATCATAGATTTTTTTCAATCAAGAACCATTCCAGCATTGCCTGTGAATTACAGTTTATTTTGGCTAGTTTGTAAATTTACACCTGTAATGTAGAAAAAAATCAGTCTGTGGACTGATCAGTGATTGGTAATTTTCAGGACAATGATGAAAAAAAAGTATGGAGCACAGAAGATATCAGATCACATTGTAATGACTGGAGTTTGGCAGCAGATGCGGCTTTATTTGAACACATTCAGTCATTATCTAAGGTATACTATAATAATGTTTTCTTCAATGAGAAGGTATCATGGATGAGGCAATACTTTAAAAAATTTATATGATTATCAATTTGAGCGAAATTCGTCTCAAAGTATATTTTGTAAGCAAATTGAACACTAAGTTTTATTTTCTCACTTCAATATTTGAGTCAAAAGTATATTTCTGTTACCACCTAATTTCCACGCTAATTTTTGAGTTAAAATATTCTTCTCTAGAATTCTAAAAAATGTCATGTAATTCCTTTGTCCATAAAATTTCATAATATAGTCACATTATATTATCCTCTTGTCCTTATTTTTTAAACAGCCCTTTGTAATGATCAATTTCTACAAAAGGTAGAGAGATAATAATCGAATAAACAATAATCTTAATAATATCTTACAAGCGATGGCAGTAAATTGGAGGGCAGAAAATTGGACACTGTTTATCCATGAGGGGAATTATTGTCTGGCTAGGAACTGTCTGGCAGGGAATTAGCTGCGATGAATGAACCAAACACCATCTGCAAGTGCAAAGTCGAGTATTTCTTCTTCACTTTTTTCATCCATGGTACCGAAGAAAAATTTATTTCATTAATTCTTACATACTTTTGTTAATAGAATTTCATCGAACGCACGCATGCTGTCCTACAATCTGTAGACTCTCTCAGTAACGACTTGAATGTTACTGCCACAAGTATATCAAATACCAGCGATAAATTTCTCTTCCTTGCTAATACACAATTTGTTGAAAACCGGGTCTATGATGATGAAGATTTAACTCCTTCTGGTTCTAATACTACTGTGCAGGTTTGCTACTTTTTGTTTTCAATGAATATTGAATGCATATCGTAAATGATGCCAGATATATCATTTAGACAATAACAAAAATAAAATTCCACTATGTTAGTTGCTGTGAATGAGAGAAAATAAACAAAGAAACAAACGCCTTAACTTTTGGTCCAGTATATTTTTCTGCTCTGACGCAGGTAGGAAATGAATTGAGGGAATAATCTGTTCAATTCATTAACATTGATTTTTAGCAAAGCAATGGCACTAGAAAATAAAGAAAATCAATCTACTTTTTATAATTTTATAATGATAAAAATAAAAAGTCCCTCACAAGTAAATTTATGCACTTTAAGACTGAAAGAGGATCCGCCATCTTGCTTCTTGCTTTCTTTTTACATGTAAAAGTGTCAGACAACCTTCTGTTACTGTCTAGAGGTGCATCAACTTATTTGGCGTGGGCTCTAGTAAATTCCTCAATGGACCACTAGACAAGGTACGAATTTCAGCATTCTGATACATGTTTCCTAATCAAAATTTCACGTAGAACACGATACGCACAACGAAAATTACCGAAATCAACTCCTTACGAAGATATTTGATGATTCTTGGTAAGTGAATTTAAACCACCCGCTCATGAAAACTCAATGCTCTACGTGATTCACATCGTGCGCTAAACGTTATCATAAACGTCTCTGGCAAAAAATCCTAAAAAATCTGGCAACCTCAGTCTTGACGCTTTGGCTCAGCTATAGCAAATTGCTTAGTTTGAACAACACATGGTGGGAAATGAACATTGCTCGATTGAGAAGCTTGCTGAAACCATTGTAGTGCGCGATTTGACTCACGTAGAGCTTTGAGTTTCTTGTGAGCGGCCAGTTCAAATTCCTCGTAACTGATTTGAAATAAAAACGTTAATATCTTCGCTAAGAGTTGGTCTCAGTAACTTTTGTTGCGCAAATCATGTTCTACGTGAAATTTTGGTCCAGAAACATGTCTTAGAATGCTAAAATTTGTACTCTGTCTAGTGGTCCATTAAAGATCACAATAAAATGAGAACCTTAAGATATAAAAAGACTCCACTCCACTCTTGGACTTACACTCCAAAATTCTGCAATACCCAAAAATAACATTAGATTTAATGAATTATCACTAGTAAAGTATGAAATACCTTAAATGGTATTATTTATCAATGAAGAGTCGAGTTGTCGAGTTGTGGTCCCTTACTTTTGAAGCAGCCATAGAGGAGGCATGCTTTGTTATTTTGAGGAGGAAGGAGGATTTTTCAATTTGAAATAAGATACTGGGAAACCCAGAGATATCCCTAATAGCAAGTATTTTCCTTTTTTCCTAATGTGTTTTACCAAATTTTTTTCCTATATCATTCCAATAGCCCAAGCCAGAATTGGTTGAAAAAGAATTATCGAGCATTTTTGAAGATGCGTTTTCTCGTGGAATAGACTTAGTTGATGCAAATTACACTGAGTTTCGGCTACAAGAAAGTGACTCAGAAGATGAAGAACTCTCTTCCCCAAGGTATTTATCTATATAAAACATCAAATCCTTTACATTGTATGTCTTTCCAATTATGTATCCCTTCAACCAACAAGATAAATTAGAAGGTTTCAATGGTATGACAATGTTATGCCCTCTCGGTTTTATTGTAGATTAATAATTAGATTGTAGATTTTTGTCCATATTTGGATACAAAAATAGCACAATTGTAGAGGGTTTTGATGGGTTGGGGTGATGAGTGATGCCATATCTTAAATTAAAACACCTGTAATTCGATGTTTAGTGCTATACATAATCCACATCTCATTTGTCATCAAAGGAGATGAATAGATGGTGAGATTGTAGACAAAAAGAAAACAGGGACAGTTGAGATCAAATGGTTTGAGCAGCGGTGGTTTCCTCCCTCCCTGGCACATGATTCAACAGTTGCCAACCCTCCTTTCTTCATAAGGGCAGTCTCCTGCGTTTCATCTTTTTCACTCCTTTTACAAGAGAAAAAAGTGTGCATGGTACGCCAGAGGTGCGGAAAATGCCCAATCTTGCAATTGTAGGATCTCAGTAATCGGCCGATCTTCGGATCGGGAGGCCAATTTTGGGCTGTGAGGCAAGATCGTATTCTCAAAAAAAAAGGTAAAGTATATTATAGGGGTTTTAAGCGGCATAAACATGAATTTTACAACTTTACTCAAAGGCTTTCTCCTGCTTTTTTTGGGAACTAAAAACATGTAGAGGATCATCAATTCCCTAACCTTGTTTTCTCTCGTAAAGTTCTGGTAATTTCTTGCATTTACTTTATGCAATATAATTTTGAGTGCCAAATTTCGAGTTTATTCAATCAGATCGGTCCTCAGTCTAATTTTTGCCCTCATACTGTGCCACTACATTTTTAACCCATTAGGATCGAGAACCAAAAGTAAGTTTGTTTCTTTTCCCTATCAATGTGACAGACCTGCAAAATCATCACATGATTTTGTGGTGTTTTTAAATGTTATCAGTTTTTTTGTTTGTTCCTCAGACGTATGAGCGTTTAAGTCTAACTTTTCTTGCTAATGTTGTAACACGCAGTTGTACTCCTCTACTTTTGAAAATATTTAATCCCATCCCCCACTGTTTTCATTCTATTCTTTTGATTATTCCACGTAGACAATCTCCCTTGATTTCTGCTCTTTTCACCTCATCCATGCTGTTATTTCATTGATTTTTGCTCTCTATTTTTACAGCCGCCTAGTCCCCAAACCAAAGAATCGCTACTCTGCGCGATCACTCCCCCATGTGATAGGATCTGCAGAATTTTTTAAAGACGATAAAGTTGGCCTCGGCTCACCGTCGGGAAGTAGTGACTCGAGCTCCACCTCAAGTCTTAGCGAAGATGAAAATGAAGATGAAGAAATTGGTTCGGCTGCACTGAAACCTAACATTGGTCGAGTGCGTATCTTTGATCCATAACCTGCATTATTTGTCTCATTTCTTCTTAGTTACTGTTATACATGCATAATCAAGAATAATTGTTATATGCCATTGGATTCATATCTTTAATCAGTAGCAATGGTGTGCACTTTATGTAACCTTAGATGCATTCATAAACAGGGCAGAAGCAAGAAATTTTTGCAGAGTTGCTCAATAGTTTCCAATCAAAAGCCGACAAGTTGACGTAGCTAGGTGATGCCTGAATCTGAATTCAGCCAGTCAGCAAACGCCCACCAACCCAACATCCCCCACCTGGCTATGTCATCAGCGCCCGCCAAAAATATTTTTTTGAACAAGTCCCATTCATGGCATTTTCAAAACAAAGTTTCTGCACCATTTAACGTTCAAAAAAATCTGAAAATTTCTTCAAAGCTTAGTTCACTCTGTACTTTCAGAAAATGAATTAAAAAATGAGTGCTACTGACCCATTATGTCACTCACTTGGAGGAGGAAAGAAATGCGGTCTAGTTATGTAACTGATGCTTAACTGAGGAAAGAGAAAGTAAAGGGTATAAAGGGTATCGCATCGTTGATATGACAAAGAGATTTGTGTTCAGCACAAATTAATATTTCTCCATAGTTCCTGCCAAAAGACCGACCGAAAATGATGATTTTTCATTGAAATAGGGAAGTGGGTGAGGGAAGGGGGTGTGTGTGGCGAATTCATGAAATAAAGTGTAATGTAGGTATTTTTGTGAAAAGTGCATTGGGAGGGGCCAAGAGGAATCTAAAATTCCTGACCTTGTCTTAATTTGATCATCAATGGTGTAAATATCGACAAATTATTATCTTTCTAGGCCTCTCTATCCAGTAGATCTGTTGAATCGCCCGGGAGTATGGAGGAATCAAAATCCCCCTCACCGGCGGATGATATATTTGGAAGATATGGAGATAGCCTTAATTCCTCTGGAAAATTTCAGGTATGTAAAAAGTTAATGTAGTTTATTGAGTTTTATATCATCAAAGGACTGGATAAAACCTTTGGTATTTTACTTGTACGTAAAACCATGAAAACGGACCACCAGACAAGTTGCAAATTGAAGTATTATGATGTATGTTTTCTCATCAAAATTTCACACAGAACACAATTTGTGCAACAGACATAATTGAAAGTAAGTCCTTATCAAGATACCAACGTTTTTATTTAGCTAGATTCATGAAATATTTGAAGTTCCAGCTCATAAGGAAACTGTAGGGTCTAAGTAGATCAAATGGCTTCCTCATAATTGCATTGAGATTGCCTTTTAATCAAGCAGTGTTCCCTTCCACTCTGCGCTGTTCAAAGTATAAGCAATATGTAGCAGCTGAGCCAAAGCAGTGAGATGAAGGCTATAATTTTGCACTGTAGCGATGTTTGCAGTAAAGTTTAGTTTGCAATTTAACTTAAGTAGAGCAGGGTTTTTGTTTTAGCGGGATGTTTGAGTTCATATATCAAAAAATGTTAATATTTTGGTTAGGAGAAGTTAGTCTCATTAATTTCTGTCGCTCAAATTGTGTTCTGTGTGAAATTTTAATGAGAAAACTCATATTATAATGCTTGAATCAGCACCTTGTCTAGAGGTCCATTTTGAAGGTATTACTTGGTATTTTTTAGTTTGTATTGACTGAACTAAGATGAAAGTTGATGTAATTTACTTCAAATACTCCCTAATATTTTGGATCTCCTTAAAAATATCCTCAAAAAGTTTCAAAAATCCAAAATTTGCTCTGACTTCCAGTCTATGCACGAATGAAAGAAAAAATAATTTATATTCTACACTATTATCATGAGCTAAAAACAGGCCCTTATTTATGTTTTTGTACCGGATTTAGCCAATTTTCCTCTGAGTTTTAGTTTCATTCTATTGATAGAGCCTCAGTTTTGGAGGTGGGAGACCTTCATACTCCCATCAAGCTTTAGTTTGTAAGAAGATATCTGAAATATATGAATGAGAGTGTAAATGAAGTGCAAAAGGAAGAATGTCAAGTAACTAAACTAGTGACTCATATATTTTAATTTTTTATTTAAAAAAAAAAGACAGAAAATCTTATAATTCCTGTTTTTTCAGATAATGGTAATATTATCCAATGTTACTTTTTATTTTTAATTGATTTAATTAAGTTTATTTAAATCACGTAGGTAGATACAAGACATATTCTTGTAGTAGTTATGTTATATTAAAATAAAATTTGTTTAAAGAAGGGAAAAAAAGCCTCAGTTTTGAGAAAATTATTGCTTTCTTACCTTTGCTCTTGCCGCTTATACGCTTTTTTTCTTTCTTTCTCCCAGCCTAATGAAGCCAAGCATTCCAATCAGCTGAATCATGCAGACATTTCAAACCAATATTCCAAACATCGCAGTGATATAAAGAATAATGAATCCCCTGTTCAAGAAGCGGTCCAGCCTTCGAGTAAAGATCTCTTTAGTCATCACATAGGTGATTATCTCTCTTTGCTTCTTCATTTTTTTTGTTTATCTGTGTTATTTCCTTTCAAATTCAACGTAAACTTGAATCTGCTTCAGTATGAAAAATCTTTTCCTTCTTAACCTCAGAATGAGAGTCATTATCTTCTGCTGCATAATTGCGAAACCCTGTTGAGCCTGCTAATATTTCGGCACCTAACTGTCGAATAAATCATACCCTTTAAGGTCCTCTTACTTGTGGTCTTTTTTCTTTGTTTTCATTATCACTATCATGTCAACCCTGTGACTTCTTACCTCTGATACCACTTTCGTTAATTTCTTGAATATGCCCTGCATATTTCAAGTTTCAAATGAAAGGGTACGTTACTGTAATGCTTGTTGATTTCTCCATTGAATCTGATTGATACCATGGCTAGTGTTTTGGGTTTTTTAACATAGAGTTTTTTTATGAGAATGGAGGAGTCAGCCCAATGATTTAAACTCCAACCTAGAGGACCAGCATTTGATTTTGGAGTACTTTCTTTCAGACAGGTTACTTCCACCACAGCCAAGAGGCTTGTCTGCCCCACTTGTTTATTCTGCGGGTAGGAAGTTACCTACCTATCATATTTGAAGGGTATACCTCTATCCCCCACCCTGAGGATGCGCTCTCTAGAGATGACAGGCTGTCTAATTCACTTTTATAATTTAAATTTTCCTCCAAAGGAGCCTTTATCTCCTTTTTTTTAATTATTGTGAAGACCTCCAATTGAGAATTAGGGGGGATTTGACTTAATCTCTGTAAATGCGACTATTCTTGAGCAAAAGGGCCTTATCTCATGGAATTAAATTTGTTAGGAGAGCAGCACTTCGACGGTGTAAGTCGGCAATCACATGACTTGGTTTGCGACATCGCAGACTTCCTGTCATTCTTTATTTTTTAAACAGAAAACTGCTCAACGGCAATTTTTTAAAACTGCTGTGATTTTTCCTCTCTGTGCGAAGAAAATTCTGCAAAAACTTAAAGGAATGATGTCAATTTGTTCTCCTTTAAAAAAATAACATAGTGGCGGTGATTTTCAGACACCCCAAACGAGATATGTGACTGCGGACTTACGCTGTTGATTTGTTAAATTGTGTTTGTAAGAAGTGTTAATAAAACTCCCTCTAAACAGTAGGATCATTATCTTAATTTTTTAGTTTTTAGCACTCCACACCAAGCTTCTAAGCTTCCTTTCCATGTGGACGGTCACAAAGGGAATCATTTTTCATACCTGTCCCTATTTTTAAGCACCATGCATTTGCTCTCCATTGTAAAATTCAACTTACTCCTTTATTTCAGGTCCCGCTCCAAGTTTGTTTGCTCCTCCTCCGTTCAATGCTGAAGAAAGTAGCGAAGATAGTGATAATGAATCACTTTTTGCGGGCAGGAAACACAATCGTAACCATCTCTTTACTGATGATGATGAAGATGATGACGACGCCCCCGATCTACAAAACAGAAAGCAAGAAATTGATAATACTGGTAAAGTGCTAATTCTAAAAAAAAAATTCTCCTTGCTTTTTGGGTGTTTTGTGGTTTTTAAGGGCATGCTCAACACTGCGCAGTAAAAAATGTCTTTTTGTAAGTATTTAGTGCCTAGGACTAAAATAATCAAATGAAAATATGTTGGGGAAAAATTACTAATGGCAAAATTATTATTCAATAGTCTCAGAGATTTACGTCAATCGGACTGAGAGTTGCGTTTCACTGTCATCCTCGTGAAAATTTTGTTAGAAGACCTTTTGTGGCTTGGAAAAGGAAGTCTGTTAGCCAGCGGGGAATTTGAACAGCCAATCATGATTAGATTAAGCATTACAGTCCCTTAGTATGCAGTAACCAAATTCACACAAAAAATCAGCATGCTACTGTATTCTATTATGCATTGTGTCAGTCCATCTTTATAGTAACCGCAGAAATAATAAAATGAAGTGATTATTCGGCGGTACCGTACCGCCAAATGATGCCATCCATAAAAAAATTTCACATGACAATTGCGCACGTTATGGAGTTAAGTATGCAACACAATTTTATTTTCATACTGCTGAAAGAGTTAAATGACACTTCTGTATCTTCTGAAAAAAAACGAGTAAAAAAATTAGATTAGTATTCTGGTCTGTGCATGAGGTAGACAGAGTCATTCAATCAAAACAGGAAGGAAGCTGATCAGCATAAATTTTCACTAAAATCTTAGCAATGTTTTTGAATGAGGATGTAAAAAAATTTTTCTGAAACTCTGAGTTTTCTCATCTTATAATTCATACTTCTTTGATCGTCATTTTTTTTTCAGGGTGCCAGATATCTTCCTGGGCAAGAATTTTGAAAATAAATCCAGAAAAATATATATTTTGGTCCACTGTTCGAAAATAGAGACACATAAATATCCAAGATTGGAAACTGTTTGTCCCTTTAGGTTGTCATGACAAAAACTGGACTTTCTCTTGTTTTATCATTGAGGAATAACGCAAATTCAGAATTTTAGGAAATTTAAAGAATTTTTTCTTTTTAGTTCCAAATTTTCAGGTTATTTTACTCTTCAAATTCCTAAATCTCTGTCTTTTTGTAGGAGGGAGAGTCTTACTCGTTTTATCCAAGAGGAGTTAACAATATCAGACCCATCACTTTGATCTCCATTTTTGAAGAACAGACCCAAGAAGTTTTTTTTTTGCTTCATTTCCAAAATCCATCATGGAAAGGCGAACCTTTACCTTAAGTATCATTTTGAAATGGCTCCCTAGTTCTTTAGATGGTTTGATCTATCTGAGCTGTACTCATTTTCTCACCTTCTATTTTCTCTCTTTAGGAAAAGAGCAGATTTTACAGAGCAGTCAGCCCCAAGAAGTACCTAAATTAGATTCAAATGTTCCCAAGGAGCAAACTCCCATTAAAAAGGTTAGTATCTATATTTTTTTTTTCCTTTTTCAACTCACAAAAGTCACCAATATCTTTTTGATATTTCTTAGCTGATATGTCTGTTGAGACATCATATTTTAATTAATATACAGTAAAACCTGCTTACATTGTCCTATGCTTATATCGGAAACCAGCTCATATTGGAAATTTCGTCATGTCTTTTTGCCCATAAGAACAATGTAAAAAAAACCCGGATATATCGGAACTGCATATATCGGAACCCGCTTATATTGCAACAAAATTTCGGTCTGAAACCGATATAAACGAAAGTTTCCCCCAAAATTCTGCACAGAGTTTCAAAACTTACACTGTTGTATCGTCAGCGATTATTCCAAAGAATCAAGATAACAGAAATGCCATTCCGTTACCGGTGGCACACGAATCGGTCACGTGCCTCATACTGCCCCGCGAGACGCGACTGATAATGAATTCAATAGATCGTATTTGATACATCAAATGGGTCGGATTGTATCGATATCGATTGGTTCAGCTGGAACATTGGCACAGCTTGGTTCAACATTGGAAGCCGACACCCGGCATGACTTATTAATGCTGGGTACCCAGCATCAAAAGTGAACACTAAAACTAAAACACTAAAAAACACTTAGAAGAATCACTTTAGAAAACATCTTACCTATGTTACATCTAACCTTTGTTCATTAGCTTCTTTCCTAATCCTCTTTGTTTCTTTGTTTACCATATTCCAAAGAATATAATGGACTTTCCTTTTTTTTTACAGCTTCCAGCTGGTGCTGTAAGCATATTTGGTAGAAATATGAATCCATTTCCACCTAATCCTTCATTATTTTCAAGAACTGAAGAGAGCGATGAAGATGAAAATGAACAAACTCCAGAATCAAGCTCGGAAGATGGTTTTTCGGTTTCTCATACAAGTTCAACTGACTTTGGAAATCCTAAATTGTGAGCATTTTTCTAAAGTTTTTACTGTGGTTCTTCAATCAAATAATTGAATTTCATTGTTTTTACCTTTTTCTGCTAAAATTTTCTCAGAGCAAGTCGAGAGTAAAGATACTGTCTAAAACTTCCAAACCATGAATTTCCATAGAATGAGAGACCTCTGCATAAGGAGGCAAATTTTTTGGAAAAGCAATTTGGTCCAAGTGGGTTAGAAAAACGGAGACAGAGTGTTTAATAAGAAACACCCCCTATTTTCCCACAAAATGAGTTGCAGCTGGTCCAGCGAGCATACTAACAGGGTGTAGAGTTGCGTACTTATCCAATAATATTGAGCTTTAAACATGGCAGACGAAAACTTGAAATAGCTTTTTCTTAAAACTGCAGTTTTGGATAGTAAAACCTGAATCGTTATGACTTTGCTTTAGTTGACCTTTTTATGCATTTGTTTGCCAAGAGTTTTGTAAAGCACTCCTTTAAGCAGTGGTATCAATATCTATTTTGAATGTTTCGTGCCTCTAAGGTTTCTTTTTTTTGTGTCCTGATAATAGTCGATGATTTCGTATACTCACAATTAAGGCTCATCTTCTTTATCTCCCCATCAATTCCAATTTGACTTTTTGATTCATGCACAGATTGGGACTATCTACACAAAGTGAAAGAAAGCTATTTGTCAATCTTTGTCAAATAGAGTGCTCCGTTGTCTTTGTAATTGAATTTAAGAATTTCTGAACTCTTTTCCCCCTGAAATAAATTTTCCACCAGTTTCTTTATGTTTTTGATGTCTTTTTATGTCTGTTAAAATTCTAACCAAGGGAATTGAAAAGTTAACTTACTCAGGATCAAGCTTTGATTTAACTTGTCACTACATTCAGCAACTTGCCTAATCTCCAAAGAAAAGTGAAGGAATGTTTTTATTTCAAATAAATCAATCCGTATGATTTTCTCTGTTTTAGTGATACACCATCATCTAAAGTTTCTGCACCAATCAAAAAGTCTCTTTTTGACGATGATGAAGATGTAGATAGCAAAGATTTCAACTCTCACCTCTTTAAACCTGGCACTATTCCCTCAAGAAAATCATCTGATAGTCCTGGGAAACCCTTCAATAGTATATTCTCTGATGATACAGAAGATCTCTTTAGTACGAGCAAAAATGCAACAAAATCAAATAGTCAACCTTCAGTTGTGCCTCCAGATGAGACAAGGAGCCCTTTCAAAGAATCAGGTAGCGCAATCAAATCAGTGAACTCTGCAACCCCTGCAACAGTGGCTGGTGCAAAACATAGCCCTGAAAGTTCGAAAAAAGGACTGTTTGGAACTGCGAAATCTGCATCCAGTGGCCTATTTGATTCAGACGATGACCTATTCACCTCGTCTGAGAAAGAATCAGCTTCCATCGCAAAAAGCCAGGTCCCACAAAAAACAAGTGATACAAGTAAAAAGAGTCTCTTCGGTGCAAGTGATACTGTTGATTTTACAAAATTGGCAAGTCCTCTCAAATCGAATACTCAAAATTTGAGCAAAAAACCATTATCAGATTTATTTGATGACAATGAAGATGATGATGATGATGATTTTCTATTCAGCAGTACTATCAGCAACAAGAAATCCATTTTTACCTCCAGTAGAAACACCCCTGAAGCAACTGCAATATCTGCTGCTCTGAATAGAGGTCCTTCAGAAGAAGACTTGTTTTCCAAAAGTAATAAGATTTCAGTCGGAGATCACCCTCCAGAGCAACAATTAAGTCAAAATATATTCAATGATGACGAAGAAGCAAGTATATTCACCAAACCTGCAGTGAGTAAAGTCAAAACTGGTGAGATAAAGGAGCCTGCTAAATCGACCTCACTAGCGAATGTTGCAGGAGATGAATCTCCCAACGGAGACAACCTGTTTTCCAGAAAGAACAAAACCTCTATTATAGATCACCCCAAGAAGGAAAAATCAAGTGCCAATATTTTTGATGATGATGAAGAATCAGGTATTTTTGACAAATCCATTTTGAGCAAAGTCGATATAAATGAGTCAAAGGAGCCTCCTAAATTAACATCAGCGGTGAATATTTCAGATGATAAAGATCTCAGGAAAGATGACCTCTTTTCTGAAGGCAGTAAAATCTCCAACAGGAATGTTCTTCCCAAGAAAAGTTCAGGGCTAAGCCTTTTTGATGATGAGGACGAATCCAGTGTATTCGCTGAGTCAATTACGACTAAAATTAATTCTAGCTCTGACAATCCTAATTTGGATGATCAAAGTAAAACTGCTTGTACTGTGATGGGATCAACCTCGCCCAAAGTGCTCCCCACTGAATCGAGTGTTAAAGAACAAAGCATATTTGATGATGATAATGATAGACCAAAGAAAGAAACTTTGTCTGAAGTAGCATCTGATGTTACTTCGCCCAAAGGTGAAGACACTATAGCAAAAGAAGCTCCCTTTGAGAGCAACTCCGGTGATACAAAAAGAAAACCAGAAAAATCTCCAAAGCCCAGTGCTAGTGCCTTATCAGAGATCGATAAACTTAAAAGGAGGTTAATGACAACCAAAAGTGATGATTTTTCCAGTGACGACAGCTCTCCAAACCCTAAGCCAAAAACTGTCAATCCAGGTTTGTTAAATTCATAATTTTTTCTTACTTATAATGCTACGTTACTCTTAACAGATAGAAAGTTTACTTTTTTCATCACAGTCAAATAAGTGCTTTAAGTAGAAGTGTAACTACAGGAAGTGGCGAGTGTTCATCTACTCAAATCTATATCTATATTCAATAGCCGGGGGGGCAAAAACTTTTTGACCTAACGACCAGCCTGGTCTGGTGCTGGTTGTGTGCAATGAGAGAACCTTCGTGAGAATGGGTAAAAAAAGGGGAATCCTCATGAAAACGAGACAACATGGGGAACTCGGTACAAAATAAGGTGACATAACGGTTAAAAAGTCTTATCGTTCGGATAAAGATTTTCTTTATAGTCTTTAAGGGCAAGTGATGATGAATTTTGGTGAAAAATGAAAGAAGGTTGATTGAATTTGGGAGAAGATGAATTGAATCTGGAGGAAGACTAGAAACTTTCTGCTCCTCTGGTCAAAAGTTATCAGTATCAGTGAAGAGTTTGGGTTGTTTAATATTCTGGTGAGAGGGTTTGACCACCAAAAATTCAGAGGTGGTTTGAAGAATAAATACGTAATTTCTAACTCTGCATATTTTATGCCTCTCTGCTATCCATCTCGGCTCCTTTCTTTCTTTTTAGATAATTTAAGAGTATAGGTAGATTTTAATTGGGTGAGGAAAAAGGAACCCTGAAAATCCAGTGGAAATTTCATAGAATGAGTAACTCCACACAGTTCATGTCATGTCTCCCCTCAAAAAGGGATCCTGGAGGAAAGTTTTCGGCTGCTCATCTTATGTTCTTTTACTCTCTTTAAATCAGTCTGGGCAGATTTTCAAAAGAGTGAGAGAAAAGGTGCTCAAAAAATATAATGGGAACCATGAAGATGAAACAATTTTACATCATTTATCCCAGAAATATTTATAGAAATATAAATGATATTCTGTGGCTTTATCGTTTTCCCTACTTTTTTAAAATCGTAATTTAAAAAAAAATCTCGAGTGTTCAAATTGATCCGCAGAGAAAAATTAGCATTAGTGAGAGACTCTATTTTCTTTTATTGCCTTGTAGAAATAATATTTTAAATGTTCTTGTGTTTGTTGTTCCAGGAAAACTAGCGCCAAATCGAGGTCATAATATTAACATAGCGGCATTGATGCCAGGCTACAAACGCCCTAATCTTCAAAAGAGTGAAGTCGTGGAAGTATCGGGTGAAACTTTGTCTAACAGCGAATCAGCGCCAGCACTTGCCAATATATCTAGTCAGCAGCCAGCAAAATCACTCACTGTCAGTGGACAAGTCCCCAAGTCCACCTCTCTTCCAGTATCTCTTTCAAACAACGATATTTTGTCATCTGATGAGCCCTCTGATTTCAGTTTTCCTGCAGAAGCCTCTGGTTATTCACATTTCTTAGCAAACGATGCCATGAAGGTGAGATATTTTTAATTTCATTCATTAAATCTACTATTTTACTCTATTTCAATAAGTCTGTTGCGAGAGATGCAGCCAAGTAAATAGACTCTCTGCGGGGAAAATCGCGCGATTGGCACATTAAAAAATTCTGAAATCCACTCATAAGTGTGCGATCAGCTTGTTTTGTAATACATATTTTAAAGTTTCTCACGTCTTTGGGCAGTTTTTCCTCAGTCACCGGTGATCAAGTTTGCATAGACAAAGGAGTAAGATTATCTAACCTGAAAGAACAAACAATTTTGCATTTCTAGTGTATGATTTCAATCATTTCAAGCGTATGTTTCCCTCCTCTCTCTTTATTTTGCAAAGACAAAAGCTTTGAATCGATTGAAATCTTATGCAAGGAAAGTTTTAAACAGTTCGTGAGATGGTTTGTCTATTTAGGATAGATTTTTTTAAGTCTCTTTCTGGGCAAACCTAACTGCCGGCGGCTGAGAAAAATTTCCGGCAGACGACAAGTTACTTTCTATGCAGATTGCGCATTAAGGTGTGGGTTTTAGACTATTTTGATGTGCCTAAAGTGATTCTTGTGCCATTTTACCCGTAGAGAGTCTATTCTTTTAGCTTTATTTCTTGTACGCAACAGACCTTTCACTCAATGTTGTAACTGAAAATGGCTAAAAAACACCCAGTGTGGTTTTAATGGTAATAGAGTTAATACATCAATAAGTTTTTTAATCTTAGTGTTTTACCATGTTCCCAATGTTCGTTTTATGGAATGTTGCAAGTACGGATGTAAAAAGATCGAAATAGCTATCATCTAAGTCTAAAAAATCAACGTGTCCGGGGAAAACCAAAGTAAAATTATCAGTTACATTTGCAATTATTTTTTTAAAATAATAATACATTTTTGCAGTAACTTTTAAGAAATGCCTGCCCTGATCTATAGGTTTAGTCACAGTGTAAACTGAAGTAACCACATTTTTTCATCGTTTTCGATGTGCACTAATTGATATTACCTGCTTCCCTATAAGAAAATTGCCGCTATCCTTTTACTCTGTCAATCGTATGGTGTCGTTTGTGGTTGAATCATTATTAATTATTGTTTGTCTGCAATGAATTTCTATTTTTTGTTTCTATCATCCATTAATTTATTTTATTCACAGAAAAGGGCAAAAATCAGTGTGAAACGTCGGCCACCCAGTCAGAAAGCTCGACAAGAGGCAGCTAAAGCACCTGTAATTCTAGATACAACAAATGGCAGTCCCCCGCCAAGAGAATCATCAAGGCCACTAGAGGATGTACTTGAGAAATCTGTGACTACAGGGGGAAACAATGCTAGGCTAACCAAAAATACCGCTTCATCTGATGATTTGTTCAGTAATCTTGGAGATGGATCCAATGATACTTTTTCTCATAGCATTAGATCAACTTCACCCAGGAACAATCCTCCCTTCTTGGAGGAAAATACAGTTTCAAAATCTGTTTCATCCCTTTTTGAAGATAGTTCTCCCCTTCAATCGGGTGATGAGGAACCAAAAACCAAGTCACCAGCTACCTTCAGAAGTGAAGAATCAGATCGACTAAAATCAGTTTCATCCATTTTTGACCCAACGCCTCCTCCGTTTGAACCAGATGATTTGTTCAGTGAAAAACCGTCTGACCAATCAGTGAAAAACTCAGTTTCAGAATCCCCGTCCACTCAGCAGAGTCACTTGTTTTCAAAGAGGACTGCATCCCTCTTTGATGATAGCTCGCCCTCCTCAGAAAGTCAAAGCGATGACTTATTTGGTCCTTTGCCTGTTCAAAAATCCAAGCCCAAACAAGAGATAAGTGCTCCTGATCTTGCAAAGTCAGATGAAGTATCCTCTCACATTCCTATTGTTGATAACAAACCAAAAGTGCCTGTCGTATCTAAGTCGTTTGAAATTGAATCAGATGATCTCTTTAGCCCCTCAACTGCCAAAATGTCTGTCCTCGATTCAGATAGTAAATCCAGAGAGGTGCCCTTGGTTTCAAACATTTTTGATGATAGACCTCCACCTTTCAAACCAGATAGCATGTTTGATGAAGATCTCTCATCTTCTGCTGTTGATGAGCTAGTGTCAGATTCCTCAGCTTCTGTGATCCCTCCACAATCTGTTTCCTCCATTTTCAGAGAAACCCCTCCTCTCTTCGAACCTGAGTCTGAGAGCCCAGTCAAAAAACTGAGCCAAGAGCAAATCACAGGTTTAATCGAGGAAACAACATCATCCAATGAAGCACAACTAACGAATGAAGATGCTGAAGCAATCTCAAATTCAGAGAATAAGAATCAGGCTGTCCACACAAGCCCAGCCAACATAATCACACACCTTGCCCCAGAACTTGGAGATGAGACTCCATCTGGCTCCATGAAGTCAGAGAAATCAATTGAAATTGCTCCAGAGAGCTCTCACACAGTGTCTGACGCAGGTTCTTCTTTTTATTCGTCTGGTGAAAAGAAAGGAACAGATACCTCTCTTGCGGACAGTTCAACAAGCGCGCCTGAATCCTCTTTGTTCAATTCACCCACAAATGAAGATGATTTATTCTCCAATCCAAGTGTTAGTCAAAAAGCACCGGAATCAAAAGCCGTTGCCGGAGTCCCATCAGAAACGGAGAGCAAAGGAAAAAATGAAGAATCACTTCTCCATAAGCATGATGAGGCAACAAGTACTAGGAAAGATGTATTAACTGCTGGATCAAAAACAGGGAAGGCCTCTGACGTAAAAAAATCTTCTCTTACATCCGAAAACCCTCTACTCGATAATTTGTCTGATGAAGATCTTTTTGGTTCATATAGCACAAAACCGGTCGTTTCAGCATTTAACAAATTCAGACCTGGCAACTCAAAGCCTGTTTCTTCTATCTTACCAAACGAGGTAAATTTCAGTGACTCAAAAAGTGAAACAAAGACGGAAGATAACTTGTTTTTTGAAACAGACAACATTGAAAAATTATTCCCAAAAGTAAAAATCGGTCCCAAAAAATTACCTCGTGTCGATCCGTTGTCTGAAGACTTTGGAGACAGCGATGAAGAGGATATATTCGACAATTCCTCCTTGAGCCCAGTTGGAGAGGGAAACCGAAAACCGGAAGAGTCAAGTAATAGTGATGGCCCCAGTTTCAAGCCTGAAGAAAGTATGGACGATAGTTCAATGATAGAGGAATCTTTCAAAACAGCCCCATCTATCCATAGTGATCTTGATAAATCCAGTGATTTAGTGTCACCAGGAGAAACTAATAGTCACCCAGTTAAGGCAGAAGATAATACTGCTTCACCAACAGTTGAAAAACAAGATGATACAAAGCCTGTGGGACATGCCACCTCATTAGAAGATGAAAATCTCTCTAAAGAAAGCTCTTCATTATTTGATGATGATGATGATAGGAACGATTTATTCAAAATTGTCTCTCAGCCCAAATTACGAAGCTCTGTGGCCCCCGAGACTGTCATTGGTAAAGTTTCGAAGTCAGGGCCTTCTTTATTTGGGGATGAAGAAGAAGATGATGATACTTTATTTGGAGTACCATCGAAGCTCTCTACAAAAAATCCTGTAATTTCTAGTTCAAATTCGTTGAATAAAACAAATCCTTCGCCCAGAGGCAGTTTTCCAGGCAGAACTTCTCTAACAAGCGGCTTGAAAAAAGGAAGTCCAAGCTCAGAAACAGCAAAATCGCAGACATTGTTCCTTGATGAAGAAGAAGATGAAGATCTATTCAGCTCTGGGAAAGTGAAACCGTCTAAAGTTAAAACTGTTGAGCCGTCGAAGAAGAAAGTGTCCCTTCCAAAAGTAAATGCTTCCAGTATTTTCGGAGATGATGAGGACTCTGATACAGAACTTTTTGCCGCCAGTTTGAAGAAAAAGTAATTTAATCAACGAAAGTAATAATTTAGTGAAGAGTATTATTGTCGAGTATTTTATAGCTCTTTTTCATCTCTGTAAAAGACAGGTAGCGATACGTTTCTTTGCTGCAGGTCTTGCATTTTAGTAAAGTAAAGATCTTTTCATTAGAAGCCAGGGCAATTGGACGTATTTCTATCTACCAAACAGAACTATGTGCAGGTGGGAAAGATGGGGTGTGCTTGTAAGTTGAGGGCCGTAAGAATAAATGGGAATTATTAAGTGCTAGTGACGTCTACGGCGACAATGAAGCCCTAGAGTGACGATCCGAGGCATCAACTCATGAACCCCGTCTACAGTGCTCTGGAGACAAGCCCACGGCTCATGAGTCCGGCATACAGCTTTTGCTGAATCGGAAAGGCGGGATTTTACATTCTGCCAAACGGTATTATGTGCCAACTTCATGCGGGACTAGTGAGCCGTGGACAGGTGTCTAGAACGTTGCGGACAGGGCTCATAAGTTAATGCCTCGGATCGTGGTTCTTCAGCTCGGTCGTCGCTGCTGACGTCACTGGCGCTTTAAGATCCCCATTCATTTTTACGGCCCTCAACAAACGAGCATACCCCATCTTCCCCACCTGCACATAGTTCTGTTTGGTAGAAATACGTCCAATTAAGCTCTAAAAGTTTGAGCAAATGAGCAGGAAGCCTATTATTTAAATTTTTTTGTTCGCCAACAAGGCGCAACATGATCAATTCAAAATGCAGTGTTCTCATCGGTCAATCGGACCGAATACGAGAACAATGAAGTGATGGAATGAAAGATGCTGCTACTTTATTTTGAGTCAGTCATATACCCTATCAACTAAGACGAAACTTCTCCTGACTTCTAGTTTGAAAACGCACAAGGCATTCAGCCATTTCTGAAATCAAAGTGTGCGAGTTTTATTTTAGTATCATCTTAGCATTGTATTTCAAGCCAAAAATTGGTTATTGTTTACATGTTAAGTCATTGTATGAAACCGCTTATGAACCGTGATATGGCACATTTACTCCATTTTAGTTTAAGTAGAAACGGAAATATAGAGTCCTCGCCAAATAAGTCCAAGTACTTTTAGGAAGTGGCAAAAGAGCTGCTCTTTTGGTTCTTGTATTTTCTTTCAATGCAAAATTGAAGGCAGCTGATCTTTGTTCGCGTTCTGCAAGTACATAAACTTATTTTGCTAGACCCTATTTTCCGTAGCTTTATGTTCTCAAATGACCATAACTGTACCTTCAAAAAATGTTTATTTTTTTATAATATGAGGTTTCCCCCCCTCAAATAGTTTTTAATACAGTCATCCTCTTGAACCTGAACTCTTTCAAAAATATCTTGAACACAATACATATGTACCTTGCGAAAATTTCAAAGCTTTAAAATAAATAGCCACTGCACCAATCTTTTAGCACATTTTTGCTGCTTATTGTTGAGAGTCAGGGTAATGCTATCAATTGAAATTCCAATGTTTTTGAAAACTTAAAATTCTGCAACAAATCGAAACACTTTTGCTCCTTTTTATTTTGAAAGCTCTTTGACGATAACAATTGGTGCTTTTAATCTTGTAGATACATTCTTAATATCTGGCTGCTGATTTCCTTTGAAATCTCGTATATTTGTCTGCCAAGAGAATATGGACTTTAATGAGGTAGGGCATTGACCCGCATTATTTGATTTTGTAAATTTTTTTATCATGTGTTGTTTAAAATTCGACTCTCAAAGTGAGTTTAAGAATTATTGTGCTTATCAACAATATGCTTGTTTTTCTAGATTCATTGTTATGTACATATACACCTGTTGAAATTGTTTTTATTAGATTTGTATCAGTGCTAGGTTTTTAATCATGTTTCAAAGTGCATTTGGGATGCGAAGTCAGGGTTTTTCTTTTTATTATGAGCTGAAGTAAAAGGAATGAAGGGGGGGGGGGGGATTATCACACACATAGTCCTAAAAATTTAATGAAAGAAATTAGTACAATGATATTGAATGTTTCAACATGAATGCATTTAATTTTTCATTTGTTAGAACTTTCATGAATTCTTGGAAGATCAAGAAGTCAGAATCTTGGCATATACACTGTAGATTAACTTCGTAATTTTATCATTTTTTTGTTTGAAATTTACCTGTCAGAGTTATCATGTTTCTAAATTTTGTTTAAAAAAAACCTATTTCAATCTTTGTTTATAATTATAAAATTTTTATTCCTTTGAAAAAATTCCATATTTATTTTTCCCTCAATTTTTTTGAAGTGGAGCATAAGTAATTCCTCTCAAGCCATTACCCTACCAAGCATGAACAAATTAACGGTGAAACTACCAAACCATGTATCCCAGTTTGGGACATTGCAGACTTCCTGTCGTATTTTATTTTTTAGATGAAAAACTGATGAACATCAATTTTTGAAAACTTCCGTGATTTTTCTTCTCTAAATGAAGAGAACTCTGTGTAAACTTCTAGGAATGATATGATATTGATTTGTTCTCCTTCAAAAGACTAAAATGGGAGTGTAGATCTTTCAACTCCGCAAACGAAATACGTGGGCTGTTAATTAATGACAATTAACCCACAACAGTAATAAGTTAGTAAGAGAGTAATAAATTGTACAGCAGTAAGTTAAAGTCATATATGTTAAACTTGCTTTTCGTGTTGCGACTTTGGCAACAATGCAATGAAAACATATGATATAACTTTCACTTAGCTAAAAATCAAGTCGCCAACCCGATTCAATGTTATACTAACGTTATGTTGGCAGTCTGAAAATCTAAACTGTTATTGGGACAGTTCAAGGAAACTGTTATTGGGCGCACGGTTCTGAAAACCGTTTTCTAGGCACAAACCGTTCGCTGAGCCATAGGTCAACACTCATAAAACAATATAACAATAATAATATAATAATAAAATGCACCGTATCAAATTCATTTAATTTTGAATACTGTCGAAGCGCTCTGTTTCTCTAGAAGCTCTGCAACTCTTCATATCGACCAGAAAAGCTTGGAAGATCTAATCTTTAGATCTTTAGAAGATTTTTTAATTTGGTTTTTTGTATTACTTTAACCATGTGTGTTAATACATCAAAGTTCATGATAATTAATCCGTGACAATGATAAGTTACATACAAATTCATGTATGTTAAACTTGATTCATTTCTCCATTATGCTCATTCTCTCAGTGGCGTGGCGTGCCCCGCGATACATCGATCGTTATGAAACTCAAACCCATGGAAAAGGATCGACAAACAGGGTGCTCGCAGCGAACACCTTAACAATCGACCCTGTACCATAGGTCCAAATGGCAGAAAATCGACACATCGCAACCCAAGCCACGTACCTGCATTCTCTCTTCTTTTCATGAGTAATCTTCTGTCAGGCCACATTATAACCCAATGCAGAGTTATCGTTGAGTCAGGAATTTATCTCCTTAGGATTCAACAAATTTCTCTCTAGGTGCTTTAAATGCACCTGTTACTTTTAAATATTTAAAAATCAAGTTGGTACAACTGGTATACTGGGCTTTTATTTTACTTATCTCAGGTGAGCGTGTTTCGGAAGTTGTATCCATAGAGTTCACAATTCTGGGCAGTTGATATTCCATGTTTTCCTTTCGCATTTTCAACTCCTCTGTAGCTTCTTTTTTTTTTTTTTTTTGAGGTTTCTGCTTCATTCGAGCAATATATGGCATGCAATGCAGCCAGTAATTGGATCAGCAAAAGCCATACCAATAGAAGAAAAGGCATGCAGTGCAGCCAATAGTTGTGTCAGCAAAAGCCATACAACAAAAGAAAAGGCATGCAGTGCAGCCAATAGTTGTGTCAGCAAAAGCCATACAACAGAAGAAAAGGCATGCAGTGCAGCCAATAGTTGTGTCAGCAAAAGCCATACAACAAAAGAAAAGGCATGCAGTGCAGCCAATAGTTGTGTCAGCAAAAGCCATACAACAGAAGAAAAGGCATGCAGTGCAGCCAATAGTTGTGTCAGCAAAAGCCATACAACAAAAGTTTTGACTGGCCAGTCTAGAGGATATCAACACTGTGAAATCCTCAAAGGATCCGAGGTATCAGCAAAAGCCATAACCTTTAAAACGATCCATCCGGTATCAGCAAAAGCCATAACCGTTCAAAATCCATGGTATTCGCAAAAGCATAACCAAAGTCCAAGGTGGTATTAGCAAAAGCCATAACCGTTCAAAATCCATGGTCTTCGCAAAAGCATAACCAAAATCCAAGGTGGTATTAGCAAAAGCCATAACCAACAACTGAGTCTCTGATATCAGCAAAAGCCATAACCAGAGATAGACTCATAACTTCACACAACAGTATAATTAGTTCTTTTCTAGATTTTGAGAAAAGAATCACGTCGGGGTCACCACTTTGTTGAGCTCAGAAAAAAGGTCAACAATATTATAGATAAATCAACACATTTTTATTAATAATACCTTTTTAAGGATAAATTATGACTGGAAGAATCATACAAGCAGGACTTCCTTTTTCATATATATTAGGTTAAGATGAAGAGAAAAAGTGGTCGCCACGGAGACCATTTAGCATAGCATATGCTTCAACAGGCCCCATAGATCCGACCTAGCAGCAGTGCCATGTCTTCATGAGAAAGCACATGTGAAATGCGAAGAAATTCATTGTTCAGCTTTGTGCTTCTCACAATTTGCACATCGAAAGTTAAGGTTTATTGAGCTCAGCAGCCTGATCGTTGAAATTATTTGTTTGTCGGAACGACATAGATGACATGGGCTGAAAGGCAGAGCATGATAGGTCAGCTATGTCTGATCGCTGCTTTGTCAGGTGGAATGGACGACATACTGTAGGAAACTTAAGAGGTGCCATTACCTTGTCGTTAGTTCAACCCGACATAGACACGACAAAGCAGCGATAGGACATAGTTGACCAATCATGCTCCGCCTTTTAATCTATGTAATCTATGTCGTCCCGACAAACAAAAAATTTCAACAATCAGGCTGCGAAAGGTTGTGAAGAATATCATATTAAATAATGACAAAATATTGCTGTTTCCTGGGTTTTCGTTGCAGCAGGCTGATTGTTGAAATTTATAGACAAAGAGGACATAAGGAGTACAAAGCGATTCTATTGGTTGAAATGGGTGGTTCTTTTGGACTAAAAGGGAGAAAATGATGGACTAACTAAAAGAACTCTAGTGGGTTGCTGTTAGTTAGTATAGTACCTACCTCCTTTGTCTATTGCAATCACTTGCTTCCACCAATATAGGATCCCTTCAAACCCTTTTTGTATTTTTTGTCGATCCCTTTGTCTACCAACTTCAATAATCAGCCAGCAATCCTTGAATATTGATGATTTACAGGGGATTTCAGTAACGTATCTACTTTTCATGCATGTGATACATAGCACTAACACTATTTCCCAAATACTTGATCATCTGGCGTTTTCAAAAGGAAATTTTCTACTGTAGGGAACTTCATGTTTTTTCAGTGTCACTTGGATTTCAAAGAAAATAATACTGAATGGCACAATTCTATAGTAATTTATTGATGATGAAAAAACACTGCTAAAAAAGTAAACAAAATATTTTAAACACAGCACAGCTTTTTTTCATATTCTCCCTGAAGATACAGGCACCGGCAAAACTCACAAACTTGAGAGGTGTTAAGAGGAATCCACCTGCAGACGGATAATTAAGTATAAATGCAGACTATGACTAGAGTTATTGGGGATCAAGCAAAAGTTTCATACAAAAATTCATAGGCGTACTCAAAACCCAACAGCATGATCGCGCCTCCTGGTCCAAGCCGCATGATTTTTGGCACCAAACCTTTGTACAGAGCTCTCCATCTGCAAAGAAGGAAAGAAATCTAGATGAAATTGGAAACTTTAAACAACAGGCAGAGAAATTTACTTGGACTCTAAAATTTTCTGACTTTTCAAGGTTTCTGACCACTATATTTCTTGAGTATTTTTCTGATTTTTCTCGCTTTTTCTTGAGTGTTAAGAGACAAGTTTGTTCAAAAACCTTTGAACACAAATCAAAAACTGCCATTGCCTTCTCTTTTTTCTCTGATGAAGAAAACAGTCCTTCGTCCACAAAACCAAAATTTTAGTAAAATATATCAAAGCACAGAGGAATGTTCTTCCTACTAACTATTTGTGACAAAAATGCTGTATCAAATCAAAGTTAAGGCCGTTCACATATTACAGTTCAAATAACGTAGCTTCGAGAGAAAGCTATTTAAAATTCTAATTTTCTATGTTCAAAATAGATAACCGCAGGATTATAAAGCAAAACACCTTCGATCCACACAAAAATGATCTCAACCTCTTAAGATTTTCTCTTTAGAAATCTAGAGGTTTTTTTTTGGGGGGGGGGGGAGGGGAGGGGGGTCAAAATCTCCAAATTTGATGTTTCTACCTTACAAGAAAAAAATCACCCAACTGAAAATTTTGCTTCTTTGGGTTACGGTCAAAGGTTGGGTCTTTTAAAGAGACCTTTGAAAACACTTTTTCACCAGGATTGCACAAGATTTGTATAAGTGATACAATTTTAACGAGTCTCACTTGCACAAATTATTATTTCTTTGGACTCGTTTCGAGACGAGTACTTCCATCTTCCACCAAAATACTTTCAACGCGGATGTAACCGGCGTGGCAAATATCTCATTTAAATTTAGTCAAACTGGCAACTTATTGAATAGATCAGCGAAATACATTGCAATAAAACCTTCCACGTTCTAATCAGATCAGGCGCGAGCAGACGCTGATGAGGGCAGAGCTGTCGAAATGCGCCCAAAGAACTAATTATTTGCACGAATGAATCTCAATAAAACGTTGCTATTCATAAGACCTACTTCTCCACGAACGGTTATATGTAAACAAAAATATAATAAATTATTTTACTTGAACACCAACACATACCCTTCCTCAATGTAGACGGTTCGTAAGGTATTTATGGTAGATTTGTATTTGATCACGCCAGGCTCAGGTTGCGGTCCCTGAATTCGGCTCTTTGCTACATCAAAGGGGATATTAGTGCAGGACGCCAATGTACCAGAAACAAAACCTAGGCCAATTTTTCTCAGGAATTCATGTACAGGGTCCTGTGGAAGCAAAAAAATAGTTTCATCATGAAAAGATATTAGGACTAGATAACTTGCCTGAAAGCTAGTATATGAAATTCAATATTTTATTGGGTGCAAAAAGGAGAATAGTACCAATAACATGTTATTTGATAAAAGCATACAAACATACAATAAAAAGGGTAATATACCACTGGCAGAACTATAGAACTCAGTGGATCAAGTCATAATATGACTAACTTCTTGTCTTCTATTTGAATGAAAAAAAAAACCCAACTGCTTAACTCAGCATATGAGATTTTGCATGATTTTTTATTGCGTACGTTGTGAAAACACAAAGAATGTCCTGAAAGCTTCACTGTCAACCTGACTGCTGAATTCCAATTTTCTGAATTTTGACTGCTGAGTCCGAGAATGGCCTTGGTTTTTCCCTTTGGAACACCCATTTCCTGGAGAACTGAATTTTCTTTGAAAAAGCTCGATTTTAGGGAAAATTTCGATTTTTTCGGGAGCGACAGGACTAATCCAAAAAAACGGAGGTTATTTTCAGAATCAGCACTAAAAATCAACATGCATAGAGTTCCCAACCTTTCAGTAAACTACCGGTGTTGAACAACGTCATTTCTTCCCTGATCCATAAATGCGCACTTCCAAGACACAAAGGTCCATTGAGCCTCTTTTTAAGTTTCGAAGTTTTTAAAACCTTGTGAGCTAAGCTCTTTGACATGGTGATGTTACTCCAAATGTGACTAGTTAACATTGATGTGCTTTCGATTAACAACTCTCTTCAATTATAAAACTAGAAATTATTTTTTTCAGGGGAAGGAGGTAAAAATTATTTCAAGATTCTTTCATCCAAGGTAAGAGTGGAAATCAAATTACGAAAAGAAAACCCCTTATGAAACGATATATGACTTACTTGCAGAGTCGGAAAATGGTCTTTAACTGAATGGTAAAATCCAAAATAGACCATGTTGAAGACACCTCCCCTCATTACTGTTGCAAAAAATCCTTTGTACAAGCCACGGGATCCAAAACCCTGATAAAAATAACGAACATTAAAATACTACTGACACTTAGAGCTAAGCCTGAGATTGCAATGATGGTAGAATAAAATTTATTAATTCATCTAGGATAAAAAACAGTTGTCACAGTCCTCTATGCTGTATATTGCACCTAAAAATTACTGCAGGTGAACACTCTGACTGAATTCAAGAGGTCTGGGCAACTTTCTTCACTACTCATGGATTATTGTTAGAGGTCAAGCCTGCTCATCTTTTCAGACAAGGATTTTTGGCACTTAACTTAAAAGTTTCTTGATTTAAAATTTTTCTGTTAAAGTAGAGAAAATATAGGGGAGTGAACTTACATGATTTTGGATTATCTGTTTTGCAACTGACCATGTGCTTGGGGTTTCGATTGCTTTGGCCTTGTTGGCTTGTAATGTTACCTTCACTACTTCAAATGGGGTGACGAGTCCAGCTTCTGTGACACCTGACGCAAAACCTGCTGCAGAGAAAGTCTGAAGGAGAAAAAACAGAGCTTTTGATTTAATTTCATTTTGAGATAAATGAGGAAGACTTCAATTGTAATTTTACTCATAAAAAACTTTCTTTGAACTTTAAATTCAAAATTTGATTTTACTTTTTTAAAACTCTGAGGAGTTAAACTTCAGTATTTTCGGGTAAATTCATCCAGTTTAAAGTCAATTAATGCAATTTTTTTTTAAAAGAAAACTATTGATATAGCTGTCAACTGACAATTATTTGTTGTAGTTAAGAACTTATGATATCGTTTCGCATACTTCGTTTGCCTGCACTGAAACTGCATGTGAATTATGCTAGTTGATTCCATCAAACCTCTATTTATGACGGAATAGTTCAAGGTAACTCATGGAACCAGAGGTATTATCATTTTAAATCAATACTTCAACCACTTGCATAATATCATGCATCGATGATTATTCTAAAGTTGAGGAAGAAGTCAAAGGGAAAACATTAGGGAAAACTGAGCGTGATGAAAGACTTTGTGGTATGAGTGCGATTGTAGAGAGACCACAGATGGTGACCACTTAAGTTTTGGAAGTTCTTGACTTGGTTAGGTATTTAATGAGATCATTGGGTACAACTTCATAAAGTTCCAATTTTTAGTAGAACTGTACATGACACGGCATAATGGACAGGAATTGTACCATGTCCAGAGACAGAGAATATGTGAGATCTTGGCAATCTGAAAGTCAAATTTTAAGATTTATAGACTGTTGGAAAGCAAAAAGAATGCCACACCTATGGTTAAATTTTTCCCAGTTTTGATGCCTAGTATCCAAGATAAGAGATACATAAACTAAAGTACTCAATGATCCATCCTTATAAAATGGAAAGATGGGAACCCATGGGAAAAAAATTACAAAACACACACTAACACATGCATTAAACTAAAGAGAAACCAGCAAAATACAGAAAAAGAGAAACTTGCTCTTCCTGAGAAGCATTTGTAGATCTGATAATAAATAACCAGTTGGGAGGTTACTCATCAATGGTGAACTAACGGACTTGATTTCTCTGTCAGCAGAGTTATAAACTTTTCTTACTCTAACATTTTAATACTTTGTTTATCATTTTTAATCTTCATTTTTTCATAGCTAAGTCAGTCCCGAAAGTATCAATAACTTCTATTTCTTCGGAAAGCGAGCTCACCTGCAACATTGAGGTACTATTCGTAGGACATGATACACTTGTTCCGACAATACGAACAATACTAAAGCTTTTGAAAACACGCTGATAAGCCTGCCTTTGAAATAGCGAGCAGCATTCTCCTTGTATTGTTTTCCACTTCTTCTATCGAGTTAAATCTGGTATCTTTCATCCAGTATTCAATTTCGCTGAACAGCTGAAAGTCTCAGAAGGCTAAGCCTGGACTGTAGGGAAGATGTGGAACCAAATACATGCTGTGCCTCACTACAAACTGTTTTACAAGGAATGGGCTGAAGGGTAGTGATGCTGAGGATCCAGTCCGAGTTTATTGATTAAATTTCTGCAACTATGATTTTTGGGATTTTCAGCTCATTCTCTAGTTTTTGCACCTTCAGTTGACGGTCTTCAGCGGTGTGCAGCTGCTTGTGCTTTTTCGACGTTCTCAAGAGAATTCACAATGTAGGTCTCCCGGACTGCAAATTACTCATGGTAGTTAAGTTTTGCAACGTGATTTAATGTGATCATACCACCCGCGAACACAGCAAGTGCTCATAGAATCATTGCCAAAGGCTCTCTGAATAATTTTGATGCTCTTGACAAGAGTTTCAGCTTATAAAATTTAAGACTTGGTGATCACAACGCTTGGTAATTTTTACAAAAAATGAGATGCGACAAAGGCACTTGACACGCATGCTTTGATCACATCCCTCAAACAACTGATTTAAAATGTGAAAAACCTGTTGCGTCACTGCATCATGGACAATATGAACAAAGTCTAAACCAAGCCCCAGCCCTATAGCTCCAATATAATCTGAGGAAATAAAAAAATATTGATACTTTCTTGACGGACATTGTACCTTTCTGATTTCAGGATCTGTGCTTTTTTGTAATTTAAGAAATGTGTGTTTTGTTGCACGGTAGACACCCTCTTTACTTTGATGAAAAAAAAAACCAATTGCTTTCAAAGTGTTAAGTTTTTGGGCATGCCTAAAAATATTTTTGGGAAAATTGCTTTGTGAAATTATTTTTTGGATTTTTTTTTTTGCAAAATTAGAGGTAAGCTTTCTTCTGAAAAATGAAATAAGAGCAGAGACTTCAAAATAATGCATTTGAGATGCAGAGTTTTTCAGTTTCACAATCAATGTCAGAGGGAAAAAAAAACACATGACATGCAAAAAGACATGCAAAAAAAAAAGGTGAACGACACAAAAACATAATTACTTTCATTGGTTAGTTATAATAATAAAGGCATCAGCCCACTCGTACCAAGGGCGTTGGACTGGGAGCACCGAACAGGAAAACTTTTTTGTACTGTTCAAAAGTGAAAAACTGGAAAAAGAATGAAAGTAAATATCAACTATTGCTATGCACATGTGAAGTAGGAAGACAAAAAGAAAAATGTATTTCGTAGATGGACCGCATTTTGCAATAAGGGACGGATATTTCTGCCTCGTTTTAGACACAAAAAGTGTGCCTTATGTTTCCCTATGCAGATATATGGTTTAATGGACAAGACAGAAACATCTGTTCCTCATTGCAAAATGAAGTCCAAGATCTAATATTATAGATATTTAAAACAGGTCTAATTCTTTTATAACATCAGTCATTGCACCGTGAAAAGCGCTGGTTACATGTAAAAAGATTCAGCCTCATTGGATTTTTCCTCAAGCCTATCGCAAGGGGAACAAAAAATACACTCTTATCTGGGTGCCAAAGGTTCTTGCAGTTCTTTTACTTATACCATATTAGAGACATTTTCATAGAGGCTTCTTCTTTACCAAAATTATGTCTTTATTCTTAATCATGACCACTTGAGTTTTGAACTTACAAATAAAAATCCAACTCTGAATTAAAGGAGTGCAGGATCTTCCAAGCTTTCACGTGTTTATGCCCCTGTCTGGCACCTCCCTCATAAGTAGGTTTTCCAAAGAATTTCCAATCAATTTAAGAAGAGGACCTATTCCTTCTTTTCCTGGATGATTTTCGACTTTTGACCCTCCTTCCAAATTTTCAAGGGCCTTTCCACATTTTTACGCCGCCCTTACTCAGGAACATGATTCGAGTATTCTCTGCACCCCTGCTGCATTCTAAGACAAGTTTTGCTCAGGTGGCAGAATATTCTTCTACCCACCATACTTCCCATCCTTTCTCAATTCATTGACCCCAGTGGAGAGGGAATCCGGTGTTAACATCAATGACAAGTTTAATTTGCGACAGCCCTGTTTTCGGTGGAGTACTTAATTTTCTTGCAGCTTTAATTTTTTAAAATAGAAACTTAGCACTCTACCAAAACTAATGAGGTTTTCCAGATATTCCTAAAAATTCAAAGCAGAATCTTTCTTTCTTTTCTGTTTAAAAAATAAAACTTGAAGAAACCATGTAAAAAATGATGCTTTTGGAATATTTCGGTTGAAACTGCTGCTGATCGAACTAAAAAATTGTGATTTATGGGATTAAAATGTCATGTTTAAAAGCAAAGGCTTGTGTTTTTGGGTGCTTTTGCCAAGTATAAATAGTTTATTTCAAGTATGTTTTGGTAACACTGAAATTTTTAAAATTTAGACTTTAAAATGCGCACTTGTATTGAATTTTTTTCCCCTGAGTGCCTATGTGCAACCTGTAAAGAATTATTTTATGCTGACTAGCAAACTAAAAAAATCAATTAATTTTGCATAGAAATATTTTGTGAATAATTTTAGGCTGGATGCAATTCAGGTGAATACTAAGACATTTAGGAGTCTCGGCAAAAAATAATCTTTTCAAAGGTAGCTAAATAATGAAAAAAAAATCGAAAAAAGACATACTTACTTTGACAGCTCTTTTGGGTGTCTCCACAAGTATGGGAGGAACAATCCCTTTATAAAATGCCAGAAAGCCTTCGTGTCTATACATCTTGGCAAAACAGTCTCCAACCCCATTGTAGATGTGCACATCACTGGATTTTAGTGTGCTTGTTTTTTTTTGAAGCTGCAGTCTGGTTTTAACCAGATCAAGAGGGTGCATGATGCAAACTTCAACAAAACCTGTCAGGAAAGAACAGAAATTAGGTCTATTTCCTTTCAAAGAACATTGAAAATGTGTACATTTGTTTGCAACAATGCCTACACTATATTCGATTGAAACATTATTAGGATTGTCTTTTTTATTTGGATCATCCGTTTGCATGAATGTAATTTAGAGAGCTATGGAGGCCACTGCTTGTAAGAATGGTTCAGTTTAGAGTACTATTTATTCATTTAGCTGGACGGCTATCGAATGAATCAGTTTTAGTGAGGAGCAACTTACATTGGTATAATAGAAAAATTTGGACTACATTTTACGATACAAAACCACTGAAGTTTCTCCATGCAGTTAGGTGCTTTCAAAGATGAGTCAGAAACAGTGATTCCTTGTTGCAAAACAAAGTCCAGTTTATAATACTTATGGACAGTATTTATTTTTTTAAAGTACTTCATACCTAAAGATTTACACTTTTATGTAAACTTTTGGAGATTGTTTTGTCTTACAGACAAAAGAAAGATTGCACAGATTGCGACTCCTCTGAAACAGTAGAATGAGACATGGAATCTGCTGCGGAACACACTGAGATGAATAATACTTCACTATCAAAATGCTTCTACTGTTTTTAATCAATGCCCAAGACCAAATTAGGTAAGCTGAAAGTCATGAAATTCATTACAAAAAAATAAAAAAAAAAAAAACATACACTTTTAAATGATTGTGTACATTAATGAGACAATTGAAGAAAAAAATCAAAGCCTTACTCTATTTTAAAAAATCATAGCGCAACACACAAGTTGAAACGCAGAACGCCTGGGGAATGAAGTGCTTCAGGAGGGGTTGGAATGCGCAGCAGGTGGGGGGGGGGGGGTTTGTACCCCCTCGTTATGAATAAAATGAAACGGAGGTAGATAAAGGAGAGGGAAATGTACCTACCAGCACATCCTCCGGCGCCAACTTGAAGAACAGCTTGTTTCCACAACGGTAAATCCTTCTTTTTTTCTGCCATGTTTGATAAAAGTTGCTTTTAGGATAGGAAATTCATGGAATAAAACACCCAAGGTTCTGCATTGACAGCAACAGAGTAGTCCTGGTCAAAAAAAGGAACAATTCAAAATTTATGGCATTATAATTGGTAGACCCTGGCTAAGAGAAGTTAATGTTTTTTGTCTGCCTGGTCAAAATTAGCAGGTGCAGTAATAACGCCAGCAGCAGAAAAAGATAAATTAATCTGAAATATGGTCTGATGAGTGTATTCTAAATTTAAAGAAATAAGTACTCATTTACGGCTACAATTTACTTGTACCTTTTGTGTTCTTAGAACAACCACTTTCAGCTCCTCCTTACATGGAATTTAAGAGTGTGGTGCTACCTCAATCCAAAATTTTCTAGCAAGCTATCCATGCTTTGCACGACATTATAGAGCCCATTTAAGGTAACTTTTCCTTTTTCTCTGTATACGCGAGGTAAGGACAATCCCTATCCAACGCATACAGCAAAAAAGGAAAAGTTATCGTTTATGGGCTCTAAACGAAACTGTAAAGGAACAGATTTGAATCTCTCTTGACATGCTGACATCCTTAAAGTTGAGTGCTGTGAAAAGTCTTATTCTGCAAATTCATTTCAAAATTCTTGCTTGTCCAGAACCCAGTGATGAATCAGTATTAGCCATTTTAAAGAGACACTGCTTTCTCATCATGTTGGCACTACTGAAAAAATTCCTATTTTATTTACATACAGCCCAAGTGAAACCAATTGACGTTGGTACCAAGTAACGGTGTAGGAGTGCTAATGGATTATTTTGTTGCAGGTAAACACAGCATTGATAGTGATCTAATGGAGTGAATAAGATAGAATCACTATGTTAAAAGGTCATTTTTTTAGGAAATGACAAAATCGATAGGGGTGGGTTGTACCATGATAAAGTTATAGGGTTATGACAGAGAAGAGAATAATTACAGATTAGGTACAGGAGTAATTATAAATACATGATTTAATTGTGGGCTCTTGAAAATGAAGGTACTTCACATCGTGAAGAATCGGTGGGAATCAATGACTACAGACGTCACTGAGAGTATCGAATGATAAAAATGCAAGATACCGAAGGTCAAAAACACGGAAGTTGAGAAAAAAAACAAGAAAGATGATAACAGTTCACTCTCCCACTCAAGACTGCGTTCGGTCCTAGTCTTGGTACATCGCCGGAAATTTCGCCCTTTTCGAGTGCTTGAAAACTTTCAGATGTTGTAGTGGACGCACAAATAGTGATAAATCGACGGTTTATGGAATATAAGTAAAGTAAAAAGATTTTTTAACTACCTTCTCGATATACTTTTCACCTCTCACGCCAAAGAACCAACGTAATGTTGCGAACTGCCGCGAAGTTAAAGAAGGTAAGCTAGTGACCCTTAGCATTTGATAAAATTGTTTTTAAAGTTTACTTTCATCGTAAAAGACCATGGAGTTAAAAAATTTGAACTACATTTCGAACTCAAATTCTAAATTTGTCTGTTGAAAAGAGGCTTCTCACGACAGCGCGCGGCGACCGATGACCTAACCTAAAAATTCACGTCTGTCAATCTCTGTTTACATTGCTTATCAGTGTACTTATTCGCAGAGTTTTAGTCCCTAGTTTATCAGTTGTCCTATTTTTTATCCTTTCTGCTGTAGTTTGAATGCATTATAATATTTCGGTCTCACAGTGAATGAGCGAACTCAATGAAAAAATTCCGTGTGTATCAGTAAGTTTTTATTATTCAAGATCTTTTTCCCAATCCTTCAAAGCCCAACTCTGGACTTGCAACACTTTTGTATAAATTGGGAGGTCTAATAACATTATAACTTGATACATAGTTCCACTCTTACTTCTTCACGGTTTTCGTCTCATATCTTGACAAAATTCCCTAAGCCACCATAGCATATTTTTCTAAATGATGACATCATACAAGTAGCCATCATAGAAGCAGTTGAGTGAGTTGGCGATGATGCAAGGCACTTTGTCTTTTCTCATGCGTAAGAGTGCTCAGCTCAGTTTTTTTAGGAATTTTGCAATTTAAGGTAAGTATGGAAGTCACATCAGCATTGTTTACTAGACGTGACGAGGGCAATCAGAAAGTAGAAAACTGGTGATCATGTAATGATCGGTACTTCCCCTATACTTTTAGCTATGAAATTCATATTGCTAATACCTGTTAAGTAGTCTCAGGATGTGGCTTTTTCGGCACTAATCACAACCGTCATTAACGCTTCTTGTCATCCCTCGGTCACTTCTGTAATGCTTAGTTTCAAACTCTAATCTAAATCTACGTAAGTTTTAATAGTAAGTATTATGGTTAAACTATTATAAAACAGGCACTTACAACCTCTTTAAATGTCCTAAGTTGACAAATTTTAAAGAAAATCTTTCTGCCATCACTAAGAATGACATTAATTTTGATTAAGATCACCTTGCTCTACGGAGCACATAATCAGTCAGTTTGTTGTTATCATGATGAGAGGTCACACACTTTAAGTAAGGGGCCAGAAGAGAGAAGCTTAATTGAATTGCAGGGTTGCGAAGTTGAACTGTACCTACAGTTTATTTATTTTACAGAAGAATGGCAGCAAAATTTCTTTTAAAATTTTGTGGGAATTGTCTTTCGAGACTTTAAGAAAATTTCCTGAAATTTTCAACACAAAATATACACCTGTAAGTACTTAATTGAAAGTAGTAATAATATGAAAGATGACACTTTGCAATGTTGTAGTACAATTGGGAACCTCTCACTCTGATGCCTTCTAGCTGACAAAGTTTGAATGAATTTTTTTTCGTGTGTGTGTATCAAGAATTCTAAAATAGAGCTGTTATGTTGTTGGAGTAACAAATTCTGCCAAAATATGTCTACCAATCTTGTAGAGGTAATGTATCAAATTGTTTGACCATTTTAATTTTGCCTCTTTTAATCTCAATCCAGGTTTTAATAATTTGCTTTTTTTTCTCTTTTTTCTAGGAGAATGGAGGAGGTGATGAATCCCAATCTAAAGACAGTATGATACCAAAGAGAAAGAAAAAACTTTGCAGTCGCACGCAAACCTGTTTTCTTTATATTATTCTTGCATTTGTTTGCTCCAGTTTTTATTGTTAGTATTACTTTTTCCCTCTAATTTTCATTTTTTTTTTTTTTTTTTTTTTTTTTTTTTTTTTTTACCTAACTATAAGTATTAGAAATACCCAATTTTAAAGAGGCTACACAAATGGAGATTTTTTTGATGTTACAGCAAAAAAAACATGTGAAATAATTTGTTGTTTTCCACCTGAGGGAATTAAGGTAACTCCTGCATTTCAATGCCGCAAAATGTTCCCTTGCAAATTGAATGATGAATATGCATATGCCCTCTGAAAAATGTCTTTTTCAATGCATCAATAGGTATCCAACCAAGGGGTCATTCTTAAAATATGTGACACTTCAGGGGGAGGCGATTTGAGGAGAGCATGACGCCATTTCGCTCTTACATATTAAAGGATATTGGAACCTACTCCACCAAGGTCTTACGAAGGGGGCGAAGGTAAAAAAAATGCGAAATTGAGACAAGTAATCCGTAAAAGTTTAAGTTTTCTGATCTGAACTGACATTTTAAAGTTTCTATTGTCATATAAGTATCATCTCCCATAAAATATTTGATACATTCATATATTTCTTCGAAAGTAAAGTCATGAATAGAAAAATCCTGATTCTTATTTTTCTCCTTCCACCTCCACCTGAGGAAACGAACTTCTATTTAAATCTGTTCTATCAACGTGAGTGTCTGATGATCACACTATGTATTCCATTTCCTCTTGTTTCAGATTACCAAATATTCAAGCCGTCTCCGCAAACGAACTTTTTTGACTCCTTAGCTTTTAAAGTAGGTCTTCATGTGGATCAGTATGCTGTGATAATCGATGCTGGAAGCACTGGTTCAAGATTATTAGCCCTAGAATTTCGTAAATCCCTCTATGGTAAGATAAGCTTCCTAAAAGTTTTGAGGTACTATCTGAACTCAACTTCAAAAAAATAGATATGTGCGTTGTCTCAAAAGTTTTGAAACTGACCTTTGGCTGAACGAACAAAACAAACAAGCACAATGCTATTTGTTCAGGATTGAAGATCAACACCCCAATCCGACAAGATCAAGCTAAGTCAGTCAAAAATTTGCTAAGTTATACAGTTTTTGAAGACGGTGTGTTGAGTTTGACCCTGTAAACTTTTTGATTGCTTTCTTAGACTAGAATAAAGTGACCAAATGGGGCCTGTTACACAATTTTTTTTATTGCTTGTATCAAAAGAATCAAACCTCTCGATGTCACCGTAATAAAAATTCATTATTGGGGTGACAAGAAATTTTTATTAAGAAAATTAATGAATGATCCTAGCTGTACAATAAAATTGAACGAAATATTTTTCAGGATATCAAGGAGTATTAAATTTTATTCTTTTTCAGATGGGAATATAAAAATAGAGAGGGAGCTGTTTTTGCAAGGAGCACCCAGTCTATCAAGCTTCCAAGATAGCCCAAAAGGAGTAAGTTTTACTTCTATTTCGCTTTCTATAACCAGTGAATGAAAAAGCAAGATTTCTAGAATGAAATATTTTTTTACTCAAGAAAACTTCTACTCTTGTTTGACAGTTTGTCTGCAGATCTGAATAGAATGGAAGTATTGAAGTATTTCCAAAATGTTTCAGAAGTCAAAAAAAAGTCCCAAATTTTGCTCAAAAGATCAAGCAAAAATATTTTAAAAACTTTCACACAAGTGGCTAATTGTCAGTCGAAGGATTGTTGCAAGATGAGCGCACAAGAAGGGCTGGTCTGTAAGATCTCAGAAAATTAATCAGAAATGAAATTTTTCTGCCTCCATAAGGTAATATTTCATAGTTTTGTAGTCCATTGTCCGTTGTTTTTGGAAGGATAAATAAGTCTCCAAGAAGTGCAGGCCTGTTTAAGAAGCAAAATCTAGATCTAACTACTGAAATTAGCTCAATAGTCAAGGAATAGTAAAAAAATAGTTGAAAAAAAAGGTTAGGAATTTTTTCTCTCTCAAAATTCTGTAAACTGTCTAATTAACAAGGTGGTAAAATTGCGCTCGGTCCACACTATTTTTCGGAGGGAACAAGGCCAAAACGTTCATAAATTTCAATAGAGTCAGAAATTTTGAGCTCTAATGAGCACCAGTACAAGGTTGAGGGGTTCATGAACAAAACAACTCCCTGAGTAACAAACCAAACTATTTTTACCATAGCTGTGAGTCTTGCATTGAGCTCATATCAACTTTCCTTTCATAATGGTCAATATTTCAATCGCTATTTACGTAAAGTCTGAAAGAAAATCTGTCGGAGCTTCAATCCCTGAAAGGTCCTTTCCCTTTGCAGAGCATCAGCTGCAAAGGATGGGATCATTGATTTTAGCCTAATTATCCTCTTTTGGAATATTTTTCAGGCTGCAGATTCCATAACCAAGCTAGTCAATCAAGCCCTGGATTTTGTTCCGGAAAGAAAATGGACAGAAACGCCAATTGCATTGCGGGCCACAGCAGGTTTGCGACTCTTACCACTGGAAAAATCTTCAGCTCTCCTGCAAGAGGTACTCAATCTATTTAAGGCAATTCTTATGTTAGGTTTCATAGAGAAATATCCGGAAAATTTAGAGAGTAAAACATGGATTTGCCATCTTGATTCAAATCTAAAATGAACATGGCGAATCTTCCCTATGACTTAAAATGTGGATCAACAATTTTGGAGCAAATTCTGATGGGTCAGTAGGCAAGGTACAATTTTAAGCATACTGATATGTGTTTCTTAACCAAAATTTCCTGTAGGCTATGATTTCCGCATCGAAAATTATTGAAATCAACTCTTAACTAAGGTAGTAACATGTTAATTTTACATTGGCCAAGGGAAATTTGAATTTCCTGCCCACAAGAAAAACAAAAGTCTACTTCAATCAAATTGCGCACTTCAACGGTTTTAGCATGTTTCCTTATTTAGCAATGTTCTGTCCCTGCCTTGTGTTGTTCAAAGTGTTGATAATTTGCAATAGCCAAGCCGAATCTCTGAAATTGAGGTTGCCGTATATATACTGCTGAGACTGCTAGGGAAACGTATAGTGCGCGATTTGACTCAAGTAGAGATAATGGTTTTTTCATTTTTTATGAGTATGAAGTTTGTATTTACGCATCAAAAAACGTAAATGTCTCAGTCAGGAGTTACTTTCAATAATTTTCACTGCAAAAATAGTGTTCTATGTGAAATTTTGAAGAGGAAGGCGTATAATGATGCTAAAATTCACATCTTGTCCAGTGGTCCATTGATCACTAAAATGTTGTTGTAGAGCCTGTTACAGATAACTTTTCCTCTTACGCTTTATGCACATAGGATAGGGAATTCCCTATCCTGTGCATACAGCAAAAAAGGAAAAGTAATCTGAAATGGGACGTAGAATTAATACACATACAGAGTGTGTAGGCATGAAGTATTCTCTGAGGGGTATCTCTCTTAGATCTGGCAAGTTTTTTGCTGCAAAATGCCATTACTCTCTCTCATAAAATTAGTCACTTAAATTCCAGCGCTATCAGAAGTCTGCTTGGAATTTTACTCTCGCATAGATGCAAAATGGGATACTTGAGGATTTGCTGTACTTTAAAAAAAAAATGCCCTATTTTTCATTTTTCGTTTTTCAGGTGGCCGTCGCCCTGAAGGATTGCCCATTCTTGTCAACAAGCAACTCCGTAGCAATAATGGATGGCCGAGATGAAGGTCTATTTTCTTGGTTCACTGTCAATTTTTTGATGGGTGAGTCTAAGTCAAGAATTTCACATGTCTACCTGCTGTTTGGGACTAATATTCTGTTGATATCATGTAAAATTAATTGTTTACCGCTTTGCCCATTCATTAATGATTGATTAAAAAGTATGGCAGCATCTATTATCAAAAATTTTAATATGAGAAGCAATAAATCTGAAATTTGGACACGAATTTGAAATTTTGATTATTGTTGATTATAGCACATAAGGTGAATAAGATGATAAACTCGAATTGATTTGGCAGATGAAATTTAATTTAATGGATTAACCTTTTTTTTTTGTTGTTGTTAGAAAAGTAGTTGCAGGACCTGTATTGTTGCTTACAGTTGACCAAAAGTTATGCAAACATATCTTTAAGATTCAACAAGTAATTTTGTAATATTCTGAACTCCAATTGCAGAAAGTTGAGCTTTTTTACAGCACCCTAGATCTTCCATGAAATCTTCAACATCACAAACTATTAATCAACAATCAAATAAAAGGATCATAAATAGGTGTGACAATCTGCAAATCTAAGATAAAAAATAAAAATAATGAAATTTAAGCACAGAATATGAAACATCGCAAAGATTGATTGTTTTTGTGCACCTATATTTAGGTAAGCTTGGTGGATCCGTTGAAGACACGGTTGGCGCATTGGATTTGGGTGGAGGCTCCACTCAGATCACTTTTGCCCCCCTTGATGACTCCAGAATCAAGAGAGACTCACCACAATATCTTCACAGTGTTAAATTAATGCAGCAGGAAGTAAACATATACACTCACAGGTATTTTGCATTGGAAAAATGTTTATACTTAAAGTAGTAAAGAATGAATGTATGTTTAAATGAATGATGGAAATAAGTAACATCTAAATTTGAAAACTAGAAAAGAAATGCCATGGATTCTATGGGCCAAAAATTTTAAAAGGAAACACTTCAAGCTCTAGTCAGTTTGCAAAGATTCTATGGAACAACAAGTCCGTTTGGAGCGCCTTTTTGAAACAAGTTTCTGTAATTTAAAGTGAGAGGTATTTTTACCAAGCATTTTTGCTTCATTCTATCTATGGTCCTTACCACAGACTGTTTTGATGGAGTTTAAACTATAGTATATTCAATTAAATACATTTCCTGTTTGTTTTTTGTTTTGTCTTCAGTATTGTGGTAGTATATTAAATAGTAAATAAAGTGTTCAAAGCTTTTTTGTCAGAGGTACTACCTTTTGTGCAAAGTCTGTTTTATGGACAACAGAATATTTTATGCCGCCAAATCAAAAGTTTTCTAGCCTCACCCAGATGTTGACCAGTGATACGTCAGAATCAAGAGCCAAGTTGAAGACTGATTACATCAGATTCAATTCAAGTCAATCAGAGGACAAGTCAAACAATGAGCATCACCCATCAAAAATTGAAGAGCTAAATTAGAGATACGTTAATAATTAATACTTTTGTCCAGTTATCTAGGCCTTGGACTAATGGCAGCGAGGCAAGAGATTCTGACTTATGACAGCAGTCCAGAATCAACCAGTATTTTTAGCAAATGTGTGAATCCAGTCATCAAAGATAAGAAATGGAAGTATGGCAATGTCGAATATTTAGTCAGGTATGGCTGATCAAGTTTTTTTTTCAAAGTTCTGCTTTCAATTACCTCATCGCTAAAGATATTGACGAAATAAAATCTGAGCCCAGTAATGTGTGATTTAGCTTCATATTTTATCTGCTTTGCCTTAAATAATTATTTTGTTGCAGCTAAAAAATGGGCGATTTTAAAAAATCAAATCAGAAAGAGATAGCACAGCTGATGTTTCTGAAATAGAAACAGGTGAATAGCTGCGTTAAAAAAAAAAAGTTATGAGTCAGAAAGTAATACTTCTGTCTGCTTCATTCATTGCATGAAGTATTCATGCAATGACTTAATGCTATTGCAACTTTAGGTCAGAGGTTTTTTTCCCTTTTTCATTGCATCTTCAAGAAGTAGGTCCAAATTCCAACGGAATTGCAATAGTTTCAATAAAATGAAATTAAAATCAAGTATCAAGTACAGTAGACAAAAAGAATTGTACAGGATATTAGAGCTAATATGAAAACAGTTCCCTGCATAAAGTGGTCAGGAAATCATAATGAGATCATCAGAGAAAGTTAAGAATGCATCCCTTTTCCCGCATTTTCATTATAGATTTGCAAAGGAGGGGTATCAATAAAGGCCGTTTTTGGGCTCATCATGAATATGCTCAACTACACAATTTTTTGCTCATTAAAGGTCTTTATTTTGCGGAGTGCATCATGATTTGGTCATTTTCGGTCTCTTATAGGATTCAACATTGGCCTCAACATGGATCTGAAAGCTGACTTTGGCGGAAAACGCGGGTTTGCGGTTGAGTGCCGAAAAATCTGCATTTTGCGCCAAAATCTGTCCTCAGACCCATGTTCAAGCCAGTATTAGACCTGAACAGAGACCAAAAATGACTATATTATGATTAACTCCATAATAACTATACACCTTCAATAAGCAAAGAATCGTAGAGTTGAGGCAATTCAGCCAGGAAGGGCCCAAAACGGCCTTTATCGATACTCCTTCCTTTGGAGGTTCTTACCTAAACACACAAAAATTTTTATATTCATAAGACTCGACTCATTAACTTTACTCCTAAAATTACTTATCTCTAGGAAATTTAATGGACCATCAAACAGAGTAAGAATTTCACCACTACAGCACATGTTTCCCCATTGAAATTCCTTTCAGGAACATATTAAAAACCTAAACTTAACTCGTGAGTGAAAAGTAAACGTCTATACTTTACATTTTAAACAATGAAGTCAAACTTCCTGCGTGCAAAAAAATAATAATCAACATATGCAAAATAAAAAATTGGAATCAACGTACAATAAGCCAATAACTAGACCTTGGTCTCATACGCGTTTCCTTCCTCTATTTATACTAGGTACCTTTCATTTTGTCCAAAAGTTAGTACACGTGAAGATTCTTATATCGTGAAAACTACTGACATTAGTTCAGTGCTCAATTTGACTCTGGTTTTTCTTTAAGTGGAAAGTTTGAATCGGTGTCACCTAAAATCGTTATTTTCTCACTCATTGGTCGAATTTGGAAATTTTTAATATGTCCATTGTATATTATGTAGCATTTCGATAAGAAAACATGCATTGAGATTCTCAATTTTGTAGTGGCCCATTGAACAATAGTTTAAACCAAGCAATGTCAAGATACTCATATGACTCAAAAATGCTATCCTTTGCCTGTATGTACTAATTCATTTCATCCTTATCGTTTTAGTGGCTATTATAATGCAAAAGCTTCAGTAAACTACTCAGAGTGTCATGCAATTGTGCAAAAAGTTGTGTCCAAGTACAAAGTTGACAAACCATTAGAACTGCTGCAGCATGATATTGTTGCATTTTCGTATTATTTTGATCGAGCCACTGAAGTAGGTCTTGTAGGTGAGTGCTGAACACTTCAAAATATTGCTCTTTCTTATGATAAAAATAAAAATCAGAGACCTAGAAACCTCTCAATCGAGCAACCCCTGTAGCTGCAAACAGCTACAGCTGCAAACAGCTACAGCTGCTTGCATAATGAGAAGGCTATGAAAAAGACCTCTGAAAATTGGAAGGTTGGTTGGCATGAAAATAAAAATTGCATCTTACCCTCAAAATCGCAGATGATTTAAAGTGAGAAGGAATAAAGTCATCTTCTTGAATAACTCAAGAAAATGATGGTTTTCAAAGAGGTTTAGTTGGATTTTTAATGAGTTCATCTAGATTTCTGTCTGAACTTCATGTTATTTGTATCCCGTTTCTCAGAATTAAGATTTTTTCATTACTTTTGGGACAAACTGTGCAATCAGATTTTTAAGTTTCTGAGAATTTTTGTGTAGCATTTGTGCAGATTAATTCAATTTTCCTTTTATTACGTGGAATGAAAAAAGCATTAACTGCAGGAGGAAAGCTTTAGCAAGAACCATAAGTCAACATGATGCATGAATTAAAAAAGTTTAATTTAGGTCATGGTGCTACATAATAGTTTTTAAAATTTACTGTCTGATAAGATTTCTGCGATTCAAGCTTGGACATTAACTCCTAGGAAAGATAAAAATGTTGAAAAGTTGGTTTGTGTATTAAGCCTTTGGTGATTTCATTTCTCTTCTCTGTTCATGTTCGCTTCAAACACTTTGGCAATGGTATCAGCCGCGCATGACTGACAGTTTTCTTGATTTTGAAATAGTTTAGACGTTAGCAGTTGAAAAGTAAACTTTGTATCGATAAATTATCTTATCCACAACTTTTGATTTCTAACTTCCACTCAAAAACAAACTAGAACTTGGCTTGGAGTCTGTTCAGTCACCTGTGGCCGAAAATATCCTCTAATGAATCTGTTTGCCAAAAAATGCCATCATTGTTATTGTGATAAACAATTCGATCTTAATTTGATAAATAAACATCTTTTACGTTCTGAGCACAAAGGTAATGCCATCTTAGCCAATCTTTTATGAATGAACGCAACCGCTCAATGAAGCTGGTTAGTTATAACCGGCCAGTTAGTTATGACCAGCTAAATTTTCAAATTACTCTCATACACAAGAAAAAATCATATCTCAGATATGTTCATTCAAACTTCCCGCTCATAAAAAATTCAAGTTCAAGCAAGAACCAAACTAATTTCATTATTTTTTACAATGGAAGAATCTTTTCTGAATTTTTTTTTTTTTTTTTTTGACATGTTTACAAGTTTTTTTAATTGAGGAAAAAATGTTATCAAATGTGACACAGAAAAGAGCAAATGGTTTTTGTTTCCAAGAGCCAATCTGACTTTCGTTTATTTTAGTTTTTTTGCGAGCAGGTAGTTTGAATTGATTAATTCTAATTTAAACTAAAAATTTTAATTTTTATTCATGAATAATTTTTGAATGTGTTAGATACATATAATGTCTTCATTGTGAAATTTTGTTCGGGTAATATGTCTTGAGGAAGAGAAGTTTTTACCCCATTCAAAGATCAATAAGCAAAATTGGAGGGACTCAAACTCAGAAAAATAATGAAAAGGCAGTGCATCGCAGCCTTCGCAGGATTCATTGTTAAATCTCAGCCTAAATATCAACTGCTAGAATTTAGCTTTCACCTTGCCCATTTTCCCTCAGTTTTGTAGCTCGCAGTTTTCACTCTTTACTTCTGTTGGCTCAACTTTTTATCTCTCTCTCATTTGTGCATTGAAATTCTCACTGACCTCATTATTAGTTGTGTAATTTTAATTCTTCTATTTTTTATCAGATCCATACCAAGGTGGCACAATAAAGTTAACTGACTACTTCAAGAGCGCCCTTGAAGGTTAGTATCCCATCGTCTATTAGCACTGTCTCATGTGTAAAAATAAGTAAAGAAAAAGAAAAATATGTGTTCAATAATTAAAATTGAGACTTACTACAAAGTCAAAAAATAAACTCAGAGATTGAGTAAGCCAAGAACTTAAGTTCATTATGCAAGGGAAATACAAGGATAAAATAAGCCTGAAACTATGCATGGATGAGTAATGTTATACGTGAACTCGAAAACATTGAAACGTCGCATGTTTAATAAACTCTATAGGTTATCAGAAATTGCATTGTACCAATTTTATTCCAGAGGATTTGAAAAACCCAATCGAATTCTAAGCGGAGATTGATACTTAGCTCACAGAATTATTGCACTGCAGTGCCTGACTCCGTTTCCAACATTTTTCTGGGCAAAATAGAATAGGATTTGTCCCTCTTTTCCAATTTTTAATTCCAAACGATTCAAGCCTTTGTTTTATGTAGGTTCACACTCAAATGTCAAAAACTTTCATATGTCACGGCTCAAAATCTGTTGATTGCAGCAAGTTAGATCAACTTTATCACCTAATTCTAATAATTCTATCACCCCAATTCTAAACTCAAGCTGTCCAGGTCCACAAGTTGAATCTTCGACTGCAGGACCGTCAGTCAGCAGTGTTAATCATGAGTAGGTAAATAAAATCACAAAGGTTCATATCATACTTGCATCCAATTGAAGTAAAAATTAACTTTTAACAAAGTGTGGACAGTGAGTTATCATTTTGACCTCTCTGCTTTGTTAGAATGGTAGCCTAAACCTTTCTGGAACGAAGGGACGCAGATGTAAATTTGAATCCTGTAGTGTCTGATCTGTGATACTGTGCATCCTGATTGTTTACTTTCATTGTTTGAGAGAATTGAATAGATGACATGAGAAAAAATGTTACTAAAATAAGGATAGTTTGATTATGGAAAATGTACTAATTATTATTCAATATGTATATCTTGCAAGCTGTAATATTTCATGCACTATGTTTTTAACTTGCCCGTTGATCTCTGTTAAGCTCTCCCTCAAGTTCAAGTTTTAATTTCATGTTACAGCTTGCAAATTTCCAAATGCAGAACAGCCCTTCATGTGCCTTGATCTAACATACATTTCTGTTCTTCTGCATGATGGTTTTGGACTAGACACATCAAGATCAATACGAGTAAGTTGAAGTTTTTGTTGTGGACAATTTTCCTAGAGCCTGATGATGAAGATAACATCAGGCAACACAGTTTTGGGTTGAATTTTCTAATAGGATACGGTCTATTTCTTTCCAAATAGAAGGACCTACTAATCATAATAATCAATGTTGAAAAAACCTCAGTTCTCAATTTCAAAATATTTAAGGGTTTTCATGTTTTTGGGGTCCCAAATTTCCCAAATTCTCGACATTCGTAAATTTATTATACCAACATCGGCTCTCATCTTTTTCACATGGCTCCATTGAAACAATTATTTTGCAGAACCTCTTCACAATTTTGTGGATTTTCTAAGCAAGGATGGTCATATTTTTGGAAATCTAGTAAAATTGCAGTGGAGTATTAACTTTTTTGAAAGTTACATCTTTCCTCTCTTTTTCCTTTTAATGTGTCTGACAAAGATGAAAATTAACAAGAAACAAATATTTTTTATGATGTTTTTAAAATCTTTTGAGTATTTTCGGAACTGAATAATTAAGCAGTCCCTATTTTGATGGCACTAGCACTGAGCCAAGAACATTTCTACTTCCGTTTACTATAAAAAATAACAATTTGGCATTATTCTGCTGAAATAGGTATTCAATACAAAAAGGAAGTCAGTCTCAACTGTTTCATTACTCATTATGTAACGTTATGAGTTTCTTTCTTGTGTTTCAGCTGATTAAGAAAATTGACGACCATGAAATCAGTTGGGCTTTGGGAGCTGCGTTCCACATACTGAGAACAGGCTTGTGAGCATTGACATGGATCTTCCGTAACAGTATTAGCGATAAAAATTTATTTTTTTACTGTAAGGTTAAAATGGTGCTGTTGTGTGTTTCTTTTTTCCAAGTTGTAAGAGAATGCTGTTGTTACACCTTCAGAGTTAGGTAATCCAGCTCTTTTTTTGTAGCTGACGTTGAACAATGTTTGCAGCTGTCCAACTTTCTTGTATTTTGCTTGTAGGTCTGTTAAAATTCGAACACCGAAGAATTTCAGGAGGTAGTGGCTGGCTGGTTCAGGTTTGAGTGCCTTTGCTATTGAGATACAATCCATTCAGCGATTTCCAGGAGGACAAGAATAAAAATTTCTTGTTTTGAAAACCTGACCGGTTGCAGAATCATTTGAGAACAACGCACAACTTGCTGAGTCCAATAGTTTCAATGATTTTTTGCTGGCTTTTACTTGCCGTTTCAGTCTTTTGGTAAAAATCTTAAACTAACGACCACCTCCTTGAAGTTTCCTTTAGGTGCTCAGAAGGATGCTAATAGAATTTAGTGACAAATTGAAGCATTCTTGGCAAATAATCTTTTTTATCCTCTTTAAGGCAAGGCAAGGAATAGATTATGTTAAGATTTATCTACAGCTGCGTGAAGTAAGAAATTTCTCCGCGCAGGGGGCGCCACCGCTGTGTTTTAGAGTCCGTACAGCTCCACGTGAGTCCTTGAGCTTTTATAAAAGTTGAAGGAATTTCTGTTTAAATCGAAAAGTTATAAGTTCTAGCCATATCATTCTCCTTCCTATTGACCCTAAAAACAACGTGAAAAGTCATTTCTGAAGCTCTGCAATTTGATCCCAGAAAAAAGTAGGGTTAAGCATAATGACCTTGATGCAACCAATCGCGCTTGATCGCTCTCAGCAGTTGGCAGATATCTCTCTCCCACCGTGAGCTGTCTCTCTCGCACTTACAGATATCCCGTAAGAGAAACTGGGATCAATTTACAGCTCTTATTATTAGACTTTCAAAGCTCGCGTTTGTTTCTAAGGATTCCAGACGTATGCTGCTAGAACTTATGAGTCTTAGAATTTAAGATACCTATTGTGATATTTAAATAATCACTGATTTCGGAGTCGGATTTTAGCAGCGCGACGTGGTGGATTTTTTCGGAACTACAGCTGAAGATTAACCTTAATGTAAGGAGGAAAAAAATGGTGTTAACATGCGAAACATGAAGCATAGTGTGTTCACCAGGGACCAGAAAAAAGTCCAAATCTCTGCCCCTCCCCCCAGTTAAATCAGTTTTACTGATCTTGTTTGATGAAGTAATTATAAGCAAGACTTCACAGCCCCTGTGAGGAACGTTCTCTCACTCTTTCATCTCATTCCAAGTCTTGTTCAAGGAAAAGTAATTGAGCTGTTTCCAAGCTCTCATTATTTTTTACCTTAATTCTGTGGAATCTTTACAATTCTTTCTGGTCCCTTTGCATCCAAGAATCCAAAATTATTGACATTTCGTTTAAGTCTTCATTGTACAAAAGAGATCTCAAAACCATAAATCAATCAGTCTATTAGCCTGAGTGTCCAATATCATCAGCCAACTAGGTTTGTGGATGTTCTAAATTTTCTTCTCGAAAATGTTGTGAGAGCGTCAGGTCACATGCGATCCATAACATTTTAGTTATGAGAGTGGAATCCATGTAGTGGCCTTCACTTCAATGCTTGTAGGAATTTGGTATCATGCTTTCTCTTTTCAAACTTCAATGTCACCATCTCCCTCAATGTTTTACCTTCTTAAGTTTTTTGTCTCATGGGTCATTCTCAGATTTTACTGAGCCGGTGTTGAAGAATTTTCCTACAAATATTTAAGAAACATATTGCAGGGATTCATATTAAACCCTTAGCCTGATTCCTTAGAAATTCGTAGAATGATAAGTCCTGATCCGATAGGATGAAAATTATGTGACATGTTTGCTATTTTTTCTTTAGAGTTCTTATTAATATTTTTTTACCAACAAAATAAGGTATGTTGCAAACTTATGTCATTCTTATACATACTTGTCATATTCCTGAAATCAGGCCAGAGAGAATAGCTGGTAAATGGGCAGTTAAAGCTCTTTGAAATAGCTTCGCGAATTTTGCACTATCATTATTTTTGAAGATGGCAAATTAATCATTTACCAGTAAGAAAGGTGCATGGAAAACCACATCTTTTCAGTATAGATAGCACCTCTATGTATTTTAAGATTTTCATTGACTACCCTTTTAACAGTGAACTCCGTGATCGTATTAGTCATTGATATCTCGATTGGATAGGAAAATCTGAACAACATAACAGCCCAACTTTTATTGGCTACGATCATCTGCAAGTTGCAAAACCTAACCCCTAAAATTGAGTTTTGGAGAAATCATTCTAAACTCAAGCTGCTTTGTAAGGTTAACTTTTTTACTATAGGTTGTAGTCACCCTCAGTGCCCTAAGAGTGCGAACTATTGATCAGAGATTGAATAACAAGTCAACATTCTTGCCTCAACTTGCGGTCTGCCACAAATCTGCCAAAAAATTCAGACCCATAATGTCTGTGATTGAGTTTCATTTCTTTGTTTTGCATTAAATGACATTTACCATTCTTGGCGTTGTAAAGTTCTTTCATTTCGTCCAAGCCAATTAGTGAACCCTGGGGTCATAATGAAAAGGGTTCATGTTGTTAAGGAACATTTGAAGTTAGTTTTACTGAAGATTATAAGGACTGTGATGAAATCAAATCGGTGGAAGTCAGTATATTCAAGATTGTAAAATGATCAATGGACCTTACAGGAATATGGTTGATCAAATTTCTTAGTTTTAGAACTTGACAAGTGATTTTAATTTTATGTGAATATTTTTCCTTCTTTGTTATGTTTTTCATTTCGCTTTTGTTACAAATTTTCTTGAATAAAATTCAATTTAATGTAAATAAAGTTTTAATTTTTATTGTTCTGAAAGTGCCACTAAACCTAGCGAAATAAGGCTGCCGAAAAATCAATTGAAATCTTCAGTAATGATTACTAGCATTATGTATCTATTCCATTCACAAGAGGTGTTTAATGATGGGTTCATTCCTAATTGTATTATCAATGGTGAAACTATCAAGGTGTGCACCTCAGAGAACGAATTTTTTAGGAGAGAAACTGCCAGAGCACCCCATTACTGTCAGAAACGGGGAAATAATTCTTGAGGATAGCCAGGATTTGATGCTTTTTCAGACTTTATCAGCATTGAGAGCAATTTCTTGATCTTTCAGGAGACTTGGTGGAGTTAACGAGATTTGCATTTTTCGGCACTAAAACACACACAGTATTCCGTGATCTATAGAAGAATTTTGGCATTAAAGCTTTGGGTCAATTGTTCACTTACTTCAGTCGAAATGAGACTGAACAAAGTCAGGATGGACATAGTACTTAACTGAACTTAATAAAACATCCATTGTTGATCTAAAAAAACTCTGATTGCCATGTTGGACTCAAATTCCAGTGAACTGATCAAAAAGAAATCACACAGTTCACATAGCGAAATGGTGGCGGTAGATGAGTTGACACAGTGTTTGGTCTTTTTATGAACCTCAATTTTCTAAGTGGTCAATAAAATCACATAAATGCCGACACAAGATACGCGTTCTTCTTGATGTTCTTGGGTAACTTCCTCATTATTTGGGAGTAAAATATTTTGATGGTAAACAAAAGACAGCTCCAACAGCTCATTTGTGCAACTGACTCAAAACGGCCAAAAAACTATAGCCACCCTTTTGCAGTTTCACTATCGATATGAAACAGTTACTCCAAGGGGTGCTTTTCATACATGAAAAGTAATAAGTGCGGCAATACGTGTGTTCAGATAACATCATTTGAAACTCATCTCTCTCTTTTGCTGAAACATAATTTGTTTGGAAAAAATTAACAAAGGACTTTAGTAAAAATGAGTTGTATTTAGATTTATTCTTTCACAATAAAAATTCACTTAAAAGTCCGACGGGACACTGGACTCTGTATAAGGCGAGTCACAAAAACAGCACGATGTAAGAGTTAATAGTACACAAAAAAAAAAGGAGAACAAACAGTTATAACCGGGAAATTTAAAATCTACTTGAATATTTTTCCTTGGTTGAAGGGGCGCCCTTGCTTGTCCGTGCCCTTCCATGAGAAATAGTCTTCCACAAGCTTCTTCGTTTCGGCAGAGTCAGCGTCTAGCTTCTTCCAGTCATAAGACTCGTAATCAATTTGCCAATCAGGGCTCAACTGAAAGAGGATGTGAAATGATGATTAGAGGCAGTTTCGGAAATTGGGAACGCAAACTGAAGAAATTATTACCATAGACTAGCCATTGAAAAATAAAAATTATCTTCCTACTTGCACTGTCACAGAGAGGACTGAAAATACCCACTTTACGTACGAATGTAAACAGAGGTAAGGATCACGGGAGGTGAACAAACTGAGGTATACACGACAATAAGAAATGGAGCAAATTGGACAATTCAGGATGTGGTGTATAATGGCTAGGTAAGTGATTTGATGGGAACTAAGGGGTGCCTCAGAGATACACTGTTTACTTCACGGTGAGATTAGATCTTCACTATCACTCAATATATGAGGATTTATATATAACAGTGGCGGTCCCTGACAATGGCCATTTAGAGGGAAAACGCTTTTTACGAATTCTGGAGCTCTCAAAAATGCCTGTGCAAAGTTTCAGACTTCCAGCGCAATTTTTCGGCGAAGTATGAACTGAAAACCATGTTATTTGTAAAAACAGCGGATTTGAGAATCCATGGTTCTCCCTGGCCGGCGCAGCAGAGCACCACAGCGATTCGAACACACTTGCAACAACTGCCCGCGCACCAGCCATGGGCTGCAGCTGACACTGAAATGATTAGTATCCGGACAGTCTCGCCAGAATTGTTGATTTTATAACTGATTTTACAATTTGCTCCTTACTTTTGTTGTATAAGGTACACAGTTCAGTTCTTTGTTCAATTGTCTTAAGTGGCTTAGCATTAACTTACTTTTGGTTCATTTCAATAGTTTCACCAGCACACACTTCGACACCACACTTCCTGAAGACTTTGTTTCATGCATAAAATGATGTTCTCAGTAAAAATAGCAGATGTCACATTTTTTTCAAATCGCTGTTACTCTTTCAATTTTTCACTTACATAAATCATAATATGCATGTTTTTACATCCATGAAAATCATTATAGGAATCCTCTCAGTTCTACGGACGGCAAAGTGCAAAGCTTCGAAAACTTGAAACGCAATTTTCTCACAATGTGAAAACTCTACGTCTGCTTTTGTTACATGTAAGTCCTCAAACGCTGAGATACACACCATAAGATTTTGGAGGAAAGAATTATCACCATGTAACAATGAGCAAAGTTTATGAAAAAAATAAAAAATAAAGTATGAGTGGTAAAAAACTTACTGTGAAAGCCAAATCGTGGCCTCTCCAGACCCACACACCGGAGATGGAACTATCGCTATCTTTGCCAAACAAACATACTGAAGCGAATGCTTGCTTCCTCATTTTATCTAACCTTTGATACATTCCTGTAAACAAACACGATGAGAAACCCAAATTAATAATATTAATTACTTCCAGCAAAAGCCAAAGGCGAAATTTTCAATCAAAAGTGCTTATTCATTTGTGCTTATTTTTCCATGCAATACTGAGGATGCCCGCATAACTTGGAATCAGCTGACTCAGAAATTCATCTAGATCGTAAAATCTTTTGGTCTCAAGCTAGCAGGGAAACCTCATAAAAAGTACCACTGACTCATAAATTTACTCATTGATTTCTCATCGCTGATATTCCTGCCTCTCCCCTTCAGTTTGCTTCTCCACACAAAATCAAGAAAGGAGCAACGACACAGCTGGTCACCACCCCACTCTACCAGCTTCAGGCATATCAATGAAGCAGTACTGACTGTAGCCGGAAGAGCAGATATGTCCCTCCACTTAATGACACCGGCGCACCCCAAATTTTAATCACAAACCTTCATTCAGAAAGTTGTAAATCTTTTCCACTGCTCTCATTCAATTGGCTTGCGTGCAAGAAAAGAATCGGAAGGGCAAACTCTGCTTATTTTGTCGGCGTCACTCTACTAGCGGAAGGAGTTAACGTTATGGCACTCAAATGAACAATAAACATAACATGTATTCAGGAAAATTCAAAACTAACTTAGGAGGCAGAAAGGCTTAGCAAGGACAGAAAAAAAAAAAAAATCTCACATTATTAGCATAACAATGGATATCAATCAAGAATGCTGACGATTAGGTTATGGATTCCAAATGCGCTTGTGAAATTGGGTGGACTGATCCATTACCCTGATTTGACAGGTTGTAAGCCACACATGTGCAATTTGCATGCTTTTCACATAGCTATATCCAGTACAGACTGAAAATAGGCTAAAACCTAAGAAAAAATTCACTTCAGCGCTGGAGAAAGCGCTGCAGGGCTATGCATCAAAGTGCCAGGAAGCTACATAAAAAATCACTATCTAACTTGGGAGCTCACAGCTTACCCTGGTACTTGCTAAACCTACCAGCCTTCTCTTTACTTTTCCATTAGCTACACACTGCCATTGAGCCCAATGATCGCTGCTTTCATATAACAATTCACTAACTTTGTGAAGACTAGATAATGACACAGAATAAAGCCTTCACATCGAACTGGACTGATATTTCATCTTCGAATTTAATTTAAAAGTTGATCACTTTCAAAACAGGCTAGCAGCTGTAATTTGAAGACAATGAAACAGGGGAAAAGAAAATTGAAGTACAAGAGAGAATAGTGGATTAACCAAATTACTTTAAAAACAATGAAACTTCTCGTCAAAGGATGTTCTATGACAGAATCTTACCTGTGATTAAATTGCAACTCATGAAAGTCTTTGTAAGCTCATCGTTGAATTTGTATTCTCCGAACCAAATTGAATAATTTTGTTTGTCGAACTTTTCCCAGAAGTAAGGTATTGATTTTTCTTCTGGATTATTTGAGTAAAATCTTTTGAAGTCTTCAAAGTTAAATGTTCTGCAAACAAACAATTCTAAATTAAGGATAGCCAGGGTGTGTAGGCCTTCATCTAAAGACTAATATTTATTTTCGGTTGAAGTATAAAAAATAAGTTGAAAAGTTTAAATTAAATGGGGGGAAAATGCTTGAGGATTTTTTTCCTACTCCATCAGAAAATAGAGGTGATTGTTATCATTTACACTCACTTGCTGCTCTTGCAAGATATTTAAGTGTTATGAAGGCTGGATTTTCACAGGGTCAAAAAAACTGCATTTGGGAAAATATTAACTCATCATAAATTCTGACATAAAATCGAAGTGCACAGGAAGAAAATGTTGCAAAATTTATGTACAAATTCATTCCCGATGCTGAGTGGATGGACTTTAGACAGACTGATTCTAGATGCCTTGGAAGAAACTCAGATCTATTCATTCAAAACCAAAGTTATTTTCAACGTTAGTTGATATGGTTTACAGTAAAACTTTGAAAGTGATAGAGGTCCTGATGAAAAAATGTATGAAAGGCATTCATGGTGAACTCAACTGCCAGTCATCAGTTTTCAACCTTATCTTTCCATTTACAATAATTTTATCAACTCCACTTGTACTTTGGACAGGGAAAATTTTGCTGAGATGATGCAGAAATTGAACAGCGGAAAGTCAACATCCTTTCTGGTCTAATTCAAGCTCTCTGGCAGGTAAGCTACAACAATTGATTGAAATAAAAAAAAAATCAGGAACGTTCAAATTTCTGCTCGAATCACACAATCTTCATATTATATGGTTAAAAGTTCAGATTCAGCATCTACACAGACAATGAACTTGGAAATCTGAAAACTTGAAGAACAAGTCAATGAGGCAATTTAATGATCTAAAAAAGAACCCAGCACAGAGCATGGGCTCAGCGGCTCTCTATGAAAGTCGATGAAACTTTAATAGATTGATATGAAGTTCATAATTAAGGGAAAGCCAAAAAATTAGCTCACTTATGCGAGTAGAAGCCGAGATATTCACGATTGAATCCGGACTACTTTCTATCATGCCGCAGCATGATGGAGGAATTCAGAGTCCCCTCTAGATCAGACCTCACGTCACTCACGAGTAGATAGGTGCTTTCTTATGCACTCAGCCGGGTCGAATGCCGTACTATCTACCTCTCCCCACATCTGTCACTTCTGTCTCAGCCTCTCAGCAGCTACACTTCAGATTAAACCAGCCGGCGGACCGGCAAGGGAGAGATGCGAGAAGTAGGGAACTCCATATCGCACAGCCCGAACGGAGCGTCCTAAGGAAAGGAGTGAGTGTAAACAATGCGACATTGTAGTTACCTGGTGGGGTGAGGCGGTTTCCTGGCCGAAGTGCTCAAGCAAGGTAAGGCGAAATGGAGAATTTACCTCCGCCGCACAGAAAATAGTCCGGGTTCAATCGCGAATATCTCGGCTTCTACTCGCAAAAGTGAGCTAATTTTATGGCTTTCCCTTAATTATGAACTTTATATCAATCTATTAAAGTTTCATCGACTTTCATAGAGAGCTGCTGAGCCCATGCTCTGGGGTTCTTTCCATGCACTATATTTTGTATTAAAACTCACCCAGCAGGTAGTGCATCAAAAGGATCTTTTGATTTTGGTTCAGCTAGTAGAGCTGCCTCACATGCATCTGGCTCTTCAGCAGGTTCTTTTTCTTTCTTTTCAGGTTGTTTCTTTTCTGTGACAGAGATGAAACGGCAAAAATAAATTCAAGGTTTTCAACCAGTAAAAACAGGCATGCAGAAAGTGCTTGCTTAGGGGCCTGTTAAAGTGCGTAAAAGTGTTGAAGGAGGATCAATTTGTAAGGGTCAATAATTGAAAATCAAAGAAAACAGTCCTCTCTGAGATATTGCAAGGAAATTTTGTGGGAAACTGATGGAAAAAATGTGGAGAGGCAGTGGATGGGTCCCTGAAAATTGTGAGGATTCTGCACCTCTGAATAAAACACAAGGTCATGGATAAAAATGTGAGCATTAGCACCAATGGTAACACTATTAAGATTCAATTTCAGTGGAGGATTTAATGACACAGGTCAAAACCTTGGCAGCTAATGTAGGTGGTCAAGTGATGGAATTTTCTGTTGGAAATTTCGGATAATATCGTAAGGTAAAGAAAAATAATAATGAAACAGACGTAGTTCATTCTTTAAAGTCGAATCATGATTCTGTGACCAGCGCAACTGACCTGTTGTGGAGGGCTCTAAGAGTCGTTTCCTTAGTCCTAAGAGCATTTACAATAATTTTAAGCCTCAATCCCAATTTTTTTTTGGACGTGACAAGGGTGATGCTAGGTGCTGAGGGTGCCAGACTTATGGATCACCTTACATACTGGTGGTTCAGGATTAAATTTTGGATAAAAAATTGGAAGTAAAAATCATTGTGGTAGGAGATATTTATTAAAATATTCCTTTTTTCTCTGCATACCTTTGGGAGCTTTTTCTTGTTTGCCACCAGCCTTCTTAAGTTCTGGGACCTCTGGGGCTTTGGAACACAAGACGAAATTGCCGACTACTTTTTTGACTTGAGGTTGGTTGATGATAGTTGCAAACCAACGATTGACATTTCCATAAGATTTCCTGCAAATTCAGATATACAAATTCGTCACAAATAAAACAAAAAGAAATAAAAAATGAAATGAATCATAAAAAAATCTGGGGGAAAGAAAGTGAAGACTTGATTAGACAATTCTCGATGATGAGTTGATGAACTGATAAATGAAAAATGAATGACAATGAATTGATATTTTGATAAATGAAAATGTCTGGTAAGTATAGTGAAATTATTATCAACAGTGAAATAATTTTGTGGACAAACCAAAGATCACTTTACCTCTTTCGTCTTTCCAAAAAAATGAGAAACACTTGTTTGGACTGTTGAAGAGGCCAATGAATTCATATTTAACTACTGCCCAAGAGAGGTTTGAATTGGGCGATTAAAAAAAAAAACGAAATTACTTGAAAATTAATTGATAATAATATAGAATTAATTAAGGTAAAGCAAATGCTTGCCGGTCCACTTATTTTGTTCTTTACTTAAAGGTTAACATTAATACATCTATTTGATTGGTAGGACACAAAAAACAATATTGTTAGCAAAGTTTAGTGAAGTTGAACAACTAAGTGGAGCAACTTTGTGGACTTTACTGTTTAATTTTCCTCTCCTTATTCCAAATAGAAAAAAAATATTCATTTTGGACTCAAGTTAGAGGGTCATAACAAGTGGAAAACTATTCCCTTGCTTATCGTTTGGGTTTATCATAAGAGGAAATTTAAAAAAATTTTGTGAGTGAGATTAATGACCTTTACCTTGCAGTTAGAAAAAAAAAAACAAAAAAAAAAAAAAAAAAAAAAAAACATAGTTGGGAGCTAGCTCTTTGAGCAAGAGATAATACTTCCACTGATGAAATGAGAAAAAAAAGATTCTTCAATGGTAGCAGATTTTGCAACGGATGAGAGAACGACATAGGGAATAGATACATCATAACAACAACAAACAATAAAGGATTGAATAAGTGCTCTCAGACAATTTCTCCATAATATATTTGAAAAACCAGTGAAACTTGAGGCTGAAATGGAGGTTGTTTTTTTTTTTTTAATTGTACTCATGTGCAGTATACTGTCAGAATAGTATAGTGAAGTTGAGGAATGGAGAAACACAACTTTGTGGACTAAACTAATTATTTTCCCTCATCTGTCTTTCCAAAATAAATACCATAGTTAGTTTTGGACTGTTGTAGAGGTATACAGCACCTTCACTACGTGAGTTAGGACTGAACCAAAGACATGCTCCGTCTCCAGTTTTAACAGTGAGATTCATGAATAATACCTACTGATTTATAAATGACACAGAGTCTTTTCAAATCTTTCTCATTGAACTGAAAGGAATATTAATGTCAGAATAGTATAGTGAAGTTGAGCAATGGAGAAACACAACTTTGTGGACTAAACTCTTTTTTTTCCCTCATCTGTCTTTCCAAAATAAATACCATAGTTAGTTTTGGACTGTTGTAGAGGTATACAGCAACTTCACTTTGTGAGTTAGGACTGAACTAAAGATATGCTTCATCTCAAGTCCTAATAGTGAGATTCATGAACAATACTGATTTAGAAATGACACAGGGTCTGTTCAAATCTTTCTCATTGAACTGAAAGGAATATTAATGTCAGAATAGTATAGTGAAGTTGAGCAATGGAGAAACTCAACTTTGTGGACTAAACTCATTTTTTTCCCTCATCTGTCTTTCCAAAATAAATACCATAATTACTTTTGGACTGTTGTAGAGGTATGTAGCAACTTCAAGTTATGAATTTAAATATATCCCTGCATCTGTCTTCCAAAATAAATTCCATAATTACTTTTGGAAGTGTACACGGTATGTAGCAACTTCAAGTTATGAATTTAAATATAACTGACCGAACTAAAGAAATGCTCCGCCTTCAGGCTTAACAGTCAGATTCATGAATAATACTAATTTAGAGGAGACACTGAGTCTTTTCAAATCTTTCTCATTGAACTGAGAAGAATATTTATGTCAGAATAGTATAGTGAAGTTGAGCAATGGAGAAACTCAACTTTGTGGACTAAACTCATTTTTTTTCCCTCATCTGTCTTTCCAAAATAAATACTATAATTAATTTTGGACTGTTGTAGAGGTAACCTCACTTGGTGAGTTTTGAATAAAGTGGAGGAAAACAAGCTGTCTTTAAGTTTAAACAGTATGATTGCTGAACATCAATAATGGAGAAGTGCTTACTCTAATGCTACATTATTTCAGATAAATTTTATTGAACTAAGAGGAATGATTAGTAGCAGAGATGGTAAAAAAGAAATTGACCAAAACCGCAGAACCAAGTTAAGCTTCTCTGCTTGATTATCAATTCTGAAATGGGGGAAATCCCCCCCTCCCCCTCACTTTCCCAGAAAAACAAATATTGAATTTCTACGTTTCCACTCAAGTGCTAAATAAATGGGTGAAACGACAAACAAAAAAAATGAAGTTCTTGAGATTCCTGGAAGAGAGTGGAGGGCACAAAAATTAGTGTGATGCACTCACTCCTTATGCAATGTGGGATCAGATTTTAGAAGTGAGGGCCCTGACCGATTTCTGTCTTTCTCATAAAGCAGGGCCAAAGAGGCATCAATTAGGAAAGTTTTCTTTCACAAAACCAAAGGGCATATGCTAAAAAAATAATCTTCTTTAAAAAAATCTTTGGTGTGCATCGAACTGAACTGATATCAATATGCAATTTTTGCCCACTACTACATTTTGATTTTCCAAAATAGCAGTCTTCCAGAACATCTTAGTGCTCTCTTTCTCATTAGAGAGTGAATGTCAGAGAAATATAGTGAAATTGAGCATAACAACAACTCAACTTGGTAAGGATTTCCTTGTTGCTTTCCCTCAGTTGTCTTTCCGAAAAAGCCATAAAAAGCATTTTCAGACTGTTAATGAGGGGTACATGGGTGAACTAGGAGAGATGAGAAGACTTTTCCCTCCAAAAAATGAAGTTTAATGATAAAGAAAAACTTAATTTTTCCCTTTATTTTTCTGGAAAGAAAACCATAAAAAGAAGCATTACGCATAATTTTAAGATCATAAATTGAAATTGGTTGGATCATCATCAGACAAGTGTTGACATCTATGTGACAAGAGTCTTTTCAGAAGAGGTGTCAGAATACTCATGAATCATCATTCGATGAGGATGGAATTAAAGGACTGATTTAGCCTGTTTCTATTTGGTTTCTCATGGTTTCAACAGACAGCTCTCTTCGAGAGAAAGGTTGAAGAAAGAAAATAAACCAAGACCCCTACCAGGTGCAAATACAAAGACAGAATTAATGTGCTGTCTTTCATGCAGAAAAATAACGAAGGAAAGTGAAAAAAGTACACTATGAAAAGTGCTTATGGAAAGTATGTTAGAAACCTAAGCAACCTTTGAATTAGATTTGATCAGAGATGAACTAACATCTCCTCACAATAGTGTGACCAAGTCAGTTCAGAAAGGGTGTCAGAAACATATGTATTAGAAACATAATACAATGAGCACAACACAAGGAGCGGACCCGAGTAAAAAATGGATTTTCTAAGTTTTCGGTAGATAATTTTTCAGACCCCTAACCTGAAGCAACTCGTAATCACAAGTAAAAACACTTTAAGTTGGGGAAAAGGGGGGGGGGGGGAGCCGAATTATGAAGAAAATCAACAACAACAACAAATCAAAACAAGGACTGATAGAAAAATAAGTTAGTTACTGATGCGAATGCAAATAGGATGAGAAAAATGCAGGAAGAGAATAAAATTGATATTGAGAGCATTAAAGTTAAATGACTTAAATGAACTTGAATCATCATCAGAAAGGAGTTGACATCTGCGTGACAAAGTCACTTCAGAAGAGGTGTCAGAAAATATTAGGAACATCATGTAATGAATGTAGCTCAGGCTCAGGTAGAAGACCCACGCAAAATATGGATCTCCCATGTTTTCAGCAAAAAATTCTTCAGAAAAACGAGACTAAAGAAAATCAGTATTACTTAGAAATAACAATACATTAACGGCATGCCAGTTGAGGGTTAGGAGGAAAAGCCACCATTAACATTACCAAAAGTCAAAATCGACAGAAAAATTTGACTTCCCTCATGCAAATGACGATTGAATGAGATGAGTGCACAAAGGGAGTATAATATAAATGGTTCCAATAAATTTTTATAAAATCAAGCTAGAGCACTTGAATGAACTTGAATCATCATCAGAGAAGTGTTGACATCTGCGTGACTGAGTCACTTCAGTAGAGGTGTCAGAAAATAAAATGAACATCATGTAATGAATAGCTCAGGAAAAAAAACTTAACACTAAGTTCCTCTTATCAGAGGGCTGACGACAACTAATCACACACCAGGTGAAGGTTACGTAAACAAATCATTTTTTTTTTCAAAAAACTCAAAATAAACCAAACGTAACATTTAAAAAATTGGCCTCCGGCCAATAATCCGTACCCCAAGATCGTTTGACATGCATAAGGCAACCACAGATATGGTCTTCTCAGCAAATTTTGAATGAAATTGAACAGATAGAGATAAATGGAGGAAATATTGATAAATGGGGTACTCATTGAAATGAGACAATTTTTTACCTGAATTCTGGATCTAGGACATATTTATACACATTAAGCAATGAGCAGGCTACAACAATATCAGCTAGAGTAATTCTTTCGCCAACCAAATATGTGCGTGTTAAAAGGTAATTGTTGAGGTATTGCAGCAAGGCTCCTAAGTCACTTTTTGCTTTTGTTACTACCTACAGGAAAAAGAGGTACCATTATAGAGGAGAGATTTAAGAGAAATATAAAAATAAGGAACAATAACTTTTCAGAGCAAGACATCCAGAATACTCAATCGATCAGATGAAAAGGAACAACTATTACTTCGATCTGGCAATCTTCTTTGACACACTTGATTACGATTTTCAAATTTCATTCTTGTATGATTACCAAAATCCTCTGTGAACGTTCTAAGCTTCATTAGTACTGCAGGTTTTGAACAGGGACGAGTTTTATGTAATGATTTACTGAAGTGATGGCAAATTGCAGCCAAACTTCGCGAAAGATCCTCATGTAGCAGAAGATCCTTTCCCCCTAACCTCAACCTATCTATTGCCCATTCTAAAGTGAGGTTAAGCTGATAAATGAAAAATAAACAATCAGCAGCTGAATTCTTGAAACATTAGGATAGCTCCTTAAATTTTTGATCTCTTTCACCCCTGGTGATGACACTGGCCCTCTAAAAAGAACACCAGGGCCAATTTGAGGCGGACATTCAATATTCATAGAATACCACGGATTTATTTTGATGTTGGACATCAGTTAATTGCTAGGATCCTACGCAAGGTTGCAGCACTAGTAACTGCTCACGAATTTTAACTTTGGCTCTTGCAGGAATTTAGGGATGCAGATAGGGTTCTGCAGGACTTGCTTCTGTTTTAAATAATCATTTAGCTTGAAAAATTAAGGTTTATGTACTGCAAAAATTCACTAGAAGTGGTCTCTTGCTTTTCTTAGACATAATAAAAAAACAGGGGTGTGAAATCTGCTGGGGATATTATTGGGAGAATCCACACCCCAAAAATAATAAGAAAAATTCAAACAATCTATTGCTATCTATGATTTTTACGGAGATGTTTCAAGTATTTCAGACAGATGCAATGCAAAATTCAAGGAAATTTACGCAAGTGAGGATCAAAACAAGAAAAAAGTAATCACTTGAAAAAATTAGGAAGGTCGAAAATTTTTTCGGAGGTGATTGAGAAAAAATGCCACATCTCATCAAGATTGCCACTGAATTTGGAAAATGTCTTTCCCTAACACGTTTGGTTGAAATTCCCTGACAATTGAATATAAGACAGGTGGTTAAGAGGACATTCTTGAAAATAGTTTTCATGGCAAGATTTGGTGTGCAAAACCTCAAACCCATGCTAGAAAGCGAATTAAGGTGATAAAACAAATTTTCTCAGACATTAGCCCATATTCCGACTGTGGCAACCCTGTCTCATGAAACTTTCGACCAAAGGGCACTTCCTGCACCCCTGAAAAAAGGCAACTTGAATAGGTAAATTCTTAACTGAAACAGTCAAATTTGGACTCTTTGATTAGAATTAAACAAAATTTCAGTTACTTACTTGCTTGTTGAAGAGCATAATTCCCATGTATGGGTATGCCCAGCTGCTGGCTGGTGGAATTATTTCGTTGTCTGCAAAGCTCAACCATTTTAATACCTGGGCTTTATCAAAATCGTTTTTCCCTCTAAGTTGATCATTAGATACTGCAATGAGAAACAAAAATCACAATAACAGAACAGGAATAGCTCAAGAGAGATCTCCAAAATATGACTATGAGATTGATAGAAGCTTCCTCATTTAAAAGAGTAGCTGTCCAATAATTTGTTGGGCAAGAAGTGGTTTTAACCCATTCTCCTCATATGATGACTTTCCTCAGTGGGCACGCGACTGGGAAATATCTCAGCTGACAAGTTAAATTGCGCAATCTGTCGGCATTGCTACGCTTGAGATGCCATCTATCGGAAAAAAGAAAAAATAACATTACCAAAAAAAACTTGTAGCAATGCTGACAGATGGCGCAAATTAACTGATCAACTGAGCTATGTCCTGCGCATGCGCAAAGTATACTCATCAAATGCGGCGAACAGGTTAAAACACATTTTCAAATGGACCACTAGACAAGGTGCAACTTTCAGCATTCTGATACATGTTTCTTCACTAAAATTTCACTTGGAATACGCCGCGCACAATGAAAATAACCGAAATCAACTCCATCTTAAGATCTTCAACGATTCTTGATGCGCGAATTCAGACTACCCGCTCATGAAAACTCAATGCTCTGCGTGATTCGCATCATGCGCTAGACGTTATCATGACAGTCTCTGCAAAATAAAAATCTGGCAACCGCAATCTTGACGCTTTGGCTCAGCTGTAGCAAATTGCTTATAGTTTGAACAACACATGGTGGGAAATGAACATTACTCGATTGAGAAGCTTAGTGCGCGATTGGACTCAAGAGCTTTGAGTTTCTTGTCAGCAGGCAGTTCATATTCCTCGTAACCAAAGTGAAATAAAAACGTAAATATCTTCGCTTGGAGTTTGTTTCATTAGTTTTCGTGGCGCGAATCATGCTCTACGAGAAATTCTGGTTAGGAAACATGTGCCAGAATGCTTAAATTCATGCTGTGTCTAGTGGTTCATTTCTGCTCTTTAGGGCTAGTGAGGGAATGATTCCAGGCCGAAGGTATTCACTAATTAAGACAGGAGGGTCTGATTTACCAAGGACAAACGACATCTTTTCTCCAGAACTTTTGGGCACATGATTGGGAATCAGTGGTCCATTTGCCGCAGCAGGCTATGTGATGTTGAAAGATGAGATGCTATCTGTGATTTCAAACTTTCAAACCCCAGATGTGACAAAATATTGCAGTATTATGTGATACATTTATTGGGATAGTTCAAACGAATCTCATTTAGTTGATTACTATTCGTGAGCAGACAATCAGCTGACCTGCTACTCCATCTTTAGAGAAATTGGATAAATGGGTAGAAATCTGATAAGACTACAGTGATGAATTTAATACCATCAGCAACTTGATTTATTGAAATTTTGAGTTTGTGGACGAAAGAAAGCAAGACTAAGGCAGAATGCTACAATATGATTGGTTTGCTTTGTTCGTCATCCCCTTCATACAGCCTATGTCACCTCATGAGTTGCAAATTTTATTTTTTTGTCTGTTTCACACAGGCACAACAACATGGCACGACTGGCTAAGCTGATGAATCGTACACCTCCATTCCTCCTAAATCTAGTCTTGTCCAGTCAGCGAACACAAACTGTAGCGATCAGGCTACAGGGAAAGAGAACAACTTTGATTGTGTGCTGAAAATGTGGGTAGAGAACGTCGGTATGAAAAGATAGGATAATATTCTTACCATAATAGGCAATAGCATTGCTTTCGGTGATATATTTGCCATCAGATGTTTCAAAGGCAGGAACCTGAAAACGAGAAAAAAATGCATGAAGGAAAATTGTGGCTTGTAGAAATAAGAATTCAGTAATTGGTCATAGAAAAAGTGAACTAGTATACAGCTCATACGAATGGTTTGACCAGTCAACTCGGGCTTTACTTGAGGTGTTTATCATTCAATTGACAAAATTGCAATTCCTGATAAAAAATTATTCCTCCGCTCACTATTCCAAGGGCAGCTCAGCGCATAGCACACTGAACTAAACTGAGAGGACAGGGCTTGATTTCTTCTCCGATTCTTCCCTCTTATGAGATTTTCCTAGAATTTTCCTTGACACAATGAAATGCCCCAACAATTCCCAGTTTTCCAGAACTGTGGCTACCCTGCTCATGGGACACCATCAAGTACTCAGGAGGTGTTCTGTCACTATCGTCATGTAGCTTTGAAAGCAGAAACTAGCTTCTCTGATGCAAAAGGTCAAATTATCATAAAAAATGCATTGATCATGATTTACACAGTTTCTTGGAAAAAACAGGTCAAATAATTGTCATGAAAGTCCAACTCAGAAGACAGACAAAAATAAATTTGCATTACTCGAGTGCTATACCTCTACTAAGTACCAAGGAAAATTCCTAAGACACAACTGTTAATGTGAAAAATCCCTGATCAGTAGTTCTGGAGGATTCATCTAGTTGCTGGTGTGCAATGTTGAGTCAGTCTATCAAAGGAACCGCAACAAGACATGATGCCAACGCGGACAAATTGGGTTTGAAATGCAGTTAAACGGCCATAGCCAGCAATAATAAAGGAGTGAGCCCATTTTGCATAAACTTGCACATCGTATGAACGGTTGACGAGTGACTGCATAGATCTGGACAAGAACTTTCAATGTGCGATAACATGCGGGGAAAATGGTCCACAGTAATGGAGAGTTGACAGCATCTTGCAGCTATGCATGTATTTAAGGTGAAACGACAACTAATGCAAAACCAGCACACCATTGCAAAGGCAATGTTACAGAGTTAACCTAACACTGAAACTGAAATGGAAAAATTCATCTTGGAGTAACATCCATCTACCTGCTAAATAGAGTAAAAATAAATTTGCACTGACCTTGCCAAGCGGAAATTTCTTCAAGAAGGCTTCGCTTTTGTTAGTCTCGCCGAAAACGAAATTCGGGGCGACGGTCACGTTTGCGCCAGCATATTGGGCCGCTATGAGGGCCTTGTAAGCCCTGTAGTTTTCCGGATAAGTATACAAAGTCTGCAAAATAAAAATTAACAGACATGATTGTCGAACAAATTGGGATGTAATTCATGTCAAAATAAGGCAAAAACCGAAGGGATGTGGTTTTCTGAAAGGGATAAAAGTGAGATGAGATACATACCCCTGCCACCATGTTGACCACGTACAAGAAAGAGAGAGAGAGAGAAGGAGACAAAGATGCAACATGCAACTGAAAGAAATGGCAGCGAATGGACAGGGGAAGGGAGAGAGAGAGATAGAAAACACTAGACCTATACAACAACAAGAGGAGTGAAAGAGAAGGGATGGAAAAAGGTAGGCGGAGAGAAGGGGGAATGTATGGACCAGATTCAACACTGATGCCGAATGGCAAATAATATATAACAAACAAGAATTTCCGGACTATTGAATTCCGGATTTTAAAAACAACGCTTTTTGTGTTTTGTTTTAAATTGAGTACTTAGAATTTTAATTAACTTTTTTAGAAAAATTATTAAAAATCAAAGCAAAATAATTCCTGTAACTCTGAGATCAATCAAGAAAACGAATCGTGTAAGTGATCCGCTTTCCCAGAAATGCGGAATTTCGGAATTTGGATAGCATCGAAAGTCAACACTGTAATTTGTGCGAAGAAAAAGTTGGTTATTTATGGTTATTTTATCGTTCAAAGTTTTGTGTGCTGTAGAAAGCACAGTAATTAATTCGTGAAACATAGTATTTTCCAGTCTTAGTTAGTTAATCGTTGCAATAATGGTAAAGTTGTCCTTTCATTCCTTTTCCCCTGACATATAACGCAGGTCCAATTGCCCACTATGTTCCTCACATTACATCTGGTATTGATTTGTCAACAAATCAGAGCCCAGAAAATCAAGAGGATTGATACCAAAGCAGCCCTTTGTGATTTTTCATCTACAATAAATTATTATATCCTCAAGAGCACAGTCTTTCTCTATTTTATAAGTTACCGCTTCTACAATAATTCTATCCAGCCCAAGAATGCCCTGTTCCTTGACATACTAGGTGGTTGCACTACAGGTTCTAAGATGTCGCCTGTTGCTGCCCATATTTTTAGCTGTGATTTTCTTCTTAATATCCCTAGAACTCATTATTCCTCCTGACTTAGTCATATGCGCCTGTTGGTGTACTTTTTTTAAGGTTGATGTACTCTCCATTGCAGAGAAAAATAATTGACAAGTACATGGCTATCACCATTGATGGTTATCCCTATCGCACCATGTCCTAACCTACCTGAAACCTAATTTTAAAGCACTACTATAATCAATGGCAGCAGTTTTAGTCCGTCTGTTACCAGCAGTCAGTTGAGCTGAAACGAAGCTATTGAAATATGTTCGGCCAGTGCTAGGTGAAGATAAAGCTAACGTCGTTCACTCATTGATTTACATTATTTACGTATGCTATCTTCTCATGCTGTTTTAACCTAGGTGAACCTACATGGTCAAGAAACTAGAAATTATTATTTTGCACCCAATATGATGATTTTATCTTCATCGATTTGTATTTTTCTCTTTTTGCAGGGGAATGAAGCTTCACTACCGATGGAGCTTTGCTCCAATTGTAAGTATTGTTATACCATCAGCCTGCTATCACAGGCAATCTATTAAGTTTTATTTCTCTTCTTAACTGCAGCGATTAACATAGAATAGATTTTTCCTTCATCCTATTAAGGAGATCCCTTTCATCTGAAAAGATCATTAGAGAAGAAACTCTCTGCTGAAAACCTCGGCCCTTACATTCAGAGTCCCTTGTCGTTTTTGGGATTCTAACAAGATTCATGCAAAATACAATGAGACCATTGGAAAGAAAACTGATGGACTGAGCTTTCTTTCTTGCATGCAAGGTTCACTTAGATCCACCAGGCATGATAAAAGTGTCGTCTTGTATAAACCAGAGCTTACATTTGTCACAGATGTGAAGTGCTAGTGTTGCACTTACAATTGGATGTATTTCTATCAAACGGAACTATGTGCATTAAGACATGAGCCCTGAAACCCATAAGAATATGTGCATAACAGGGCTAACGTCATAATGCACATAATTCCGTTTGATAGAAACACGTCCAATTATTACAAAGAATCAATGCAAAGTATAATAGCTGAATATTGAGTCAGCTTCAGGAAGAGGAAAGTGGACCCAATTGGTTGAACAAGATTCCAGTTGGTAACTTACCTCTCTAATGAGCTTGTTGAAAAAATATCTGCAAGTCAGAGCAAAATGACGTTGAAACCTCAAAAATGTGTATTTCAGTTGCAGTGGTTCAAAATCTTTACGTATGCTATCTTCTTTGAGGAGGCTGAACCAAAATCATGGCTTGAAATTTGCACTGAATGTTCTTTACTTAGAGAAGAAAAATGATGTTTAGTAGCACTCCACGTAAAAATTAAAGTAGTATAGGAAGTCTTCAACACTGAAACCAGTGTTCGAAACTCACCTTTGAGTTTCAGGAGCCATGAGGCCCATCAAGCTTGATTTTTAGGGGCCATTGTAGATTTTTCAGGGGCCGAATTGACTTTTTGCCTATATATCACGGCATATTTAGTTAAAAGTTAGAATCCGGTGCCGTGCGTTGACATTTCAAAAAATCACCAAACAGGAAAATTAGGATTTTATCGAGGGGGGGGGGGGGATTGGCAATTTTTAGAGGCCACGTCGGCGCAGAGCCTTTTTCTTTCAGGTGCCATGACTGATTTCTTTGGCGCATTGGCGCCTGTGAGTTTCGAACACTGACCGAAACCAAGATACACATTTTTGCCGTTTCATCATTGATATGTGACTCCACAGGACTCAGAGATCTTGAAAGTTATCCTCTCATCAAACTAAGAGGAGTCTATTGACCTTGATACCATTTACCAGGTTAGTCCAATGCCTAAGTAAACTTAATATATTGCTGAGAGTTAAAAATGTTAATTTATTGTTGTTAATATTATTATTTATTTAATGTTAATATTTTTCAGTTGATGCTGATGAAATCAGACGGTTAGGCAAACGGTTCCGAAAGTTAGATTTAGATAATTCAGGAGCCTTAAGTATCGATGAATTCATGTCATTGCCAGAACTACAACAGAATCCTTTAGTCCAACGTGTAATAGATATTTTTGATGAAGATGGGAATGGTGAAGTTGATTTCAAAGGTAAGAATTTTTTTATATTTACCATGGCTGTGCAAACAGTGAATTTCTCAAATGAAGCAAATAGCGAATAATTTTGCCAATTATTTGCGAATACAAAACAAACAGCGAATAATTTAAGTCAAATGTTCACAACTATGAACAGTAATAACAATCTAAAATGACTTCTTTCAGCGCAAAAATTCACAAGTATTACAAAAGTCGTTAAATAAGTGTGATTGACTTTTACTCTTGGAGCAACTAAGATGCACGGGCCAATTGCAACTGCACAGTTGTTCGTAAACTTTGGCAAAGTTGGTTAAGATCAAAGGAGATCCAAGGTTCGCAATGTCTTGAAAGTTCCAGCAATGTTTCATAATTGCCACTTGGAAATTTGTTATTTTTGACAGTGCAAATATTTGAAAATTCGTTATTTGTGACGGCAAGAATATTTGCAAATGTTAAACAGTGTGCGAATCAGCGGAAGCGAATATTTGTACAGCCCTAATGTTTAATCAATAATAAGCAACAACAAGAAATTGATCAAAGAGTTGCAGTACATTTTTAGAAAAAGATGAGCTAAGAATATCAGTCACAACTCGCTTGCTGAAGATGATGGGCAGGAGTCTATGGAAACGGGTGTTTGAAAATTTAATGAAAAAGGCGAAGGAATTTAATAGTTTTTTCAGGAAAATGGTGTGAATTTCTAGTCAGTTACTCAAATAGTTTATTTACAACATGCAATCAATATTTTACTAAATAGGGGTTGAAAATGTCCTAAGTCATTGATCTGTTATGATTTGTAGTCATACATTCTTGTGTTTCCTGCGATCAGAAGGTTCTATCTAATTAGTAGAAGTGGTCATGAAATTTTCAGAAGTTTTTTAAGCTTCAATTATGCTGACTATGAAAGTTATCCCCCAACAGCCTTAAAATGTACAAATTGTGAAAATACCACTATCTGCAAATGTGCCAGCCCTCCTTAGATTCTCAAACAATGACCCTGATTTTTTACCATTGCAAAGTGACCATCTGGGGGCACCTAGCATCTATCAGTGGGTTGGATGAGTATAGGTATTGTATTTGATCATAAATCTTCATAAGTTCGTTTTCCTTAAATTAATTTTTCCTTTATTTCAGAATTCATCCAAGGTGTCTCGCAGTTTAGTGTGAAAGGTGATAAAGAATCAAAATTAAGATTTGCCTTTAGGATCTATGATATGGACAATGATGGTTATATTTCAAATGGCGAATTATTTCAGGTGAGCTTATTGATCTTGGCAGATTTCATGTAACCTTGAATTTTATGATTTTTATAGTACAAGGAAAGTTAGAACCTGGGGTACCTTAATTTTCGAATGAATGTTCTGAAGACCATTAAGTAATTTGCACAATATTCTGTGTTCAATTTACCAATGAACTGGGTAGCTTTTTAAAAACGGTTAATGGACAGGAAGAACAAGGTTCTTTGGTATTCGAAAGTTTAAAGCAAACTACCAATGATTATTATAGCTATCAATATCTCTCAAACGACTTGTGTAAAGCGATCATGCAGATCATCCTTAGTACAGAACTTCCTCAATTTAAGTTTCTTATTAGAGACTACATCATCTGAATTTAAAGAAAAAGCTCTCTAACATGGCTGGCGATTCCTTGTTTTGTTTAACACCTCTCAGTTGGAAATACTCTCAATCACAGACAATGCATTGACTTTCATTTTCCTTTCTCTTTTCCTTTTATCTTATGTTATTGACTCCAAAGTAATAGTTTTGTCGTTTCCTTCCAGGTCCTAAAAATGATGGTCGGAAATAATTTAAAAGACACTCAACTACAACAAATAGTTGATAAGACCATTTTGTTTGCCGATAAAGATGAAGACGGAAGGATAAATTTTGAAGAATTCTGTTCGGTAATATATATTTTAAGTCTATATTCTCAGGAAGCTATCTTTAGCCCATAGAATTATGCAAGTGCCAAAGTTTTTTTCCTAAGTCATGGAAGTAGTGTGATTAATGAGCTTGTTTAGTAATGTTTGATTCCTGCATTTCTGAAAACTAGAAAGTGCACCGAGTTCACAGGAATTTTTCCTGATTTTTTTTTAACAATATCAACCCATGAAAAACGAGCTTAAATTTTCGTATTTTGAGCTCTCATTTGAACGCGAGACGGCGGGTCTCTGTCAATGGCCGCTGCGGCCGCCCGTCGGAGAATGACCACACTCCTCGAGTTACCCACTGCAGCGTCCTGTAGTCCATTCGGAATGCAGCACAATGTCTTAAAGTCCATGTGCGGGCTATAGGACGCTGCAGAGCTAACTTTAACTCGTTTTTCGTGGGTTAATATTGTTAAAAAAAATCGGGAAAAATTCCTGAGCTCTGTGCACTCGCTAGTTTTCAGAAATGTGGGAATTAAACATTACTAAACAAGCTCGTTGGCAGAGTTTCTTTTTCCATACCTCATTGGTATGGAAGGGGGGTAAAATGGGAACTCTACTCCTAATTTCTAATTTCTTTTTAAGTTTTAAGCTTTTTTATGTTTTTTTGCTGGATCTTCCTAGACAATTACTTAGGTGTGTATGGTGGTGGGGGATTGAAAATGAAAAATATTCTTAATAAATAAATAAATAAATAAACAAACAACAACAAACAAACAAACAAAAAACCTGAAAGAAACCTCTTTTACTCAGACAATGTAGATCCCTGCCCAGCAGCATCGTCAGCAATCAGATAATTAGAAATAGAAAGACAATATTTACTACTTTTGTGCTGTTTACTTTTTTGTTTTGAAAGTTTACCATGGAAAATGAACTGAGACAATGATGCCAAAGTCAAACATGTCTATCCTTTCATCCGAAATGTGATGTTTTCTTTCCTCCCCTCCTCCTTTTTGAAAGTTACTCATAACACTACCAAATATATAAAAGTATCGGTAGGTAATGTACAAGGAAGAAGTTCTCATGATTAGATCACTTTACTTCTCTGCTCATCAGCAATGAGGCGTCTAGAAATACTTTGACAATCCTCTACAATCTCCTTGGAGGAAGTTGCAAATAGACAGGATTGAAAATCTTCAAGTTGGAAATGTCTAGAAAATTTTGCCATGATGTATTAGGAAGGCCCCGCCAAAATTTTGAATGTTGCTCAAAGTAACTTTTTTGACCAAAAAATGTACCTAAAATTTTAAATCTCTGAGTGCAACCGTTCAAAAGTTAACAAGGGGGGGGGGGGTCCAGATTTTTAGATCACCCTGCATGTATCAGTTACCAACGTGAAGAAGTCTATGTTATTAGTATATTCAAATTACTTTAAATCAGAAAACGCAGGTGCAAATCGTGAATTTTGTTCGATAAGAACCTAAATCAAAATTGATCAAAAATCAATAAGATGGGTGAGGTTGCAACTCAGAATAAAACAACGAACAAAAGCTGCTTCTAGCTGCAGTAGCATAGAAGAGCGAAACTAATCAAATTGTATATCATCATAGTTGCAACACTCGACCCGAAAAAACTAAAGACATTGGGTTCAGATGCTGCAACAAGGCAGTCTGACTAAACTTCAAAATAAACGCGAATTTTCCTCCCCCAGACTAAGACGAATAAGAACTCAAAATAAGTGCCAGAAACCGCAACAAGGCTATCTGGACTTTAGCTCTCTTCTTAGCAGCTCAATACAAAAAATCGGCTATAGGTGACCGCAACGTGGTTCACCTGTTAACACTCGCGAGAATTCGCGAGCATTCAAAAAAGGGGGGTTTTAGTCGCACTTGAGGTGATCCCTTATAGGTTCAAGACCTTAGGCGCAACAAGCCTTTTTAGTCTTGTCTTAAGGGTCTCTCGAAGATTGACTCAACAAAAGATCGCACCGAGGAGTTGACTCATAGATTCAAAACCATAGGCTCAACATGCCTTTTTAGCTTTGGCTTGAGAACTCCAAGGTTGATCACAAAAAATCTGACGAAACACGGAGCACGTGCTCAGGCAACAGTGTCCGGTCCGGGCCTCTCTTCAAAAGAGGTGACAATAGCTAAATAGACGCAACTTGTCTGTAATCTAGCCATCGCCGGGTTGGGATTCTCGCTCTACGTAACTCGTCCCAGAGACACTGATTAGGAGGAATCAGTGGCCGGGCAACCAAAACTAAAGCTCGCCAATTCTCGCGAATAAAATGAACAACTTAGTGCTAACAATACAATACACAATAAATCAAAGGCTACTTAGTCACAAATGCTAACAATCTATCCGGCAAGTAGCAAGGTCCAGGAAAGAGGACTTCATTTGAGCAAAATCAATGAGGAAAAAGGTACAAAATTATTAGCTCTCAGGCCGGCGATCTCAACGCGATCTATCGGCTGAAAGCTAAACTACTTGCTCTCAATTTCAGCTGCAATGCTAATCGAAAATGTAGCCAATACGGAACAAATTTGTTAGTCAGCGATATAAGAATGAAATATCTTGCATAATATTTTTGGGTGGCAACTTTGATGAAAACCTCAAACTATAGGCTTCAATTGCGTGTTTAAGCAGCATCTTTTCGTCACTGATTCCCTGTGATAAGTCAATCCATTTTCATTTATACATGGTGTTTTTCTCCTTTCCTCTTGTTTCAGATTGTCGGTAACACAGATATACACAAAAAAATGGTCGTCGACGTCTAAAGTCATCAAATCAAATTATATCATTTCAATCGTTCTCACTGAACTGCTGTGTCACTCACCTCTCATCTCTAAGATTTGAATAACTTCTTATTCACTTATTTATTCATATTCATCTAGGATATACTTTACCTATAAAAAGGTTAATTTTCAAAAATGCTTAAAGAGTCTTTGCTTCTCTTTTTCACTCTTTCATCATCAATTTGCAGCAATTCTGCTTTTTGTCTCTTCCACCGTCTAAATTCTAATTTCTAAAGAAACTTTCTACTTTATTATTCACAGTAACTTTTTTTTGAAAATTCTTGTTTAATATGATAATTTTTGATGGCAGTGATTGGTTATTTGGTAGAGACGTACGAAAACTGGTTAGATCTCTGGTTGTAAGTACACATTTGATTTTGCTTTCTGAATAAATTAAGGGTAAAAAAATTAATAATGTTTATTAAAAAATATTTCTGGGCTAATTGTAACAGCAAAAGAATCAAAATTTTTATCTCTTTCAACTAATTAACACATTTTGAAAGTAGGCTAACAAGGGGAACTTACGGACCTGCCGCCTCCGATTGGGCTGAATTTTTTTTTACAGACTCTATGGACCAATTCTAGAGGTCAATTTGAGCCGTTTTCCCGAATGCGCAATAGGAAGGGCGTAAAAAATTCCCAAAAGTTGCGTTTTCGGCGTGTGATTTGGTCGTGCGGCGCGTGGCAACACTGAAGCAGCCTCTAGTACCGCTTTATCGGCCTGAAGGTTTCAGCGGAGTCCGGAGCCCTACTGCACACGTACTGGTTCCATGATAGTGATGTCCCGGGTTCGATCCTCGACTTTTTATTTTCCGCATGATCACGTAACATTTTATTTTTAATTCTTCATCCGCATTTATAAATCAAGCAGTTCCGATCACTATCCCCCCCTCCCTCATTTTACGTACATTTTCCTCCGATATTTATTCACATTGGCCACATATAATCGTATGAAACTTCATTGATACAAATTAATGAATTAAAAAGCAAAGGGCTAAAATAATGTGTTTCTTGGTGACCCTTGCCTGCACATGGGTTTGGGGTTGCTCTTCGATTTATTTACACATTACATATTTTTCCAGGAAAACATTTGAAGATAATGTAGTAACAAATAAGGTTTTCTTTTGCTTTTTAATTCATTAATTTATATCAATGAAGTTTCATACGATTATATGTGGCCAATGTGAATAAATATCGGGGGAAAATGTACGTAAAATGAGGGGGGGGGGGATAGTGATCGGAACTGCTTGATTTATAAATGCGGATGAAGAATTAAAAATAAAATGTTACGTGATCATGCGGAAAATAAAAAGTCGAGGATCGAACCCGGGACATCACTATCATGGAACCAGTACGTGTGCAGTAGGGCTCCGGACTTCGCTGAAACCTTCCGGCCGATAAAGCGGTACTAGAGGCTGCTTCAGTGTTGCCACGCGCCGCACGACCAAATCACACGCCGAAAACGCAACTTTTGGGAATTTTTTACGCCCTTCCTATTGCACATTCGGGGAAACGGCTCAAATTGACCTCTAGAATTGGTCCATAGAGTCTGTAAAAAAAAAATTCAGCCCAATCGGAGGCGGCAGGTCCGTAAGTTCCCCTTGTAAGTCGTAAATCTTTCTCAAAGGAAATTTCATCTATCCATGTCTGCCTCTATCATAATCAAAGAATTGGAATTGTGTAAGGTAGAAGTCTCATCCAAAAAAATATTCCTGTACAGTTGCTGAGTATTTCTTTACTTTCAACTGTAGTTGCACTTGCCATCATAAATTATTTCATAACTTGCTTGTGTAATGTTTACATTACAAAGCAAATAAACTGAGATGTGTCCTTCAAGTGTATAGTATGTAAGAACGATTGTTTTCAAATTAGGATGGAAGAAAAACAAAACCAATTAATGAGTATGTTTCTCTCACATCCTATTTTTTACTTTTATTTATAATTATTCTGAAATAAGCGCAATAGCCTTAAATTAATTTTAAAAGGATTGTTCTGAATTTGCATGTACTACTTTTCTGTTTTACTTTGAATAATATTCAGGTTCTATTCATATAATCACCAGTTTTTGATTGAAAGCACAGTTACTAGTTCTACATTTTGATGAGTAACAGAAAAATTAGATTTCTATCTGTCTCATTAAGTGTGGCAAATAGGGTATCGATGCAACGGAACTTCAAACATTTTGTCCAATGAAACAGATTTTGTGGTCTGTTCCTGTGCCAATTTTTTGTTTTTACTCTTCTATCCAGTTAGTTGTTTCACTGATTCCTTTCGCCATTCGGAGGTCCATGAAGCCTCTGAGTTTGAAGGTGTTCCTTCTGCCATAATACTGTAAAAAGTTTTGTTCTTGTTTTAATATTATTATTTGGTACGCAAGGAACAATACCGCTCAATTGTAGTACCAAAGTTCTCACAAAGTATTGGAAAAAATACCAATCGGCCATTCTGAGTGCGCCTTCAGTAAATCTTCAGATGGCTCTCTTGAATTTTTTTTTTTCGAAGGACAATTCAGTCATTGATTTCACTCTGCAAAGCACAGATCACTTTCGTCAGAAGTACTTGCGAACAGTTCCAATTAAGTCGCACCACACAAAGAAAGAGGGGGACAAATTTTTTTACATCTCTGACACTTTGGAAAGAAGTCCATCGTTTTGTGGGTACAGAAATTTTGGTCCTTAATTTCCCAAAAAATTCTGTGGCGCATGGAAAATAATCATTCTTCAAAAACTGTATAAAATTTTTTCTCCTTGTTCATTTTACCAAAACAATGGATAGTACGGCCAGTTTTCCATACTTTGAAATTTTGATTTTCCTGATATATTGACGCCCTATTGTACCCACCTACGTGACGGATTGACTCATCGGTAAACGCAACCACCTTCTCTTTTTTTCTAAGCGGTATTGTTTCTTTCGCGATGATGGATGCAAGATCTTCTCATTCAAAATGTGAGGAATAACTTGGTCTAAAGAATAGGCACTGCTTGTGATGAAGCTATTTTTTGTTGATTTTTAATTATATATTATTAACTGACTTACTTCTTCTGGAATGTTAACGTTTGTGTCGCAAATTGATAAGAAGGTACTGAATTTGATGAAGAAGTAACTTCTTGTGACCAAGGCCAAAAATTGCCGATTCATTTGCCAGGGCATTGAAGCCCTTGCGAGAGCAAAATTACTTTCAGAGCTTTCCAACCTCTTTGAGCGAGCCATCTGAGGTCACTCACTTTACTGAAATTGCTTTTAATGGACTTTTTAATACTTATGGTTGTTTCGAAAGCTTTTGTTTAGCAAGCCTATATCCAATGCTTCAACCTAACTTGCCTTGTCTCTACTGTCTGTCCAAGGTGTGTAAAGGAAGTGTACAGTATATACCATAACAAGGAAAAAACTACCAGACTCTGAATAGAAGTGCTTAATAGTCTGGATTCTTGAAAGCGTGATTCTTTGGCCTACTCTTGGTGAATTGTTGTAAATATTACCTCGTTATAAAGTTAGCCATTTTCTTTTGTGAATTTGAACATGTGCATTGTTTTAACTTACATATTCTTTTACCTACCAATTTTATTTTTTGTTTTTCTCTCTTTATACCCTTTTGGTCTTTTTATTTCATTTTGTTCATCATTGAGTTCAAGTATATTTATTTTATTTGTCGATAAAGCGCATTATTTATATTCTTACCACTATTTGTAAGAAATTTTTTCTATCAGATATTATCTATCAAATCATAAGTTATAAAAAAATGTGTGCTTTTCCAATTATCAGAGTGTTAATATTATCGAGGCCATTTAGCAGGAAAAGTTTAAATCGTCAGATCATCATTAATGCAAGACTCTCTTTGAAGTTTGATAGTTCAACAGCTGTATTGAAGCTTATGCTAATTTGCTCACATGAATACAATGAGTTGATGTGCAAAATTTTGAAGAACTATGTGATCTTTAGATTGAATTACCAGCAAACATAACCCAACATCTAAGTACCAAACAAATGTTAAAGTACTTGAGAAGTACATGTTTTTACCAGTTTGACTTTTAATGTGTATTGAAACTAGAATTCATTACAACCAGAGGAATATCTCAGGTGCCTGATCTCAGAATTACTCTTTCAGAAACCTCTAATTTAAGTGAAGACCATCGAGAAGTTAAAGTCGAATTTTCATCGGTCAAATCAAGGACTGAACTCAATGTTAGATTAGTTTCGCTTAAATTGAAGGTTTCCAAAAAATATTTTTTGGGATTTCGCAGCTATAGATTGTCCTTCCTGATGTAATGGATCCAATTTTGTCCAATACTAAGAGTAATACCTACTTGTATTCCAACCAAGATTGCCACTGTCAGGAAAAACTGGAAAATATCAGGGAAAATGATGAAAGTATCTGAGAAAAATTGTTAAATCATTTTCATCCTGCACATCCTCAAATGTCAGGGAATTTCACCAAAATTTGTAGAGGAAATCAGGGAATTCCATTTTCTGTATTTTGTCGCAACTCAAACAAACATATCTTGCTGGATATCTCAATTTTTGGCTATCTGCATCCAATGTAATTCTCTCTAAGATCACCTTCTCTCAGTTCAATGCTAGAGTTTGTGCCAAATTAATGGGCCTTCTTTAGAAATCTGCTATCTTCATTTTAGCATTAGAGCCAGATGCAATGATGATTCTCGATCTTCTCATAACGTTGGTCAATCAGTTTGGCGTGAAGTGTATACCTGCACAGCCGGATTTAGGCATAGGCCACCTAGGGCGGCAAATTTTGCAGGGTGGCAAAAAAATGTGCAAAGAGAAAAACAAAATATAGCGCCACTGTGCTGCCGTGCAGGCAGCAAAAGCAGCTTAAATTATGTGATTTTTTCTACACAAGGCGTAAAAGCGGCACCTGAGAAATTTGTTTTCTATTTTGAAGAATGCTTTGGCACACATTATTTTATTACCAAAATGCAACTTCCCCCCTTTGCAATTTAAAATTTGAAAGACGATGTTTTTTTGACTCAAAACCTTGACGGCCTAAGGGCGGCAAATACGTAAATCCGGCCATACATACCTGCCTGATAAAAATTCTGAATTGGAAACTAACCATCTGTTTAGTTAAGTTCATTGAGCTTGTATTAAGTATTTCCAATTATGAAGTGGGCTTGAAATTTTTTTAATTGTAAAATTCATTGTTAAATATTTTGATGAAGTTTATCTCATTTGTGTGAGACACTCGATGAATATTATAGTCTCAACTTGCTCTGAAATCTATTCTCTCAGTTAGGTTTTAGAGCATTTGAATATGGCATAAGTCAATGAAATGAGTTTAAATAGTTAAAAAGTACAAATCATGTGAATTACGTTAAGGACTTTGGCCAAACTCTGGATTTTACAATCAGTTTAGCTTTTAAAATGACTTGATAGGCAGCTGGACTGTCTTTTAAATCCTAAAAATGTTAGTAAAATGCTTCTGGAAAAAAGGAAGAAACCGTTATTTGCTGATAATACGCAGCTCTCCTTACAAACTCATGTAAAGAGATGTAGGTCAACAATTGGAGTCACAAAAAATTTACATTCAAAATACATCATCTTGAGAATCTCAAACGCTTTTTTCCTTTACTCTTCATACTTTCAATGCTAGCCGAGTTTCACCTCCACAGTTTTTTTAAAAAATCTTTGCTCCTTCTTGCGTATACCTTTGTAATAGGGTAAGCTTTCAATAATGCAACAAGTTCATTTCAAAATGTGTCAAGTGCTTACAATAGTTTGTCAAAACCAAATAATTGCGAGTGCTCACAGACTATAATAAAGCAAGAACTGGGTTTCTAGCAGTCTAGAAAATCAGGGATTCATGGGGATCTATTAAAGTCACGGAATTAGCAAAATGTTGAAGTTCTGGCGCCATTTGAGCGAGGAAAAACAACTTCCAAGTGCCTTCTTCCATAATTTGAATGTCTAGAAGTGGAAATTGTATCAAAAATTTAGCAAAAGTCATGCAGCGTATGTGCGAGGAAAACAATTTAAATGAAAGTGTTGTTTGAATGTCTGAGAAAGTCAGAGAAATCAGGGAGTTCGAAAATTTTTGAGTCAGGTAAGGGCAACTAAAAGGCAGGAAATTCAGAAACGCTTAAATGGGTGAAAACCCTGAAGAGTCCGTCCACTAGTGATGTTGTTAACACGAGTCCAGCTTTGATTTATTCATAATGAAAGGTATTATAAAACAACGCCGCAGCAATAAACTGAAATTTTACTATAGGGTTATTATTTTTAATTATACTATTAATATTGAACAATTTATTTACTACAGAGCCGAATCCAGTGCCAAACACTCCCAAGCCTTGCTTTTCCTTGACTATTAAAACTGCCAAAGATGACGATCTCTTTGCTTTAAGACCCATTAGGAAAATCGACACTCGAACTCTGGAAGTTAAGGACTAAAATTGAAAAAAAGGCGAATACCCTTAAAGGTGACTACAATTTGATTAAAAAATTATTGCAGCCATTCAGGTAATTGGTGCTGTCAAAATTGAAAAACTTTAAAAATGCATCAAATTATAAAATCCTGTTGTATTCGTCAGAAGATTAGCCTATGAGATTCAGCTGAAATTTGCTTGAAGTAAAGGGGGCCCCATGGTCGAGGCTAAAAAATTTAAGGAGATATTCTGGAGCTCAAAATAAGACTCTTATTGTTAGTCCTTGAGCAAGGGCCAAAAAATTGAACCCCTCTCAACTTTTAAAAAAAAATGTAATTTTTTTTTTCATTGTGAGCCTCTTTGGTGACAAAATGTTGTGAAACTTAGAATGCTCCGACAAAAAATTATTGGATAACCCTTTGGAGAGAAGTAATTGTTCCAAACTCTGAATCTTTTGTTTTGGTCAAGAACATCCTGCCAATATTAACATCTCTCTCTTTTAGTCTTCTTTTTGCCTAACTTCAGAATCTGCATACAAAAGTCATTGTAATAAGTAAAATTTCCGTCTCAAAAGGAGCTCACAGTTAAAAAAAAATAATTATACTTTTTCACTATTTTACACCCTTCTAGCTGAAAATGGCTTAGTTATTAGATCAATGCTCACAGTAAAAAATTTGTACTTTGATGTCAAAAACTGCCCGGCAAATTTTTTATTTTAACCCTGAGAACGGGCAGTCTAGGGGTGTAACTCCAATGATGCGGCTTGTGTAAATACTCATTAAAAATGGTCTTAGCTTTTGATCTACCACATTGGGGAAGGTTTCTCTGCAGACCAGTTATAGAGCTAATACAAACTCCATCATAATCATATTACGTGTAGTGGTATTTGACATGATGTGAAATTCAATCCTGCAGATTTCATTGTTTCGAGGAGTCTTAAAATTTTTACATTATCCACGAATAAATACGATAGTTATTTACTGAAATTCGTATTACGGGTCCCCCTTAAGTCAAACTGGTCTTTAATTATACTCTGTGTTAAGGCAGAAAATTTAATGTCATCCGATTAATCCTCTCATATGTATCACTCATCAGCACTTAGATCTTTACATTGTAATTGTAACTCTGGATTAAATCAATCAAATTAAAATGAAAGTTAGTTAAAGAAGTTTGCTTGAATGAATATTCATTAAGTTAGGGCAAAAGAACCTCTCAGTAGCCTCATTGCAGCGAGTTATTATTTTTATCTCATGGCCAATTGACTGCCTGAAACTTCTTTAACAATTGAAAATACCTGCTGAAAAATTGTGGAAAAAACTTGAAAAATAATCATCCATTAAGGAGTGATAAATGAATAGTATGTGCTGAAGTCCCCAGAACTCATGTATTAAGTCATGCTTTTCTCTCCACATCTGAAAAAAGTCAAACTTCAGAGATCGATATTTTCCAAAGGGCTGAAAATATTTTAACTTGCCTGCGTGCCTGTCAGAGTATTTCTATTTAATTTGGATATAAAACTGCTAGGAGTCTTATCTTTTTGAGCTCGTTACATTGTTGTTGGTTTAACATAGTTACCCATCTTCCTGTTCGAAGAGGAGCAAACCTGCATTACTGATTCTGTTTTGAAGGTACCTAACAATAAAGCTATTCTCCTCAAAATAACGTTTAATATTTATTTCAGCATTCTTTTAAACCTGGGCACATTACTCAGAAGTTAGGATATTTTATTTTGAAGGGAGGGATTTTTAAAATGCAAAAAAATTAGAAAATATTTAAAAAACTGTTTTGGATTCTGTTTTCAGAGTTGCAAACATCATTTTTACATTTAAAGCAACAAATATACAGACCGTGAAAATACATATTTACAAATAGGATTGATCAGTTTTTACAAGAAGATCCGCTGATTTTTCTGGTCAAGAAATGAATCATCTCCCGGATTTAATATTTAGCTCTTTTCTTCCTTGGAAAAGTCACGCCACAATTTAGTAAAAGCTACGACTTTTCGTCTGATATCTTCAAAATTTTCTGGTCGCTCTTTGCGCCAGATGGTGTGGTCCAGATCTAACATTCCTCCAATTATATTCTGCGAAAGAAAATAAACATAAAATACAATGAATTTTACATGGTAAAACTGAAAATACTCAAATCTTCTGCTGGACGAAAAACCCAACCACAGTAAAAGCAAGCACTAAACTAATTTTAGTCTGCTTCATAATGGAATAATTTTCTCAGAGAATTGAATTTTCCTGCTGATCACGAAAGTTCTATTAATCAAAGGAGGAAAATAATTTTCTCGGAGAATTGAATTTTCCTGCTGATCACGAAAGTTCTATTTATCAAAGGAGGAAAACAATTTTCATAAAATTGAATTTCCGGTCTTTCTAGAGGAAAATGTTTGATTTTTTTTATTGATTTTGGTTCATACAGAGGAAAAAAGTTTAAATTAGCGGTTTCAAATGTAAATGATGAATGCTAGGCACTCACTTGTGAGGTGATTTCAAACATTTTCAACATATCTCACTGGAGATTTTGAACATGTCTTCCGGGATATAAATTCTTATCTTACCTGAGATCTATTGTTAACGTGTGACCTCCCATGGAAAAAAAAGGCCTAAGTCCTTAAAGTCAAAATTTTTAGTTGCACAACTTTGTCGAGTTGTGTCGAAAAAGCGAATTTTAAGGTTTCAACAGTTAATTCTCTAGAACAACCTCAAGAATTAATTTCACGTGGTTTAGTTCACTTTTCTAGCAATGAAGGGTATAAAGTTGGATTACAATCCAACAATTTTGCCTCTAAATACGGCAGATCAGGATTTGTTTCAAAAGGCTCTTTCTCGAAACTAGGCTTTTGGAACTATGAACTCCAAAACTCCGAGCGGATTTGAAATTTTTGGTGATTTTTTGGCCCTAACAGCTCTAACAGCATCTCTCTATGCTCTAGTATCGACAGGTCACCTTCCAATTTGTGGATCAAGGTCCTTTGTTCCGTTAGTAGCTACATATTGACAGAATTTACCTGTGCAAAGTTGCGTGGCCATAATTTCTCATCTTCAATTACATGTGCAAAGCCACCCTGCAATCCAAAATCGACAGCGAAGTAAGGAAGACCCTTAGGAATGGCACGTCGAACACTTTTTTGGGACAGATCAACCACTTTCTTGTTCTGGGCCCATTCCGTCTCACTCTCCAAAATGGCTTTCTGAAAATAAATGTTATGAACAAATGAAGGACGGAAGAGTGACAGTGCGGCAAAGAGAAACTGTAAAAGTCACCATGAAATATAGTCACTCTTCAAGATGGTTGAATTCCGGACACCTTCATTAAGAAAAATAGGGGTATTAAAATGATTTAAAAAGTAGATAACGCATTAAAATACTATGCACGGAATATCAAACATCTCAAAATCATGAGTTGAAAAACGCTGACTCCACGAGTTTAAATATTAGAGCCTAACATAGCGGAGTGGCGTGCTGCCAGCGGGAAACGCCTACAAACCTACAGGGATACTTCACGCATTGCGCAATGCTTGAAGTATCCCTGTTAGGTTCGTAGGCGCTAATGCGCGTATCGCGCTGGCCGCCCGCGCCCGCCCGCCGCGTCGTGCCACGGTGCCTCAAGCAACTATTTCACAACACACGTGTTGCAAAGTATCATACGAAATTGAAGGCGCTCCAACATAGTGAGAAAGACAAGCATCTTTTAAGAGTACGAAGCTTCCGTCACAAAATGAATGAAGATACTTCGCCACAAAAAGAGAGCGGTAGTCCAGAAACTCACCAAGTCCTAGCATCCGTATTTAATAACGTTTGGCATATTTATTTGAATTTCATTGGAGAAAAAAGTGACTCAATTTAGGCAGAAACATTCTTCAGTATACCATCAAGTAAATTTTATTATGAATCAAGAATAAAATAGCTGAATGAAAGCAGGTTTCTGCTTGATGTGTCTTTTCTTTTTACAAAAGCATCTTTTCTTCTTTAAACAAGCATTATTTTCTTTATTGATTCAAAAGGAAATCTTCTCGGCGGTAAATATGAGCACATTTCTGCTTGAATCAAGTCACTTTCTACTCTTATGTACTTCAAAAATCATGCTAAACGTTATTGAATACAGATACTAGGACTTATTAAGTTTTTTGACTACCGCTCTCTTCATGTCGTCGTCACTCGATTTAATTTGCGAGGGAACTTCGAGCTTTGAAAGATGCCATCAATCCTGATACGTTGAGGTGCCTTCAATCTCATATGATACTTTGCAAAACTTCCATGGCGAAATAGTAGCTCGAAGAGCCGCGGCACGTCGGCGCCGTCACGAAGTTATCGTACACAGGAAAAATCGGAGAGCCTTCAGCTGAGGCAAATCAAACGGTTTATCCGATTCAGGTATAAGAAGATGGGATTTTCTTGAAAGATAACTAGGTCCTGTTGCACCGAAAAGGTGTAGACAGTTTTAGTGAATTTTCCCTCATGGAATTGACGCTCTCCCATTTTTACCAAAAATCTCAATTATACATTTTTCTACATTGGGCCAAACAAACAAAAACAAAAACAAGCAAAACCTTATTCTTTAAAGATGTTGCACATTTTCATCCAAAAACTTCGTGAGCAATTGTCGTCAGTATTTTCATGTGGACAAATTAACTTTGGGTCTCAATTGGTAAGTGGACCAAAACTTCCCTGCCGAAAAAACGTGTGGACGTAAACTGCTAGAATAAACAGGTGCGCAGAAAAAAATCCGCGTGAAAATTGGATTTACCTTGAAATAAATGGGTGCCATATCGCCGATTTCCTTTTGCATGGGGACGCAGTGCAACACCATGTGAGGTAGACGGCTGAAACCCATTGCAGTCTCGAAGAACACAACATCCTCATCTTGCGAGAGAAAGAGTTTTGTCAGCTTTTTGCGATAGTTCTGAAAAAGAGAGGTCTATCACGAGGAGAAAGGGCAGATCTAATATGAATGGGATTAGAGTAAATTTCTTGGAATATTTTTGAACAGAAATTACACAAAATGTCAAACCGAACTAAAGCTATAGGGTTTTGATGTTCACCTACAGTCAACAAAACGTAGTTTTAAGAGAGAGCTATTTAAATCGTTTCTCCTGTGTTCGTGGCATAGAATCGCACGATCATGATGAAACTTCACACCTTCTGTGCTCACAAAAATATCAACTAAACCATTGGCAACTTATTTGTATGAACACCGGGGGGTTCTTTGGAAATATCAAAATCTGATTCTTGGACCGACGGGGACATAAAACACTGAAAATGTTGCCCTCGTGTCTAAGGTGAGCGAGTTCTTACATTTAGGCAATTTTCCTAGTTATAAGAATATTCAAGGACTAACAAAGGCTTCAAAACCTGTACGCATTTTTCTTCCCGTATTTTTCCCATTTCCTTTTTAGATTGTAAATTGACAAAAATACTCAAAACCACTTTTTCGCTTTTTATTTTGCTGAGTGAGCAACGCAGGTTAGCACAGTCTCTGCTTAAAATTTTCATTTTGTCGGAAATGCTGTAAATTCTGAGAACTTGTAATAGGATCGGATGCAAAATTTTTGGATGGCGCATACTTAAAGTGTGGCCATTGGTATTTGTTTGTAGACTTATAGAGACTGGTTGTCTTTAATTGATAGATGTTTTTCCAGAACACTGTAGTGCAATCTGTGGCAAATTAGGTTTGATAGGATCCGGAACGTTGTCAGAAATCATGCGCTCACTAACTTACCTGCATTTCTTCCCAAACTTCTTCATCCAACTGCGTGGCGCAGGCAACATGGTAGGAGGGAACAATTAAGCAATGGCCCTCTGACAAGGATCGAAAAGATGGTACGCACAGGTAACACTGTCAAAGGGAAAATAAGGCTGCATTAGAGGGTTGTCTGAGCAAAAATCCCTGAAATCACATTCTGCTGTGCTTTAGAGTCAAAGACAGAAAAACAGCATTGTCATTATTGAGTAGAAGCTTCCTATTCTCAAAATTGTATCCTTTTTTGGAATTATATCTGAAGATCTACTAAACTGATATTCATGTTTTTTTGGCTGATAGCAAGATATAATCTTTCGCTGAGCCTTCTATCTTCAGATTTTTTCATTACATATTACCCAGATTTTTGTTGCTGCAAAGTGGTCCTCTGAGGGCGGAGAATACCTGTTGGAGGTTGAGCCATGTAGCAACCAAGAACGCCCCTATGATCATAAAGCCCGACATTCTGGGGATTTCTCTAGAATTCTCCGTGAATGTTGTTACTTACTTTGTTACCAATATCAATGATGGTGTGTTTCAGCATTTTCTCGCTTTCTAAGCAATGGATGCAGCTCTCGAGAACTCTTTGAGTTTGTTTATGTTTTGCAATAGCCTGACTCCGCTGCTTCTCTTCAAGTTTTTGGTTTGAGTCTTTACGAGACGCTTGCTCCATAAAAACATCCTCCATATCAAAAGCTCCATCATCCTCCCCAATTTTACTCTGTAAAATATAAAAGGTAATGTGAAAAATAAATTGCCAGATTTACCCAATAAAAATTTGTATTTCTATAAAATACTTGTGGGAGAAACGTAACATCAAAATGAACACCTCAATAAGGTTCGAATTAAAGAACCGAGAGACGTTTTTCTTAATCAAATGTTCATTCAAAACTTCCAGAGAAAATTCAATAAAATAACTCAATGGCTTGTCTGGGTGAAGACAGTGCAGTGAAGAAAACTTTTTCGTCATAAAACAGACTGAGATTAGTTCGACGCCCACTTTCATTTGAGCATGGGTTACTAGGTTTGACTTGGCTTCTTGGGCATGTCAAAGTTTGAATTTACAAACATACACAACGCTGACTTTTCACTAGTTAGTATAATTTGGAAAAAAATTGTGGTCTCCAGGAGTCAACAAAAGAAAACATGTGCAATGATAATTCTTGGTTTCAAACTTCGTTTAATGGCCTATTCTAATCTTAATCTTAAATTCTACTATGGGGTTGATGCCTGAACTTCTAGTTGCTCTTATAATAATTATAAGAGCAACTAGAAGTTCAGGCATCAACAATGAATAGAATATCACAATGAGAATTATTCTCATTGTGATATTCTATGGAGACAAGGCACGACTTTTTTTCAAACGTTGTCTACTAATCTGTTTTATTCCAATACTAATGTTTATCATCATTTGAACAAATTTTCCATTCCATACTGCATCAGTCGAAATTTAACTAATTTGCAGGATCGTTTTAGAGGATTAAGATTACGTAAGAAATGTTTGACTTAGGTTGGCTGAGGTATGAATGCTGTGAGCAGATTGAAATATTATAACTCGAACTTTCAGTTGCACAAAAGTATTTGGACTATGATTCTTTTGAAAATCTTTCATGGTAAAATAGAGAGGACAAAACAAGAAACTAACCTTAAAAGCAAGCTTGGCAAAAAGAGCGTTTGAATCCTCGACTGTGTCTAGTTTCTCCCGTTCGAACTGAAAACAAGAAATACAATTTTGGTACGAGTTTTATCAGCAATTTTAAATGATAGGAAAGTCTAATGTCTCAATAAATTTTTTTAAACATCTATTTCCAAGTGAGACCAAGAGCTACTCACCAGGTTGCTTACTTTCTGAATTACAGCACCAGTCTGAATCAATCTGGAAAAACACTCTGTGTACAACTCAAAAATGCTATTGAGCCAAAATAAAACATTGAGTTTCCCCTTGGCTTGTTCACCAATTTTTATCAGATAAGCGGGGGGGACATTTGGTTTGACGGTAAAAATTTGAATTTAAATTATTCAATGAATTCAAAACACAGCACAGGTAGTTTTTCCGATAATTTCTTTCTTCTACATGACTTTAGTTTTTGGTAGTTTAGTTTAGGTTTGAGGGATGATAATTTTCAAAGAGAGGCAAAAATTACTTAAAACGTTCGTTGCTAGTTTTAAATTCTTGGCTGAAGAGCCTAATTTTTAGGAGCCATTTACGATGCTCAAGAGGTACTGAAGATTTTTCATTCAAGAACATGGAGTTGAAAAGAAAGCAAGGATAAAGCAGCAATCAGGGCTACACCAGTTTGTAAATTTTTGTGAAAAGCCTGCAACCCTCATTTTTGGCTTCTAAACCTGAATTTCAGAGCACAATTTACAATGGACCACTAGACAAGGTCTGAATTTGAGCAATCTGATACATGTTTCGTAACCAGAATTTCACGCAGAATACGATTCACACAACGAAAATTACTGAAACCAACTCCTGACAAAGATATTAACATTTGTATTTCACACTGGTGACGAGGAATTTGAACTGCCCGCTTACAAGAAACTCAAAGCTCTACGTGAGTCAAATCGCGCACTACAACGTTGTCATGACAAGCTTCTCAATCGAGTAATGTTCATTTCCCACCATGTGTTGTTCAAACTATAGGCAATTTGCTACAGCTGATCCAAAGCGTCAAGATTGAGGTTGCCAGAATTTTATAGCGCTGAGACTGCCATGATAACGTTTAGCGCGCGATATGAATCACGCAGAGCATTGAGTTTTCATGAGCGGGTGGTTTGAATTCACGCATCAAGAATCATTGAATATCTTCGTAAGTATTTAATTTCGGTAATTTTTGTTGTTCGCATCGTGTTCTACGTGAAATTTTAATTATGAAACATGTATCAGAATGCTGAAATTCGTACCTTGTCTAGTGGTCCATTTAAGCCTGATGAACTTCGAGCAAGGTTTTCCTCATTTCGCATGAGTGTTGAATCAAAACCTCTATAAAATACCTATGAAAAACAACAGAAGTTAGAGCAAGATTTTCTTACCATATTTTGAAGGGTATATTTATCATCATCAGCAAAGTATCTCTCACGTTTACCCAGCTTGATGAGTAGAAACCTTTTCCTTTCGTTTCTTACCACGGCCGTCTCCATAGGGATTTTCTGAGGAAGATAAAGGTTTTGTGAAACCTCTTTTGTCTGTGGAGGTCAGAACAACAACCTCCTCAGTTGCTCGGCTGCGGGATGCCTGGCTGCCTCCTGCTTTGTTTCTCTGACGTGCCTCTTCCAATTGTTTCTTCAATTTTGCCACCAAGGCCTAACAGATAAATAACTCGCAAAGTTACAAGAAAGCATCAACAGAAAACAAATCATGCTAACAGGAATGACTCAAGTTATTAGCAAATAAACTACTGATTCCTAAAAAAGAAAGGTTAAATGGCAGATACAGCTCAGGTCTTGATAAAAATAATGCATCCTCAGATCAAAACAAAGTTCGAATGTAGCCGATCAAAAAAGTGAAATCTATTAAAACTGTGTCCGAGAAAATTCTAAGTCAAAACTTGGCACTTTGCATAATTGAGGCACTGTATGCGAAAAGGGCACTTCTCGGTTGCAGTATTTCAGAGTCTCCTCTAATATTTCATTCGTTGTAAGGAAAGAGAATGCATCCATTTCACTAAATATTCCTCATGATTTTACAATTTTCTATGAAGAGAATTCTTGCGAAATCACCCAATAAATTCTTCTCTAAGTGATTAATTAGCAACAAAGATTCTGAAACACCGCAATCAAGAACCCTTTTTGCATCCAGTGCCTCAATTGAGCTGAGTATAAAATACTGAAATACATATATTAAGGGAAATGAAGATTTCCTTTCTCAATATTGGAAGTAAAAACTTGGCGTTTAGACAGATTTTATTATTTCTTGCTGTCTGTAAGCTCAAAGCATTGAAACACAATTCTGTGATAGGCACAATGAACTCATTGTGTAAATAAGTTTATGATGGTCAAAACTAATGGAGTGGTAAAAATTATGTTACTTGTCCGAATGTCAAGTTATTACGTTCGATATTAATGATGACTGATGATGAAATCATTCTTTGAGGAACATGTTGATTAATATTGTCATGCCCAATAGTAGTGTAAATGGAAGTGCTTCCATGCTATCCGTTGGTGATGCATGCGTTTGCATTTACAGTTTATATTATTTTTTAACTAACCTATATGATTTGAATAACAATCTGTGATTCGCTCAACTGACTCATTCATCGTATTACCAAAATTAAATAAATGGCTTATTGACAGAGGTTAAATACAAGGATAAACAATGTGCCAGTTGCAAACTTTTGCTAGAGCAAAAATAAGTGTTGTTTCTATCAGTAACTGTCTCAAAAATCACGATGAGCTCATTGACAAAGTTTAAAATGCACTCCTTACATCACAATTTGCATAAGAAAATTTGCATTTTTTGAGTTTCCCGCCTTAAAAACGATACCACGGTACAGGTGAAAATTTTGTAAGAGGAGTCATTCCATCCAACCCTTGCTCACAAGGATAATACACAACATTCAAAATAGCCGACGCCAATCTGCCAAAACATATTTGACCAGATAATGATTCTAGCCACCTGATAACAATGGGCGTGTTTACATTCACATTTTCCTCGCGTTGATAGATATCCGCCATGATTGACCTCGTGCTCTCCTCAACTTGCGCGCAGAAACGTCAAGCATGTTGAGCAGTGATTGAATGGAATGACTCTTCTAACGAAATGTTCACCTGTGCCGTAGTATCCTTTTTTGCAAAAATGCAAACTTCTTACGCAGATAGTGAAGTTATGGGTGCATTTCTGAGTTTGTCGATGCGCTCATCGTGATTTTTGAGACATCATCTATAAAGAACAACTCTTATTTTTGTTCTAGCAAAAGTTTGCAACAGGCCCACTCTGAGAGGAATCAAATACTTACATCATTCCCTATGAGTTCTGCTTTCATCATTTTGGCTGCCAGTTCATTCTCGGTGAGAATTTTAGTCTCCTCTGAAGGATTTTGATCTCCACTGACGCTCGAAATGGGAGTAGTTGGAGGGGACTCCCTTGTTTTAACAATAGTCTTCTGTTCAGAAGGTAATTCTCTACTGGGAGACCATCCAGGCGATTTTCTATTACTAGCATCACTTTTCCTCCACGATGGTCTGCTTTGCCCATGGATCGTCGAACTTTTGCTAATATTAGTTTGTGGATGACTGCCAAAGGTAAAGTCATCATCATCTTTCGGTGCTTGGAACTTCTTTGATTGGTCATCACTTTTCCTCTTGTCTTTATGATATTTTGCTTTGTCAGAGTATCTCCTTCTACTTTCTCTTGATCCACTCCTACTCCTTCGCTTTCTACTAGATTTATCCTCACTATCACTATCAGAGCTTGGGTCCCAATGTCGCTTCTCTCGAGACTTACTCCCACCGCGATTCTTGCTGAGTCTATCATCGTTACTACTGTCAGAACTGTATTCCTGACTTCGTTTTTTAGAGGACTTGTGCTTCCTGTGATATCGTTCATCACTGCTATCCGAGGACTCACGTCTCCTGTCACGAGACCTGCTTTTGCGTTTTCTATGGGATCTACTGTGCCTTTCATCTTCTCCACGCTGATTCCTATCTCCTTTTCTTGAGCTTCTCGATGCTTCCTGGCCTCTAGAAGATTTACTCCGTTTACTTTGCTTTTCTGCCTCTTCTATCAGCTCGTACAACTTGTTTAATGACTGTAAAATAAAACCAAAATCAAATCTTAAAATCATTCAATCAGCGGATGACAAGAATTCAATTAGTCAAAATCGATGTTAAAAATGAGACCATTGGTAGAAGAGTAGATTAAAGTTTATGGCAGAAAATTTTTTTAGGCAAACAATTTTTGTAGGTTGGGTTGAAACATCACAACTTGACTCTGCCATGAAAAATACTTTTAAGTATTCAAAAGGATAATATGAGAGCAGTTACTATATTTTTGTGCCAATGGCAAACATGGCAAATTGAACCTTTAATACCTACCTTTTAAACCAAAAAGCACATTTTGAAATACAAATTGCAATTCATTTCAGGAATTAAAAAATTTCAGAATGGGCTAAAAAATGTTCTTCGAAAACTTCTATCAACACTTGTACTTATATCTAAATTTTGAATTTTTCAGCACTTCCGTCCTTTCCTTTAATGGACAGTCATGAACGGACAGCAAATTCGGGTGTACATTTTCGTGCCAAGTTGTTAAACTGAAATAACTTTTATTGTATAACACATTTCTCAAAAGAATTTTTCAACTTAGCTCTTTATAAAGTTCATTTTCTATCCTTTCCTATTTACGAGATGTGAAAATAGAATTCAACGTAAACCTTCAACCGGTAAGTTGTATACACCTTTCAAAATCAAAATTGATGCTTACCCCCCATCTCTCTACTGCTACATCTTCAAGACTTCTCCCTTCCGCTTCTGCTTGTTCTTGTGTCCGCACAAGTGCTTTTCGCAGCCATTCTAGTCCTCGATCACCAACGTCAACACTGGTTAATTTCGGCTCAGCAGATTTTTTGTCCTCTTCTGGTACACCTGTTCCTCCATTTTTCCAATATGGATTTAACTCACGGTCACTTTCTCCAGGCTAAAAATAGTAAAAGTTATGATGATGAAAACTATAATCATATCAATGATGTCACTTGTCATTCAATTTAAATTTTGATACTTACAACTTTTTGTTTATTATTACAAGGTATTCAAAGATTGTGATGGAAAATCATTACAATTTTTTTTTTTTTTTTGATGTGATTTAAAATGCAGAATTTTGTTTTTTAATAATAAGGGATCATTCAAAAGATTTTTACTACACCTTGAGCACAAAATAAATGTAGCAAGATTAAGTAGTGTATCATTTTGATTGGATGAAAAAACCAGATGTGAAGTCAAACTTAGTACTTACAGCGCTGGACCTAGGAGAGGGACATAAAAAGGTTTTTTTTAAAATGATAAACCGATCATCAAGCTGCGTTCTTAAACTAATCAATTAATGCTGACGTGACGACTAATAGAGCCCTTTACCAAAGGATTCAGCACCACCGATCATTGTTTAGAGTTGATCGATATATTCTGTAATACAAACCACCACTTCAGGGGTGGGAAACCAAACCTCCAATTCAATGACTATAACAACATAAGACTGATCTAGGGATTCTGCGTTCTCAAATGGTGAACAATGGAATGCTCCAGTGGCTACATTGATCAATAAAAGAGAATCCATGACATATTGCCTACAACGATATTTCCTCCCAAAATAAAGCACAAAACTTCAGCCATCTATCTTGCCCTTGGGGACATACCAATTGTCATTCATAAGGATGTGCAAGGCTCCAAAGACCGATGAATGTTCAACACAAGCAATTGCATCCTGGTCGAATCAACTATCGTGGTGCTTATGGAACTCTCACTGCCAGTTGATACAACTGGCGCGGCAGACAACTTGTCAATGCTTCATTTGAAACTCACCAACTGCCTGTGACATTGTGACACTGACAGAGATCCCCCCAGAGATTTGCATATTTCAGGAATATCTTTTAAGCTTCTTTTTTTACAAAAAAAAAAACAAAAACCTATCATCTGTATTTTTCCTCGGTTTAAAAGAGGACTCCAAAAGAAACTGTTCAGCGAGTGATGATCTGGATACTAAATAGGATATTATTGACTTTAGCGATGTATTTTCCCTAAAAAGTAAATTGAAATAAATTTTTAATTACTTTGTAAGTTTTTTTATCTTTTTCTTCCAATTCCTTCAGCTTTCCGCTCCCTGTTCCTTTCCTCATTTATTTTTTCCTTTGACACCACCGGGATAAATCCAGGCATGGACATCCAGTCATCACGTTTTGTGGCACAGTCTCCTGTAATGGCTATCGTACTGTTAGACGCAGTTGTGGCAGAGGATGAACTTTTGGAGGAAGTTTCTACCCACTCTTCAGCACTGGCACTACTTGAGGACTGAAAATAAAGAGACATCCACTTATTAATACTTGCAGAGTTTTCTAGCAAATTATACTTGCTTTGACATTAAAAGTATGAAATTAGAGAACTATCAAAAAACACAAATTCTGTTGATCACCATGAGAGGTGGTTTTGCGGAGGTGCGAGCCATTCAGACACACAGAGCCGTTGCCTTTCGTAAGCAATGACGGAGGTAACGCCAATTATCTCTGTTGCTAAACGCTCTGGTGCAGCACAGCTGTGTTGCCATAAACTCGGTGCATTCCATTTTAGGTGTTTCGTGATCGAATTGTTTGAGCTTTTTGGGGTATCGAACCTAGAACTTCCTCTGTGGTTTCTTCGAATAGTAAATTCTTTGATGCTTCATACATGAGCTGAATTGACTTCATATTTGCTGTGTTTAAAGGCTTTCAGTTGGTAACTGTAAATGACATTTTGTGCTTTTGGTTCAGATATTATTGTCGGCAGGCAAAGCTTCAGCTTCATTCCGAGACTTGACAAACAATGAAAGTTAAATCTGAGTCTTAAGAGTGAAAATGACACTTACAACGTAAATGCTCGTAAATCATGTAGAATGATCAAAGAATAAGTGTAAGAATAAGTGAGCGTAGGGCGCAGATGACTATGATGACTACTTACAGAAGTTGACGAATGTCTCTTCTTTTTCTTCTTGTGTTTGGATTTTTTTTTGTGTCCCATTCTAGCTAAAAATTCAGTTAATAAACTGGGTGAACTTCAAGAACGAGTAGAAAAATGGCACTAATCTGAAACTGCAGAGTGAAAAGGAAAACTCAGGAGGTTGAAAGTTTGTTTACATACTTCATGGGAGGTTAGAGTAAGTGCTGCTATCTGTTATCAATTTTCCTGAGGGATTAGTGTGTTTCCCAATTTATTGCATATTGTGTTATCAAACTTACCACCGAAAAAGTGGAGGAGTTTCCGAGTAAACTAAACTATTTGATATTTTTGGTAATAATACTTCACCTACCAACCTACATTTACTACGTGACCTTCCCAGTTTTTTTGCTATTGGTGTTATTACAGAACCAATCTTGTAATTCTGTCCTCCTTACTCCTTATGAGTGATAACAGAGATTGTAAGTAGCAAGTAAGTAACTCACCAAGGTTTGCTTCTATTAATTTCTTTGAAGCCATATTCTCTAAAATTTTGGATGTCAATTTCCAAAAATTACAAATGAATAAGTTTTAGCCTATGGCTGGACTCCTGACATTTGGCTGTTAAAGTCTTAGAAAAGTTTGATTACTTACTGTGAGAGATGGGAATGACTCACATAAAATTCTAACCGTCAGTTAATGTGTCTACTTAAACTGCATTAACATCAGAGAATTTGTTCAATATTCAACCTATTTCAGGTTATTCATATGAAAACTCAAGTTGTCAACTGAGGGCTTGTTTATTTATCTGAATGCAACGGAATGCGACGAAACGCCTCACTTTTTTAATTCCGGTTCACTGGCGTGGTCCAGCCCAATATTTGCGTTCCTTTGGAATGCTTATATTGCTTTCCTGAGGTGGGTTGAAGTTGCGGTTACGCAGAATCCTAATCTGTAAAGCATAAATCATGTAAAAAAACAACCATAAACGCTACCACCCTTGGAATTTTTTTTGCTCGGAACGTGAACGTTATGGCATTGGTCTGAACCGCCATGTGTTCCATGGATAATGCCATGCCCTTTAATCGAAGTTGATTGGATGTATGGTTCAACCAACATTGCTATTTTAATTGTTTGGAATTTCTTTAATTTCACCTGACGTCATTTTAGAGTTTAAAATCTTTCCAGTTTCATAATTGGAGTCAATCCCCTGAATGTGCGTGTGTCTATCCTCATGCGTGATTCATGCATTGTGATTATTCAGAACTTAGTTCAGCCATTAAAGACAGAAGAAAGCATCTCGTACAATGCAGAACCGCAACTGACGAATGTAGTTTACACTCAATAAGTTGGCCAACTTCCAGAGGGAAAAGAGAGATCTGTAATTTGTTTTGATGCAGAACTAAAGACAATACCTAGATCCTTCATTACTCTCTGAAAGTTATTTAACTAGTTTGGTGCAAACTTTACCCCATATACATCTAGCGGTCCATGGAAAAATTAATGAAGACGATCAATGATAAAATTCGAAGTGATTAATATCTCAAAGGACATACTTACTGCATGAGTGCTGATCTAACCAATACTTTGTCTTCCAGCATTTATATTAGTGGATGCGTCTTCTGTTCCAGCGTACAAAGTTAGAAGGAATGGGATGAGCTCTCAATATTGTCTTCAGCATTAATCCAATTATTTTCTCTGCTGATTCAAGATGGCTGAAAAGGTTGTTCCCAATGATAATCAGAATCACGGAAACATTCTTCCGAAAAATACCACACTTTTCAATCAGGTTGGGGGACATGATTTTACAAATGGCTCCATAGGTAAATTTTACTTTTCTATTGCTTCTGAGTTGTAATATTACGTTTCATTGAATAATTAAAATGAACCCTTTTAGTTTCAGCAAAAGGAGAACGAAGACATATTCTAGCCGCTAAGATGCATTATCATGTAGAACAAATATTAAGACACCTCTCATATTGGCAGGACACACTTTTTCTGAAGGCATTCAAATTACTTGAATTAAAGAACATGAATTCCTTTGAAGTTTTGTAAAGCTGAAGAAGAAATACTTAAGGATTTAAGATCTGCTAAAAACTTCCAAAATATAATTTTCCTTTGTTTATACTAAACACAAAGTTAGCTTCACTCTTGAAAACGGGTGATACTAATAGAATATGTGTGCTCTCTTCTTTATAGAACTTTTAATTTTAAAGATTTAAAAGTTTGATGATCTTTTTTTGCGACCAAGATTAATAGAGATGTCAGAAAGATTGTCATTGAATATAAAGTTTTTCTCATTCTCCAGAGCATTACAGTCTTTTCATCATAGAGGTCGAAAGAAAGAATAAGAATTTTTTTGTAAATACATCCTGTTCTGCTTTGTCATAATTTAAATCATCTGTCTTCAAGTTGGACCTAAGCTGGCTATCTCTTCTTAGCAGCACCAGTATCATTCAAGCAGCAGTATTATTCAACCATACTCTCTGCATTCAAGTTAATGCTAAAGTACGACAATTAGCCTCACAGCCTCATTAGACTTTTGAATTAATATTGCAGAGCTGTAAATTAAGTTTTTGATTTGAATTTTCTAGCCCTTATTTCTTTGAAGTGTGCCCTGTTCAAAATGATTGATGTATTAATTTTTTCAAAAATGCCACTCATCTCCTTCATTCTCTAGTGACTTTCATTAGGCTCTGACTCCTTAAATCCTCATCATTAAAGTGGTGTTTAAAATCTTGTAAGTTGGATAAGTGAATAACTAAACCCTTTTGCATATTTTCAGGCATCTTGAAGGAGAACTCCGGATGCATTCTTAAGCCTATCATCAATGCTATCAAAGGAAAGAAAGAAATAGGATTTTATGAAAATTTATCAGTAAGAAATAATGCAGTTCACACCGAATTGAAAAGTTTTGTTCCTAAATATTTGGGCACTGTAGATCTGAAGGTGAATGACAAAGGTAAAAAGTACTTTCTAATATATGTATTTTCTAGCATCCTTTGTACTTTTTTTCACTGAGAAAGTTAGAGAAACATTGGCTTGAGTGTTTCACCATAAATTTGAATAACCTTCTTCAAGTTTGGTATGATTAACTGTAAACGACCAATAGACAAATGAGACTACTCCTGCTCTTACTTCCTATAAGGTTCAACTCAGAAGTTTTCTGAAAAGAGGCTCCATAATGATAAATCTGTTTTTGAGAAAAACACAAAGTTGTTTTTATTTTCTCGGGGGTGACTCATGTTGAAACTTAATCTTCTAGATTGAAGTTTATAAATCATAATATGAAATCCAGTCATTAGTGAGGGCCGTCCATAAATTACATCACCCATTTTCCCCTCTCACTGTATCCAACAGTCTTCCACTGCTGGATATCCTCCCTCCCCCCCCCCACTAAAAATTATGTCATCCTTAAACCCGTCATTAAAAAAATGATCACCTGGGTCCAAAAGTTGCAGAATAATACGTACATAGTAAAGGCATGTGGAGGTGTTTTTACAAAATTCCATTTTTTAAATATTTTGAAAAAAAGTCTTCAAGTCATTGGAGTCCTACTCTAGAAAACTCCTCATTTTCAAGTTTCTGCTCAGGGACGATTAAACACCTCTCATTTTTTTAATTTAGTTGTCACATTCATTCGATTGGAGGACTTAACCGATGAATTTTTAAAGCCCTGTGTGATGGATGTGAAAATGGGAGCTCAGACATGGGAGCCTAACTGTCCAAAGAATAAACAAATTGCTGAAGATGTAAGTACTCATTTTATCATTATTCTCATTTTAAGGAGGCTAAGAAAAATTAATCGTATGGCTCTTTGCTAAAAAAGAAAAGAAAAGAAAAATGTAATATTGCAAGAACCTAGTGAAAGCTTTTTCAGAAAAATTACAGTAATGATTGCTAATTCTAAACTGGAGGGGTGGGGGATTTTTATCTAAGGAACTTTGAAATAACTACATTTCAAACTGCAGAGAGCGGGTCGGTAAAAATTCAAAGTAAAGTAATTTCCCGAGAGAGTCCTACTTTCCTAGCTTAACTATAAATCTAAGTTGACAAGCTAATTACTCTATAATTTGTAAACTTACACCTATATTAATGAATGTTTTGCACCCCTTTCAGTGATTAAGGTGTCAATCCCGTAACTTCCATCTAAGCCAACACTTTAAGATTCTTCATTTTACCCTTATCTTCAGATTGAAGTTTACTAGCTGTGTGGTTAAGGAAAAAATGTCATCTGTAATGTGAACCGGAGATAGTGGCAACAAAAGTTTGGTCATTCCTTTTGCTGATCTTACTATGTAATCTGCAACAAAACCTTTTCGATTTAAGAATTTCTGGCTCTACCAGCTCAAAACGCAAAGTATGCTATTCCGACTTTGAATCACAGACCATTCTAGGCGTCTTTTCAAATTACAGAGCTGATTCAATTGCTGATTAAAATTCAAGCATCTTGAAGTATCAGTAGAGGACAAATGCACTTTATTTCTCTTTCTTTCCCCACTTTTTTTCCAAATGTAAAATTTTTCCGAGGAGAGTGGCGTTTCCTTCATGTTATCAAGCTTTTCAAATTAAGATCCTTAATTTAACAAATATGCAATGTACTGCTTTCCCCCTCACAAGTATTTTAATCTCTTGAAATATACTGGGATGTGTAACTCAGTCACAATTTTTTTAATTTCTCGTCACAATTGTCGATTTTGTCCACAAAATTAAATACATAGTATATCCCAGTCATGATTTCAGGAAGAGTCCTTGCAAACGCAAAATGGAATAACTTAAAATCGAGGAGGGCAATTAGGTCCAAGTATTTTTCAATGGAAACAATTATTTTCATGGGAAATGACTGAGACATATACCATGCTACCATGTATTTGCGTAGCCTGGCAGTTATTACTAAGTCTCTTTCTATCTCTAAATTTTTATATTACCCACTGATTTTTTCAATTGACATTTTTAAGCAGCCATAAATTGCCATGTTTTTAAATTTTTCTTCACCAGGCCAAGTACATTGAATCAAAGCGTGATTTTGGATTTTGCATACCTGGATTCATAGTGCACAGTCCAACCAGCAATAGATGCCTGAAATTTGGGAAAGATTTTGGGAGGAATTTGAATAAAACAACACTACCTGCAGGTATATATGTTCGGCTTTTTTTCTCCATTATTTTTTTAATAGGTCTGCTGCATACTTTTTCCACAGCAAACCAAAGAGTAGCTTCTTATTGAAAGCAGTGGCGTGCAATGAAACCTTGTGTCTCTTTTGTATATCATTTGGCTGCCCTTTGAATCTACAGGTGCAACCGTTGCCTACGAGAATGGAGAGGCCGTAACTAGTCAGTTCTGTGACGTCAAGCTAGTAGATATTTACCGAAAACAACAAGCATCTCCGGGTCATCAGTGCATCGATGAGTGAGGCAGTCGCTGCGTGGACCAATCAGAGTGGCTCTCGATCAGCCGAAGTTGCGCGAGCGGCTGGAGCGGCCCGTTTGAATCTGAGTGGAGTAACGATTTTCGGTATTACGCATTCATTTCCTCGATATTTAGACAATGTCACAAATGAACTAGGTAGTTTTCTAAAGTGAAATTTCATCCTCTTTCTAAACAGTTCTTATGAAATTTTGCGTCAGATCAACCCTGAAAGAGATATCGGCAAGAAATCATCGCGCAGCAAGCGTTCTCCCATAAGAACGCGTGTTAAACCGCGGCCGAGTTTCATCTACTAGTGTGACGTCACAGAATCGTAGTTACGGCCTCTCCATTCTCGTAGGCAACGGTGCAACGAAAGCAGAACAAGCAAGCTGCAGCTTGCCTCACCTGCTTTTGTGTCGCTTGTGAGCTCAATAGGCATCCAGGTAATGTGTGAGTGAGAAATAAGATTTCAGCGCACTCCACTATTTGAAAGTGACTATATAATCAGGATGAACACATCTAGAAAGTCTGAAATCATTTGGATAACCAAAAAACTAGAATAAGTGCTGGTACAAGATAGGATCACTTTTTTCTGTACAAATTAAAACATTTTCAAAAACCGATCATACTCACAATGAAGAAATAATATGTATTAAGAAAAGAATGTAGTTAATCATATTTCAGTGCTGTACTCATAAACAGCATTTAAATATATTAAATTTATAAATGTAAAGAAGAAATTCAACAATTATTAGCAATAGAGAAAAAGAGGTAGAATGATAAATATATACATAAATTATTAGAAAAAAGTGTTCATAGTGCCAATAAAGTGTTAAAAAAAGAAAAGAAAAATTGTGCAGTATGCTACAACAAGATAGGGTCACCTCCTCTCAAAGGATCATAAAAAGACCTGTTGAAATTACGATACATTAATAATATGATAATAGCTCCTGCAAGGACAGGTAAATCACTCCTAATTTCACAATCTGTGCTAAAAATGTGTGCATTTCTGAGCATCCTGCTGCAGAAATTATACTACGGCATTGACCTATTTAGATAGAAATGAGTCACCCTAGTTTCTTAACTCCATCCAAAACTGAAGAAGAGTGTGTATTAATTGTGTGTCGAGGTTTTTCCATTAAAAGCAAAAAGTGAGAAAGGTGATAGGTTTCACCTAATTATACGGCCATGCTCTCTTGGTAACATAATTGGGGCTCAAAAGTTGTTTGAAAGGTAATATCTGCAGTGTCTGAGTCTTGCACTTTAAATCTTAATCTCAATCATTAGCATAATGAAAAGTATGGTTTTGAACGGTGATTTTGCCAATGTGCGTTTAATATCAGTTTCAAACTGATATCCTCATTATAGAGAGGAAAAACTCATCAGAATGAGAATTCAAGTACTATACTGAAATTACATGCATGTTGGCAGAATCTTTAACACTCTGTCTAGACAACACACTGTATCAAACAGCAATCAGTTTGTAATCATTGGATCATTGAAAAAACTGAAATGGAGCTCTTGCCTCAATAAAATTGGGTTTTTCTCTCTGTTTGTGTCTTTTTAGTGTTATATATTTTTTTTCCCCCAGCGCTAAAAACATTTCTGAATGCTGACAACGGTCTGAATGAAAATTTGGTTCTTACTTTTCTGAAGAAGCTGGAGCGCATTAAACGATGGTTCGAAACCCAAAAGAACTATGCCTTCTATTCAAGCTCTATTTTGCTCGTCTATGATGCTGATGGATTAACTTCAAAATCCACGGTCGATGACTCAATGGTAAAAGCAGTTATGATAGATTTTGCTCATGTTGTAGAGGATACCAACGTTTTAGACTTGAATTATTTGAATGGTCTGAAAAACTTAATTGAAATTTTTAGATCTTTCCTTGCCACATAATTTTGTACCAAGAACACAGTTTTGGAACCATGACATTGTAATTGATGTGAGGTGATGCTAATGTTCCTCATTTTTGTTATTCTTCTATCTTACTCTGCCTTTTGTTCAATTGGCTCTGGCTGTTTACATGAACAAAGCACATTTTCTATGTAAAAAATATTGTCTTTTTTATTGTAGAAGTATGCTTTTCTTCAGGTTCTGATCTGCTATTTGATGCAAAGTATATTTAAGTATTATCAAGTGCCTTTCACATATGTCATATATGTGCCCGTTTATATGTCTTTATTAATTATTAGCATACATTTTTTACCATATGAAAGCCACGGAAAGTATTGGAAACTCTTCAAGTAATCAGAAAATGTCCACAAAACTTTTGATTTCTTATAATTACTTAGCTGTAATGAACATTACCAATACTTAAGAATTTTCTCTAAGGGGTCAATAGCACAAGACAAATTGACTTTTTTAAACCAGAAGGAGTTATTAAATTGGCGTTTCTCGTTTAATATTAAATCGGTGTTCCTTGTTGACCGCTCTACTTAAATCTATTGATCAAAATTGAACTTAACTACTTATTCTAATGAATGATCATGCGAAGTAACTATTTAGAAATATTTTTGAATACTTTTATATTGTCTAGTAGCATGAACATGGACCTTTTCTATTTTATTTTTTTACAATTTGTTGATCGAAATAAATTCTAATATTTAGCTCAATCCATAATTGTAGGGAGAGCTGTGATGGTATTTTAAAAAAAAACCTGTCAGAAATTTTTAATTAAAAAGTAGCTAGATGGGAAGAAGAGTCTCAGAAACTCTCATAGAAAATCTACATATAAGACTGTATTGAGGAGTTCATGCTTAGCAAGGACAGTCCTTAATGAGGCAAGATTAGAAGTCAAAAACTGCTGAAAAAAAACGAAAAAAATCATTGCTCACTCTGATATTGTTTTGTAAAATAGTTTTACAAACAGACATGGTGCTTTTCACTTTTTTTTTATTTTTCAATCAGTACATTTGAATTCCTTTTAATTATTTTGTAAGGCAATATTCATGCATGTAATATCGTCTAAGTTGGAACAGGTTAGTGGCACCCATTTTGGTTTAAAATTAATCTTCCAAAAGTTTAGAGTGAACAAAGCTTCTCCAGTTTTTTTTTAATTTAAGTGGCAAAAGGACCCTGTTTGGAGAATGCCAAAAATTGAATCCGTATGGAACTATATTTTTGACGGACTCTGACCATGTAGCCAGACGAGGGAAAGGCATTTACTGATTGGCTTAACTCAGCTTCAGGTATGGCCTTGCTACGTCAAATCGACTGTCGGATTTTGATTAGCTTTTTCTCCCCTCAGGAACGATTTTTTAAATTTTTAATAAACTGTCTGGTTTTTTTCACAAGATATTACCTAAGAAAAACTACATTGTAACCCTGCAAAAAATTCTTGCCAGTACTTCATTTAGTAAAATAAGTTTAAAAAGAAAAAACCTGAGTGACCTGAAGCACTTACTAGCCTTATTTCTGTGGAAATTTTGCGCCAATAATTTTTTACAAGATTAGATTTTGGTAGAAGCTAAGTGAACAGTTGCCCATTTTGGAAAATGTATTGTAAAGAAAGGAAAGACTTGGAAGGTATGAAAGCTCCTTTTTTGTAGAAGACTCCTGAAGAGTTTTTAGACCTCACCCAAGGAAACACGTTTCAACAAATTGTGAAATCTTAGCTTTGTAGAATCTCATCATTGATATCAGATTAAGACAAGGGTCTTAAAAATTTTCTTTTTTTGTCTGTGAAACATCTCATCTTCCTCGAAAAGATGCAACCAAGATTTTCATCCTATCGATTGTGTGACGCTAAAAAGACACGTTTTCAAGTTTGCAGCATTGCAACTCTCCTTTCAGAAATGGGAGACCATGCACTCATTTCTCAAAAAGTTTCTTGATTTATTTTCCTGCATATGAAGGAGTTCTTGGTTAAAATTGGAAAATGCCGATTTCTTTTTCAAAACATCAAGTAGGAGAGAAATTTTGAAACATTTTTCATTGCTGTCTGTGCAAAACATGTTTTAGCGCGTAGTTTCACCATCAGTATGTTTGTCTGCTCTCTATCATTGTTTACCATTTGTCCTCCCCCCCCCTTTTTCTTAAATTTGTGAAACAAGTGATCCTCAAAGGTTGTACAGAAATAAGTTGTGCCAATTTTGTTTTTTTTTAATTTTTCAAGTTTTATAGTTTTATAAATGAATGTAGGTTTAAGGGTCTGATGTACTCTTTCAAGCTCACCTTAAAAATGGTAGGATTATCAATAGGTAATATTACGGAGGGAAAAGAGCAGTATTGTTTATTTTTATTATAATACCGGTGAAGAGTTGTATTTTTCAAGTTTATAAGATATAATATATATATTTTGTCATGTCTCTTGTATTTTTATTACCTATTTAATTTTTATTATTTATTGCAATTAAGTTCAAGTTGTTAAAGTTGTTATGTTTTACAAAGTTACTTTCATTAATTTCAAATTCTATCCATGCAATATTTGTCTTTTTCAGAGTTGCAAAAAAATCATTATCCTCGGTATATTAATTTATTTTCTTTAATTTTCACTCAATATCAAATCAGCAGACTATTTATCGCAATTTTGCCAAACGCTTTGCCTTTTCTGACCTTAGCCATTGTTCTCAGTGACGCAGCAAATGAAGTGATCATATGCATGCCACCTACTTACTTTTATACTTCCATCATAAGTATTTTCTCTTTTATTTATTTGCTCTTCCCATTTACGGAACTTGTTTTTTCTAAACACAAACCTAATTTTTGACCGAAGTATTCACTAGCTTTAGAGCTCATCAACTTTCTTTGTGCTCGAGAGCAGGGTCTTTTTTTGTTTATCTGTTTTTTACCATTGTGATATTTACAATTAGTTTGAATGGCTCTAATAAATTTATTGATGGTTATTAACAAGAAATAGTGTTTTCATTTGATTTTCTCCCTAGTGTATTGTGCAGCCTCCCCCCCCCCTCCTAATCTTTGCTCAAGATATTTCTTCACAGACATACCTATTTTATTTCATCCTCTACTTTTTTTTGTGATTTTTTTTTTACTTCTTTTTTTATCACAGTAGAATCTTGATTACCTGCCGGACGGAAGCTACCTCAAATAATCAAAAATCTCGGATAATCCGAAACCAATTGCTGCGTAGCCTAGAAAAGTGATCTGAAAGGCTTTAGTTTTAAAGGCTATGAAAAAACTTGACAAATATCAGACGGATAAGTAATTATCAGTTAAAAATGAATTGACTTTACCCTTAACAGAAATCAAGTATTTGAATAAACACCATTTCTGGAGAGAATGTTTCACCAAAATTTGCACTGTACAATTGGAACGTCTTTGGACTATGATTTTTCACATGCGATCTAGGAGCAGTAGTTCTGCTGGGGGACCGCCGAATGAAAAACCGTGGATAATGCGAATCGTGCATAATCGAAGTGCAGATAATCAAGACTATACTGACTCTGACAATGTCATCACTTTAGGTAGACGTTTCACCCAGAATGACGGCAACTTGTTTGCTCATTATTTTGTTTATTTTCTTTTACCATCTATTACTTCTATTCCGCAGAATACAGAGCTATTTTATACCCTCCCGGTTTTAGCCAGAACTTGGTACCAATTTACCTTTTCTCTCGTGCAGCCTCGAGTGGAACGTAATTCATTAATAACTGTGTCGAGAGGCGTCCCCTCATATCGTCACCTTCCGGCCAAAATATCACAAGCGCCATGCGACGTTTCAAAATTTCTGGTGCCCTTTTATTTTTTTACCGAGAAATTCTTCAACGGAGCTGTCCAAAAATTTCACTGAATTTTATTTGTGCTGCCGATAAAATTCAGTAAAATTTTCAAACAGATTCAACCAACAATTTGTATGTAAAAAAATAAAATGGCACTGGAAATTTTTAAACGTCTTTTTTTCAGTTTCAACTCGATGTGTTTTGGCTCCCACTAAACTCGGCGTTTTTGGAAAAAGTTAAACCTCAGAGTCCTTTTTTGTATGAGCGCTCTCAGTTATACGCGCCGTTTATTTTATATCGATTCAACTATGTTTGTACGATTCAGATTTTCCCGCGCTATATCCTCTACAGCAAAAAACGTAAACAAAAATTCTAACCTAGAATATTTCACGAATCATCCTCCTGCATCCGCTAAGACAGTGCAATTAGTTGTGGAATAAGTTTCCAGATCTAAACTTTGACAATGAGCTAAATTATTAATATTGTAGCTCTGGAATTCTATGCTTTCCTCCGTGATACACGTTAAGTGACTCCTAACGCAGTCGATCATCTTGGTGCTTAGTTGAGAGAGTGCCTCAGAGGTCCGGAGCTCTACCCCAATCATGGTCAGTTCTATTAATAATTAACCTACTTTTGTTTAGATTTTTCCCGGGATTATGCCAAAAATGTATCACATTAAGATTGGAAAAGTAAGATGTTTCTCTTACAGTGTAGATGTCAATGAGTATCAATGATGTTATCAGCAACTGTCTTCACCGATGGTTCCTCGAAGGTAGAAGCACATTAGTAACAGACAATTTGTCACTCTCAGTTCGTAGAGATTTAAGTACCTCTATGGATTTTTCTGCAAATCCTGAAACCTTGATAATCTGTCATATTATTAAAGGAGGTTATATTTCCACATTAAGATCTTACGAGAGTAAAAATTTATCTTTTGGAAAGATAATACCCAGTTGTTCTCAAAAGCACATCACACCGATTATCAGGGAGGAATATGCAAGAGGAAGATTTTACTCTTTATTTATTTTTTAAATCAAAGCAGAATCAGGGCCAGTATGCACACAAGCCAGGATGTAGATGGCTAGGAAGTATAATTGTCGTAATGGAAGTATAATGTCATAAAAATTGCTCAATGTCATACAATAAACTTTCTTCTGTACAAATTTCCCTCAAGGCTTACAATCAAACAGGTCCATCTAGTTCTAGACTGAGACAGAAGACCAGCCACATTTTGTACTTATATTACCTTTAAATTTTTAAATGAAGACTGTATACCTCTCTTCTGTCATACTTTAAAGGTGTGTATATTAAGAAGACGGTCTATTAGTAACCATCACCACTAGGGACAAACTTACCAACAGAGGAATGTATTGCAATCTGTACTGACCTCTGATTTGTTCTTCCCCCCAGTATGTAAGTAGCACCCAGTTTTTGTCTTATGTTTATCATCCATTTTAGTTCTTGGGTCACCATTCAAGTTGTAATTGAATCTTGTGAATTTATCAGCTCTTTTTCTGCAAACAGGCAATACTGGGAGCACAGATTGTCATCACTCTGGTGATGGTGAGCGTCATTCAAAAGCTGGCACCACATTTTTCTTTTGCTAGATGGTTGCTCTGCTCTAACAAGTGAGTATTCTTATGGTAGTTCATTTTCATTATTCAAAAAAATATAACCACAGCTAAAACCAAAAAAAAAGTACCTTAGAATGCAACAATATGAGTCCTCTCCGCTCATGTTTGCCACTTTTTCAAATGCAAACTACCTTTTACATTTTATTGATATTTTCTGTGCGTAAGTTTTCTTTTTTCGTACTAAAAATGAAACAAAATTTGAAAAAAGAAAAATTGATCAGCATTCTTGAGGAAAATAAAATATAGTTAATCAGGGACTTTTGAACATTGCAAGTGAAGGACCGGAAAGATAAACGGGATAAGTTCAGTTTTTGAAAAAATTGATGTATTAATGATTTCAAATAAAACTAGTCTCAAAATATATTCTGTGAAAAATTTGCCTCTAAAATCCAATTTTGAAGCATCCAAAAGTCAGTTCGAACTTTCTTTCAACCATAACCCTCCTCATAATTTTGAAACTTTTAACAAGTATTTCGTAAAATGGCAAAAACTGCACTTTTTCCTAATCTTACTTGCTTAACTGGTTAGATTTTCCTTTAAAAAAAAAAAAAAAAAAAAAAAAAAAAAAAAAAAAAAAAAAAAAAAACCAAACTATTTCCTTGAAATTTGATGTAAATATTTTTAACTTGGTATTAAAAAAAATTCACAGAACACTGAAACAAAATTAAAAACTGTTGGTTTTTTTTTTCTTTTGAAAAAGTAGCATAATAGCAGAGATTTGCAACCCTGTGATCGAGGGTACAATTTTTTTGACTGAGCAATAAAATTGTATAAATTCTTCTTACTAATTTTATCATTCTCAAAATATATCCAAAATAGCATGGACAAAATTTTTGAGAACAATACAAATCCTATCATCTTTACATGATGGAAATGATAAATTTTGAAATTCCAGTGTTTTGTGCTGGATTTATGGTAATAATCTATTCTAAGGCATTTTCCTCCTCTTTTTAGGAGGCCTGTGCTTCTTTTTCAAGGAGCAAGTGCATTTTCCAAAGTTACTCCGTCTGTGTGCATCATTTAAGTTTTTATTCTTTGTCTTATCAATCAACTGGACGGTAACTACACTCCTATCCATCAGCTCAGCGTTGAGGAGACAGAAACATTCTTCGCATGATTGATGACAGTGATATGCACTTCAATGCAAAATTTTCGAGCCTGGAAAATGGCAGATAAAAACTGTTTGTAACTTTGTCTCAAAACTATGTTTTTTTAGACAGCAATGTCTAACTACTGTAATTGCCATTCACTGCATAATTTTTTGTAGTATTATGGCCAAATTTTGGTTTAACAATCCTTGAGGCACAGGTGCTACTAACTCATTTTTGAGTTTTTCAGCACCGAGGTCCCTCTTCACATGGACAGATACATTTTTATCTAGGAAACTGACTAATGAAGACTGGGTTTTGTACTTTCATTGTTTCAGTTTGGTAAGGTTTCTGTATCCCACCAATGATGAACTTAGAGCGGCTGCAGGCATACCCAAAGACAAACCAAAAACGAAGAAAGGGAAAGATGGAGAAAATGGAAAAATTGTTCTAGACACCTTTAAAATACCACGAAACATTGACATTCAAGTACGTAGGTAACTTTTTATGTGCCACAGAGGACATCTTTGCAGTTTTAGAAACCTGTAATTTTTGCTATTGTTATATGAAACGATGTGAGAAAAACAGTCCAATGAAGATTTTTTTTTTTTAAAGAAAGTGCTAGTGTCAGATAAAAGACCATTTCTAACTGAAAGTCATCAAAAAAACCCTGAACAGGAGAGGCTCTGAGCGATGTATTCTTAAATATATAAAATAGAGAATTTGCAAGTGTCTGAAATTTGATGAATTTCGTGTATAAGTGGAAACTACTGAGTGAACTGAACACAAGGATACCCTTGGTTCATGAATTGAACAATTATTGGAGAAGATATGACAAAATGATCTAATCTGCTAAAATATGTGTGTTTAAATGGAGAATGCCGCCAGATGATATCACTAGGCGGTGCATTTTCTCACTTTTAAATCTATTTTTATACTGTTTCCTCTATCAGAAAAAAAATATGAAAAATGAAATCAGCTCTTTAAGTACTTTCAGATGAAGCAATGAAAAATGTGCATGCAAACTTGCCATCGACCAGATTTTATCTTTGTACATTTACCATAAATTACTTTCATGTCTCAATCAATTTGAATATTGTTTGTTTTAGCTTGAATTTTCCAAAGTCACTCCTCAAGATGTTGTACATCTGCGGTACTACACCGAATATCAGTGGCTTGTGGATTTTGCTCTTTACACTGCTGTTGTCTATATCATTACCGAGGTATTTCATCAATACATTTTACATTTTTCAACATGCTGCTAGTCAGTAACTTTTTTCTTCATCTTGATTAACAACAAATATTGAAAGTAGTTCATACGTAATACCCTGAAAAAAGTTCAAAGAACTGGTATTTTAAGCAGAATTTTACTCTCAAATCAGCCATATTATAGCTTTATGAATATCAATTTGTTTGAGATACAGCCAAGCTAATAGACATTTTACATGTGGAATTGCACAAAAATTCTGCTGTGTACATAAAAAAAGTCTAATATCTTCTCCATAGAGTACAATTTGCATAGTTTGTATTACGCTTTTTCAAATTTACAGTATACGCAAGTACCTAGTTTGCCGTACAAGCCAGCAGTCAGGTTTGTCCAAAGACAGACTCAGGAAAACCCAACCTAAATAAAGAACCAATCCTGCAAACTGTTAAAAACTTTCCTTGCAAAACAAAACAGAAGAAGGAAACAAACGCTTAAAAATAATTGAAATCATACTCTAGGAAAAGTTTGCAAAATTGTTTGTCTATTCAGGTCAGGTTTTCTTAATCCTCTGTCTGTGCAGACTTGGTTGATAGCAACTGAGATTACTGCCCTTGGACGCAGGAAACTTGAAAAAGCGCATTACCAAATACACAGATTGCGTGCCGAGGGTGGGTTTCAGACTTTTTGGTGTACCTATTGTGATTTTCGATTTTACTCATAACAAGTCTATTTACTTGGCTTTATCTTTTGCATGCAACAGACCCAGTGCATAGTATTTGAAATCTGCTACAGGACCAAGGTAAGTGAAAAGAAGGTGTGCTCTTCTGATGCAAACTACCCAAAGTTGCGTTTGTTTTTTTTCAGCCTTGGTGGGAAGCACAGGGTTTAAATTCCGCAGTTTTCGATTCTCATTGGTCCGTTCTTTTGCCAGGGCCAATCTTTAACTTACCTTGCTATAGAACAACATTGTTGAAAATAGCACGTGTGGAACAACTGGAATATCATTGAATTTCTATCATATGGTTTCAACAGCTAACATATACTAACTTTCTAAGAGGCAAACAATTAGTTGTCATTGTTATTTTATTGTGTTTAGGATTCTCCATTACTTACTTAGTCCCCTCTTTCTATTTTTCAGATCTACACCTATTTTTTTCCACTGCAAGGGGAAGTCAATCTGAGCATTCTATGGTGTCTCCTGTTCCACAGTTTTGCGCTGTATCCTTTTTTACCAACTGAGAACATATGTCCCTAGATTTCCTTTTCTTCTGTCAGGAGAGTGATTCTGTATGTAGATTTTTTTTTTTTTGAGAAGGGCAAATGACATGTTGGTAGGGTAATGAATGAACAAAAAACAAACGAAAAATGGTAATCAAATTTTAGAATAAAAAAGAACATGATGAACTTGTCAGGCAAACTGAAATCTCCACGATGGAGGGAAAAAGGTCAAGGAGCAAAATATTCTCTCAGAGAGATATGCTGTTTGGTCCAACACTAGTTACGAAAATTCAGGAAAGCAACTGTGATTTTGCTTGGCATACTGAAATTTGACACTAAATTTTTTGCAGACAATGGCATTAAGGTCATCTCTGTCTAAACGACTACTGCGTCAAACGGCAACTGTTTGTAGTCAAGGAAACTCTAGCCTTTGTTATAATTTTCCATTATTTGGAGGAACTAAAACTTAATATAAGCCTATTTTGAGAAAGTAGAGACTGAGGTGTGAATTTTTTAGCTTTTTTATACATTTGTTTGAAGACATGACCTTGCCGCTATGTCTGAAAAACCAAAGTCGAAAGCATGTAATGTTGATGCTTCCTCTTTGGTGGAGAAAACAACTCTCTAATGCATCACCATTCTGGCAGTGTTGCAACATTTCCCCCCAAAAACTTGTATAATTAAGCTAATAAATTTACTTTTTTGCCCCATTCCCCTCCAACAGACACACTAAAGGTTCAAATTTTAAAGCTTACCTTTGCCAGAATTTTTTCATGATTATTGTCCAAAAAAAATAACAAAATGTAACATAAACCAAATTTGCTCAATTTATGTACCTTATCCTTTGACTTTCACAGCTCTCTTGGATGTGTCTTTAACTCATCAATTGATATTTGCCTTAACCTAAATCCAGAAAAACGCTTTTCTCAATAACGACTGAATATTTCCGCGGGTCTGAATCAATAGGAGAACGCTCAACTGTAATTGTTTCTGCCTTTGCATTTCTCTTAATCAGCATGATGATTTTGATCATTGACGAGTCAAAATTAGATTCTGGCCTTGAAACAGCTTATTCAAGCTTCAACTCTTCAGCATCGGTCTTCTTGGAAAATCAAGGCAATGCTTTGTTCAATTAGTTTTAGTGTTTTACTGCTCAAAAATTTTCATATGACATATGAGGTAGAGCTTAATAACATGTATTTATGTACTTATGTATTTTAATGTAATGCTTTTGCAAAATTTAATCAAGTAATCTACTTTGAAGGAAAGCATTGATAAGCAATGGAAATTTTTGACAGGAAAGCTTAAATATTGGTGAAAATCACATCTTAAGACCCTCTCTGCGAAGCATTTTGGGTACTCAGGGTGGCAAAAAACCCTAAATCAGGGAATTCAAAACATTCAGGAAGACACAGGAGGTGTCAGGAAAATTAGCAAAATTCGAATGTAAAATTGTATGAATGGGTCAGTTATGCTGCTCACAGAATCGTGTTTTGATGCTTGATTCTTGTAGATTATCTAAAGATATTAAGATCTGTCCAAACCACAACTTTATACGTTCAATATTAACCAAGAAAAACCCTTTGAAAAGTCGGATTTTTTATATCATCCACCGTGGTAGTGACACCCATGGTTTCTTCCACCTTGCTTTCATCGGTTTGTGACGTCAGGTTACTCAACATGAAACTTAGATGAAAACAAGGTGGAAGGAACCGAGGATGTCACTACCGCGGTGGATGACGTCAAAAACCCGACTTTTCAATGGGAGATATCTTGGTTAATATTGAACGTAGAAAGTTGCGGTTTGGCCCACAGGTGCACTTCTAACTCAATTGGTTATTAGGGTTGCTTGAAAGGTACACAAACACATTTAGTTAGCATCAACCAAAATCAACCGAACTACATCAGGTGTTACTCAATATTTTTCTCATGTTTTATATTTTCATAAAATAACCAAGCAACATGCTGCTTAAAAATGTATTTTCTTAGGTTTATTTTCTTTAGGTTAATTCATGGAAACTTTTAAAGGTGTCATGTTGTCAAAATTTGTTAGTATATGTCAGTATCATTAATTAGACTTTGAATTTTCTAATAGGCCTTCCCTCTGACGGTCCAGCTTCAAAAATCATCCTGAAATTTGTAATAGCAGTGTGGTGCGCCCTCATTGGTGCATTTTTTGTTTTTCCTGGTCTGAGAGCAGCGCAGATGCATTGTGATGCACTGAGATTTTACGATGATCGACATTTGATCCAGTTATTGCTCAACCTCAGCTTTGTCTTACCAGGACTCCTGTTACTGTTTTGGGTCAAGCCACTCTCATCGGATTACCTGAGCAAAAGAGTTTTCTCTGGCATGACTGAACCATTGTAAGAATTCAATTGTTTACTTTGAATATTCTTTGAAATTATAGGCCTCATTTTCTCATTTTTTAAAAAAATTTTTTTGATAATTTCAATTTTTAGAATTTTTGAAGATCTTGATTACAGCTTTGAAAAATTCCAAGAAATCAAATCAAATATTCTTTTGAAAATCCGTCCAGTAAAACATGAGAAAAGTGTACCTTAGCATCAGTACATTTTAAATGAAGAAAATCGGGATTTATGACTCCCTTTAGTGCATAGTGTCTCCAGTCTTAGGAAATCAAAAGTAGCAGACGCCAGCTTTGGTCGAGTCAAACAACCTCCTTTTTAACCCTAACAATAATTGTATTTCTCATTAATGTCAACAATTTTATCTCATTTTTTTAACTGCCATTTCTTTTTCAGGATCCGCTTGGAATCATTTGAGAGCATTCGACTAATAGTGGTTGTGGGCGTAATCTTTCATAGAATTATGATCATGCCTCTTTTTCTACAAGCCTACTTAAATTTAGCGCATCGGAAAGTTGAGGATCAGAAAAAAGAGGTTGGAAAAATGACAAATATTGAGTTTCAGAAGAAGGTGAGGTGATGATGCTCCAAGATTTTTCAGTAATTCTGACTTTTACCCTCAAAATCATTTTTCAATTTTAAAAGCGAGATCTAAAGATTAGAAAAATCCAAGGAAAGTTTTGGATATTTTTTGAAGTCAATTTCATGGAGCCAGAAAGGTTAGAAGCTGTAGAATGAAAAAAAGCAGGCCTGTTAGATAGACCGTAAAATCTGCTTCAGTGTCAAAAGTAGAATATCAGCACCTTTGAGACTTGGTTAATCACTCAATTTTACATATATCCTTCTTTTAAGTAGGAAAAATTAGTTTTCCCCTGCTGTACTCCGATTTTCTCTAATTTATTTCTATGGCGTTGTTCAAATACAAACATTTTAATGCATTCTTTTGTGAAAGTTAGACCAGAATAGGAGATGTAGCTTTTACATGATCTAAGAACTGTCTAATTACATTCCTTTTCTATGTAAAACTTAGCAAGTATTTCAAAGCTTAGAAAAGCTTAAGCAATTGTGGAAGTCCAAAAACTCATAAGCTGTGGCCTCTGTTGTTAATAATGTCCAGCATGGCTCATGGGTATTAGAACTTTCACCTTTTTCATAAGCAAATATATTCAATTAATTATTACGGTCATCATGGGAAGGAGGTGGACGTCTGAATGCCCATGAGCCACGCTAGATAGTTTTAACAACGAAAACCAGAGCCCATGAGTTTCTGGACTTTGGCCGTTTTGCTCGGCTAAATTTATCATTGTAGTATCTTGAACTTGAGCGAATATCACATTCTCAACCTTTTTCTCTTTCAGATAGCGGCTGTTTTTTACTATTTGGTGGTTGTTGCTCTGCAGTACCTTATACCTCTTTTGATGTGCCTTTATTTTGCATTTATGTATAAAACTTTGGGTGATTATTCATGGTTAGGCACCCATTCTCTGAACGCCACCGAACATTTGACTCCTCCAGCGTCACCTGCAGCTTCTCAATCAGAAGATGGAGACTCAATCCTCCAATCAGCCCACCAGTTTTCTCTTGCATTAAATTCTCTTAAAGATGTGAGTCAGTTTTCTAAAATCCATTATTTTCACCGATCCAAAATCTTTACTGGAACTAGTAATATAGTTTTTCAATTCCACTCTTGAATTATTTTTTTTCGCCGGAAATGAGCTCACTGCGAGAAATATGTAAAAAACTAAAACAAATGTATAAAAAAATCTTTCAAGCTGCTCCTAATACAAGTCTGCAAGCCTTTTTCGAGCTTGATTAATTTAAAGCTCATGTCTTGCCTTTACTCTGAATAACTGTTTCTTCAAACGATTGAGCTCATTTGTCAGAGAGACCGATTGCTGTCTGCAAGATCATTTGCTTTTTTAAGCTTGGTTTTCTGGCATGTCTCTTTTGGCAGACATGATTGTCAGTAACTAAGAAAAAAGTGTCCCTAGCCACAAGGAATTCATAAACGTGTGGTATGATCAATGAAAATCGTTTGCTGAGAGTAAATTTTCGACTTTTTGATGTTCTTAGTAAGATATTTCTGTTTTTACTATTGTAAAGTTTCCTCAGTTGACAGTACCCGCTAGGTGCAACTTGTCCATCAAAATAGGTACTAGAATCTGATCTGAACTGTTAAACTTACCTTTGCTTGAAATGTTTCAGGTTCTAACAGCAGAAGTGCACCGAGGATTGTTTGGATTTGCCACATGGTGGAGTATTTTCGCGCTCTTTACATCTTCCTGTTTAGGTTTAATCTACCAATCATACTTTGTGAAAGGCTACTAGTGAATAGTTTCGCCACAACATGTATGAATTTTCATAACAAACCTCTCACATTCTCTAGTCAAGTTTTCCGTCTTGTCATTTTTTAAAAACAGAAAAGTTGCATATGCATTCGGAAAAAAATTGCTCTAGAGCTTGTTTAAAATTTTTGAATTTTTTTTTTTAAAAAAAAGAAAAAAGTGTAAAAAATAAGTGAGAGTGTGTGATGACACTTGAAAGTATTGAATATTATTAGTGACTGTCTAAATGTAGCGATGCTGTTTGTTGGTAGCAACCACCCAGGGTGGGTCTGGCTTTAAAATTCTTGGGGCGCTGATACGTCTTCGGGGCCCCTCCTCTCGGGTGAGGGCCCCCCTAACTAACCCAAAGTCTTCCTTTATGTGGGTTTTCCACGTCTCGGGACCCCTGAATCCATTTTGTCAGAATTTTTCGCGTGCTGTAACATCCCAGCACCCCTGGCCAGACCACCCCTGCAATGGCAGTCTGTTGTTAGATCTTTCGAAATGTGTCGGTAATGGTGTGTTAGTGTAAATTTAATGACTGATAAAGTAAGGAAATGAATTACTTACGACAATTATACGTGAGAAACACCAGAGAGTTGAACTTTTTTACAAGCTTAATGTTAAATATTTCTTTAAAATAGGTAATCACATTGTGTTGGCAGCTTTTCATTCACTGTTATGCCAAACACTAGAGTCGTATTTTTACACTCTTTGTTCGTTCCAGATTGTCTTTAAAGGCATGTTTTATTTTCAAACTGTAGTATAATGAATGTTACCAATATTTTGTACATTTTGTAAAGTTTATGAATTTTATTAATCAAATGATTTTTTGAGGGTACAGGAAACCAAGCAGTGTTAGGACGCATTTCAATCCAATTGTTCAAGTTGAGTTCGCACTGAAATCTCAACCAGCAATTTACAACCTCTTTTGGCTGTGAATCATACTTAATGTTGAAAACTATTTTTTTCCTACCACATGAAAAAATGGAAAATATTAAATTCGCTAGAAGGTTAAAGCTGTGATTTTTGCATGAATTTGTCAGTGCATGGTTCTGAATCGGGAAGTTAATTTTTTAATACCTTAGTTAATTTTTTAGTGTATTATGCACCTCTTATTATAAAATGAAGAATTGCCACCAGAAATATTTGGAACAATGGATAATGTGTGTTTTACCAAAATGTGTGCTGCTTACTGAATTACATCATTTTTCCAACAGGAGCTTTCCATGTATCATTTTTAAGAGAGTTAGGGATGACCATTTTTTATTAAAATTGCCCCCAGGAAAGTTCATTTATTAAAGTCCTTTGTATTCAGGAAATCGTGAAGAACATCATACAAAAAAAATAACCAACGTAGGTCATGCTAAATTTCGCCATGAAAAATGTATTACTCTTTGACAGGGTCTTTTCAGACCAAATGAATTCTCCTGAAAACTCCTTATTTGGAGTTTTCAGGAGAATTTTCCTTAGTTGGAGGTGAAAGTGCTTTTATACCCAGTTCTCAAGAATTTTGTCACAAATTTTTAAAACTTTCCAATGAAATGCCCGATTCTGGCGAAATATTCATTTTATTGTTCTTCTTTGACTTCACTATTGTTAGGAATTTTCTCTATAAACTTGCCCTTCTTTCAAGTTTGGGTAACTCTTGTGATAAATGATCCTAACCGTCTAGGGCCACCTCTTAACTCCTGCATCTTCTCGTTATTTGATAATCGGACTGTTAAATATACATAATTTTCTTAGTTATTTTGTGTGTAAGCTATTAAATGTATGATCAAACAGCAGGTATGACTATCTGTAACAGTGCATTTTCTTCAAGTATCTGTTTTTGTTAGTGTATTTTCCGAAGGGAATACACTATTTGTTTTTTGGGTTCAAGCCGTGAGAAGTGTTGATGATGAAAAAGCTTGTGGTATGAATTAAATGTATTTCTGCATTTTCTTTGTCCTTTTTCCATCATCAGTTAATTTAGAGAAGATTCTAATTTACTCTCTTGTTTAAGTACTTTTGCTGTTTAAATGAAGGCACTTTTCATGCAGTAAACCTCATCAGCATTGAAATGGCAACTTTTCTATCATTCTGGTGGAATCGGTCAGTCTTTTAATGAAGCAAAATGTAGGTTCCGTGAAAAGACTGAAGTTCTCTCTGTTTTTTAAAATATTTTTTCTTCCAAGAAACTAATTTTGTATTGCTAAATTTGACCAAGTATGAAAGTGACAAAAGCACTCTCACTCTTTAGCCAAAGTTCCTTCTGAATCACTGCCTTTGTCTTTATGTGAAAGACAAAATTTTTGCTGTTAGCTCAAGCAATCAATGGATATGTTACATTCAAAGAGATGAAGCAAGCATTTTGTCAAACTGCCTGGCAAATAGTCTAAATTTTTTGAATTGGATATCTGGCCCTCATGCTGACTTTTAACAAGATAATACTTCTCTCATATAAGAAAAAAAGTATTTGTGAAATTTTGTATCTTATTCTATAGGGAATGATTCAGAGTGCGTGAAGGAGCATTCATCTCAAAAATTGCATTATGCCATAAAGTACTGCATATTGGTAGTTTGTCACAGATGGTGAAAATCCCAAACCACGCATCTCAGTTTGCTACATTGCAGACTTCCCATCATATTTTATATTTTAAATGGAGAACTACTCAACGGCAATTCTAAAAACTTCCGTGATCTTTCTACTCTGTTGGAAGTAAATTCTGAAAAAACTTCAAGGAAAAATGTTGATTTGTTCTTTTTCAAAAAATAAAATAGGAACAGTGATTTCAACACCACAAACATGATACTTTGTTTAGGAGTTTCAGCTTTGTTATACTAAGGAAAGGTTTCGTATTCGTTATACTAATCTTCAAAATTTGATTATGGGTCCTGAAGGCATTTAACAAAATGCTTGACTTGTTTTCTTGCTTGCAATGGATGTATCCAGCACCCCTGTGTAAATACATGCTTATTATTGTAATGATGATGTGAGTGATTATTTTTCATGAGGATGTATAAACCTTAGATTTTAGTTCTCATTGAATAATGATAGTTTTATGCAGAGTTTACCTTTTGGATCTTCAATCACCACGTAATTTTAAGACCAAAATATGAGCCATATAGTATTATTTTTCCTATAATTTAAGTGTGTACCCCTCATTTTTGTAACTTTCCCTTCTAGACAGCTGAAATTTTGCAACAAGAGGAAACCTCATTTCTTTAACTTAACATTATTATCAGTACTCTCAGAGAGAGGGGGAAAAATATGAGTGGCAAATGTTTGCACCAAAAATTGTCTCAATTTTGATATTATTGATCCACCTGCGTGACCATCCATGTGGTTTGACGTCCCAAAGCGGAGAAACTTTTGAGTTATTGTAACAATAGCTCAGAGAATTGTTTTACAAACATTTCAGGGCCAAAACTTGGACAACAGTGTTTAGACAGTTCAAAGTTCTCTGTTTATGAAACATCAGAACATAATTTTTAGAGAAGTAATCTAGATTTTGTCCTCACCTTACCCAGGGCTTAAAAGTGTTGAGTCAAAAGACTTTACGCCCTTTATTGGTAGAAAAAGGAAAAGAGCCCCTCTTGCAAAATTATTCCTCTTCGATACTGTCATGTTCTATTTATTAACTTGCAAATACTAAATCTTGACTCACCTTGGTCAAAACCATTTTCCTGCGAAAGCCTTCACCCACGTAAGATCCCCTCTCTCATTGACAGCCATATTTGTTTTGTTAATGTTTGCTGGAGTCAGAGGTAAGCTTATTCTGTATGTAGCGTCACTCTTCTTGGGAGATGTTATCAGATGCATTGCATGAAAACTCCCAAAATATATCTTGAAGATTGATTAAAATGGTTTGCACCAACGTTTTCGCAGTTAAATTATTATTTCTTTTAAATCCAACAATTTGTGTTGATCTGACTTTTGATTTCATATTTTGGCCCCCTGAAAGTTTCATCTTGAAAATTGAAGGTACTTTTCTTGTAATGCATTTGAGTTTAGGTCTTACATTTTTCATTATTTTCTGTTTACTTTATCTTTTTTGCTGCTGTTTACTCAGTGTTAGATTTCCATTAAATGAATTGTCATTGGTCCTCCTGAACTTAAATATACCTCTCTCAGTAATGAAGAATGAAATTTAACAATGAAGGCGAGTCCTGGAAGAAGGGCGAGTTTGTTTTTTCCAAACTGCTGTATCTGGAAAGGCAGGTTGCAATAGTCTTAGCGGCACCACTGCTTGCCCAGCTGCGCAGTGGCTGATTAAAGAAAGAAGTAAACGTGAATTATGACGGATCATGCGGAACTATCCTCAATTGCAAAGCCTGAATAAAATATGCATTTTTAAAAGCTAGCTTTGCCTTCATTTTTTATGTTCCTCTCATCAAAGAAACTTTTTGATTTTGTGCATAGTGAGTTTCTGTGTATATCTTTTCATCTTGTAATATTTTTGTTCACTTAATACATTGAGGGCTAAGGAACAAAACCGCTTAACTGACAATTTTGGTGAAAATGAGTTAGTGGCGTTGCTGCATACAACAATAGTGATTACGCAAACTGGCGTGTTTAATTTTTTCCAATTCCGCATGAGAGCGCTGTAATGACGCTGTAATGTTCAAAAAAATTGCAAATCTAACTTCAAATAGCGTAGTTTTTTCTTATTCCTGCACAATCGTCAGATTGCATGAGGGCGGTATTTTCCCCTAGCGATCGATATGTGTCTCCCATATCAAAGGCTGACAAAGAATATTGCCTAACTGACAATTTTGGCAAAAAAGAGTTAGCAATGTTGCCACATTCAACAGTATAAAATACGCAAGCTGGTGGCTTCAGTTTTTTCCAATTCTGGAGGGGAACACTTCGGTGATGCTGAACTGTATGAAAGAATTGCAAATAAAACCTTAAAATTACAGAAATAGCAAAGTTTACTCTTCGTTCTGCTAAATTATTGGTTTGCAGATAGGCGATATTGTTTGTTAGCTATCGATATGTATTTTATATGATCTGATTTTTCCCTTTTATTTGGGCGGACCTTATCCACGTAAGAGGACACAACAGTGAATTCAAAAGTTGAGGAGGGCTTAAACTCTTAGTCTACATCCCTACATGGTTGACATTTCAAAACATATCTCAATACGAAAATGGATTAGTCAGAACACTCAATTGTGACTCTTAGGAAAAAGCTTAAGATTGCAGCTTATTATATTAAAAGAAAGAAACTACTGATGCATCATCAAAAAACTAATGATCTGTTAAAATTAAAAAGGAAAATATATATATTTTGAAATATTTGGAAAATTTATACAAACATTTTTACAGAATTACCATTAGCACATGAGAGTACCAAAATAGTAAAACCTTGTCATTTAAAGAAGGAAAGAAAAAACAAAAAGAGACAACAAATATCACACACAGAAAGGAAGATTAAATATAAATATCACATTTTTGCAAAGTGTATTATTAACATTCTCAATAGAAATATGCTTCGTTTCAAATGAAGGACTTTAATCTGCTCTTTCGGTTACTAGTAAAATGTTGACCAGAGTGACAAAAGTACTCAAAATGCTTCAAAAAGAATACTAACGTGTTTAACAAATAGAGGTATTCAAATCGAAGACTAAAACAGTAGGTCAATTATGTGACTCAATTGGCATAATGGCGATTATTTTGCAAAAAATCGTTTGATTTTACGCAAAAGTCGACTTCGGTTTGAGATTAATCCAAAACTTTAATTTTCTCCAAAATTGATTACTTGGACTTGAGGTTTAAAATGATGATAAATATCATAAGAGACGTTGTTGCTGTCAACTTCTTCAAAATTTGGATCACCACTTGACCAAAATTGCTCGATTTTAATCATGTTTTAGTTTGAAACAGTAGTTGACTTAACAAACTGATTAAAATTTTAAATGAACCCTAGAAAATCGATTCGATTTTACAAAAAAATCATTGCCATCACAGCAACACTACTGAATTGTTGTTCCTGAGATAGCAGGGAAAAATAATTAAGGTGCATTTTCTTCTCCTGTTTACGAAGGGAAGTAAAACAGGGAAATGATTGAAAATGTAAGATTGTTTTCACCGTTATTCGAACCAAAATTAGACGAAAATTAATATTATTTCCTGTGAGGGCAAGAGGTCTATAATTTCAGAACCTGGCTGTTGATATGAATCAAAGTTGAAAGGCATTATTAAAACTTATTTAATTTTCCTGGTCTTAAACTTTAAATGCACTGAGTTTTGATTATGTGTAGTATTAAGTACAATCGTCTATTTCAGAACAGCTGATGATTAAACATGACATTCTCCATTTAAGACAAGCACCGATTTCTCCTATTTGAAAAAATCAATAATAAAAAAAAAAAAAAAAAACCACTATCTAATCCTCCATAAATTTTTGAAAATTGAGGAACAGGCGTGCTTCTAAAAAAAGTACTCATTTACCAAAATAAAAGATTGATTTGACTTCAAGAAAAATGATTCTGTCCTGCCAAATTCGGTCAAACTGGAAAATGATTCGATGAATGGCTTTACTTGCAATCATTATCATATAACATAAATTCTAAAGCATCTTAAAAAGAGTCATCTACTCTAACATCTTTTTTTTTTTACAGTTTTACTGTAATCCAAAATAATTGCTTTGAGTACTTTGTTACGTATTACACATCGAAGATGAAACTAAAAAAACCCTAAGTGCCTCAATTTAAAACATTTCTTATTTCTTGCCTTTCAATTGCAGAACAGAAAGCCAATAAATTTTAATTCTCAAAACATTGCAGGGCTTTCCTTTTTTTTCTCTTAAACATATGTTGGAAAGTATTCATGGGAAGGTATTTTTTGTTTTTCTTTCAAAAGAATGAAGTCAGAAATTTAGAAGATCTATTCCTCAAGTTTCAAATGGAAAGGCAGATCTTGAGGTATTGTGGTAAAGAAAAAGGGTAATTTCATTTCTCCTTTGATTCTGTTCTACCCTTTTATCTCACCGAGACACTTACGTTTGTTCTAGTTTCATCATCGATTTGAGATTCGCAAACTAAAGTTCAGTTCGTTCAAAATACACTTAGCACCCATTTTAGCACAAAATATTAGTCTACAACAATAATACTTACAAAATAAAAGAAATTTATGGGTGTTAGGATTCAAAAATGTTACAAATTAAAGGGTAGGTAAAAAGAAGGCACAGTAAAAATGCGTCAGTGATGGATAATTTGTCCAAACCACTTCATGCGACTTTTGGTTTAGTTAAACGCAATAAAAAATTCGAAACGGACAAGGCATTCCTGGTCAGTGATTTTCTGCTGAGTGAATCTGCATAACTGCATTTCACATTGCCTTATTTTATCTAATGTTGTATTCCTTTAACCAAATGCTATGCAACAATGCCTGAAGTATTTGACTTGCATCTTCCCTTGGTTATAAGAATCCATCATATTTACAATTTTGCCTATAAACAACAGGAATTCTTCCATTTAGAGTAAAAAACAAGTTCACAATTTTTATGAGACTAAACATTCATTTAGGATCGTATGGAAAATTCTTGATTGTCAAAAGTGACAACCATTTAACTATATCGAGAGGAGGAGACCACTGAAAAATGGGGTGAACATAAATATAAGATGTCCGTTTAGGACACCATACATGCTTGCAATATGGCTAAAGTTAAAAGGTAACTTTTGAACAGCATCAAAAGCTGCAAGGACGCCATTGTAGCCTCAACTGGGAGGCTAACAGCGGATTTTTTGCTTCTTTTACAAAATCAACAAAATCCCCCTCCCACCCCAAATAATTATTACTTACTTAAAACTACGTTAAGGTAGCGTGAATTCATAAATTCTTTCAATAAATAGTTTTTGAGATTGAAGTATTAAAATATTCTAGTATGAAAACAGGTACATGAAACTTAAATTAAGTGAGAACTTTCAAATAGCAAGCAGAATTTGCAAGCATGATTTTGAAATCGGAAAATTAACTTGAAAACTTAGTATTTTCCTCACCTTTTTTTTTTTAAAAAAAAAGGAAAAAGAAAATTATTTCGTTACAGGAATGTGATAAAAGCTCCAAATTCTCTTTCAAAACTGATGTCAATGAGTTAAAACGAAACATGAATATACCTAGGATGTAAAGTTAAACACAAAGAATAAAAGTTAAAATTAAGCAACAGAGATACCTATGTGCACTAGTTTTATTGCCTTACACTTAGCAGAGATAACTAATTCTACGAGATGAAGATCTATCCGGTATCAGAACCTTGCATGTTTAAACAAATAGGTCTGAGAATTCCCTGCATGAACAAAGTGAAATTTCGTTGTTGCTTCATCAAATAAGACTGTTTAAAACATGGAAACAATGCAAATTGACAAGTTCTTGCATTGTAAGTTGGCCAAAGTGGCGAAAATTTTTGCGATTTCATTTTCAGTTATTTGAGGAGGTATAGATTATCTGAAGTAAAATTGGGGATAAATTATAAGAGAAATTTCAGAGCAATTTTCTTGAGTAAGTAAATTTAAAATTCCACAAAGACTCTCAATATTTCGATCAGATGTTTAAAAGAGCGTTTTGTAATAAAAGTGTTTTAAATCTACCCTGATGTTGATGAGCATTCCAGAAACGATGTATTACCCTCTTTTGGAAAGACTATCACTAGGGTCATTTGAATCAAATTGGGTCTTCGATGATCTTCAAATTTTCAGATACTGCAGAATCAATCTATGATAAGAACTAACAAGTCTAAAGAAACAAACTTTATGGATGAGAAAAAAAAAAACGCTTACGTAATAAACAAAGTATTGGATTGGCAGGGCCATTGTGGGTCTTATTGCAGGAAATCATCTGACAGTTTCTTCTGAATTGTTTCAAACGTTAAACTCCAAAGATTAGGATCAAGCTTGGGTAAAATCAAATTCCATGAAACATGAATTAAACTGTTCACACTCTTTACTTTGCATACAAACTCTTCAAAGATGGGGTATAGCAGGCGCCAAATTTCTTGGTAAATATTATTTTCTTCTCACACTTTTAGGATTTATAATAAGTGACCTATTTCGTACCTCCGAGTTAAAATACCATTTATAACCATCAAAAATCAACCTCTATGTCTCCTGCGATGTTGGCATTTAGACGCTTGATGAAACATTTAGAAGTTTCTGAAAGAGGACCCCATTTTTACAGCTTCTTCCAAATTTCCAATACTTGTCAAATGATAAGGTTCATTAAATGCATGACAAATCAGAGAATATTTTAATAACTAACAGGAATCATTAATGAGATGAGATTTCATAGAGCCTTCAGAGCTTGTAAAAATTTGCCAACGATTTTTTAGCTAATAATAGACAAAAAACTTGGCACTTAGGATATTAAAATTTAACATAGGTGATGATGAGATTGATTTTAATTTGAGGAGTCATCAAGACTGGGAAAAGGATACTTTTCCAAAGACTCATCACTAACTTCATCGTCTGATTCATCATAAAAAGGCCTTGTAACGATGTCTTTTATCGGCGTTCGGAACAGCTCTGCATCTTTATCGTCATCCTCAAATAGCAATTTTTGCGGTAAAAGGGAGAATCCACTATAGTAGCCTTTATGCTGATTCTTGAGGCGAGAATAAATAAGAAGTCCAATCATTCCAAAGCAAGCACACCCAACGGTGACTAGAGAGATGAATGCAAGCCGAGGTAGTGAGAAAATAGTCTTATCCCTTACCATCCGTATAATCACTCTTGAAGCTTTCTTCTGCTCAACATTGATAAGTTTCGTAACGGGGAAATACCCTGAGGCATTGACTGATGCGATGTATTCACCTGATAATACAAGACAGAGGATGTTGAAAATTGACAAACATATTTTACAGGGAAAATTTGCATCAACGAAAAGGATATTTCACAGAGGATGGTGGAATTCAGAATTGTCTGATTATTCAAAAGAAAGTTTTTCATTTTAACTCCTAGTGGAATTGTTATGTTAAATTTGTATGTTTATGACTGTCACTTGGAATAAAGACCTCAATACACAGATGCAAATTTTAAAGGTCTGCTGTCAAGTTCATTGAAAAATCAGAATTTTTGACAGAGAACGCTTAGGAGCTGGTCGTAAATTATTTCATGCTTCGAGTCAGAAGGAAGGGTCTGAGCCTGCATTGCATATGCATTATAGGGAGAGTTCAGAGCTGCATAACGTAATGCTGAGGCTGGCACTGCATGTCAATTCTTTTAAAATGTAAGATGTAAAATCAACAAAAGGTGACAATTTTTCATCCAAAAGTTATTCCGAAATGTCAATTTGAAAAGGGAGGGGTCAAGCAGAGAATTAGATATTTTTTTAAGGAGGTGCAGACCTGTTTTACAGGCGCATCACCATGGGAAGAAAGGAAGTCAAAATATTTGATTTTCAGTGTCACATATTTTATGTGCGGCCCCTTTCGGGTGTCAGGAGAAGTAAGTTATGAGTCGCTTGTTTCATTTTGCCAAAACAGAGGGTAAAGTTGCATTACAATCTGAAAATGTAGAGCCCTAAAAATTGCAGATTGAAGCTTCAAAATATGTTTTCTCTGCATGACATCTCTTCTATAACTGGTCACATTTCATTAGATAAATGTACTTCTCCAAGTAGAAGGGGGGGGGTGGATTTGAATTGGTGAAAGTATATTACTTCCATAATTTTCTAATAATGAAAATCTTTTAAGGCTCCTGGTGCAAAGACAGGACGTAAATGAGTGAATAATTACCTGGTTTGAGGGGTATCCAGAAATGAGAGTCCTCATCTGGAGTATAAGTTACATTAGTGTCCAATATTGCAAGGCTGTAGCTGGAAATACTGTGGTTCTTCATATCCACAACATAGCCAAATATTCCTGGCTTCTTAATGCTAAAAGCAGGTTTCCTGGCGCCGTTTCTTTTCACTGACAATGTGATCAGAACTTGCGTAACATTGAATTCACTGACTTTCACATGAGCAATTTGTTCTTTGTGATCCGGACAGATAACCTGTGTGAGAAGAGATATTAATGGATGTAGTTTAGTTGAAAACGACACTTTCTGAAGGAGAAGTTTGAGGGTTCAGCATCATGGATGAAAAAATGACAGAGCGCAAGTGGTTGTACGATTTGGTTCTAAAATTTACTCCATGTAGCTTGAATGCAAACGGTGTTTAAATGATACCATTTATATTGCTTTTGCACTTACGAGATAGCTTTATTTTTAGCTCTTCCTTTAACTTCCTGCTACTCTCACCACTGTATCCTCAATGATCATTACTGTCACTTATACATTGCATCAGTATGATCACTAAGGTTCTCTTAATTGATTCACTGCTTCTGTCTTTTTAGCAACATATTTCTACCATAAATTGGCAGTAGCTGACATAGCAGAAACAAAAACTTCTATTTCACACTAAAAAACTAGGGCTCATAGCTAGTTTTTTCTGGGTAAGCCTTGCACCAACGATCAAATTCTTGAATGAGTTGCAAGAACTATTGTGTCCAAAATATCAAATACTACACAGATTAAACACTTACGTGTAGGTCGTATTCGCCAGGAGATAAGATAATTTTAAAATATGCCTCATTTTCAGACACTTCAATATCCTGCTGATAGCCCTTAATTTTGATGATAGCATTCCTCATCGGCTCTTGGTTTGTATCCTGGACTCTGCCAATAATTCCTGTGACTAGACCTTTTAGGATACTCATTAAGGGATTCAAAGTGTACATCCAGACTTCATGGGCACGTTCTGGTGGAACAAAGTTACAACAATCAAGCCGAGCGGAGAGCATGAGCGTATTTTCAAGTTCTTTGCCAAGTTCCACGAAGAGTCGTTCCTTCAGGTCGTAAAGAGGTGCATTTTTGCCATCACATTTGACTAAATCGGGATGAAGTTGAGCATCAAATGTGTCAGCAAAACTCTTGTATAAATTGTAAGAAATACGGTTTGGAGAAACTTCTGGTGATCTAGAAAAGGGAAAAGTTGAAGATTAGTTAACATTGCTTGAACGAGACAGTGTTGAAAATTTCACAGGCATTTTTACACCTAATAATCACAATTTTACATCTTACTGATTTGCTCAGTGAAAGTATGCAATCTGATGAATAGAGGTTGCTTACATAAAAAGTAAACAAGTATCACCAATTCGCTGAATTGGACAAAGGGTGGTCTTAGGGTAGAAACATGTTTCAAAAACCATAATTATTGTATGGGGGAAAAATTGAGTTCCAAACATATTACTTGATTCCTGTGACTAAAGCGAGATTCTGGAGTTGAATAAAGTTTTAGCCTAATTTACATTTTCGAAAATGTTTGATTTAGTGAAACAGTTGACTGTATAATTGAACCTTGTCATCCTAATGATGATGCACTAGTTTACCAGTGCAGGCAGTTTTTTGAGTTTCAATTTCTCACATGGAAATAATCTGCCGTTTACTGAGGAATACAAGAGAGGTCCATGAATTATGTGAAGTTTCACTGTGGACGAAAAAAGGGTCTGATTGCAATCTTTCAATTACAGAGATAACGACAAATGTTTTAAATAAGGAGGGGGAGGGGGGCAGAGATGTTAAACAAAATTGGAGAATCAGAGTTATGTAACTTACAGATGCCTCTAAAGATAGTTCCATGTACAACACTCATACATACTCAAAAACCTATAAGTAAGATTCATCCATTTTGAAGAAAATTTTGTATCATGTTTATTATTACACAGTTAATTAGTCGTGCAATCACTGAACAATGACAAGCAATCGGTGCTCATGCAGTAAAAAATACTTGGAAAATAGCTCACCGTAATACCAGTCCACCTCCTTCTAGAGAAATGATTGCATCAAATTTCTCTTCCAGAAATAGCTTCATGACCGCATTAGAAAGGACAGATTGATTGTACCTTCCATTTGCCAACAAAAGAGCTATGGGCGCGACACTCACTGGAGGTTTGTCAGTCTCACACTTTGTACTTTCAGCATATTTCACTTGATTTGCGATTGGAATTAAATGAAGTACGCTGTGTCGAAGAATTTTACGTGTTATTGAGCTGTTGGTGCGAAATCCTGCCGTAAAATGCCGGGCAATTTTTATAAGGAACTCCTGAGTAAACATTTCTGTGGAAAATAAGCCTCCGAGAATACCAATATGAAATTTATTTTCCTCAGGGGCACCAACCTGTGCAGACAATACATAGATGATTTCATTAAAAATTAGTATGAAATCTTCTGCCCAGCTCTGCATTAAAGATTACACAAAAGATTACTGCATTAGAGATTACTGACCTTACAATTTTTTTGATATTCTTTTGCATAGATCACAGTAGCTACTTCAAATCTCCTTGAACATCATGAATTTTTCTTTGAAACAAATTGCTTTATCTGATTTTAAAGTACAAGAAGTTTTATTTACTTTACTTAATACTGACATTATTTTCAGGGCGTCCAGATGAAATCTCTTTTTCAAGGTGAAAAACTTTCTTGATTTTGACTTTTGACTTTCTGACTATTCCATGACTTTCATTTTCAGGGTTTTAAAATGTAATATTCCCAGAATTTTCGGTGAGTTCTTGATATTTTTTGGCATGATTTCTCAAGAAAATGTTTTTCAAAACCTGTTTCTAATGCTGAGTTTCTTGAAAATCGGCTTGAAGGAAGAATTTCAAGGTTCAACAGCAAAATTCACTGAAGCGTCCCTGATTTTTCAGGGTTAGGGAAAGTTTCCTGACTTTCCCAAGTTTTCAATGACTTTTTAAGAACTTAGAACTCCGTCTTGATTTGTTGTTTCTCTAGGAAAAAGACGAGACAATAAATGGTAAAAAATGTTTGATACGGATTTCAGGTAACTCCCATGACAATGGTGTAATGCTGAAAAGCAATGACAAAATAAAATAAACATGTCCTTACAACTCGGCATTTCTCATCTATTCCGCACTTCGGCCACCTATCAACTTTACATTAAGGTTAATTTCATCCTATACCACGAGCTGACTGAAAATTTGCTTTGCTAATTGAGTGTCAGACATTATGTATTGTGTGAATTTTTAAAAAATAATAAAACATGTTTACGAAATACCTTCTTTACTAATGGGTATCTCACAGATATTCCAGAGTCTATTAGAAAAAGAACCTCAAAGCGCCGGGGCAAATTTTTTTATAAAGGCAAGTAGTCTTATCAAGTTAGGTCAAAAACTCAGAATTTTACCTTTCAACAAAAAACACCGCAACAGCCAAAAGACTAAGCTGGAAACATTTTAATTCAATTTAAACCGGCTGACAGTGTTAAATGGCTTTAAGATTACACAATTTTGACCCACAAACTTATGAAAGTTTAAATAGGTAGCTTTTTCTCAGAACTATGTTTTTTGAGTAGGCAACTTCAGAGTAGCTTAGTTGATTTGATAATTTTTGTGCCAAATTTTCACAAGATACTTCTCTATGCAGTAGGACCGATCAATCAATTTTGAGTTATATTAATACAATCCCTTATTTTATCGATAGTCACTTATCTTGGAAAATTTCAAATAAATTCATACCTGAGCTGTGATTTTTAATGAGCCAGCTGAAGGCAGGAGTCCCAATGGATTCTTCTTGTATTCAGCAATCTTATCATTTTTGTGCTGAAAGGACTCAAGGTCCATCAACTTTTTGAAGATTTCCTCAGCAGAGCTATACTGATGTTGCACTTTGACATTTTCTAGCTGACCGTAATCATTATTCACAGCCCATATGCTCTGATCCAACCGTTCCAGCGAGAAATTCAGCCACTTTGGTACAACGGAGTTCTCAACAGTGACATTCATAGTTGCTGGGATATAGCTGAAAAAAGGGAAGAGTTGAAAATAATTTATTAAAAATAGCCTTTCAAAGTTGAGCCAAAAGGAAGCCTTTTGAAGTGATTTGTACGTTGATTAAAAGTTTGCTTTAAATTCAAAGTCAGCTTTACACAGAGCAGCTGTTTACAATATTTTTATACCCAAAAATATGTACTTGAAATATTTTAAAGGAAATATGAATAGAAATGTAGAGATTACTAGGGATCAGAGTCTTAACAAAGCTTATTACTGATATTACCATGTAAGCTTGGTTACTTAATGGCAAATGCTGTACCGCTTTGCTTAATTTTGGCAAAGTTGAGATGCTTATTAACGTTTCTTACATAAAATCTGAATCTTGCCATAATCTCTCCTTTAATTGTACACATAAGTCAAATTCACCTAAACTCATTGTGAATCAGGTGAACTTCAGAGATAAGGTGAGCTAAAAAAATGAAATAATCTATCTTCCAAAGAACAAGAGAGAATATACACACCCAAGAGCTGAAGCCGTGATTGCATATTTTCCTGGGGCAAGTATGCGCCAATAGTCCCCATCAACAGCTGAGTGGACAACATGAGCAATGTCTGAGACACGGATCGATGCATTTGCAACCGGTTTCTTGTAAAAATCATCTAAGACGAAACCTTTGACACCACGATGTACCTGCATTCAAATTAAAAGGAATCAAATTTGAAAGGATTTTACTTACTAGTAAGACAGAGGTAAATACTAACCTACTCACTATAAGGAAGTAATCATATTCATGATTAAGGGGTTTGGAGACTGTCAGATGACGTTAAGATTGGTGCCTAACTTCTATTTTGGTCTGAACTTGAAATGAAAATTGTAGCCTTTTTCTGAAATAAGGCTACAATTTTCATTTTAAGTTCAGACCAAAATAGAAGTTAATACCTTTCACAGTCATTTTTAAGTGCTTTTATACTATTACTTGATTTTGACCATCGAAAAACAGGTAAATGAAAAAAAAATTACAAATCACAAGTAAGAATCTTTTAGAGAAAATTATGTATAAAAAATTATTGATAATCATTTTACGTAACCTTCTTTGAAAGCATCACCTCAGGTGTGATGACCAAAGATTTTTCCCAAAAAGATAATTATCTACTTTTAACACCCTCCCTCTTCCTGAAAAGAATGGCTATGAGACCAACACTTAGATGCGATTTCAGATTAAATAAAACTGTGCTTAAAAACTTTGGATAAATGATAGATTTTAAACTTTGAAATCCTATGCAAGTATTATGACTAGTTGAAACACAGACTTAAAGTCCCATAATTTTGTTCACATTTTATTTTATTTTTTCCATCACCTGACAAATGAATAGGTTCTTACTTGTTCCATGTACAAGAGGAGGGGTTCTCTGTTATCCAGCCAGTACTCAGACAAATTCGCTTGATAAGGATACTTGAAGCATCCCAACTCCAATGTCAATTCCAAACATTCTGCCTGAAGGTAATTGTAATCTTGCATCCCACCTGTTACTGAGTACCATACGTTTCCATTGATCACTCCTCCTGGAAACTTGTCGTTGTAACCAGGACATGATTTGCCTAGGTGCATTTTCGGATGAGCCTGATAATTGAACAAAAAAATAGACTTTGATACACACTAGACTGTGGAGCAAAAGGAAAGAGTTGAAAATATGACAACATGCGGTGTTAAAATAATCCTGAAATACCGCCCATCCTAGTTCCTTCTACTTGATTCTATGATTCAGCTGCATTTTACAGGTAGGTACTTCCCTTGTGAAGCTAAATGATTAAATTATAGTTTCTAGTGGTGTGGCTTGAATGATCGATTATCGATATTTCCCCATTTGAATCCGTGGTAAAGAATTAATTATTAAGGTGTTCACTGCGAATACCCTGTTAATCGATTCTTTTCTGAAGGTTTAAATGACAGATCAATTGATATATCGCAAAGCACGCCACCCCACTGTTAGTTTCTCTTCATGTACTTCAGAGAAGCTGTGATGTCAAAAATTAGAAAAAAGGTGAAGCAGGGTGACAAATGATTAATATTTCTTACAATACCAGACTACTAAATGGATAAGAGAAACTGCAGCTCTGCAATCTAGAGAGGTCTTCATGAATAATTTTGTCATCAACAAAATCATCTTAAATTCTGGGTGTACTTCAATTAAGTTATACAAATATAGTTAACAATTAAATAAAAGAACAATCAAATTCTTTTATTATCTTGATGGCTAGTTTCTCTGAATTGATGTAACAATTGATTCCAAAACTAACAAAAATTAATCAGTAACCTGGGAAAAATCGTGATTTTTTTCCCTTTGACTTTAAAAACATAGAATGCTTTCAATATTATCTTCATTATTCTTTCATTATTCTACTTCCAGCTTTGCTCTGAATTGCAACAAGATATGGGCAGATATTACTTCTGCATTGATCAAAAATAATTTTTGGATTAGAAAAATATCAACCAAACATGTACTAGTTTAGAATCTTCCAAACGTAAACATGACTATATTTTGACACTTTAATCATAGGTTTCAGCAAGAGTTTTGTCTACCACATATTTAAAAGATTTAAAATATGTATTCTACTTACATTTGCATACAGATGAGCCAAAAACGTGAAGATTTCATTGTCAGGCGACGTGTTGAGGACACCATCCTGTTGATTTTGACTGTCATCGTAGGGATAATTAGCCACAAGGGCACCACCATGAAGATTGGCCGACAGGACAAAATGATACTCTTTCAACCACTTAATTACTGCTGCAACTTCTGGTTGCATAGCTCTATTTTCCTAGAATATTGACAGAACAGCATGTCAAAAAAATGAAATTCATAAGTAGGTTAACCATTTTAAGAACTCTTGCTTCCTATAAATTTGATTTGATTCCCGCCTGGAATTGCATGGTTAAAGGTGAATTTTTACATAGCTGGCCTTATTATCTATTCCTTATCCCCTCATCTTCACTCAGATCAAGCACCAAGCATCAGATCAAAACTACTTGTAAGGTAGGCCAAGGCAAAATTTTTTTATGCGTTGACATGCAAAAATCTCAGAGGATCAATTGCTGGAGGGATGTTGACCTATTTAGCACCAAACCTGGCCGATTACATAAGTAAAAAATCTTCATAACATACCTCAAATACACCGTATTGGTCAGGGAAATTCCTGTTTAGATCAATGCCATTAGCATTTGGTCTTCCATTCAAACTGCTTCGATCTCCTAAAATATTTCAAAACAAAAATAGATGCAGAATTACAAAAAAAAAGGGTATGTTTCGACTCAACCCAATATGATGCTCATCTTACTCAACGTTGCTGGATTGTGTTATTAAATGGGGATATTTTCCATGGGTTAAAAAGTGGAAAATGGATGATTTTTTACCACAATCTGGCAACAATGATCTTACTGTTTTCTATCTTACAAATGTACTAATCTTTTTTGAGAAAAGGATAAACCTCAGTGGGCAGCATACTCAATTGAAACCTCAAATGAAACACTATGCGACTGCTTTGCTCTTGTTAATTTGTTGCTCTTAAATGCTTTTCATAAAAGGAACCAGTCAAGAAGTTACCATTTTAAACATTCTGGAATCAATATATTAGTTTTGGCTTTCCTGAAAAATTTCACCATAGAAAATAAAGTTTCTACCAGATTTACAAACTGACGCTGAGACTAGAAGAACATTTGCGTCTCAAAATGTCTTTAACTGTTTTGTTCCTTTAAAAAAGTATTATTACCTGATATTTGTGCATGGACGTTTTAGAGAAAACGCTTTTAAAGATAAGGAAACATCATTCAAAGTTTTGTGGAATATATTTGATTGATCATCCTCTGAAAGAGTAATACATTGCAGAAAATCTGCAATGTTACAAACAGATATCTAATTTTCTAATCTTACCATTGAGATTTAGGTTTCGTTACAGACTTTCAAAACACTGACTTCTTAAAATTTAAAATTTTTGTCGAAAAAAGTCTTACCTTCTTTGGACATTTCATACCCATCTGGGTTCATTGAGGGCATTAGATGAATTCTTGTGCTGTTAACGATCTCTGTGACCCGATCATCCAATCCATAATTTTGCAGTAGATAGTTCGCGAGGAGTAGTACCATTTCCCGCCCAACAACCTCATTTCCATGCATATTGGCAACATATTTAAACTCAGGTTTTCCTGGAAAAGTCCATTCTTTTTTAGTACCACATTTAAAACAGTTTCCTCTCTTGAAAAATTGCAAACTTGGCTTGGAGAATCCCTGGCACTAGTTTTGAATTTAGGAGAGACAGACGGAAGATTGTAAGTGCAAAAACACAAGTAAATCTCCTTTTACATTAAGCACAGCGTCCTTTAAGGGGGAAGAATCGATTTCAATGATTTTATCATGATGTTTCAAATCATCATCTTACATTCAAAGAAGCAAAATAGGGCTTGCCAAGGTTTTTTGGAAAAAATATATGAATAATTTTTTCTGATACTAAAACTTGGTAGCTTTTTGATAGCTACAGAAATACTGCATCATAGATTTTATAGAAAAAATACCTGGCTCATGAACTCCTGGGTTGGTGGAGATCTCTAGTACATACAGTTTCCGCTTCTTAACACTTTCCCCGATAGAGTAAAGCCTTGTGTACGATGGATAATTTTCAGCAAGAAAACGGAGTACTTTTTCCATCTTCACATAATTGTGATGGATAATCGGGGTAGGTAAAAGGAATCCATATTTGTCTCGTAGTGGTTCAGTAAACTCTTTGACCTTGGTGCCTGGAGCAGAAAAAATAAAAAAGCATTTATTCGTTACAATTTTATGAAGGAAACCTGAGGAATTTCATAGATCTTTTTTGACTGTTGTGCAAAAATTAAATATACAATGGTGACATGTTGATGTTGATCGTAGGTTTGTAATGGCCTAATAAAATTAAAGAAAGGCTGATTTTAAGGGTGAGTCGAGGCTAGCCTGCTAGGGAGTCATTCCTCTTACCAACCATTTATTCTGTCATCATTTGCAGCCGAAACTCTCTGCATTAGTGAATTGATTTTCATGTTGTCAGGAAAATATGATCTCTATTTGCTCAGGACTTACAATACTCAATCATACTCTCCGAGGATCAGCTTGGATCAATTATGATACTTCGAAAAAAATTTTAAAAAATAAAATGAGAAATATAAAAAAAACACAAAGCCAGCAATATTTTTCCTGAAATTACGTTGGCTTCATTGAAGTAATGTGGAAATTACAATTATTTTTAAGTACTGTCGAACGTCTTCACTTTTTCGCTTCTTTGAAATTAGAAAGTGTGGCTTACTGACACACCAGAGAGACAAAATTCAACAAAACTTGATTCAACTTTCAGATTTCTAAAGAGTAATGTACAATTATTTTCAAACCTTCCACAGCCGCAGCAAAATCTAGTTTGAATAAGTTTTATTCAATTTTAAATTGGAAAAATCAACGAATTTCTCGTCAGGATGGCCTGAACGAGACAGCCTTATACACCATCATGCTGATATGATAGAAAAAAAGGATGATGCGGTTTAGACAGAAAAAAGCCAACCTTTTCTATTTAGAGTGGCAAGTTTTGAAATCAGAGCCAAGGCAATACATTTTTACTCATGAAGCTGATGTTGTGAAATTAAATGCTTAAGAACATCTTCCCAATTTTTGAACTTGATGAGAATGAAAATAGAAATTTGTTTACACTTCTACTGGACTGGACGGAAAAAAACAAATATTTGTACAAATAAAATTTCCACAAAATCACAAAATACTTTTACAAATGCTTGAATTTCTCCACATCTTATCGTCATCTCAGAAAGAAAAAGTTTATTCAAATAACAGAGTAAAATTGTAACAGATTTTGAGCATTATCTTGATTGAGAAATATCATATTTAGAGTCATTATTGAAAAAGTTACATAGACTGAAATGAGATTCATTGAGGTGTTGATGCAAAAATGTAATATACCTAGTTCATGGTTAATCGGAACTCTTACATGAACTCTCATACCTATTCTAGAGAGGAAATGCACAGATAATTTTTTTAAATTTAAAATTAAGTAGTACTTGTTGGTCTACATAATGAAAGCAAAAGAATAAGAAAGAAAAAATAAAATCCCTAATTTTTAATGATTACAAAACAACTAGGTCTTGCTCTGGTTAAATGTTAAAGCAATCCTGATAAATTTTGGATTCATAGGTTTTAAGAGTTTGGCGTTTTAGTTAGAAAATTAATCATTTTCCTATTCCAGGCTAGATTATCAAAATAAAAAATTGATTATAATTAAAGATAAATGTTTGGAAACACAGAATACTTTGGTCATTTACTTGCTGAAATAGAACAAATTCTTACATTCTTAAAAGAGAGCATTATTCTTCATTACTTTAGCAGAGGTACTGAAATTTTGTTTTGATGGCTTGAGTTTGATTAAATAAGAAAATGTTCAGCAAGTAAAAATGTTTTTATTAACCCATGCACAAAAATTTACAATCCGAAATAAAAGCTTACATAAAATGCGCACCATTTACCAAATTTAGAGTAAGAAATAAGGGAACAAATAGAAGTACATAACACAATTGGAAAAGAAAAAACAAAGAACTTGAAAAAGCAAATTTAAAGCCATCAAATATGTATACATAAATAAGTCAAATACCTCCAAATTAAAATGCGTTTCTAGTGGATATGTTTTGATTATTTGAGACCATTTAAATTTTTAAAAAAAAATTCGACAAGAAATGCTCTAAAATTAGGGCAGGCATTATTAAAAATATATCGTGCTTACAATTAATCTATCCAGTTATGAGAATTCTACCAACACGAGAATAAACAAATAGTTAGTATTCTTCTTCAAGAGTAAAGAGAGTGAGTAGCAAATAAAAAAATTATGATACTGAGGGCAAATGCTACCGATTAATAATTAATATTATCATTCACCAACACAAACAGTAAAAGTATTCTGTCACATTCATTTTAGTCTCATCCTAAAATTTTTTAGAACTAGTATACGATGAAAATTACTTAATATTATCATAAAAACTTGTGATCTGTCTTTAAAGATTCATGAGCGCATTAAAAATAGAACTAAGCTTTACTGCAAGGGAGCTAGAGATCCAAAACGTCCATTCCTCTCCCCTTAAAAAATCTGCGCGGGGAATAATAACGTTCAACACCGATTTCAATATTCTGAATATTAAAATAAAAAATGTGTTTACGAAGTTTCAAGAAGAGAGTATATGACAGTGAATCTTGCAAAATGTTCCTTAAATGAGTCAATGAATCTTAATTTTAAAAAATGTCTTCCTTTCCCTCCTTTGACAACAGTGCGGTTCTCAACTAAAGATTTTCAAACTTCGCCAAAGTGAATAAATCCATTTTGTGCTGCATGCTAAAAAACTGGGTATTTTTAGTTAAAAGGACTTGTTAATACTAGAATTATATGACAAAAATAAAATAAGATGCAGTTTAAACAGTTAACAATCAAGTGAGATAGTCGCTGTGTCTTCTTTTTTTTTCTGGCTTTATTTGGTTCAAATTTTGTTCATTTTCTCCTTCATGAAAATTTCTAACATTTTCACCGTTTCAGAATTTATTTGACTCATTTTCCATGCTGAGAATAACCACTTCCAGAGACTCCTCTATTTCGTAAAACTATCCACAACATAGCTCTATCAAATTTTCCATCTTTTCAAAATTACTTTAAGTGGATTGTACCCTTATAAAACTTCTGAAAGGTGTATGATATTAACAAAAGTATATAATCTAACTAATAATTCTAACAGAAAAGATCAAATCAGGCACTAGTTTAAAATGTGAAAAATATTATATTAAAATTGTGAACGTAAATTGAGAAAAAAAACCTAGTTTTCTGAGGAGCATTTTTTAAAAGTATTTTTGGTTTGATGTAAAAAAAATACAGAAGAATGAGTGTAATGATATACTTTTGAAAGCTCTGTTTCCCAGAAAAATCAATTCAGGGTTCTACAATCAAAATGTAAAAAACATTGGTAGATCCTTAAGATAATGTTGTACAACCTGATTTTTTCTTTCCATTTCCATCTTTCTCTTTCACTTTTGCATCTCTCTTCCAAAAAAATTGGGGTTCCAGCATTTTCAGAAGTCACTTGATTGATGCAAGGACTTATCTATCTAGGGATCACGTTATTGATGTTTGAATTGATAGCTCCGTGCATTGGCCACTACTAGCCTGACATATTTCTTTCATTCCATCCAATCAAATGACTTCTTCCACCTCAACAGTTAGGTAATGTTGCAACGGTCTACGTATCAATAGAGTATTATATTTTAGTGTGATATATCAGTTAGGAGTTCCCATCATCATTACTTCTAGTGCTTCAATATTATTTGTAATCTCTCATCCTCATGAATGTTATACACATTTTTTCAAATTATTTTTTTTATATATATTTTTAAATAACTCAAATAATTTCATTTACTCAATTGTTTTCAAACAGTGGAAAAAGCGTTGAAGGAATTTTTTGGTTGTCTTTAAGAGAGTAACTTACAATAGTCTTATTAGAAATATTTGTAATAAACTTATAGAGAAACAAGGGGAACATTGCATAAAAAAAGAGCAATATCACATCTTGGGGAAATGAGGGGGGAAGAATATATATATAAATTCTGAACTTATTCAAAGAGAAATATGGGAGAGAATATGTGGGTAGCTGCTAGTATTTTTTCTGAAATTTCATGTGTATCTTTCACAGCATGTCTACCATAATGATCTGTTTCTGATTCATCAATAACTTTCACTTGAACTGGTTGTTGGAGAAGGAAGCAAAGCAAGTTTCACCATGAACAAATAACTGGGAAATCAACTTTTTTAAATTATTTCTTCTGTCCAGGCTATAAAATATGACTCAGTCTCTGAGAAGGGACTCGAGGTTTTAAGATTAAAAATTGAAGTTACTGGCACCATTTTATGAGGAATGGACCGATGGATATTTTGGAATAGGTTTCAACCTATACCTCAAAAATTAAAACAGAGTAGATGAATAAAGTCTAGGACCAAAGAACCCAAGTTCAGTGAAAAATTTATATCGATCCCTTATTAAAATACTTGAGTCTGCAGAAAGATCGTCCATAGCTACAAAGTGTACATACTTTACATAAAAAATAAAGTTCCCAAAGCTTCGATCTTAAAACCCTGTCACTGAGAAGTTTTTACGGGGAAGAATACAGTCTCTTTTCACACATCCATTCACAAGTGCAGAAAACTATGAGAGACATTGCAACTACGTCTATACAAAACAACAGCTTTGAGCAGGAAGAGGGATAGACATATAAAGAGAGAGCCCCGACCTCAAAGACAGTGCAAGCACATACAGAAGCACCATTGACGAAAGTTCTAGATATAAAATTAACTATCCAATTTAAACTGGAAACGCTACAGGAATGATTATTATAAGAGATACAGGATGTCTTTTTTTGTTCAGATTTAGTCTTTAATAGGAACACGATGGTAAAAGCCTCAATCCTCTGACCATCAGATATTACTGGGATGTGATGTTCGGCTTTAGTGGCTCAAACTCGAAAACCGGTATTGTTATTGTTTCATCTGTTTCGGGACAGAAATGAGAAAAATAGCTGGAATTATTCTTTTCTGTGCAACAAAGCAATAACAACACTAAGGAAGTGTTAAAAATAAAGCATTCTTCTATTATGTTAATTTTAAATATTGAGCAAAACACAATGTTTGATGATATTGGAAGCAGATGTTTATTGAAGCGGAATGACTTCAGTCTCTTAATGAACTTGCAATGAGAGAATGAAGCTAGATTATGATGTGAAACATTTTTGTAATAAATTAATTGAAACTATCATACACTGTCCAGGTTTCATTCTGAAAGTAAGTTTTCTCAGGCTCAGGCACATTCTCCTTGCAGATAACAGGGAATTCGTAGTTTTGTGACAGAAACTCCAGCTCTTGCTCAAAAGGCAACAAATATTTTAAACATTGAACATTGAATCTGCTTCAGCCCATCAAAACTAGTTTCAAAATAATATGCTGAACAATGAATCGATAGTTCAAATTTAAAACCCCGTACCTTAATTGCAACGTTTCTACGAATACTCTGTTTCTTAGAAGACAAAAATAGAATATAATGGCTTAAAAATTTTTAAAAATGACTATGGACTGGTATGGAAAAGCTAGAAAACATGCAAGTCTTAGTGATGATTTTTCTTATTTCTAAAAACTAAAAGGGGAAATTTTGAAACCTTTCTATTGCAATACATGGTTTTGGCGTTTGGCCATTGATATGATGACAGTTTCAGCCATTTCATAGGGCACCACTACGTGTAAGGATCTCACTTTATCCACAAAAAAAGTTTTTGACAATTTTACAGAATGTTCCCATTCAGTTACAGAACATACTTATGAATGTGTTTGTTCCTGTGTTAATTTATTTCAATTTTTTATATTTAGATGTGAGAATTTGAAAGTATACAAGTAACCGGGATGGAGCAAATCAGTGCAGAAGTAAAGAGTGAAGGATAAGCTGAGGACTTAATGTGTTGGCTCAATCAAGCAGTGTTTGGAATGAGGTCCAATCCCAGCATTGAGTAGCAGAGATTTTACAAGCAGCAGTGCAAAGAACGTCGGTTTATAAGTGAAGTTTCGAAAGGTGTGTAAAATAAGGCACATTCTTGACTATTTTCAAAACCTCCTTTCAGATAATTGTAAACTTTTCCCCGTGAGATTTTTTCGACACAGCTAAAGAATGTTGAAAAGATGGGTCTGTTGCAAAGTCACTAATTATTATTATACTAATTTTTATGTTACCATTTAAAGGAATAAGGACTATAGTGCCTGTAAAATGGAATTTAAGATATTATTATGATTGGTAAGAGGAGTATTTTCAAAAGAGTATGGAGTATAAAGTAGAGTAAAGAGTTATTATCATTGGTAAGAGGAGTATTTTAAAAAAAGTATGCAGTAAAAAGTATGTTTGAGTGGTCATGTTTTGATTTAGAAGAATCAAATTCCAATGGACAGTGGCAATGATCATGGTGATGGACAAAGGGACAATGGAGCAGCAGCTGACCAACTTTTTTTCATTGGCTTGTACAAAGAGCTAAATTGTTCCGCCAAAAAAGTCTCGGAGAATTCAAATTTGAAGAACTTTTGAACGTGCACAGATTGTGATATTGATTCTTATCAACATTGGCAACATATAAAGGTAGTTGCAAGGAGGCAAAGAGAAAACAACAGTATGATGGATAAATTTAAAATCATGCATCTGATCAGTCATTGCATTCTCTTTTGGAAGAACTTTTCTCGTGCTTCAACCCTCGAAAACAAAATTTTGTACACATTTGTGAGATAGTTATTTACACCCATTTTTAAAAGAATATCATGTTATAAATAGACTGATAAAATTTGAGAAAATTACCTTGTTCTAAAGCCTGCTGTGATCTAGTAAGCGTGAAATTATGGACAGTCGCAACAGGATACAAGTGTGAATCACTTTCTTTCAGGACTTCAATTTCTACTGGTGAAATTTTTTCATGCCTACGCAAAAATCAAATGAGAACCAGGTTTAGATAAACATTACAAATGGATCTGCACGATACAAACTCATTGAAGCAGGAACATAATTTTAACCAAAATTGTTTCTAATAAGCATAAATTTAACACGAGAAATCAATGTACAAGGGTCGTCCAGAAAGTAAGTTTACCTATTCCATATCTCCTGAACTAAGATAGATAGAGGAATTTTGTAACCTTGAAAAGCCACTACTCACAGCTTTCTAGCGCGCTATAGATTTTTAAGTTTGGTTTGATAGAATTTTATAAAATTGGGCTTTTCTAGACCCACCTCCTCTCCGCACGGGTCCAAAATTTCAAGGAGCGTCATCCGCAAGTGAGCTGCTATGTTTATCACTCATGGCAAAAAAAAATGACTTCGAAGTGGTTCAGGAGATATTGAACAGGTAAACTTACTTACTGGACGACCCTCCTATAAGCACCTTCTTAAGTTGTGGACACTAACTATGTCATTTTGTGAACTAAATGAAAAAAGTGAACAAGACATTGGTTTCCAGCATCTAAAAAAGTATGGATAGTGACAAGATGGAAGAGAGTCCTATATCCAAACTATGTAGATGTTGTTCGGGGTAGGGCAAAACAGTTTTTTTATACAAAAATATTGAGCCCCTACTACACAATTTTTGTAGGTGAGCTCCAAAAGTTTAAAAAAAAAAAAATGAGAAAGAGGGTTACTTGCTGTAAAAGCAAAATTACACGCATCAAAACTGAGTTCTTCGGTGGCGCATCAATATTGAGTGCTGCAAATTAGCCACGAGGTTCGAGGTTCAATTCCTGAGGAAATTGCTTTTTTCTCAGTTTTTGTGATTACTCTCAATACTCTTATCTTCCTTTGAATGGTGTGTGTAACCATTTTCTTTTTACAGAGGTTCATGTGATAAACAATAGTTATTTGTTATTATGATAAATATTGATACGATGATACTCTTTCATTTAAAAATAAATTTAAAAAAAAGAGCCAGGAACTCATCAGGCAGCATTTATTTACTTTAAAGGGGGAAGGGGACACTGAGAGTCTAAGAGTGTTTCTATCGGGTATTAATTGATGACCCCTGTTAGATTTAACTTATTATTCAAAATAATAAGAATCCTAGGGTAACTTGCCCTGTTATTTACAAATTAGTCAAAGCAGACCGTGAAAGTCTTAAAGTTTGGGTGTTATTAGCTGAAAGCTGAACGAAGTACGTTGACAAAAAAAATAGCCTTGCGGCTTTAAAAATTTCTCCATCATCTGCCTTACCAAATTCATTATATGAAAGGCATTTTCAATTTCATTGATTCTAAAAATATTGACTCCTATCTACAAGAGATGCAATCAAAGTAGTTGAAAAAATTAACTTTGCAAAATACATTTTTAAGAATTGAATTCTTACTTGTTGATCAAATAAAAAAATTACTGTGAAATGAGAATCATCTGAATTACAACCTCACCTCTGAGAATTTTTTTTAAGCTTGGAAGTTTATTTCAGAGAAAACCACTGGACCATCAGGTTTCTTAAAAAATTGCATAAAAGAACAAGTGCTCAAAACACAAATGCTTGACACATGCAAGAGATCCATTCTTGATTACTGCTTATTTGCTTATTTTGCAAGTATGAATAGATGCTGTTTTGGAGCTGTGGGAGACAATATGAGAATGAAAGGTACATACATAGGAGAGTAGACAGAGATATTGTATTTTCCAGGAAGTAACAATCTCCAGTATTCTCCATCACGAGTTGTGGTGATGTTGTGATTAATGCCTTCCACAATTATGGTAGCACCAGCTACTCCCTTGCCAGTTTCATCTGTCACAATACCTGTAAAAAGAAAAACATTAATACGATTTCCTCCCAAATTATTATTCTTTTTAGCATGTTGGCGACATTGTCTGGTGCTGGTGCTTGAAAGCATATTCCACTTTGGGATGGTGTCGACCTCCAGTACTAAAGACTGACAGGTGGATATCAAATCGTGGATTGATTTATCTAGTTGTCCATGAGTTGTAATGTGGTGGTTCAAGAAAAAGTCTTAAGACAAGAAAAGTCAGAAAAGTCTTTCATTTCTACTTCAACCTGTCATGTGATTTCTGACTCCTGTTAAAAATGAGTGAGAACTTCACATGTGGATACTACCAGGTGCTGGTGCTTGACCAAGTGACCACCTCAAGATCACTTTGGCCACCAAAAGCACTTTTGTCGCCAACATGTTAGGGGCTTACATGTGAGTTAACACTGCTCTTACAGCCTTTAAGTGCTGGTACATCTGTTGACTCACCATTCTGCTTTGGAAGAATAATGATGAGGAAAATAGAAGGAAATAAAAGAAGAAGGCTGAGCAAAAATAAAAATGCAGGAAAGATTACTGAAACTTTGAATTGTGAGAGATAATCTCAGAAGTGGCCACCCTTAATTTGTTTGCAGCTTAGAGCAATGAACACTTCAAGCACAGCATATTGACTGGCGCTTTCCAGTTTTTACTTTCTTGCTCCTTCTGTGTGTAGAGAGAGTATTGTCTTCCTAAAAAAAAATTTGAGACCTCTTCATTTCTGGGTATTTCAGGGTGCCTCGAGTCAAAATCCATTGGTACTTGAAAAATGTAAGTCTGTCCGTAATGTATTTGTAGGAACATCAGTATCTCAAATTGTAATTATTAGCGTTCATTCGAGAAGGGCATTAAGAATTATCTTCATGGTCCCTTATGCATGCTAAATGCATTTCACGTGCGCCAAAATTTGAGGGGTCTTAAGGGCAAAAACCTGAAATTAGACTTGATCAGAAAAAAAAAATTATCAGAGAAGTTTGCCCCAATGTTTATCCTCTGATCCAAAATTATAATTATTTCTGTAGTACTCTTAAACCATCCTTACTATACAAAACAATTTCGTAGTAAACGCTTGTGTGATGCAAAGAAAAACTATGATCTGCTAGTCTTATACGTCTACAATGTATTGAGCACAAACATTACAGAGTGAGAGTAGAAGATAACAAAAGTGTGTAAACTACCTTTAACTCCCATGTGAGTGTTTTCAATATAAGAAAGTAAAGCTCCTTTGTTTTTACGCCATTCGTTAGGTAACTCAGATGCTGGTGGATGTTTGCAACAACTCAGTTCAAAAGTCACCTCAAAACAATTTGAGTGCAGGTAATTAAAGTCTTGCATACCACCTATAAAACAGAATCAGCAAGTTCTCAGTGAGAAATCAATGACAGCAACACTAACACAGGACAAAATGTGAGTAATTCCATTACCACAGGGCAAAAATAAGTCTGAGAATACAATATCAGATCCTTCCCTGAAGGTGTCGCATTTTTTTTCAGTAGTTACTGAAACAGTTCCGTTGTATAGGAGTAACAATAAGAACACCCTTATCGTGGACAACAGCTACCAGAGTTTAAAAATTTGGCAAACATATACTACGACCAAGTATACATTTTCACAAACTAAACAACCATAGAGACCAACGTACAAAGCAACAGTGCTTTTCCTTGGAACTCATGTAGTTCCAACAACGGTAGCCTTAACAGTGTTTGTTGGTAATTCAGAAGAGAGTGTACACCCCAATCTCAAATAGGGAAGAAAATATTTAATTATTCGAGTAACCAATTTTATTTTAAAGGCATACTGAGTACCTAGTTTACCTGAATGATGTTTAAAACAACGTAAAAATTCAACAATCGAGCAAACATTGGTAAGCTGGAGCTGATCTTCCGGGGATGGCAAAGTCATTCCAGGATGAATCAAAGCTTTAAAATAATATTTCATTTACCTTTAACATCATACCAGACTGCTCCATTTGTGATACCTCCATCAAAGTGTTCATCGTAAATCTTGCACCCATTTTTCAAGTTAGAATGGCGATTTGCATATTTACTGGCAATCTGCTTGAAAAGTGCATTATCTGGAGATATATTCGAGTTGTCTTTGGTAGTTTTATTTCTAAAACAGAAAGCAGGAAACCGAATAAAGAAAAGAAAATCATTTCAACAAAATTTTTCTTATGTTTCTTTTCCTCCTTTATCGGATTGTATCAGATAATACTCACTTTTTTTCTCTTTTTTTTTTTCTTTTTTACTAATAATCGGGCGAATAAGAAAGAAGTGAGTATTATTAAAATTTTTCTTTGGAGCATTATCGTTTTGTTTTACCCTGAAAAAATCTATGAATGTTTTTGAAAATATGAATACTTCCAGCTATGCCTTGTAAAGTTCTAAATTTTGAAAACATGGATTGGGTATAATTTCCAGAAGATGCTTATAAATAAAACATACTCTAATTGCTATCAATTGGTGGGTACTTGCATAAAGATAATAGGATAATCTGCTAGCAATGCGTTCTGGAAAAATTACGAACAAATGTCATTTTGTTCCAATATTTTTATGCACTTGCTTGCAAAATGTAATAATAATAATGGAAAATGTGCCAATAAAAGTAAAATTTAGAAAATCTTTCAAAAATTATGAAAAATCTTTACCAAAATTGTGACAAAATCCTTGCTGCTTGAAACAGAGAGGACAAAAATTAGAGGCCTACTAATGATAAGAGATTGAGCTTACAAATAAAGACAACTACGATTTTTTACTTAGAAAATGACAGTAACAAAAGCTAGGTACATTTATATATAAAAAGTAAATATTTTTGGCTTTCCGTCATAAATTTTTAATTCCATCACTGTTTAATTTGTTATTGCGTCTTTTGTTATATGCTATACTAGCAATTAACTTATGCTTCGCAGGAGACGCAATAACGTGTGCTGATAATAGCACACTTTAATCCAACAGCGATACAATTAGAGGGCACTTCGTATTAATTTTGTCACTGTCTGTCTGAATTAAGATGAGAACAAAAATCCTCTTGAGCTCAGGGCAATCTATTCAATCATGATGTATTTTTCATGGGAATTTCAGTTAGTCCTATTTACAAATTTCATGCTAGTTTTCAAACTAAATTTTCTTTAAAACAGTAGATATCAGTGCTGGATATTTTATTAAAAAGTATCACTTTTAATAATCTAATAGCAATATCATCCAAGAACTTGGATGCTGAGGCAGGGCTGTGAAATAAACTTGATTTGCCTGCGGCTTGATTTGTTACTCACTGACTCATCCATTTATCGACTTACTTGGTATCGTCGTACGGGTAGCTGACCACAAGTGCTCCCCCATGAAGATTTCCAGAGAGAACAAAAGGGTTGTTGACAATCCATGCCATCATAGCTTGTGTCTCTGGTTGCCGTTTTGAAATAGGCTGGTGCTCATATTCGGCATCAAACTGATCGGGAAAGTCACGGTTGAGGTCCACATTATTGGCATTCCTACGACTGGTTTCCTTGTATTCATGCTCAACACCACAAGTTCCTTCCTGCAAGAGATAATGATATTATCAGTGGTGTGCAGTTAGGAAAGGCAAGGCAATCATTGATTATGTTCCGATTTCTGGCAGAAAGAGGAAAATTATGCGCTTGAGATTGATTGCATTTTTGCAGAATGGAGATCAAAAGAAAATGTACGTAGAAAGTAAATCATGACAATATCAGACAAAATGAAACGATGATGCACACAGGATTACAGCAAAAATGATGAGAGCTGAGCAGATGAAGGTCACAAAGCTGCGCTGTGCAGTTCAAACACAGACCGACGGCGCCAACGCATGCATTGGTACAACTGTTGCTCTGGGCTGAGTATTTAAAGGCAGTTTATAGAATAAGAATTATGACAGAAGAGACACAAGATACGCAAATAATTTGGCGACAAATAGTCGCTAGCTTCCAGTACACTTACTGCTGAAGGGTTGTGTAGTTACAGCACAAACTCAGCCGATTCCTAAAGCCTGCCTATCGCTGAATTAATTGCTGCCATTTTGACACAACAAAAAGCTTCGAATGACATTTTCTGAGAATTTACAGAACTCACACTCCCAAGAAAACTCACAAAACTGCAATGAGACATTTTAATTGGTTTTCCTAGTAGAAAATAAAATGTGAGCGGTAATTTTTAAAAATAGCAGCTGAGATACGCATTTTCAGCAGTTAGCCAGGAAGCAATAAGAGATGACTCATTACATGTAGTACTCACAAAAATACTTACTTACAAAGTTTGTTCGATTTCTTGGCAGTTATTTAAAATCTGCACAGCTGTTGAATGCTGGATGAAATGGTAAAATAGATGGTTACAAAATGTTATTACCGTCCCTGACAGGTGGCAAGATGACAGGAGACTCTCAACTACATTAAGCTGAGGAGGTAAAGTTTATTAAGTTTCATAAGCTAAATGCTTTAGAATTACTTACTTATGCTTATACGTAGTATGTACGTCTGGTTTCTCTATCAGTAATCTTGAGGCTCATGTTGTCAGCCTGCGGCCACATAAAAAGTGAAAAGGAATAAGAGGAGTAAGTACTTACGATTGATTCAGAGTATCCGTCTGGATTCATTGAAGGCATCAAGAAAATATCAGTGTTATTCACGAGTCTCGTGACTTGGAGATTAGTGCCATAATTGTTCACCAAATACTGCGCCAAGTACACCATCAGCTGATAACCGACCGTTTCGTCTCCATGCATGTTGGCGACGTATTTGAACATCGGTTTCCCCAACTCACGTTTGACGACATTTTTGCTGATTTCGATTACAATCAGGTCCCGGCCCCGGACGGATTTTCCAATGCTGTGCACCCTAGCAAATGTTGGGTGATCAGCTGCCAGCTGGTGAAAAAGACTCACTGTTTCATTGAAAGGATAATACCTGGGTTCATTCAGGAATGACTCGTCTGATGTAGCCACGGATACACTAGAAATTTCGGGGAGATAAATGCACAAAAGTAAAGTTAACAGGTAATAAGGATTTATTTTTATCCCCATTGTCCTGGAGGAAGACAGTCGATTGTAATAGCAAACCTCATAGAGAAAAAAAAGGAGGTGTTTGCATTTCGGGCATCTTGGAGTATTTTGATGACTTGATGACGTAGGTGGGTACAGCTGGGTACAGGGACGTCCCCTTCACACTGTACCCACCTACGTCATCAAGTCATATAAAATTCCAAGATGCCCGAAATGCAAACACCTCCTTTTTTTTCTCTATGAGCAAACCTAACCTAATATCAACAAAAATCTGATGAAAAAAAGTATATCAACAGGCTGTGTGCCATGTTGCCGAATAGTGCAAAAAATTCAAATATTCAAAAGCAATTTCTCAACAAGATTCTCTGGATCCAAGCATAAGGCAGACTTTTTTAAGAGTTTATTTACATCAAGAAGGGGAAAATCCTTATTTTTTCACATAAAAAAGTCTTTACTCGACACAAGGTTAAGTATTCTCCGTGGCCCGCAGCGCAGCCACGACAGAAAATTCTACCACGAGGGAACTTTCAAACTTTCTCTATCATTGTTCGTAACTAGGTACTACACCTGCTAAGTACTCTACTAGACGCAGTCCATATTTTCGAAGGGAAAGAGCAAAACATAATATAATTTTCACTAATATGTTTACCAGACTTTACTTGGCTAGAGTCTAGTTCCGCTGTTGCACTTGGGTTAGGTTTCGCAGCTTCCATCAAATCGCAATTGCCCGGAAACTAGGACCGCACATCTTATCTGATAAAATCGTTCACCCTTTGGACCGATTCTGGGGGATTAGGCTAGACTACTTAGTCGATGAGTCAACTGTTGGTCTTATTCTCTCATTTCATTACGTGAACGCAGAAGAAAAACGGGGTAAAAAAACACTAATTTGTGATCAATTTTCAAGGACAATTCTGTAATTTCTCCTACGATTTTAAATCTATTAAAACGCGTGATGTCCAAATTCTAAGCTCAGATTCAGATTCCTCGTGAAAAACTGATGCGATTTCATGCATCATATGTTGGAATAGCGTGAAGGGAAGAGGTTTAATGACGTATAAAAACACTAATGTGTGATCAATTTTTAAGGACAATTATGTAATTTTTCCTACAATTTTTAATAGATTAAAACGCGTAATATCCAAAATCTAAGCTCAGATTCGGATTCCTCGTGAAAAATTGATGAGATTTCATGTATAATATGTTAGAATAGCGTGAAGGAAAAAGGTTTAACGACGCCTATAGATTCTGTCGTACTTCCTCTTTGAACTACGCCGCCGCCTGTCGCCCGAGTGAAACCGAACGGGCCGGAGGCGCCACTTAGCGCCGGCTAAGCGTTCAGTTTCGTCGCGAGGAATTTCTCACGATAAATTCTTATTCTTCCTCCTCCGCTGACCCACTGAGCACTACCCATGTTGTCACGTTGCATTCATATGCTCGAATCAGTATGCCTACGTTGCGTCTCTTTCCTCCACGCTATGCTCGGGTATGATACATGAAATTGCATCGATTTTTAACGAGGAATCCGAATCTGAGCTTCGATTTTGGGTATCACGCGTTTTAAGTCACATTTTCCAACTTCAAAAATCCGAAATGACGGACGTGGCTAAAAATGCCATCTCGGCTCCTGTTCGATGGATTTTTGTGAAACTCGGTGTCAGGGTATGATACTTACATGAAATCGAATCGATTTTTTACGAGGAATCCGAATCTGAGCTTCGATTTTGAGTATTACGCGTTTTAAATCAAAATCTGTCAAAATTCAAAAAATTCAAAATTTGAAAATCCGAAATGACTGAAGTGGCTTAAAATGCTATCTCGGCTCCTGTTCGATGGATTTTTCTGAAATTCGGTGTCAGGTGGTATTTTTCGACGGGAAACTCGAATTTTTAGTCCATTTTTTGAAATTCTCAAATCGAAGATGGCGGACGTGGGCCAAAATGCTATCTCGGTTTCTGTTTGTTCGAATCATGTGAAACGCGGTATTACATGGTGTTTTTCAACGGGAAACTCGAATTTTTAGTCAATTTTTTAAAATTCTCAACTCCAAGTTGTTGGATGTGGCCTAAAATTCTATCTCGGTTTCTGTTCGTTATAGAGCTTTGTGAACCGCGGGAGCAGGGGTACTTTTCGACGGGAAACTCGAATTTTTAGTCAAGTTTTAAAAAATCTCAAATCCAAGATGGCGGACGTAGCCTAAAATGCTATGTCGGCTCCTGTTCGATGAATTTTTCTGAAATTCGGTGCCCGAGGGTATTTTTCGACGGGAAATTCGAATTTTTGTCAATTTTTGAAAGTTCTCAATTCCAAAATTGCGGACGTGGCCTAATATGCTATCTTGGTTTCTGTTCGTTCGAGTTCGGTGAAACTCGGTATCAGTGGTATTTTTCGACGGAAAACTCAAATTTCTAGTCAAATTTCCAAAATTCGTAAACCCAAGATGGCGGCCGTGGCCTAAACCTAAAATGTTATCTCGGCTCCTGTCGGTTTCTGTGAAACTTAGTAATAGGGGAAATCATTCCAGTCAAATCTTCAAAATTTGAAAATCGTGATGGCTAAAAACCAGAGCATTGTATGGCGGGTTATGAAATACTATTTTTCGCAGGAACAAAGTAACCCCGCTTCTTCAAAAATAGCAACTTCACACTCATAAGTATAGTGAAGAAATTTTAAGCCAGAATATTTTTTAACTGACAGTAGGTATTCCATGTGAACTTTTATTTATTTATTTATTTATCTATTTATTTATTTATCTATTTATTTATCTATCTATTTATTTATTTATCTATTTATTTATTTATTTGATCTTTGGTACAGAAATGTAAGCTCCTGGTAGAGCTATTGTACAGGTCAATTACACAGTATAACAAACTTATAAACAATGTATATTCACATTACTCATCACTAACTTTTGATGAGGCGCCGGCAAATTATATTCTATTAGTGCATTTTTCAAACTTTTTTACTTTTTTAAAACATTTTTTCTGTTGAAAAGGGCTTTCTAATTTTGCGTTGGTGGGTAGTAGCAATTTTCAAACTTTCCGGAGCTCATTCTTCTGCCAACCCCCCCCCCCCCCCCCCGACTTATTCACGTTCCATGCAAGTTAGGAACGACAGCAATTTTCCCGTTTCTCCCAGCGGCAAATATGTAAATCCGGGCCTGATAAGTCGTGTGGCACTATGACTTTGCAACATGGTGCAATATGCGGAAACATCATCGGCAGTAAATTACGTGTCCCGCGCCTTTGTGGAAATGTTTTTGGTGGAAAATTTCAACCATATGACAACGTTACTGTTATGCCACACGACGCTTTCGAACACCGAGGACTTCGTGGTAAACACGACTGTAAATTCAACGTGGAAAACCCTTCAGAACTAACAACCGCTGTCGTGCGATCTGCTAAAGAAAGCCAGAGCGCTTGCAATTCGTTTGGTATGCAACACGGACATCCCAAGAACACGAATAGTTGTATTCAGACCTAGCCATTCAAAAAGCCGGAACCAGGCCCCCCCATCCATCAGTGGGCCCCCCTTTTAGTAAACTATCTTAGGGGGGTCTGGGGGGACCGCCTTCCAGCAGGAGGGGGGTTCGGGGGGCCACCCCCGAAAATCTTTTAAAATTTTGCCTCCAATCTGAGTAATTTCATGCTATTTCCGTACTTATATTAGTGTATGCAAGATTTTTGCCCTTTCAAAATCTCAGAATAATTGCAGTTGTTTGAAAATTTGTAATGAGCCGTTATATAAAAAAAAAAAAAAAATATTCGACGTATACTTTTTTTTAAATATATATAGAAAAAAACTTATTTTAAACATAAATAGGTCTTTAATGCCTGAAGTAAACTATTAAATCAGTTCTGACGTGGGTAAAATTTTACCTTTGATGAAAGAGAAGGAAAATAGAAGGAGATACAAACATATTAAAAATTCAGCTTATTGCACAAAAAAATATGCATCTGAAATTAGATGGGGACAATGTTTTGGCAAAGGATAGGCTATCCCAGGGGCCGACGCAAGCCTGTCTGAGCCTCGAGCAAAATCTCAATCAACAGAATTACTTTACTTTTGCCGGTAGATTGGTAATACAAATGGAAACTTTTGTGATTCTGGGAGGCCCCCCCCCCCCTTGCCGGCAGATTGGTAATACAAATGGAAACTTTTGTGATTCTGGGAGGCCCTAACCCCCCTGGGAGGGCCTAGGCCTCGAGGCTGGAGTCCCGGCAACCCCCCCTCCCCCCTATGTGGGGGGCCTGGTTAGGTATGCGCTTGTATTTAGGCTTGTGATGTTATAGATTTCCTACCTGCTATCGTATTTCATTTGTTTGAAAGACAAATGGTCATAGGTTTTGTTTCCGCGCAATTTATCAAGATTATTCCAAGAAAATGTCGCGATTCAAGGCCGGGTTTTAATTTTCAGTTTTTTTTTTTTATTTTTTATTGAAAATATCGCGATAAAACCCAGTACCTACTTCATCAGCACAATTCGTAACGCTGGAATTAAGTTCAGGTGAACCTAAGTGAAATAATTATAGCTTCAGTTATTGTCGCATCGTGTATAGGTATACCTATACCTATACCTCCGAATAATTTCATAAATAGGCTTACCTAGATGCTGCGCCTTCAATTTCAGAAGATGCGAGTGAACTTACGATCTCGCTCGAGTAGGTACCTGGAGGAGTTCTGAGAGCCTTTAAGTTGCCTTCAAATCACGAGGATGCGACTGATCATACACTTATAGGAGATCGGTACCACATTAACTTAGCCTGTCACAATAAGGATAAAATAAAAACAAAAATAATGAGTAAGCAATGACCAATGTTTTTATCCTCGGTCACCCATTTTTTTTAGTTTTTTGTCCTCGTCACATTTCGGGCTGGTTAATTGTCATTGTTCCTTCTATATTGCAACGGATCGTCTTCATAAACTCTTTCTTTAACCAAAATTGGACGGATTTGAATAAAAAAGAACTACTTCATTGTGACATCAGCCCTGTCATGCATGCATTCTTACTCTTATAGATCTCAGGGCTCATGTCAGAATGCTGCAGTGATGCGGAAAAACGCCGAATGAACCTTCAGGCGTTGCCAAATTTCCTTCGACAAACCACGCATTTTCAATTATTTCTCTTCCAATTTTTCATCGGATTTCGTCCGTAATTTGATCTAAAAAGTCTGAAAATTGCAAGGAAAAATAATCATAAACCCTCTCAAAAAATACATCTTTCCTGAGAGGAAATTTGGCAACATTCGAATGTTAATACGGCGTTTTTTCTTAGCACGGCAGAATGGATATTGATCCTTTTAATACAAGGAAGTTCAATTAAAAGTACCTACTTGCTACTTTCTTTCTTCATTTCGAAACGCTGAGGACAAGTGAAAATTCTGCGTGTGAAATTAGAAAAAGCGGTTTTCCATTTCATTATTTTGATTCAATGAAAATACATGTTACAAAACATCTCAGGAAGCCATTTTGCGACTCATTTAAATTCATTTGTTGGTTCATCTTTAACATAACTCTTTCCACACCACCTTAGAGAAACCCTCTTCAAAATAATCAGTTAAGCAGCGGCAGCGGAAACGGAGTAGCTGAAGTAAGGGTGCCTCGCGGCTTGCTCCTCTGACCGCGGTCAGAAGTCCGCTACTACCTCGATACATTATTTTAGCATCCTGATGTCGGGATTGCATAGCGGACAAAATTAAGGAATTTTTAGAAATTGTAGTGATCTGCCGCTATTCACTGTCGCCAACCTTGGAAAAGTATAGGTATTTCTTTGCGGCAGAATTTGTGATGAAGCGGTTAGTTTTATTGCAGAAATAGGTGAATATGGTGCTTTTAAGTAAACAAAACGAATAGTGGCTTCTAACAATCGCTAAAGCCCCTCTTAGGTGGATTCAAGTAAATAATCATAAACTTTCTGATAAATAATGTAATTATCTCAAGCCAAAAAAAAAAAAAAAAAGAAAAAAGAGCTAATTTTAGGTTCTCATGACAATATAGCGATCAAAGGAAGCCACGAATTCCATGAAGAGAGGGTTTGTAAAGATACACCTTGAGTTTTGTTCGTGACATGGACATGGAGTGGCGTTTTCTAAAGGCTATCAACCACCAGGGACATTTGTTTACCCATACGGCCGTAAAGAGCTGATTGACTGTCTGTCTACCATTCATGGACCGATGGAAAAGCGGCACATCTTTCCGATACTAAAAACATATGAAAGGCCAAACTCTCCCTTTACAGGCACTTTAGTCAAATCGAGTGCCGAGTGTAGAATGCTAAGTCGAAAAGTCCCTATCCGCAAGCCTAATTTTCCAGCGTATGCTTTACTTTTTTAGAAGCTACAAAGATTCTGGTTAAAGTATTTGTAGATCTAGGAGCACGCAACTATTCGCAAACGTTATCTCTCATGGATGGGTAAACAGGTATCGGCACAATCATTTAACGCACTAACGTTTTTTCGAACGTGCATTTGTTTGGAGACTTTAACGCGGAAACAGAAAAGTAGATAAATGCGTAAAAACATCGATGATAGTCTTTACCAGACACAAATGATAGCAACTGACATTGGAATTTTCCGCTATTTGGAAAATGTTGGAAAATAGGCATACCAAGACCATTTTGCAAAAATTGCCGAAGTTAAGTTCGGTGATTGCCAGAGTTTATTTTTATGTGAATGGGACACCAAGAATATATCTCACTGGAAATTTTGCCACATTTGTGATGAAAAAAACTCTACTTTCTCTCCCTGAAAATTAGCTAACTTTGACGTGATCCGGACGATTGAACGTAGGTAACAGCATTCCAATTTGAAAAATTTTCACTCGTAAATTATATTTTTACATATAGGATTGCAAAATCTCTAAAATCCTGTAATCCTAGGATTGCAAGCTCGCGGTGTGCGTTTCAAAAATGCGCGGTTCAATGTGCGGTTGTTATCAAAAATACATGTTATTAATAGATTGATTATTATTGAATACATTTCTATTATAGTAATTATCTCAATACTAATTATCATTAAAGCCGTAAGTTTGGAAATAATGTACAACGGGGTATGTTCGACACCAAAAAATACGACTTTCCAGCGACTTGTTGAGCGCGCTCCGTGGTATATGCGCGATGCATGAAGTATCCTGCAGACTTGTAAGGCGCTATATCATGCGTGGCGCGCACCGTGCTGAACGCGCAATGCATGAAGTATCCTGCGGTCTTGTAAGGCGCTACAATGCGTACCGTGCTCGCCAGCCGCCAGCAGCACCGCGCCGCGCCGGCAGCAATGTGTTTGACGCGATTATTCAAACTTGCGGCGTTAGCAGTTTTCAACTTGTGATTTTGAAGTTTTTGTACATGTTTGTTGGAATTATTGTTTTTTTACAAAATTTCGAGGCATATTGCTTTCTTAAAAATGTTGACACTTAATTAAAAACTCTCGCTTTCACTAGAGTCCCTTCATACTGAGAGTAAGTACAATCCGAATTCATTTCTGATTGGTTCCCAAATTTTAAGCCTTCACAGTGCCACAAACGGGAATAAATATTACATTTGCACCAATTGCAAAGATTATAAACTGGAATGGATCGGAGAATTGGGGGCACGGCAAGAAGCAAATGGAATGAGAGGGAACGGAGGCAGGAATTCGGGTGAGGGTTGATCAAAGATTACAAAAAACGTCGATTGTGCAATCTTTATTCCTGTTTGTGACATCCATAAGCCGCGTTGTCTCAAGTCTCTATAAAGGGACTCTAGCTTCCACTACGATTTATCTACTTTGGACGAGTTTAGGTGACTACCCAAGCCACCATCATCAGCTGACTGATGACAAAATGAATATTGCTTTCTGATGACAAAATATATCACGCATGTTGTTAGGAAAGCCAATATGTTGTAAAAAAAAACGATGTGCCGCAGATGTCTAAAGATTTATTTCATCAGTATCTACATTCATTGAGAGTTCTATCAACAGGACGGTTTTCCAACGTGATGTCCGAGGGGGACAATGAGTAGTATCAGCATTAACGAAATTAATAGTGGAAGTGATACACGTGTCCCTCGGCTAGCCGAAATGGCATCCGAGGAGGTCAAAACCAACCCCGCTTTCGGACGGAGGGTAGAGCATTGTGACGAGTCATCGTGGAGAATCGTAACTGCGTCCCTGAAACGAAAAGTAACTTGCATTAAACTGCCGTGCTGTGGAAGAACGTCGTAAGAGCCTGCAGTCGTTGCCATATTTCCTTCCATAAAAAAAATTTACTGGGGAAAATGTTTATTGTTTTTTTGTTTAAAAATTTTCAAACAATTTTGTTCTCAATTTGATCCAAAATATCTGAAAATTTAAAGGGAAAATAAGCATAACCCTTCCTGAAAATACATGTTTTATCCGGAGACATTTGGCAACTCTTGTATGTTCATCCGGCGTTTTCCCATAGCACGGAAGTAAGCTTACAACGTGACGTCGAAAAAGTTAAGGCACATTTCCTATCAGTTATGGAGGAGTCCTCTTTACTGAGAGAAAACTCAACACGAAAGTTTGGTTAATACGGGAAGTTCTCCTCCGGATACGAGTTACATGCGAATCCAACGTAAAGCACGATTGTAACGCCCATATAAAACTACACAAAAGTTACGTTTAATTCTTGAAAAAAGCAATTAAAATGTGAGGGTCTCTTCTTTGTGGGAATATTGAAACATTTCTTGTTCTCTAATCAACGCTTATGCAAATTATTACCCAGATTTGTAACCAGAATTTGCACTGGCTGTGTGGACCTTCATAATTCCTTGCAAAAAGTGTTTGCATTCGTTCAGGCACATGGGTTCCATCTCAGTTCCAAGATTTAGGATTACTACAACTGGTGGTTCATCCTTAAGCTCCCTTAAAAAGTAAAAATAAAAAGAATAAGGTTTTTGAAAAATAAATGTATTTTTAGGCATGTAAACCGCAAGCACATCAACATACTTTCACAAACTGTCAATCTCTTGGCAGATTAACTCGATGAATCTATTGATAAGAGCGCTTGGTTACAAGTATTTCAGTACAAGATATATTAATCGTGTGCGTGCGCACAAAAATGAAGGAGTTGTGTCTCACATGCAACGAGCTACTTCTGTAGTTCGCGTCACGTCTATTTGGACGTAATTCTGCCAAACAGAACTATGTGCATTATGACGTGAGTCCTGCTATGCATATATTCTTGTGGTTCTCTGAGCTCATGTCTTAATGCGCATATAGTTCCCAAGTAAAAACGTTCCTTGACTTAGTCACGGAAATGAGCTGATTTCCTTCACTTTTCCAAGGAAATCACTTGATTTCCTTGGAAAAGTCACGGAAACCAGATGATTTCCTTGGACGAGTGAAGGAAATCAAATGATTTCCTTGGACCAGTGAAGGAAATCAAATGATTTCCTTGGACGAGTGAAGGAAATCGGATGATTTCCTTGACTCGTCAGTCATGGAAATTACGCGATTTCCCTGGCTGTCATGGAAATGATGCGATTTCCCTGACACTGTCAAGGAAGTCAAGTGAGTTCCCTGGAGTCAAGGAACGTCAGTCATGGAAATGACGCGATTTCCCTGATACCGTCAAGGAACTCAGGCGAGTTCCCTGGAGTCAAGAAAAGTCAGTCATGGAAACTACTTCAAACTTGAAAAACTGGTTCTCACGAGTAAAAGAGTTTACATAATTTATGATAGCCTAGAATTGGGGGGGGGGGGGGGGGCTTGAAAAAAATAAATACAAATAAATTTAAAAAAATAAAAAATGAGAAAACCAGAATGAAAATAAACACGCATTTTAAAGCCCTCATTTATGGTTTTTTATTCTGAACTGTAGAGATAAGACTCAGAAATTTTCTTCAAAACTAATAAGTGTCTTTGACATTTCCCACTCAAGATTTTCGGCATTTTCATAGAGATCTGACAATAAAAAAAGTACTGTATTTACTTTATTTTTTGAAAAAAAAAATATCTGATCTACAATTTAAAAAAAATGATCAATTTTTGCACTACATGAACAATTAAATGAGATGTTAATCTGTTACCTACTTTTCAGTTTTTTTTTTCTTCTTAAATTACCAAATATTTATTGAATTAAGTCTTGCTCGGTGGAACTTGGATCGCGGTGCCAGATTGGCAAAGTCTATTTAACCTAAATATGTGCATACACCAAATGCGATACACCAATTTTGAAATACTCGTGGTTAATGGGCAGAAGGTTTGGTTTTCTTCTTCAAAAAAATATTCGTTTAAACTATTAGAGAGCGGTTATCATTATTCATAATAATTTACTGAGTTCTGAGCTGTACAAAGAAATTTTACCGTCAGGAGGATTTCCACGGTAGTGTTAGTTTCTTAACACTACCCTGTATATTATGCTTCTTCCGTGTTAAATCATCAGCTGGACAAACTCCTAGTTATTTCATTTATTTATAACTTCCTTTAAACACAGTTTCTTCTCAAAACGGGGACAGCACAAAAAAATACAGTGGTGTGAGCTAAAATGCTTTTCGTTCTCGCTTCACCTAGCTGACCCTTGGACCCATGCAACATAGAGGAAAGAGACAAAATGCTGATTGCCTCATCTCTTTTCTCCACACTTGAGGATTCCAAGGTAACTCACAATCAGGGAAACAGCCAGTGAGTTACAAAATGTCAACTTGCGCTCGCACCACTGCTACATGCAGATATACACCTTGTTGTCAGCTCTTCCTCTTTTGAGAGGCCATCAAAACCAGACTTCAAGACATAATACACATGTAACAGTAGGTAACACAATCACTCATGCACAGGCACAACCATCCAGAAAATCAGATATTATAGATACCGTTGCAGATCATGATCAAATTGAATGATCAACATTTCTATTATCAAGATTTGCTCACTGTTTGCCGAGACTAATATTATAGATAACGGTAGAGAATAAGAGGATAACATTGATCAAAAATGGCCAAGTACATGATGGCATTTACAGAAGCACCTATTTTACATGAAGAAATTAATCGCAGGTAATATCATTTCTGAGATAAGCCAGAAAAGTTGGTTCTTTCTTCATAGGTAAACACTGTTGAGATAATATTCTGGTCAGACTATCAGTAGATCTTGATCCTTTCCTGACATGACTCTCCAGTAAAATAAGGTATCTAGTTAGTGAATTAATTGAGACAATTTCATGCATTAATTGCAAGAAAATTAAAGTCTCTGATTAAATCTAATTAGGTACAGAGGTTCAATGAGTATAGTGACAGTTGGATCGCAGCCCTCCAGAGAAGAAAGAAGAGAGATGATTGACAAGGAAAATTACTCACTGGCAGTGGGATGTTTCAATTGCCGATCACAGACATTTCCTTCCAAACTCATACGAAGAACGGTAATAATAAAATTCTGTGGGAATTTGCTGGCTGTTCGCACTGATAATAGGAAGGAATATATTCAGGAAACGAAGTGTAACACTTCGACTGGTTACGCCTTATTAACCCCTCGGTATATATCTCGGGAAAGCCCTACGTGCTGTTGAGGTGATACACGAAATCATTTCTTTTTCATTTTCATATTTCCTTCGTGAAAACTGTAGTGAGTGGTGAAGTGGTGAAAAATTGTGATTGTGATTTGATTTGTTTACAAATTGTTATCACGAGTTCTCAGTTCAGTTCAGTTCAGTTCGTGTTCCGGGAACGAAATTCCCTTTTGGTCCGATGATCCGCGTCCGCGTTCCGCGTACAACGTTGAGGAATTTTCAGGATGCAACTTGAATAGCCGTTACCTCGTTGTTTAGAGCCAGAGACGATGTTGGTCTATTTTTCCAGTCTCTCTTCAAATGGAGCCTCAAAAATAAATGTAAGTACTTAAATTTTGTTAGTATATCATTCAGGAAATGTAGATCGACGGACCTTACCCAAAATTAATGATCTAAATCTACTGAGATCTTCCGCCCTCCAGCGACGAAATTTCTGTTCTCACTTCCTCACATGATTTGACATACCTGTCACAGTGTCATTATTATGAGAAGAAAAGTCGTTCTGGAAAACATGGAGAGGGCAGGTATCGTTTAGGACTCACTGGAAACCATGAAATACTTTTGTCTCACAAGTTTGAGTCTCCATTACTCTCATGAGACAGCCCTGCAGTGATAGCGAAGAGAGCGATAAGTGCAGGCCGGGATGAACCTCAAAACAAATAAAATCATCATGTGCTAATCATGGCTCATGCAGAAATGCGCTTATGGCTTTCTTCGCCATCATGGCAGAAAGGTGCGCAAATTTAGACCTTCGTCCTGATTTGACCAATGTCCCACTCAATAATTTGGGCCAAGCTCATCTCGCTGTTAAAACATCTCATCACTTCTTTATTATGATCATACCTCCATTTTCACACGAGCCCTGCAAGTACGCACCAAGTTATACGAACATTATGGCTCAGTACAATACAAAGTTGCGTCCATTTGTCCTAGGAGTGATGATATGTCCCGTTCTCTATTATTTTTATTACCCACACTATCTGGCACGTTTTCATTAGGTTGATCCAACACATAACCTCTTCTAATTCTCTCAGTGAATGTAAAACGATATCTCTCCGGCTCTTTGTCCCTTGATTATTTACTATACCACCAAAGCAACGTAGATTGCCGTAAAACTTAAGCTTGATCAATCATCACATCGGAATAGCATTTCATTAAACTGCGCGTAAGGACCAAGATATGAAAGTACCCAAGCGTTCAGAGCGAGCCAGTTTATCATCTCTCAGGCTCCGTTTTACTTGTACTGAATGCTAGGGCATTATTACACAAATGAACTAGAGTGCTGTAAACAGTATGTTTGTTTTTTCCAAGAGCACAATAAATGAGAAAAATCATGTTACATTGCACTAACCTAAATTTTGGGAACTTATAAGGTCAATTTTCAAAGAGATATGTGTTAATGATGTAACAATTTCAATTGTTGTGTTTGATTGGAGGGGAAGAAAAGAAGATAATTTAAGTCCGATTTCAGATGCCTACTTTTTCTCAGTTTAAATATTTGCTGAAACTGGTTGAAAATAAATTGTTGGCAACTCAGTTTTGGTAAGTGTTCCTCTTACCTGTACTTCACTTAAGTAAGTACCTGTTTTTTACATTAGACAGGGCACAAAATTCAAATCCTCAGTTTCAAGAGAGCTGTGAAAAAAATCTAATTTTTAAGAAAAATTCTCTGGTATCAACAATTGAGAAGTTACACCGATTTGTAGTTCTTGAAAGAACTGCAATTTTATGATTATTTTAAAATTTCGTTCTACTTAAATGAAACAGCTTGAGATCTAGGTAATTTTTTTTTTCAACGGATAAAATTTGCATGTCAAGTATGAATAAAATCTAAGAGCTAAACAATCACAAGTCACCTCATTGAACTGTCACCATGCCTTGTATAATGCTGTTTATTTGTCTGTTTTTCAGGTTTTTGAAGGGCTTCCTGCACTCCAGCTTGCTCCCTCTTTCTGGATTTCTTACATTCTGGATTAAGAAAGCGGCTACTATTCTATGACATGGCTGTCAGTTTCTCATCTGAGCAGTCATCCGATAGGAAATTAGCAGCGACTAAAAATCATCTGGTTTTGAGAAATTCACCATGAATCGCCTCAAAACAACATCATCAAAAGAAGTTGCAGTGTATTCAGAGAAAATAAACATAGTACCTACCAACAGTTTCCCTAAAAATTTTATGTGTGACCGAAAATGTGTTAAAAAATTTGAAGTGGTGTGAAGTTCAATTAGTTACCTTTAACATGCATTGCTCTAATCTTAATGAGAAAATAAATGAAAGTGAGTGCGCTGTGGTGAAGTGTGCGTAAATAGCATCATTGGTGTCTTATACAGGTTTTATTTTTGATGAAGGATCAGTTGAATTTGGTGAGTCATGCCCATTATATCTTCCTTTTGCATGCAATTTTGTCACGGGAAACCGTCAATAAATGAAGTAAAATGCAAAAAATGCCCTTGAAATTGAATCAATCCTGCATTTTTTTCCTTCGGTTTGTTGGTTTGGTAAACCATGTAAGGTAAAGTCACCAGTTATAGACACCCCAAAAAATAGGACCAGTGACAGACATCTTCTCATATACATTAAAAACATAAAAATTTGAAGACAACTAGGAGCTTTTTAATATTTTTAGTAGATTATTGACATTCTGAAGAGCATTTTGATGTACAAAGCAGGGATTTGTTATGAATTTAAAATTGCAAAAGAATACTTTTAAATTGGCCGTTCTAAAATGTTGTAAAACGACTAATTTCTTAGCAGTTCAGTTAAGAAACTCTGTTTAGAAATGAAGTAAAAATGGATATACATTATTACTTTTGAGGTAACTTTGATACTACTATTTGTTGAGGGAGGTTTATAGAGTGGTTTTTGTGGTTATTTGTCGTTTGGATGTCAGAATATTTTAATTAATGGGGGTGTCTGTAACTGGTGCCGAAAATGAGGTAGCGACCAGAGACAGACACGCGCGTAGCTTCAAGGATTTGATAATAAGTAATTTCCTATAAGTCATTTAGTTATGCCATAATGTTTGTCAATAATTCATTAATCCTTTGTAATTGGTTTATTTTTATATCAGTCCATTTTAAATGCAGCAAAAACCTTAGTCAAAAACGGTGTCTTGTCACTCATACTGAAAATGTGTAATTCCTAGTTACAGACACTGGAGTTTATAATCTCAAAAGCAGTTCAGATTTTTGAGATAAAAATGGCAAAAAAGTACGGTTGAATGGAGTATATCATTCTTGAATCATACCTTCAATGTGTACAAAGTTTCTTTCCCCATAATTTTTCACAGAAATCAGTATTGTATTTAAGGTAATGACATTTTAAGGGAGTGTCTGTTACCGGAGCAGAGACGATGTCTATAGCTGGGACCCAGGGTGTCCATAACTGAGGCACTCCCTCATTTTGGAATTTATTACTTTTCCGACCTTTTCAACCTAAATGTTTATGAAAATTGAAAGGATAAGATAAAATTTATGTGAAAAAGGGTTTACACTTTCATGTAAGACTAAAAATGTTGAATTCGCAGCTTTGGATTACATATTACAGCCAGTCAAAGATAGAAACTCTCTTAAAGGTTTCTATAACTAGTGATTTCACCTTAAGCTAGTTTCTTGCTACAGCACAGAAACTAGCTTCAAGGAAATCACGGCCACGGAAATCACGGCCACGGAAATCACGGCCACGGAAATCACGGCCACGGAAATCACGGCCACGGAAATCACGGCCACGGAAATCACGGTCACGGAAATCACGGCCACGGAAATCAAAGTCATGGAAAATTTTCTGTCCGAAAATTCCATGACTCTGATTTCCTTGGGAAAAAGTCAAGGAACATTTTTACTTGGGTTCCGTTTGGCAGAAATACGTCCATTTCGTTTCATATATATCGCAGTATGGTCTTTTTCGCATACGGCATAAGTGCATTCAGTCCGCGTGAATGCACACAAAACGATCGAAAATCGATTGCTTGTCACAATTACTTCGTTAAAAAATTATTGTTTAAAAAAACATATTATTTTTTTAGGGACTTTGGGGGGCTTTTCATCGCTAATAAAAGAAAACTCCAAATTTCCGCACTGAGAAACTATGATTAAAGTTACCAAAGTTGGTAATGTCCCGTACGAACTCTTAATTAATAAGAGTCATGCCCAATGAGAGTGCTATATTTCAACCACTCCACTCAGTGATACTTTTAAGAAATTGTCAGTAAAATTATCTCTTAATGGTAGAGATACCAATACTATTTCCCGTGATGACTCCGACCAATCAAGGGTTTAAATGGAACACTGCTAATTTGGTAACTTTTATCGTGGTTAGTTCTCTGTGCTCTCTTCCGAATGTTGAGCATTGGTGAAAATCTGTACATAAAAATCACCTTTAAGGAGGTCTTTTTCTATAAGTTCCCTTCGTTTCTTTGTCTGGAATACAGATAGAGCTTTAGCCTTGGGGCGTACATTGTCACCTTCCGGCCAGAGTATCACAAGCGCCATGCGACGTTTAAAAATTTTCGCCGCCATTTCATTTTTTTACAGAGAAATTATTCAACGAGGCTGTCCAAAAATTTTACTCAATTTTCTTTGTGCTGCCGGTAAAATTCAGTGAAATTTTTAAGCAGGTTCAACCAACAATTTCTCTATAAAAAAAGTAAAATGGCGGAGGAAATTTTGAAAAGTCGCATAGCGCTTATGATACTTTGGCCAGAAGGTGACGAACGACAAAGCATTTGTGATCAACCACGGGAAAATGAATCTCCATCCACAAATCATCCCAAGGAACTATAATAAAAAATCATAGAGGAAGGTTCTATGAAAATTGTTCCTACGAGTATGAGGGTCCCTCTTCCTATGGGTGATCACATATGAACAAATAAATTGAATATCGATGGCCAAAGCTGAAAAATTCGTACCTCAGATTACGACGTTGAACAAGTATTCGATAGTGTTTTATTTTTTTAAAAGAGAATTAATCAACAATTTCTATCGATGGTTTCAAAAATGCTCACTACTCATTCTAAAAAAAGAAGGATCACGCAAAATTGCAAGGAAGCATTTGGATTAGGTTTTCATGAAGAGAATAAAATGCAGTTGGAGATTTTTAAACGGCATATACAACTGACGTACGCACTTTTCGCTTTCAGCCATCGATATGTATAAAAAGCGGAATAAAGACTTTAACTTCAGGTTAGGAAGAAGTGAGCGGAAGGCAATCGCCTAGCTAGGATACAATTATTCGTGCTCGATGGATGTCTGTGTTGCATATAGATTGATATGAAGGCGTTTTGCCTCTTCATGCCGCACTCTCATGGACTGACCCTCCTTTTCCGGTGGAAGTTCACCTTTTTTAATCAACATTCTAGGACCGCCATGTTCTTGTTAAGGATCATATAAAGTATAAGTAGCTACACAAGCTAGCTTACCTCGTAAACATATACACCCACTGAGAAACTTTGCAAGTTTTCAAATCGCCAGATTCGATAGTAGGTGACTTTTTCAATTTCAAAAGTCGTTTGACCATGTTCAATGTGCTGCGAGGCTTAGAGAGCTGTTTCTTTACGTTGTTCCTCCAATAGTCTGGATTCACAGGCAACCATGGCGTTTTACTCGTAGAAAAGCCTACGATGGAAAGAATTTAAAGTTTCAAGATAGACATTTGCGAGACGTGGGTATTTCATATTATTCAGCAGAGATGGTATAGAAAGTTTTACACACGTAAAGGATTTACGCTCCTGTATTGTTGGAGATTCTCCTGTGTAAAACTCGTAGATGTCATTAGCCATAGCGTGTGTGAGGTTTCGTTTCCTCCCTGCTGGCTGATCATTGAAATTCATATAGACAAAGCGATAGAAAAAGAAGACATAGGGTGTATGGAGCAATACCATTGGTTGAAACTGACGGTTCTCACAGACTAAGGGGGAAAATGATGGACTAACTGAAGGGTCTCTTGTCAGTTGCCGTTGGTTATTCTATTACCTCCTTAATCTCCTTTGTCTATTTCAACCGCCCGTTTCCACCAATAGGATCCCTCTAAATACCTTTTATCCTATTTGTCTAAAGCTTTGTCCATCGATTTTAATAATCAGCCCGCTGGCTCCATTTTTTATGATCGTGGAGTAACATAGAGATACCATACTCTGAAAAATTGTTGTTCATCACCAACTGATGAGATGAGAGACAAAGATTTATCATAGATCATACACGGAGAAAAAAACTTCGTGCGTGGGACCCGAAGTTTAGCTATTATGGATCTCTGAAGTTTTCGGATTGAGTATCTGAACACTTTAGGTCCAGCTGCTGAGGTTTGGATCACACATCTGAAGTACTTCGGTTTTCACACCCGAAAAACTTCGGTTCTTACATCCGAAAAATTTCGGTTCTCACATCTGAAGTACTTCAGATGTAAGAACTGAAGTTCCAGATGTGTGATCCGAACCTCGACAGCTAGACCTAAAGTGTTCAGATGCTCAATCCGAAAACTTCGGAGATCCATATGACCTAAACTTCGGGTCCCACGCACGAGGTTTTTTTCTCCGTGATAGAAATACGTTAATTTATTCGTAAGATAGTGAACCTGCATTCAATGAATCATCCCACTGCATGGGTCCCCTGCACACGTCGCGCGTGAAGTGCGCTTGAGTGGGGTGAAACGTGAAAACGAAATCTTTCTTCTGATCCGGACGAATGTAGATGTCTTTCATGCGGATCTCCTCGCCGTAGTAGATTCCAGCCACCCCAGGCAGCAGCAGCTGAACCATGAGCATGGCCTCGGCGAACTCCGGATCCACCCTGCTCGCCAGTCGAGAGTTGTCGTGGTTGCTCGCCTAGAAAATAGGGATACCTCCAATCAAAGACACAAACCGTCGCACAGTGGATCGAGTCAATGGAGATGTTGCACGTGTGAGGAATTTGCGATTTGACTGTTGATTCATATGTAAAAGTTCGCGAGAAACACGATGGTGCCACTGGTTCAGAGTCGGACTGGCGTAAAAAAAGTTAGGCAGCTATTAGGATTTTGGGGCCCCTGACGTAAAAACTGGGCCCCTATGGGGGGTCTGGGGGGTCGCCCCCCAGGGATGGAGGGGGGTCCGGGGGTCCTCCCCCGGAAAATTTTGAAAATTTAACCCCTGAAAATAGAAGTTTTAGACTCTTTTCGCATTGAAATTTGATAAATAGCGCCTCCGAAAATGTCACCTATTTTTTAGATATTTTTTGAAAAATTCGGCGATTCCTCTTGTTGATAAAGAAGCACATAACCTCCTCAAACTTTACCCAGGGGCCTCCGCTGGTATCTTTTCAGAGGCCCCGCCCCTGAAGTTAAGTTCTCCCGGCTGCAGGGCCAGTAAAGGCGCCTCAAAAAAGGAGTCATTTTAAAGTGAGTAACCTTCAAAGACCGGAAAAAAGAGCTTTCGAGACCCGGAAGGGCCCCTGAGAGTGAAACCCTTTTTTTCGAGCCCAGGGTCAGGGGCCCCTGCTGACATCTTTTCAAGGGCCCCAGAAGTGACCTTCTTCGGGCTATAGGGGTCTCAGAGAAAGAGTCATGCTGTTTAAAGTAAAAAACCCTTAGAGACCGGGAAAATATAGCTTCAAGGGCCGCTCCAGGGCCCTTGAAGCTCATATTTTTCGATCGCTGAGGGGCCCTTGCTGGCATCTTTTCAGGGGCCCCTGAGGTTACCTTTTTCCGGCCGTAGGGGCCTCAGAGAAGGTGTTATGAGTTAAACCCTCAAGAACTGGAAAAAACGAGGGGTTTTCAAGGATTCATTCCATTTATTGAAGAATAAATTCAGGAATTGTCGGCTCAGGGGCCCCTTCGGGGCCCCTGAGCCGACGATTCTTAGGCAGCGATCGCTGCCTAGCTGCCTTAGCCAGTCCGGCCCTGCACTGGTTGTCTCAGAAATCAACTCCCGAGCTCAAAAAAGGCTCTCAAGATGAGGCCAAAATGGAGGGGATATCCCACGCTATCCTGAGAGTCCACGTCTACATCAAGACAAACTCTCCATGCAAAGATAGGGAGCAAATACATTGACAGGGCTGCCACTTTACTTGGGGACTCTAAAACTGAAAACACGACATCACTGCTAATGTATTTGCTCCCTTCTTTGCTTGGAGAGGTTGTAACGAATTGCGATCAATATACAAGGTAAAATTATTGCTGCTACGCCGGAGTGTTGTGTATGATGCCTATCTGCCAATTGAAGGGGCTCCTCTTATTGAAAATTGTGACGAAATTGAAATAGGTCGCATATTGTCTTTCCATGTAATGTTTACCTTTTCACATATAGAGCTCATTTAATTGATAATTTGAAATCGCCATTTAATGACGAAATTATGTAAAAGTATTGAAATGTCATGACAAAACAATCAAAACTTTGTTGCATCTAATTACAATTTTATCTCAATACTTCCATTGAAAAAATTTTCCTGGATATCGACGATAAAACTACCAGACCATGTATCTCGGTTTGCGACGCTGCAGACTTCCTGTCATACTTTATTTTTTAAGTGGAAAACTACTCAACGTTAATTCTTGAATACTTCTTGGATTTTTCTTCTCCAAGCAAAGAAAAACTCTGCGAAATCTTCAAGGAATAATATTGAGTTGTTCCCCCATAAAAAAATAAAATGGGAGCGGCGATTTGTAAACACACCAAAAGAGATAATTACGTGGTCTGGTAGTTTCACCGTCGATAAGTCTATTCATTGGGTGTTTGGCCCTCAAAACTTAGTCACCTGACAACAGCTTATTTTTGGAAACTTGAATTTAAAATGGTAAGTATTTGAGAGTCATGAGCCGGTGAGGTAATTCCTATTTTAAAGGAAGACTGCTGGAGATGAGCGATTTTTTACTTTTCACAAACATTTCAGGTCAGAATTCAGCGCAGCAGAAGAAAATATTTAAGCTATTTGAGTGTTCTTAATTGGATTACATTTTGCAATAAGGAACCACTATCTCTGCCTCTTCCATAAAAGCACGTATCTAAATGGGGAAATTATGGCATATATGTATGTTGTTTCTAAAATGAGCCGGAAATAGTGGTTCCTTATTACAAAATGTAATCCAATTTATAAGAATCAATTGATTACATTTTGCAAAAAAGAACCACTATGTCTGGCTCTCCCATGAAAGCACATATCTGCATAGAGAAACCAATGGCATGTATGTTGTTTCTAAAATGGGCTAGATTTAGTGGTTTCTTATTGCAAAATGTGATCCAATTATTCAATGCTATAGGGTTACGTCACGTAGGTCACGAGCTACCAAGATATTCTCTGTCGCAGAATAATTTGAAAAACTACTCAACACTATGAGTAAATTATTTTTATTACTTACCACCCAACTTGGAATGCCGTGTGGTGGCATCTTATCGATAAAGGCGTGAATGGCTTTATCTAAAAAGTTCGAGTCGCTCAAATAATTCACATTAACAAATTCAAAGTATAGTGGAAAGTGGGCTATCCTATGAGTTGTATTTCCAAAATATCGTTGTAAGTCCTCTGCTGGTTCGTACGCCTCCACCGTCATTAATCTTCGTATAAACAAAGCATGACAATACACAATTACAAAGGTATTTCAAACAAATCAAGGTGCGTTTTTTTTTTTTTTTTTTTTTTTTTTTTTTTTTTTTTTTTTAATGACAAAATTAAATAAATCAATCAATAAAAAAATCTAACATGGAATAATGCTTGCGCAACGAGCCAACAGCACTTTATAAAGAATGTAAATCACTCTCTTCCTCCAAAAAGATATTGATAAAATGTAACGGAACCAGGTATAATTTGTTCTAAAGGTGGAAAAGAGTCAGTGGCAGGAGTTGGAATGTTGACATTTTTGGTTTAAGTATTAAAACTACCCAGTGAGCTAAGAATGAAAATATGCCTAGTTTTTAAATCATACAAGTATAGGTATTAACAGAGTTCGGTAAAAAAAACACGGGGGACGACAAAAAATGGTTCATTTTATCAACTTTAAGGCAACTTTTCCCCGTGATCCCTTATCAGAAAAAATAGAGAAAAATCCTTTGACTTCAGCAGATTTATTACTTTTACAGGAAGCAATAAAATTCTCTTGTGTCACCAGCCCACTCAGTTTATTCAATGGAAAAACAGAGTCTGGGGAAAAATAGCCATTTGTAATTTCCTAATAAACACTTCCTTGTGTGCTTAAGAACATCTGGTCATTTAATAACGTAGGTTATTATGCATCATTACTGATGTTATATGATCGTTTGAAGTGAATCGTTTCTGAGACAGCGCTGGAAAACTATAACAGCGGTTTTATTCATGAATTTCCCGTATTCCGCCCTCAATTTTGAATTCATCAATTTCGCGACAAATTGTGAAGTAATATTTTTTTAGAAAAATGAAAAAGTAGAGGTTTTAAAAAAAACCGCAATCGGGATCCATGTTGTTTTTTTTTTTTTTTTATTTCCACCCTCAACTTGCTTCCCTTTTAACGTGTTATCGGAAATTGAGTTCTTACCTTTTTCTACCGTCCCTCGAACTATAATCATCAATAAGCAAGCGCCATTGGTGGAGAAGCTCGTAGTTTTCCGGATGTTGAAAGGTATAGACAGGAATTTGATCGCCAAAATCTGTAGAATTCTCTACGCGTGACGAAACATATGGGTTGTTCCGAAGTTGTTCGTCTTCAAATAGGACCGGAACAGCATCCACTCGAAATCCGTCAACTCCAAAATCCAACCAAAATCGGATAACATCCTAAATGAACATTTCTTCAAGTCATAAAAAAAGTCAAGTTTTTGACGTCATCCACCACAGTAGTGACACCCTTGGTTTCTTCCACCTTGCTTTCATCAGTCGGCGTGACGCACATTTGCAATGGTCGTTCAACGTGAAACTCGGATAAAAGCAAGATGGAAAAACCGAGGGTGTCATTATCGCGGTGGATGACGCGACGTCAAAAACCCGACTTTTGAAGGGCGATATATCGGTTACATTGGCGGATCCAGCAAATTGGCAACGTTGTCTTTTCTCAATTTAAACCTATGGAAATGTATCGATTCCTGGAGGGGCTAGATGCTCCGACGAGAATCGATTATTTAGCATAGGTTTAAATGGAGGAAATCCGGTGTTGCCGAATTGCTGGATCCGCCTCTGCTCGGTTAATATTGAACGTAGTAATAAGTTGCTGTTTGGACATGTTTAGCTTATCTACAAGAATCCAGCATCAAAACACGATTCTGTAACCACCACAACTGACCCATTTAACTAATACTGATTGATAATTTCAATTTTACAGCAACGTTATTCAGTAGATTCAAACTTTCTTACAACTTTCCCCCAAAAAATACCACTTTAGGCACAAGTAGGGAGGAGCCAGGAGTATATGACTGAAGAATGAGGAACCGTTGAACAGGATCAGTTTTAGTCGATTGTTACAGTGGTGTAATTTTACTGTCTTCGCTTGGAGTTTTGCGTAGCGGCCCGGGCCGGGAGCGAATACCCTGGCACGCAATACCCATGATACCCATATTACCTTCATTGCTTCCTTGACTTTGGGGTTTCGGTAGTTCAAGTCCGGTTGACCTGGTGAGAACATCCTGTAGTAAAACTGTTGCCGCTTTTCATGCCACTGCCAAGCCGAGCCACCGAACAAACTCAACTGGAAAACGTGAAATAAAACCTGGATTACATTTTGCAAAAAGGAACTGAGAGTATTCAAATGTTGTTAGGGTTGGGAACTTAAACTCGAAAATAAGCTGCGGAAATTAACCTCTTAAGTGGGCCGGATTAAGGGGGTGGCCACATGGGCCGCGGCCCATGGCGGCAAAATGAGGGGGTGGCAAATTTTGCAATTTTTTTAAATGCAGGTACAAAAAAATCGGATTCAGAAAAAAATTACAAACAAGAAAAGGTGACAAAATCTCTCATTTCCTGAGAGTTCATTAATTTCTACTTTTGTCGTATTTCGGTGATACAAAAGACTGCGCACCTTTAATTAGTTGAGTTAAGAGAGAAACCAAACACGTAATTTGGCCTGGAGCGGCGCGGCGCAAAGAGAAATGATGACGAGGACTTGAGATGAAAAGGAGAAGCCCTCGACGCGGCGATCGGCTTGTAACACATATTAGCGCCTACGAGGCTGCATGAATACTTCACGTATTGCGTCAAACACAGTACGGTCAACAGCGGTCGGCGTGGCGTGAAACGCACAGTGCCTACAAGACTACTTGAATACCTCACGCATTGCGCCAAGTACAGTGCGATTAGCGCAGAGCGGCGGCGGAAGTTAAAATTATTAAACCACATTTATGTTTGTTCTTTCTTAATTTTTTAGTTCATTTCTTACAAATGAAAGGCCTTGTCCCCACAGAAATAGGTTTACGGAACTAAACTTTCGCGCGAGGTTCCGTGAACTTTTGCTAGTGGTGTTGACAGGGCGTACGCAAAAAATGTGTCCAACACGAGTGAACGCGTCTTATGCACCCTTCTCCCTCCGGCACGTTCACTTGATGGTTTTATGGATGTTTCAAAATGAATGAGAAGAGGGCGGCAAAGTACAGGCGATCCATGGCATGGGCGGCAAGTAGGTAAATCCGGCCATGCTTTTAACTTGACTTTAATCAAATGTACCTTAGGTTTCGCGTTCAGGTACTTTTAGCTTTGATGTAAGATTTACAAAAAAAGATTTTTGAAGAAAAAACAGCTAAACATGTGCATGCAAAGTGCAGACTTGATAGATTCGTTTTTGCCACAAATTTTAAGTGCAATTGGTAATTTAGCAGAATTCGTCCGATACGTCGATTTTTGTTTACTTCCAGGATACGGGTATATAATTATAATTCAATCCTTCGATTGATACAGTCATTGATGCTATCTACAACAGGAATGCATTCTATGGTCTCTACTACCCCTCTGCAAAAATAATGCACGCTCGCTGATTCAAAACCGAAGAGGCTGAGAATATTTTTCAAATCGAAGATATTTTAAATTAGCGTGATTTCGAATAACTTATAAAATGAATCCGAAAAACCGACCATTAAATACCTACGGTATTCAGTCTGGTTAAGATTATTTTGACTCTACTTATCCGGTTGGTCTGGTAGTTCTTAATGTGCAAGAATTTGGAAGATACTGATAGATTTTTCTCGTGCAGAAGGGTCAATTTCTTTTCTTAACTAGAGAATCGCATCTTGCGCGTTTTAATAATACAATATAAGATAAATAATTAATTAAAAGACACACCAGAACACGCATATTATGAAGAATTAACAATATATTTCCCCGGATGCATTTCCGCTAAAAGCCATCTTCAGCAAGAAAAATTCACAAAAACACAGGAAAGAGCACTATATAAAGATAAAGATGTATTACAATGCATGTTAAAGACCATGATCAAAAAAAGCCGAGGAATTATAATGTCCCTCTCGGTGTTGTCTACATGATGCGATCACTCGTTGTTCTACCTGAGTGTTGATTTCACATTTTTGTCTGAGTTTAATTTTTTGAAAAACTCTTCCATTACTTTTCCTTGGCTTTTTTGATCATAGTGTTTAACATGCATGCATTGTGATACACCTTTATCTTAGTATTGTGCTCTTTTTTGTGTTTTTGTGAATTTTTCTTGCTAAAGAGGGTTTTTCGCCGAAATGCATCCGGGAAAATATACTGCTAATTCTTCATAATATGCGTGTTCTGGTATGCCTTTTGATTAATTATTTACCTTATATTTTTTTCTTACCCAATTGTTGGGAGGCACTGGTGGGGTGCCTGGAGCATGAGGCTTGGAATCTTTCCATACGTAGAAGTCCGTGTAGGGGTCCTCTCTGTTCAGAGATTTTTTAAACCACTCACTCTCATCGCTCGTATGGTTCGGGATGAAGTCGATGATGACACGCATACCTTAAATTAAGGAAATACGAAATACTATGAAGGAAATACTATGAATAATACTATGTTACTAATAAATACTATGTTATTGTGAGTCTCACAATAACAACGGTGAGGCTCATAGTGTGCTTCTTATAATTGTCTTGTTCTGCCGGTTGAAAATGCGGGTGTGATCCCTGCGAAACGTCCCGGGTTTTATATTTTATTTTATGTTTATTATTTACGGCCTTAGTCCCGTTTTAAGTTGTTTCTTTATAAATGTTTCGGGCCGATTAAGTTTTTTTTATATCATTATTTCCTTTGGAGCAGATCTGACGCCAATTCCAGCGCAGAACGGCATTGACGTGAGTGTCAGAAAACTTTGCAACTTGTGCAAATAACGCTGACTTTAGTTTCGATTAGCGTTAGCTTCATAACAACTTATCTTAGGGGGCAAACACTGATCGGCACTGAAGTCAGTTTTCAAGAGCGCTGAACCGACTCTGATCACACAAATATTATTCGCACTGGCCTCAGTCTTTTTAACAGCTATTTGAATGCTATTGGATGGTGACTTTGGAGTATTTCTTGTCCAAGGCAACTTTACTTTGTCCATTTTTACCTCGGATGCTCAGAAAATATTCTTCATAGGATGAGAAAGTTAAAAAAAGGCAGTGAGTTCAAAAAAATATAATATCGTTCAAACTCTGAGGCGAAATTTTCGGGGAAAACTTTTCCCTCCTAAGAGTTTGCAAATTAATACAATAATTATCCGTAATTATTACTCACCTCTGATATGAATCGCGTCGATTAAATTTTTGAGATCCTCCAAAGTTCCAAAAACGGGCTCAGTTTGTCGATAGTCGGCAATGTCATATCCAAAATCAACCATCGGTGATTTGAAAAAAGGCTGAATCCACAACAAGTCAAATCCAACTTCGTGTAGGTAGTCCAATTTTTCCTGAATTCCTAGGAGAATGACAAGAAATTTTCACTGATAATAAATGAGTGCTTTCTTGCTTCCCTCCTTTTTTCTTGCTAGTTTTTAAAGTTACTTGAAATGAACTTCCAGCTGAACTTCAAAATGCTCATGTAAAATAGTATTTAATGGGAAAATACTCAGATTTCTGTTGCAATTTAAGGGTAAAAAGAACCGGAAATGAGTAAATATTGCCGACAATTATTCCAAGCATAAACGCATGTTTAGTGACTTTAAGAATGTTTAGGATGACTTTTTTATATTTTTGATTACTTTTGATAATATTATTTACTTTTATATATTTTCTGGAAACCATATAAGAAATTATAAAACAAAATAATTTTTCATCAAACTAAAACTAAAATGCCTCATGAGAAACTTTACTTCAACCGTTCTGACATAATAAAAAAAGAAAATCAATCAAGTTGGCAAAAACTATATAAGGAGACAAAAATGCAGAACAGCTTGAAATGAGTGACACAAAGGGTAACCTCTTGCCATTTTCACTCCAATCTACACACTCTTGAGAGCCCCGAACTCTTTGGTGACTTTTGTTAACACCCGAGAATGTGTTCATCGATAGTGCCGCCGAGGGAACCCTGAGCGCCTTCAATTTTTTTGTATGCAACACGCACATCCATCAAGTTCGAATAGTTGCATCAAGGGGCTACTATCAACGCCACGCACGGCAGGATACAAACTGCGCGTACTTTGTTCCGTTTTCGTCTACAGTTGATAAAGTATGTTGACTTTTTACCTTTTCTGGGTATTACAAGGATCATGGCGTCTTAATTTTAAAGGGCAACTCGATTTATGTGCAGAGTAGAGAAAATCATACGGATTTTCTGTGAGCTTAGAGGATGGTGTTTATGTCGTGGGAAAGAAGGATGTAAAGGTGTCTTCAAAATATTAAATACTGAATGCTTGTTAATCCATAACTGAAAAACTCAGCGCACGATGAACACGTTTAAAGCTAATTTTGGAACAATTGGGGTAGGCAATGATTATTTTAAGACAAGCCTGCTTGAGAATGTGGCAACATAATGGAAAATAGTTACAAAAACCGGTATTTAATCTACAACTTTAATCTTGGACTTTTTTAAGGCTGTGCTTAGGGCAGTTAGGGCCTCATATGCTTCTTTAACTTCAAGTATTTTTCACTTGAAATCATGAAAATGTCGCACACTATATTTCTACCGAATTGGATTCTTTGGTTAAGGCGGTGAGAGCCAAAAGCGATTAATTGGATGGCAACGTTAAAAATTTCATCTGACAATTTTCTTCTTTATTGATGCAAGGGTGCACATATCATAACAAAATTTTCAGAGAATTTTCGTTGAATCACAAAGTAGATTCTGTAAAAATATATAGAACTAAGTATCTACAACCCTCCTAAAGTGAAAACGTGTCATCAAATGAAATTATGCAATTGCGAATTATCCCTTCCGTAGCTCAAAGATGTTGCTGAATATATGTACGTATTGTTGAAGGTTCATTGACTCCAAAGATTCATAATTTCAAGACCTGGTTCTACGGTCCAAGAAAAACCTGGTTAAAACGAAATCGACTAAAAATGAATTTTAAGAAAAAATAATGTTGTGTACCTCTAAAGTCTCCCGTTCCATCGCCATCTGAGTCTTTGAAAGATCGTGGGTAGATTTGATAGATAACTGTATTTTCGAACCAGTCTTTTGATTCCACTTCGACGATTGACAAGACAAACATCAAAATTGCGGGGATCGCAACACGTGTAATCCTGGTCATTATCCCTAAAATATAAAAACCCCTCGAATTTTGAGTGCAATTAGGGAAGTTTTGACTACTAATCCTCAGAGTAATGGGGCATGTGAAATTGAAACGGTGGAAAGACCTGTGCGTGGTGTGTAGTATTGAAAACTCATTATTTAGGTTCAACTTTCTCAGTATAAATTTGACATTTGACAACATTGACAAGAAAAAATACTCTTGATTCAATCGGATTTTTGCTTGAATCAAAACGAAATCCGCTTAAATTAAGAGGCTTGGTTCTTGATTTAAGTTAGATTCTGATTGAATCAAGAGTACTTTTTCTTGTCGATGTTTTTAAGAGTCTGAACTCTAGATCCAATGTGGGTTTTTTTCCAGTGAAGTATGCTTCGAGGCTTAGATAATGAATGTGTTTCTTTCCCCCGAAAATTTAAAGTGAAATCAGCGATTTTGTAAAATTTCTTCGATGTCCCGAAATTTGAAACTGTAAAATGTCTGAACTTCTGTATCTACGAAAAAAAATATTAAAAACAATTCTTCAATATAAAAATAGTGCTTTACCCATCGATGAGAGGTCAAAAAATTAACGCACACTCTTCTAGCACTAAGTGGAATGTACGATGCGCAAAAACACTTTATATAAATCTCCAGGTTGGATCCTGAGAAGATCGTGACCGATAGCTTGGCTTTGAGATAAATTCAAAGTTGAGTGATTGGCGACCGTCTGGAGGGTGGAGTCGTCTTGGGACTGTTGCGCCAATAAACGCAAAGCAAACATAAAAGCATGACGAGGCAAGTGGGTGTGAATGGGTGGTGAGTTATCCCTGATTTATCGAATATTACAGCGAAAGTAAAGGCCCTGAGCTACTTTCTTCCTCTCCAATCCCGTCAATTATCTGAAACCGAGGTTCTCGACCCATGTGCGAGGGCGTCGAACTCCCTGGGAATTATACAGAAGAAAACAGGGAGATACATTTTGATTTTCTCCTATGGGTATTCATATTGATGTGCTAAGGAAAAGAGAAACTCCATAAAAATGTTTTTTGAACTTTTTCAGAAAAAGTTCGAAGGGCGTTCATACCGTAGACTGTACGAAAGGTGGGCCTTTTCCTCTACTACCCAAGTATGCAAAAAATGTCATTGATGAAATAAAGGGAATCAGAAACAAGCAGTTCCAACGCAAGCGTTGGAGGGCGCTTCTTTAACACTGCGCATGCGAGGAACGTTTTTATACGGCCAAGCGAGAGTATTGCGTACGGACGATGTATAACAAATTGCCTACGTGAAGGTGGTCCGGCAGCAACATACCCGCCGCTAGTCTCTGGAAAACAATAGAAAATAGTAGTTGCGTACGTTGCCAGCGAGCGCGCTGCGAGCGCATCTGTTTCAATTACCTAGCATCGAGTCGGGCCTCTAACTTTCTATTCTCTCTGACATAACCTTAAACCTTCAACCCAGAGCCGCAAACAGCTGACGCTTGACGATGCTGCGCCGAGAAAATGAACCAATCACAAAATAGCACAGTAATACGTCACTAAAATGAAGAGATCACGTGACTGTTCGTGATTTTTTCGAATCAATCTGAAACTACAACCTCGAATATGAGGCATTTAAGCATAACGAAGCCCCAAAATAGTTTAACCAGGTAATACGTCCGTGCGAGATTGTTATGCTTAAAAGCAAAACATTTCACGAAAACTTTTACGAATACCAGATGCAGAAGAAAATCAAATTTTCCCGGGTGTACCAGAATGGCGTCATTACCCATAAGGCAAAACGGTATGTAGTATAGTACATGTTACATCGGGGGAGTCGAACGGCTGGAAAGGGCGCATCTGGTACCCAGAAGCGCCCAAAATGCATCACTATTTGAGTAGGGACAACATTATTTGTCCATTTTCTTTCGGAATAGTTAATTCCCTTAAAAATATTCATCAAGAATTTTGACGCCCCACGCGAGTGAGCAGTCGACTGGTCAATTTATGCACGTTAATGCGCCTTCATTTTCGTCTGATACTGTGCAATACTTCTGTGGTGGAATAGTTGCTCGGAGCGCCTTTCAACAGTGTCGCTTCAACGTGGTGGTAGGAGATTACGATTACCGCTATTTTTAAAATTACAATCCAACCCGGGGGCAATTACAAGTCTCCACGCAAGAGATACAGCCAACTAAATACACTCTCCAAATGTGAATCCGCTCGAAAATCGCGCTGGGCACATCGCGCATCACATTAAAGCGCACATTAGAACGCAATCTCCGTGGTTTGTAACACCCTCTTTCAAATTCACCGCGTATGCGGGCAGTTTTTCTTGGTGGCCGGCAGTCAGGTTTGCCCGGAAAGAGACCTATCCTAAATAAACAATCTCGCGAACTGCCATAAACTCTCGTAGCGTAGGATTTCAATTCATTCAAAGCTTTTGTTTTTGCAAAACAAAGAAAGAAAAAGCTAACAAACGATTGGAAACCATTAAAATCATGCAATAGAAAAAGTTGGTGAAATCATTGTCTACTCAGATTAGCTTTTCTGACTTCTGTCTGTGCGAACCTGGTCGGCGGTGAATGTGAAAATCTGCTCGCAGACGCGGGAAACTTGGAAAAAGCGTGTTACAAACTCCGCGAATGGCGCGCTAAGGAATGGATTTCTGACTTGTTTTACGTGCCCATCGCGATTTTAATGCGATTTTACCGGTAAAAAGAATATTTGTTTAGCTGTTTTTCTTGCGTGCAACTGACCCATTGAGGGGCTTAGAAGACAAGGCGCATAATGCAGTTTTTGAAAAAATTGAGATATTTATGGTTTCAAGTAAAACCAGTTTTAACGCATGTTCTGTGAAAAATTCGCTCCCAAATTCTAATTTTTGAGTATATCAAAAAGTAAGTTTGAGCTTTCTTTTCGCCATAAGGATCTATGTAATTGAGAATTTGCACGCAAATTTTTTATTGCCTCATCTGAGAGTGCTTAAAGAGCTGATTTCGCAGTATTTTTTATAATTTTTTCTGTATTGGGAGATATTCTAACAATTGTCTTAAAAGTGAGAAAATGCACCGCCTTGTGACGTCGTCTGGCGGCATTTCCCATTAAATTGCATGTATTTTATCAAGTTAGATATTTTCGTCACCTCTCCTTCAACAATTGCTCAATTAATAAATCAATGGCATCCTCATGTTCAGTCAACTCAGTAGTTTCCACTTCAACATGAAATTCTTCAAATTTCAGACACCTGCAAATTCTCCATTTCGAAACTTTGAAAACGTGTTTCTGGAAATAGCAAAAACTGCACTTATGCCTCTTGTCCTCCAAGCCCCTCCATTGTCCTTCCCTCTTTTACAAAATTGAAGTCCCTAGGTATACATACTCGAATATTTTTAAACGGTGCAATGGATGTACAAATCTTTGAAGAGAATGCGAAAGTGCGTGCCGCGAAACTCTGTTACTAACTGAATTGTTTTGTCGATCGCATGATCTCATCATGCGGAAGTACCACCTAATGATCTTATTGAGCCACTCATCCTGCGAACTAGATGAATGCTGGCGGGGTCAAAATTCGATCGAAAGCGCACTGACCCACATTACCGAAATGCTAACCGAAAGTTTATTCAATAGGTATAAGTACGCGGAATGAATGTTGATTTCGCTTTCAAGAACTCAGATAACTTGAGAGCTTAGGTGCGTCCGTAGTTCGTTCACCTACGCGCTGAGATTCTGCACCGTACAGCTCATAGATCCTCGGTGAAATTTAAGACGATCGTTTCGGTGAATAGGGATCGTATAAATCGAATGAATCTGAACTGATGGATCTACGAAAGATTTACTTATCTTTTACTTATCCTACTTGTGATATTGCGGATTCTCTGTCATACACTGAAAAAAAAATCTCGGTGTGTTTACTTAGAAAAGGGTGAAATTACCAAGAATTCAGGGTTCTATTTGATCCCAGTTTTTTCTTGGTAAAATTATCATTTATGGAATTGGTAATTTTTCCAATTCCAATAATTAACCAATTATATAATAATTATAACCAAAATAACCAATTCCACAAATGATAATTTTACCAAGAAATCTCGGTAAAATCATTAAACTTTCTCGGTAATTTTACTGGACCTTGGTAAAAACGCCAATAATTTTTATCGACTGCATGTAGTAGAATTACCGAGATAAAATGGCCAAATTACCGGAAATTGATTACCAATAAAACTAGTATTCTTACCTGAAAAAAAAAGAAAAAAAAAACAGTAAAAATACCGGTTTTTATGTAAGCTTACCAGTCCGTCTTGGTAAAATTACCAATAATTGGTAAAAAAGTGAGATGGTAAAGGTACCAACGGACCGTGGTAAAAACGCCGAGAATTTTCTTTCAGTGTATTTCACCATTTTCAAGGATGACTCCACGATCATTATTCTTATTCTACGTTCCGTGCGTGTTTTTCATTGGACGTGTATAATTGAAAAGGAACTGTATCTATTCTGACATGAGCCATGAAAACCATGAGAGTACATGCATGGCAGGGCTCATATCACGCTGTATATAGTTCCGATTGATTTAAATGCGTCAGTATGTGGTTCTTCAAGGTCCATCTTTCTGTGGAAAGTGTTACGTGCCTGTCATATACCTCTCCACATTCTTTCCTATCTCATTCACTTTACACGTTACATATCTTTTGCACTGAAAAAAAAAAATCTCGGTGTATTTACTAAGAAAAGGGTAAAATTACCAAGAGTTCAGGGTTCTATTTGATCCCAGTTTTTTCTTGGTAAAATTACCATTTATGGAATTAGTAATTTTACCGAGAAATCTCGGTAAAATTATTGACTTTCTCGGTAATTTTACTGGACCCCGGTAAAAACGCTACAATTTTTTATCGGCTGTGGTAGAATTACCGAGATAAAATGGCATATTTACCGGGAATTGATTACCAATAAAAGTGGTATTCTTACCCGAGAAAAACAGTAAAAATACCGGGTTTTAGGTAAGCTTACCAGCCTGTCTTGGTAAAATTACTAATAATTGGTAAAAAAAGTGAGATGGTAATGGTACCAACGGACCTTGGTAAAAACGCCGAGAATTTGTTTTCAGTGTGGTCTCCTTTTTACGTTAGATCAACGGACACTGGACATCCAACTCGTTTTCCAAATCGCCGATAGAAAAGTCCGTTAGCTCTTGGTCTGACGTCATCTATTTTCACCTTGCTTGAGACATTGGCCACACCATCGAGATTGACACGGCGTCATTTTTTCGTTTGAAGGTCTCAGACGCAAGTTTTAGGGGCCCAGTGCCTAGTTCGCTCTTTGATTTGTTTAAGTTCCCAATACACAGGTATTTTTCACTATCTGTATTTTGTTTATGTACTTCTTTCGTTGCAGTTTTTACCTGTGGGGCCTGCACAGCATCTCACGAAAGCCAGGCAGCCATTTATCTGCTGATTCATCAAAAGAGCATTGAAGCAATTTTCGAATCTTCGTATTTTCATGGCCTTAAAATAAAAAATCCGGGACATAGTCATTCGTTACTCAGAACTCAACGTAAAAATTTTTTGCTGAGAGAATCTACACGAAAGAAAGAGAGAAAAATTCGTCTCCCGCTTGCTCCACGATAAGATAGCTGATGGATATTATCGTGTGTTTAATTCAAATTCACGCACTGTTTATACTGCCTGCGTGGTCTCCAAGCATATTTCGTCAGAGCCCGCCTGTGCGGTGGATCTTTGGCTCATTCAGGATTTTACACCACACATCAACGCTTGTTGAAAAAAAAGAAAAAAAAGAAACAAAAAGCATTTGACTTTGAAATTAATTATATCTTTGTGTAGGTATTAAAGGATAAAAAAATTGTAATTACTAACACCGTTGGAATCATGTAATTATAAAAAAAAAAGAAATCCGGAGAAATTAAGGAAAAAGAAGAAGAGAAGAAGAGAAGAGGAGAAGAGGAGAAGAGGAGAAGAGGAGAGGGGGAGAAGAGGAGAAGAGGAGAAGAGGAGAAGAGGAGAAGAGGAGAAGAGGAGAAGAGGAGAAGAGGAGAAGAGGAGAAGAGGAGAAGAGAAGAAGATGAGAAGAGGAGAAGGGAAGAAAAGAAGAAGAAGAGAAGAAGAAAAGATGAGAAGAGGAGAAGGCACACGGATAGTGAAAGTACATAAGCACGTATCTCGATCGTAGTGTTTCTAATTCTTTGTTCACACTTAATGTTTTATGTATGTTAGTATTGGAGCATTTTGGTTCAACCTCTCGAAGAATATTCTAAAGAGAGAAAATAAAAATCACGAGAGATTGCAATGATGAGGAGCAGTCACCCTCCAAAAAAGGAAAATTAAACAGGAAAAATGCAACGTCGCAACCCGGAATACATAATATTGTGATTTCACCATTGACAGGAGTTAGCAATCAGCAGCTAAGACAAACGCCACTAAATAGTCGTGTCCGTTCATCAAACCACAGAGGTTGGCTTGGCTTGCAGCATAGATTTTGGCAATTTTCGTTGCTTCTCACATGGATTCCATAGAGCAGGAAAAAAAACAAAGACAAAAATCGAGATGAAAATGAAAACCACTTATAATTACAAATTCGTGTTTCAGCCGGTGGGGCATGAAAACAAGACCGCATTATGGAAATCGTTTTTCTCATATGTAGATGCTGTGTGACGATCAGTTTTAAACTTCACGACAGTTTGAAAGCTTGCATCTTATTTTATCTACAATTCGTTTCGTTATTAACGTGATTAATTTCTTCTTTTGTGCGCTTAAAAAATTAATTAACGAATTACCTAATTTCGTTAAGTTTCGGACATTTCGTCACACCGTAAGTACCTATTCACACTGTTAATAACGCTTTATTTTCGTTGGGCTTGTATTATTCATAAATTCGAATCACATTTGTTTAAACTTTTTTTCCTACCTCTCTCTTTTCTCGGTTTTTGTTATCTCGTTTTGTGACATTTAAAATATCATATCTAAACGTGACTTTTTTAAATCGTGCATATTGTTTCCAATTCTATTGACAGTGAGAGTAACCGCAGTGAAATGACTAAATGAGTGTGCGAAATTTCTAGGATTTCCAGGTTAATCTCAGCAGTTTTTCACATACTAATAAATACGACCAGTCTCCGTTTTAACGACTGAAATACCGATTTAATTGTTACGGGCACAGAATGAAATGTTTTCCCCCTTTTCCTAGGAAATGGGTTTTATTTATTCAAGGTATTTAAATGAAAACAAAAGTAAAATATATGACCGTCCTTTAGTAAAAGGACCTTACTTCACCTAATCTCAAATAATTTGAGTAAATGCTACCATAGCAAAAAAGAAAAATGTTCTTTAAACATTTTCGGATCAAAAAAAGGAGAGGAAGAAGGAGAATAATCCTTAATTGCCAAGAAGCCGGCCTTTATGGCAATCTGAAGTTCACGATTAAAATAAATAAGTAGTTTCGAGTAAAACCTACCCAAAATTCAAATTTACCATCATGTTCAATGTTCTGGGACTGCAGCTGTGCCTTTTGTTGTACATATCACCCATCACATACACAAACAGCTCAGTTATTTTATTCCGATCAGGGGGAAAAAAACTCAAATATAAGTATTATAATGTGATAAGTCATCAAAAAAGGAAGGAAAACGTTATTCAATTTTTTCAATTTTAGGTGTGAGGACGAAGTTGCAATGTCGCAAAATCGTGGGAATTTGATGATGTAGACACCCATTATTGTTTCGTTCTAAGATTATGTCGATTGGAGTGGCACAAAGTAAGAAAAAATATAAAATCTCTACATGCGAGGGAAAACGGGGTTTGGCAAAATAATTTGCTCGCAAAAATACGCTCCTGTCATAATTGAAAAAAATTAATATGTTCCTCATGCTAAATGTTTGTTTAGCCATTGAAATTAGGCGTGGAGTGTGTGCGAAGGGCGCAGAAGAATGGGAACGGGCGAACGCATCAGCGTTAGCCCAGAAAGGGCGCAGGTGGACTCTGACGTGGACCCGAAACGGGCGCCTCATGACGATAACGCCCTAAAGCGGGCACCCCACTCCAAGCCGCCCTTTACACTGGGTCAGCTCAAAAAAGCCATTCCTGCACACTGCTTCAAACGGTCGGCTGCTACCTCCTTCTATTTTTTGCTCTATGACCTAGCCATGATATTCACTCTTTACCACTTGGCCAATACGCTGATTCCACTCCTGCCAACGCCTTTACGGTGAGTCATCTTTCTCTGAAAATGGAGTGTACAAAATTTAAATGGACCCATCTGATCTTGCGTCCTGAAATTCAACCAGTGACAGCCCTCAATGCCGGGTTAAAACTAGATTATAATATCGGACCAGTGTCGACATTGATGACAACGCGTAAATACAACTATTAATACTCGAAGGATGCCCGCGTTGCATACACAAAAAATTGAAGGCGTTTCGGCTGCGCGAGGAGAGCGACCTTAATAATCGATTCTTTACCATAGGTGTAAATGATAGAAAAATTGATACATCGCAATTTACGTCACGTCACTGATCAAAAACTACTGGGATTTTGTTGCAGTTGACGTGTATGCCCTAGATGGGCCCACAAAAATGGAGTCGTGCGCTTATTCCATATTCATAGGAATCTTGGAACACGAAGTTGAAGCGCGGAGACCAATTTAAATCAAAAGGAGCCATCTCTAGTGTAACCTGGGCCCTGAGACTCATAAAAGTACATGAATTCCAGGACTCATGTCACGATGGAAATAGTTCATCTTGATTTAAATCCGTCCAATTATTGCAGTTTTAGCAGATTACAACGAATGTAGCTTAAAGTTTAGTAGCCTGTGAATTGTGAAGTTTGAGCCTTCAGTAAAACAATATTTGACACTAGGTGCGATTATTCAATACCTTTATCGACCTATAATCTCAAATTTTTGGACTCTGTGAACTTGACCACATTAGTTGGATTACATTTTGCAATAAGGAACCACTATTACTGGCTTTTCCATAAAAGCACGTATGTGGATGGGGAAATTAATGGTATATATGTTGTTTCTAAAATGAGCCGGAAATAGTGCGATGTGCCTTCCTCATTGCAAAATGTAATTCAGTTAGGTATTTAACATGGATTACATTTTGCAAAAAGGAACCAGAAGCATTGCAATGTTGCTCAAATTTTGCAACTTCTTTTGTCTTGGAAGAAAAATCTGAGTAACTATTAACAGTTTCTATTTTACTCGCTAAAAACTATAAATTTAAGACACAAATTATTACGTAAATTTCATATTTTTTCATGCTTTCGGTAATTTTATTGCAAAGGATGAAGTTGCACAATCTTAGCACCACTGCAATGATTACCCGCTACAGCGATCACTTTACCAATGCCTAGATGTAGAACTAACTGCTGTGGGGGGTAACTCAGCATTTTATAAGTTCTCGCACACTTTTTTTTACATCCAGAAGTTTTAAATCAACTTCGCTTTTTTTTCGGTGTGGATTCTATCCGTGAGTTATCATTAGTCTTTTGAGCTGATCTGGACAAACTTCTCATGTTGCGAGGCAGGTTGATAGCATGGCCATTGTACTGGGCGGCGCAGGGGTGCGTGATGACGGGGGTGTGGGTACTGGCGCACGAATGCGGGCATCGCGCTTTCAGCGAGTACCAGTGGCTGGATGACGCGGTCGGTTTCGTGCTCCATTCGGCGTTGCTGGTGCCGTACTTCTCGTGGAAGTACTCCCACGCAAGGCACCACGCCAACACCGCCTCCCTGGAGCGCGACGAGGTCTTCGTACCACGTCGGCGGGAGCACCTCCAGTGGTACTTCAAGTACCTCTTCGTCTCGCCCACCGGCCGGCTCTTCGGGCTCCTGGGAGCTCTTCTCTTCGGCTGGCCGCTCTACCTCGCCTTCAACGTCACTGGCCGGTAAGTCGAACGGTGCCTTTAAAATAAGAGTACACGGAGAAAAAAACTTTGTGCGTGGGACCCGAAGTTGAGGTCATATGGATCTCTGAGGTTTTCGTATCACGTATCTAAAAACTTGAGGTCCAGCTGCCTAAGTTCGGGTCAGACATCTGAAGTACTTCGATATTTACCGAAGGGTTCGGGTCACACGTCTGAAGTACTCCGGTACATACCGAATGTCTGACCTGAACTTCGGCAGCTCGACCTCAAGTTTTCGGATGCGTGATCAGAAAATTGACCTCAACTTGACCTCAACTTCGGGTCCCATGCATGCACGAAGTTTTTCTCTCCGTGTATATAGAACCCAATGAGGCTGCCTACACTGCCAAGTGTCTATACTGCCGTGCTAAGGAAGAACGCCGTATGAACATTCAAGAGTTGCCAAATTTCCTTCAATAAAATGTTTCTCTTTGAGAAAAGATATAAATCTTTTTCTTGAAATTTTCAGGGACTTAAGGTAAAATTGCGAACAAAATCATCTGAAAAATTGGAAGAAAAATATTTATAAGTTTACCAGGAAATTAGTGTTTTTTCAAAGGAAATTTAGCGACGCCTGGAGGTTCATACGGCGTTTTCCCTTAGCACATCAGTATAGGTAGAGGTTTTCGGTCTTTAAGAAGCAATAATTTTATCGTTACATACAGGAAACACGTTATACAAGAAACTGGTCTACGGCGTGTAGCAGCTTTAGTAGAAGCTGAGTAGAATGATATCGCTTCTGTGAAGATTCATGGAAAATTCACATCTGAAACTACCGTAACGGAGGTAGCTGATGGACTCAATTTGAGATAGAGAGTTATTTACACTTGATCTCTCTCTTTCACATTGATTCAATGGGTGACGTCCGTTATGTTAGTTTCCGAAATAAAGTTTCAATGAATTTTCACAAATTGGATGTCACTCTACTCAGTATTCATGCTATTACACGTTATGGTTCAGTTTCTTGCACTATCTTGTACATTACAAGGGTCAGATTTAGGGGGTGGCCACATAGACCGTGGCCCATGGCGGCAAATTTAGGGGGTGGCGAAAATTTGCAATTTTTTTAAATGAAGGTATTAAGCAAATCGGACTCAGAAAACAAATTACAAACGAGAAAAGGCGACAAAATCTCTCGTTTTCTGACAGTTTAGTAATTCTTAATTTTGTCGTTTTTCAGTGATACAAGAGATATCGCATAGCACCTTTAATTAGTCGAGTTAAGAGAGAAACCAAACACGCAATTTGGCCTGGAACGGCGCGGCGCAGAGAGCAATGATGACGAGGGCTTGAGATGAAAAGGAGAGGCCCTCAGCGCGGCGGTCGGAATGTAACACATATTAGCGCCTACAAAACTGTAGGAATACTTCACACATTGCGTTAAACAGTGCGTTCAGCAGCGGTCGGCGTGAAGCGCATAGCTCCTGCAAGACTGTGAGAATACTTCACGCATCGCGCAAAACACAGTGCGGTCAGCGCATTGTAATTGTAATTATTTAATTTTTCTCACTGGGACGTATTTATGCTAAAAGGAAGGAGGGATGGGTGGGAAAGAAGGAGTGCGGCGAGTGCGCTCGTTATTGAAGACCGTAAGAATGAATGGGAATCATAGAGCACCAATGACACCAGCGTCGACGACTGGGACGACAAGATTGCCGGTTTGGCACTTCAATTCATGAGCCCTGTTCACAACGCTCTTATCGCAAGCCTACGGCTCACGGGTCAACATATTTTGCCGCTTAGTTCCTTTTGATTTAATCTTAATCCCACTTTTCCATTTTGCGAAAAGGAATCACGTCCACTTTTACATATCGTTTCTTATGCAGCTCAAACGAGCACATGCACATCCCATCAATCCCACCCGTCTCTGCGGGCTGATTATTGAAATTGATAGACGAAGCTGTAGACAAGGAAGTCCTGGAGAGTATAGAGCGATCCTACTGGTTGAAATGAATGGTTCCTAAAGACTAAAGGGAGAAAATGATGGACTGACTATAGGGTCTCTCGTAGGTTGCCGTTAGTTAGTCTATTATATACCTCCCTTGTCCATTGCAACCACCCGCCTCCACCAATGGAATCCCTCCATATCCTTCTGGTCTTCTCTATCTATAGCTTTGTCTATCAATTTTAATAATCGGCCTGCTGGTTCCTTTTAGCATACATATATTAAGCCGCTTTTATAGCGCAGCCTAGCGCTCTGCGACGCCCAATCGCCATTGCCCCCTATCTTCCCAGAGACCATTAGGCAGTTGGCACCTTCTGATCTCCTCCTCCACCCCTTGTCGCCAACCTTTCACACCCTTTCAACCCTTCTCAACCTGTCACAACCTTTTAGCATACATACGTCTATTTCGATCTGTCGGGCAGGCCGTACGAGCGTTTCGCGAACCACTTCGACCCCGGGAGCCCGATCTACCCCGAGAAGAAGCGTCTGCAGATCATCATCTCGGACCTGGGCATGCTGGCCACCCTGTGGATCCTCTACCAGGCCTCCGTCGCGGGAGGGTTCTGCTGGGTCTTCTGCATCTACGTGGCGCCACTCCTAGTCGTCAACGGGTTCCTCGTGGCGATCACCTACCTGCAGCACACCCACCCGGGGCTCCCGCACTACGACTCCTCCGAGTGGGACTGGCTCCGGGGCGCCCTCTCGACCGTCGACCGGGACTGGGGCGTCCTCAACCACGTCTTCCACCGCATCACCGACACCCACGTCGCCCACCACCTCTTCTCGACGATGCCCTTCTACCACGCCGCCGAGGCCACCGCCGCCCTTCGCCCGGTCCTCGGCGAGTACTACCGCTTCGACGACACGCCCATCCTCCGGGCCGCCTTCAGGGAGACCGAGAGATGCATCTTCGTCCAGAGGGACGCCGCCGAGCAGGGCAAAGGCGTCTTCTGGTTCGCCAATCTGGGTTGAGATCACAGCTTCAAAATAAACAAATGAACAAACAAAAAAAAAAAATAAATAAAAAAAAAAACAAAAAAAATCGCAGCTCAGAACGGTGTATGCCTCGAGAATTTGCGATATGAGTACTTTTTCCCTCCGAAAAACTTCGCGAGAAACACATAATTTTCACTGGTTGTGTCTGAAACACACTCTCAATGTCAAAAAAGATCTTTCTCTAGATTTTGCCGTCATGCACCATAGCTTGCTGCGACTTCGCACAATTTTTCGAACCACCAAAAATCTGAAAAAAAACCCGAATGAAATCTAGAAGACTTAAAATTAGTTTTGTCGATTCAAGAACATATGATTTTATCCGATCCTAAAGTAATCTTAGTAAACATTATTATCTAATTCTTAAACATTTTTTCTTGGTCACTGAGTTAATTTTTCCAGTAGAGTGACAGGATTATTTTGACTTCAAACGACCGTTCTCTTTTACTCCTTATCATAGAGAACATATAGAGTCGTAATGTGAGTGGGGGAGCTGGCGGCACTTAAAGCAATTTCCAGATCCCAAATTCCGAGACTCCTGTACGGCGCCGGGTCACTTTTTCGATATATAATCGATTGTTTGCCCGCCATTATGGATCGAACATGTATCGGAAAGGTGACCCGCACACCGGGCTCGGAACTCGTCGAGCAGAACATGGCGCCAGCTCTCCCATTTACATTACGACTCTATATGTACTCCATGCTCTCTATGCATGGTGCGAAATAAGTTTATTTTGATATAGATGGTTTAACGTAAACTTTGGAGTCGTAGGAACATGGCGTGATATAATACCGCATAATAATGAATATTACTCATCCTTGTTCATACAGTGGGTAGTGGAGACACAACTCAATTTTTTTTAAATCACCCATGCATATTATGGTTAGCGTGGCGTAGGAAAAAAATAGATTATGGACCTCAATTACCCAATCCAGGCATTGTGCGTACATAGCTGTTAAAATGTAGCATACATACGGGAAGATAATGACCGCATGTGTACATTCAGGTGTACGGCTTAGGTATATATGCGTAGGATTCGTAAACAGATTAATGCTGGAATCAAACGCTGAATTTGGCAGCTGAACATGGAAGTCAATGGTCATCGCTCCACGGCTGGAATTCCGCAAATTCGAGTTATTTTCATGCAGATTTGTATCGAATCTATTCGATTAGTTTCAGACAAATCCGACATTATCCGATGGTCGCTGAGCCTCATTGCATTTGCGCGCCACGCGCATGCGTGTGATTCCGGCTTAATACTTGATCAGGTCCTACATCAGTAACAAAGCTCTAACTCACGCATTGAGTAGCAATTTCAAACTCATAAGCACTCAAATAGATAGGTGTTTGATGGCCCAATGAGGTTTTTAAATTCTCGATGGTACATACCTATTTAGAGTTTAAACGAGTGTTAATTACACAAACTCAACTGAGAATCTTCTTGTTTTTGGATTGCCAACCTTCAATTTTGCAAAATGACTTCGACAAACGTCATAGTTAGGCAAATAAAATCGCATCCCCCGTTTCTCCTTCATTGCCTGTAACGAGGACAGCGTTCCTTTTATAAGACTTCAACATCAAAGCTAACACAGCAAAAAATTCATCGACGGAAGTTATGCCAGCCTTTTCGCTTCGCAAGCTCCATCCGGAAAGATTTTTAGCTCTGAAATAGCCTCTATAATAATGCGATTTTGCTAGCTGAACATGGAGGGCTTCTCTCGAAAAAGGTCGTAAATGGAATTTTCTGGAATTTTCCAAGTTCACGTACTCACATTTGATCAAAAATTATTCGACATAGGTACTCGTAATCGTGGAAGCACCCCCCAGTGAAACAACGCAAGTAAAGAGCAAAATACGAAATTCACCTCGCGTTGTACTAACATTTATGGTACGATTGGAATTTTTTTAGGATTTTTTTTTAAAAATGTGTCTCAAAATACCAATCTGTGTTCAATTCGTACACGAAATAATACCTAAAACATTAGGAGGCATCACACAGTAAAATAACACGCTTGATTTGTCTGGGTACCGGTCAGAATACAGGGATAAACTCCATCAGAACTCGGGGGTAGGTAAACATTAAAATTACATAACTTTAAAACACTTGGATGGCAAACTAAAGGTATGTCCTCTTCTAAAAACAATTTGTTTGAAAACGCACACATACATTCCGCTATCGCAGTACTTCTTGACACTCTACAACACCAAACCGCCACAGTCTTTTATGCTCCCTAAGCACTGTAGGGTGCACTGTTCCTTCGTTTTCTCCCGGCAGAAACTCACAAAAGCATCCGTTATGACTGTTTTTTTCTGCCATTCTGTACAAATGAGTCACTAGACCAAGTGTTTGGTATACCATCGTCAAACATGCTGTCATTCTCCGTTTCCGTAGTTTGCATATCACTTATTGATTTTTGATGGAGGCTTCTCATCGGTTTCCGGTAATTACAGAACCCTCCACTGCGTTAGATTCGGATAGTGTAAACCAATAAAGTGTCATAAAAAGAAAATGATGATAATTTTATGTGCACTCAGGTGTTACCTTGAAATGCTGAAGAATTTGCAAACAAGAAAACGGGTTATTAAGGTCTAAACCGTGTTCAAATTTTCAGAGTAAGCGGCCTTCATAGACCGCAACGCATCTACTCGAACAAAAATTAAATGCCCTAATTCGGTTCTTCTATTCTGTTTTGTGCCGCATATCAGAGTTCAAATGAATATTGATTTCTCTGTTGTGATTGAAAACCATTTCATTTTTGGAAAACCAGCCGGAAATTTTGGGAACGATTCTGAGGAACGGTGCAACTCTCTTTGATTATTCCAGCCCATTCTACGGCGATGTCCGTCGCTTAAGGTACGAACTTTTTTTTCCCTGGGTGTGTCTACCCCACACGAGTGGTATCAATATTAAGACGACAAATTGTCATTTGCCGTACACAAATGACAGTAAAATTAAACCTTCACAGAAAAATTGAATGAAATATACTGTTTTCAACTCACTCGAATAGATCGGCGGAATTGTTTACATTTCGGGAGTATGTCATTTTAGGATGAGAAATAAAAATAAACGCTTTTTAAAACTGATATGTGAATCGGAAGGAAAAGTGTTGGCAATTGAAAGGCACTCCTTGTGTGGAAACACAAAAGCGAGTATAAACATACTAGCCGGCACTGAAAAAAACGCCAAGTTACGTATATTAATGCAATCATTTCATAAGCGTAATTCTTTTTTAAGCACTTGGAATTTCTTTTAAGATATCGGGACTTTTTTTTAATACACTTTTTTAAAAATATGATTCGTATTTTTAAAAAATCAGATTTAATTTGCGATTCATTTTGAATGGAAGTTTCTTTTTTTAATATTTCAATTTAATTATTTTTTTGAATTGAAGTCGTCGGACGGATCCACTTACGAGTTTTTGGTGATTTCATTCCAATTTGACGTAACAAATGCCGTAATTTTGCACTCCATCAGCCATAGTATTAAAAAATAAAGGAATTACCCTCTAAAGACAGCACTACTGAAAAACAAAGGTTTTTCCATTTAATGACAAGAAAGTAACACTAGACCGCGTCAATTATTAAAAGTATCATCGAATGAAAAATGCCAGGAAATGAGGCGGCATATTTTAATTGACTTCGGGTCATCATCTGATCATGGAACAGTTTCGACTTGTAAATGCTTGGTTTTACATAGACTAAGCATACTTACTCAAAAGGAACAGCGCGCTACGGCATGTCACAGCGTTGTTCGCCTTCATTTCACCCAATAGGCAGAAACGGACCAAACTCGGGTATGTTTGCTGCCAGTAGGATTAGGTATTGGTAAGAGGCAGTGCCACCAATTAGATACAATTTTATTGAGAGCCCTATATCCCTGGTAAAAATTGGCAGTAGAATCTGTGTTCCAAAATACCATAGACCTACAGCCGGCTGTAAGATTTCCAATAGCTTCTATAGCCGGCAACACAATTTCTTACAGCCTTTTATAGCCGATGGCGACTAAGCAACAGCCTGGCGATAAAGTGTATGCTAAACGTTACTAATTACGGATGCTAGGACTCGGTGAGTTTTTGAACTACCGCTCTCTTTTTGGGCCGTAGTATCTTGATTTATTTTCCGAGGAAAGCTCCGTACTTTTGAAGGATGCTTGCCATTCCTAATATCTTAGAGCGCCTGCAATGTTGTATGATACTGTGCAATACCTCTGGTGTGAAATAGCTGCTTCAAGGGCCGTGGTACGCTGCGGCGGGCGGGCAGCCAGCGCGAAACGCGCATTGGCGCCTACAAACCTAACAGGGATACTTCACGCGTTGCGCAATGCGTGAAGTATCCCTGCTAGGTTTGTAGGCGCCAGTGCGTCGCCGCTCCGCTTTATGTTAGGTTCTGATATTTAATCTGGCGGAGTCAGCGTTATTCAACTCATGATTTTGAAATGTTTGCACATCCTGTATAGATTATTCTCATTTTAATTGATGAAAAAAAAATATGTATTAAAGGAAAATATAATGTGTGTTTTGTAAATATTAAGGTGGTTCCGTATCAAACTTAATGATTTCCAAAGCACACGAATTTCTACACAATTTCTTATAGCCTTTTATAATCGATGGCAAAAAGCAACAGCCAGGCGATAAAGTGTAAAGCCCGGCGATAGGAACTATAGCCCGGCTGCATAATTTGTTATCGCTTCGTATAGCCCGTCCGTATGATTTTCTCCGCATTCTACAGGCAGCTATATGATTTTCTGTAGCCTTCTTTAGCCGGCTATAAGAATTCCTATGGTATTTTGAAACGCAGCTCTTTTTGCCAATTTTTACCAGGGTAATTAGCTTGGATAACATGAAAATGTATTCAAACGATAACGGTGATTTCTGGAAAACAAAATAAATCGATATCAGTCGAATAATCGATAAATGTATATGTTACCGGCAAACCCCGATTCCCAAGCAAACCTAGGTTTGCCAAGCAGGCATCAGGCAAACCTAGGTTTGCCAAACGCCATATTAGGCAAACCCTGATTTTGTTTTTCACGACAAATATGACAGTGTTAACTGTTTTTTCACAGCAAATTTAATGTTGGCAGGCAGATTGTGGAGACCAAATTTTTACAGATTGAAGCTGACTTTACTCAAGGAACACGTGCATCGTACAACACTGATAAAAGCTACAAATAAAGGGGGAAATAGCTGGGAAAAATGATAATTACATAAGTTTAAAAAAAATGTCATTTAAATGTTTAAAATAGTAATGATCCCTTCATATTGAGGCGTCTTTGCATACCAATTAATAAGAACATTCCCTTCTTCTAGCCGTACTGCCGTACATCGTCTTCGTTGCACGATTAACACCCAAATAAAGTTAAGCGGCACGGTCATATTTGCGTTTAAAAACAAAATTGGGATATGCCTGAAAGGGTGTTCGGGAAACCTAGGTTTGCCTAGTTTATTTTTTTCTGATAATTAAGCTCTTTCCTGAAATTTTCGGGCAAACCTAGGTCTGCTGGTAACTTCAGAAGGGACGAAAAAACGGAAATCGAAAAAGTTTTAAAGAAGGCTAAGCAAACCATTCATTAACAATTTTGACTGAAATGCCTTCAGGCAATCGTGTGAGGCTAGTAGTACACATCTGAGTTCGATAAGGGTGCATTTATAATAGCCAATGACCTAATTTAGCCGATTTTGGACATTGGCCTGCCAATATTGACACTGGCTGGTCATTTCAGCCACTGCCGACCTTGGGTGAATTCGGTCATCGGCTATAACACATACAGAATTGGGAGGGTGCATTTGCGAGCCAGAAACCGAAAACGATTAATACTCGAAGAAACCACTCAAGGCTTCATTTTGAATTCCATGACCAATTCCGTCAATTAATTCTCCCGTGGGGATGACAAAGTCCATACATTGAAATTTAACACAATTAAATTCTTTTGGTAGACGAACAAGCTCTTTCTGGAAAGGTCCAACGTAGATATATATGATTGGTTTGCCGAAAGTCATCCACTTGTTTGTTATGTGAAAATTATGTGTTTGATCTGGAAAAATTCTTTCGACAGGACTCCATAACGGAATATGTATCTAATTCGCAAAAAGCCCATGGCATTATCGGCGATCACCTTCATTTTCTCCGTGATACTCTCGCCTGTCACTCCCGATTCAATATCGCTGTTCAGAGACAAGGATTTCCAGCATCATCGATGTGACATTGAGGTCAAAGGTTGCAAGCCGGTGTGCAATGGACTGAAAAGGCAGGCTTCATCGCTGCGAGGGAATGCCTCTTGTGTTCATTTTTACCGGCGAGAAAACTGCGAGTCGTACATAGGGTCTTGGAATTCGACTATGGGCGACCTCAGTAACTTCAAGAAAACGGACGCTCAAGATGCAATCGTTTCAGTCGGGGACTGTAAGCAACCGATCGACGTGAGTATTGAGTAATGCCTACCCATTGCCCAAGCCGGAGAGACGCGGTCGAGGGGACTTGAGGGATGGGGGGGGGTGGTTCCCCCTTCCCCTATCATTTTGTCCTTTCTTTAAGAAGGGAGTACTGAGATCAAAGAGTACATAGAGTCGAAATATATATGGGGGAGAGCTGGCGCCATGTTCTGGTCGACGAGTTCCAAGCCCGGTGCCGGTGTGCGCCGAGCTTCCGTCACTATTTCGATACATTTTCCATCCAAAATGGGGATGTGTAATACGTAGTAATTTCTGTCCTCTTTTTTTAACATCTCTGCCGTGATTGCGAAGAGAGCAGTGTGTGTCAAATTTTCATAATCGAGTTTCCTTCAAAATTCGTCTAATCTCTTGAAGATAAAATCACTAAAGTAGCTAAAACAGCAAAATTAATCTTAATTATACCTATAAAAATGAGACTTTGACACAGACTGAAGTACGAATAAAATGACGCAGTTTCAGGCTAGACAGCAGTAAGTGAGGAAGGGGAGATCAAAGGTCAGAGTCTTAATAGAGAGGATCTTTACTTTCAGAAGCCTTCAGTTAGTCATGGACATCTATACATATGTGCCTTGTCAAGGTCGACTTCCAAAAAAGGAATCAATATTCACAGTGAGGAGAAAGTCATTCAGAATATTATTTGGCGGGCAATTTTTCTTTGAAACATCGTTTTGGTATTCGATAAAAATTCTTTGCTCATTAGCCGCCAACGGGCGATTTCGACGATTTCGCTGCCCCCTTTTGGGGGCGCGCAGCGCTAAAGGGGTTGGGCCGTGTGGCGGCCAGGAGACACGGTCCCGTAGTCGATAAAGGGAAACAATTTGTAAAAAGTGCCCCGCCAATCACTGAAAGAAATCACTGGAATCACTGCATGCGTAATCAAAAGAAGAAATTAAAGAGGAAATTAATTTTGAGCACAAAAAAATGACCGGTAATGGTCGGAAGAGAGTGTTTTAAGGGCGGGATATGGAAATCTCCAAAAAACCGGAAGAGAAAGCGGGGGTGGAGGAAGAGAAGGGAGAACGGATTGAGTGGGTGCAGAATGCACAACGAAGGGTGGGAGGAGTGATGCAATTATTGCAGGGAAAAGGAAGGAAGGGCTTGGAAGAGGTAGTGGACACGTTAGGATTTTCAACGTGAGGTCGACCTCAGCTTCCCATTTTATACTAGGGGGCCCTGCCCCCTGACCGCTACGCGGCCCAACCCCCGGGAGGGCGCCTCGCGCCCTCAGGCCCGCTTCGCGGGCCATATACGCATATGCATGGGCAAAAATGTTCTTCCATTTTAATACACCATTTTGTGTTCGAGCTGCATCGATTTCAAAATTTTTGACGTAACCTTCAGATTTGTAAATGATGAGGAATAGCTGGATGTACATGATTTCACAGTCCACTTACTGGAGAAATGTCCGTTTATTATGTTATTTTTAAATACTTATTTTTTAAAAAAAAAAATCGGATTTCGGCCGTTAAGAGTTAATAATATTTGATCCGTCCCGACGCACCGCAGCGCCTGCCTTCTCACTTTTTATCTGCTGTAAATATTAATAGAAATTCAGCAATCAAGTAGGTAAATTGACCAATGCCACAAATCGAAGCCGGAAGAATGCAGGAAAAATTGAGTTAAACCTTATACCTTGGACCTTGAACCTTGAACCCTGAGCGATGCACCGTTCCTCAACTCTCCGAATGAGGAGCCCTTCACGAGCTTTTCCATTGTTTTATTGTTTATTCAAGTCACTCAGGTAGAATCCCACACCTTGACGTTTCTAGCGGAAATGACATATCTCTCACGCTATTAACATTGGACTTAAGTGACATGAGCTTTAAAAGCTCTACAACATTAAAAGTTCGGGGTTTCATAATTTTTTGCACATCTACATCTACTACAGATGACATCATGTAAAGATCATCCTTATCGGTCTGGCAGTTCGTCAGAAATAGTGCTTCCAATATTTTGCTTGTAGCTGTATAATATAGATAGATTAGGATTAGCCATGTGAGCCGAAATCTTGATTTTGCAACCAAATTTTATATCTTCCTCTGCATACGCTATTGATGTCACTTTTTTTTCATCTTTTTTTTGCAGCCGCCAAATTCCATTTCGTTTTACGAGCATGCACAATTCGGCGGGAAGAAGTGCAACATAAAGGTCAACATCGGCTGCCAACCGATGTGCCCGGAATTGGACAACCAAGCCTCCTCCGCAGATGGCGACGCCGTTTGCGCCAAGGTGTACAACGAGCCCAACTGCAAGGGATATTTGGGTGACTTGTACAATTTAAAAGTGAGCCCCAATGAATACCGGAACTTCAAGAAGCATCGGGATACCAAAGTCCTCCGAGACCGGATTTCCTCTATCAGTGACTGTTCGAACAGAACCGTCTCGTTTTTCGAGCACAAGCATTTTAAAGGGAAAAGGTGCGACTTGGAGGTGAAAGGTTGCCAGAGGATGTGCCCCGAGTTGGATAAAAAAGCCTCTTCCGTGAGAGGAGAAGTCGGCTGCGTCAGGCTCTATAAAGATGCCAACTGCACGGACTATCTAGACTCGATAGTCGTCTCGCCTAGCGGGAGAAGGTACCGGGACTTCAAATATCATCCATATAAACATTATTGGACCAAAATTAACGATCAAGCCTCTTCTATTAAGGACTGTATCACCTTTGACAGTGGTAATTTTGTATTCAGCAGGCCCCTTGGCCTGCACCCCTAGGATGTTCCAAGGCCGCACTGAAAAAACGAGATTAGGGCTGGGCCCTAGAATTGCTTCACCTCCACCGCCACAGGGGCAGGCCCTGCGTGGGTAAGGCACAGCCCTACCTGGACAGGGTCTACCTCTTACCAGGTAGGGCTGAACCCTGAAGCAGGTAGATTTGGGCTCTACGCGCGCCGGGCCTGCCCCTATGGCGGTGGAGGTGAAGCAATTTTACCTACCCGGTTAGGGCTGGGACCTTCGGTGCAGGTACCAGCCCTAAACTCGTTTTTTCCGTGCGTAGGATCGTGTACGAGAATTGGAGAAGGTGATTCCTTATGAGAAAGCACATCGGATAATGATGGAATATTTACCCATACATAATATTGTTGCGATACTACACCACTTCAAGATGTAATATTTTTATGCGCCCCATTTTTAATGGTAAACTTGTTGCAACATCTTGTTTATAAAGTATATTATCAGAATAATTGTTTAAAAATCCTAAGGTGGGAAAGAGTCGCGGGGGGGTGTCTCCCCCTGGAAATTTTCAGAGTCCCTTTATACTGAGAGTCAAGACAATGTGAATCCATTTCTGATTGGGTCCCGTATTTTAGGCCTTCACAGTGTCACAAACGAGAATAAAGGTTATATTTTCACCGATTGCAAAGATTTTAATCTGGAATGGACCAGGGAATTACGGTCTCGGCAAGGAACAAACGGAATGAGAGAAGGAACGGAGAAAGGAATTTAAGAATGGGCCGATCAAAGATTACGAAAAACGTTCAATTTGTGTAATCTTTATTCCCGTTTGTGACTCCATGAGGGTGTGTTGTCTTGACTCTCAGTATAAAGGGACTCTAGAAATTTTCATGAATGGAGGTACTAGAGACGCTATTTTGATCTTACTCAATGTAAGTATCGAGCCTTTGAATTGAAGAACTGATAATATTTAATATTATGTCAAATCATTTACAAGGACAAGTTTTTCAGTTTGTTCTCAATGAAAGTGTTGCGAGTGCTTCCAGCCTGGCATCGGGCATTTGGTTAATCTCCTGCACTTGCTTACCTAAAAATTCCTACTTTTTCCTTTTCTCCCCCTTATACATTAATGTGATCTTAAATCAACATTCATTTGCCTCTGAGTGAATTGTCCATCCCAGCTGAAACGCACTCATTATTATGGTCAGCTGCAAGTGAGGTTCGTATCAGTACAAAAACACGTAATTGATGTCATGGTTTGATTCATGTTAAATGTTCAAGAAAGGATTCACATTTTCGACCTAGAGGCTACTGAAACAACTAAAATTAGTACTTTTAAAATTTAAATTATTTACTGTTCAAAGTATTCGAGTTTCGTAATGATTCCTATAGATTGTATAGTCCTCTTACATTGTTCTTGTGTTTTATAATATTTCCTCTATTTTCCAGGGAAGGAATTATCATGCTTAGCTGCACAAAATTTTAGTGAATATATTTGTGTTGGTTGTCCGAAAACAAAAATACCTATAAATAAAGAAAAACTGAAGAAGGGACATTTACTTGATTTTCTTTGGACGCCTTACCAAGGATTTAATGCGAGAACATTCGGGACGGCTTTCTGTAAATACTTCCTTCATCATTGATTCGTTTTTTGTCATGGGAACGGAGTTCCCCATGATATTAGAATCGTTCCGTTGCTTTCGCTATGGGATTCCCTATACCTCTGCGACCTTGAGCGTTTCGCCCAGTCTCCGATTTTTGGTTGATTTTCCGATGTATCAAAAACCGTTGTATTTTTTAGCCAATCATGTCTCTACGTCAAGTTGTGTTGATTGCTAAAATTCGCTTTCAGCGAGTTTTTTTCCACCTTGAGATGTCGTGTCTGACTGGTAAATCTGCGCAGAACCACGAAGTTCCGTTTTTAGGCAAATTCTTTTTTTTGGGAGGTTCTGATTGGTTATTTTTCGCCATCAGTTTTCTGTTCGTTGGTGCAAAAGATCGCCTACCTCGGTGTTCTTGAGAAGCCGCCATTATCCCACCTCAAATTTGAAAAATAGAAGTAAAGAAATAATAACCATCGTACAAGGTGGAAAATTGTTCTGGAGGACTCGTTACGGATAAAGAAGTCAAAATCAGAGCTCGATTGATTGATTTAATTCATGGATACGCAAATATTGCCTTAGCTCAACTGCCGCGATCGGAATGCGTGCTGGGATGAACCTCAAGACGCATTAAAACAGTGCGAACCATGGCTCCTACAGCAATGCGCTTCACATTCCAAAAGCAGTCAAGGTCTCTTGTGATAAGTCCCGCCCATTGCCCGAGTCTTTTAAATGCTATTTTTACTCCCGCTCACGTGGACCCGTCATAGCCTAGTTGACTAAACCGCCTCGTATTCGTGATTAGATGCGGGCACCCGGCGATCGTGAGTTCGATACCCGACGATGGGAACTACTTTTTAATGGTTGTATTGAATGTTTTAGACTAATCATCAAAAAATAATTAATAGTAGATGATAAATGTACGAACATTTTCTCGTGAGTTAATATGTTAAACAAAAATACTGGAATATACCTCCTTCATATAATCAGCCACATGTTCCCCCAAATTAATGACGTTATTTTCTTTTTTCAATAAAGTTAATTTGCATTCAACGTTCGTAAGTTAAGCAAAAAGTACCTATTGATACAAATAGAAAGACATGAAAATAGTATGTCTAACATTTCAGTTGTTTTTTTTTTTATTTATTTTTTGTTTTCTTATTTTTTCAATAAAACAAATTGACTGGGACTAGAATCATCGTATCTCTGAAGACAAAAGCTAAGTTTTTTGATACAGAAATACTAATATATTCATCCTTTATATAATCAGGGAGATGTTGACCCAAATATTGATGTATATTTTCTCTGTTCGCCCAAATTAATGATGGTATTTTCTTTTTTCAATAAAATTAATTTACATTCCACGTTCTTAAAGCAATATTTTCTCCAAAATTCAGCAAAAAATAACAATTTATACCTACGCAAAAAGTAAATAAATAAATAAAGCAATGACATGAAAGTAGTATAGGTAGTACACATCTAACATTTCGGTTACATCTATTTGAATGAAAAAAATGGCAACTTAGGAAGCACATAGGTCACTTATCGACGGTGAAACTACCAAACCACGTATCTCGGTTTGCGACGTCGCAGACTTTCTGTCATACTTTATTTTTTAAATGAAAAGCTACTTAACGTCCAGTCTTGAAAATTTCCGTGATTTTTCCTCTTCGTGCGGAGAAAATTCTGTGAAAATTTCAAGGAATGATATTGATTTGGTCTACTTCAAAAAAATAAAATGTGAGCGGAGATTTTTAAACACCGCAAACGAGATACGTGGTTTGGTAGTTTCACCGTCGTTATGATGCGTATTCGGGCATATGCGTAGAGTAAAAATATCATACTTTACGCCGAAAAAACGAAACTGAAAGTTAAATGCGTTAACTTCCAAAAACCATACATAATCCAACGAAAATAAATAATTGGTAAATAACAGCTTTCTTGTATGCAAAGAAAAAAAATTAAAAATGTTAAAAAAGAGATGTCGACACAAAATTACATAGCCCCTTCAATTCTGAAGATACTACAAACGAACTGTACCTTAAAATTTTCATATCCCAGAAGCAAAAGTTCCCATGACGAATATTGCTATCGCTAGCGATTGCAAAAACCAACTTGTTAAGTAATTAGAATTGTTTCAAATACGCGTTGAGATACACTGTCGAATTTTTCCTGAAGAGACCACAGAACGACTTTGCCGCATTCGTCGTTTTTAGATCAGAGCAGGTATGGCCCGGTACCCACATTCTGGGACGGCAACGTTGTTATACATTTAAAATATCGAAGCATCATTTGGAAAATGGACTATGTCGCAGAAAAATAAGTTTAAAAAATTTAGGTAAAATTGCTTCCCTTCATTTGCACCATAGGCAACGCTGGAAGTGAGTGATTGCTTAAGACGAATTCGCAATGCGCCCTTAGTTAGTGTCGAATGCGACGATCACGATACAAATTTCAGTTCAACTCCTGAATGCAACTATTTAGGCTCCGTGGATGTCCGCGTTGCATACGCACGGAAACGTAGGCGCTCTGTCGTTTTGACTGTCCACTGTTCAGGTACTCACCACTTGACCCGCGGCCGGGGCCGACGACGGCGAGTTTTGCTTCCAGGATCCAAAATGGTAGAACGCTTTCAGCTCCTCGATTATACCACAAAAATATCTCCTAGGCACGAATAGTTGCTTACAGGCATCATATGTGTATCTTTTGTGCTTCAGTTTTGAAATCGCCATGTGTTGAGCATCATATGTAGAGCAATCTGTTCATACTTAAGAGGTGCCTTCAAAGTATGAATGAAGAATCGAAGGCACTCTGTCATTTTAGATCCTTCATGACAAATGACAGAGTGCCTTCAGTCCTTTCTTAGTATTTGGGGGCCATGCCCCCTGGCGGCCCAACCCCCAGCCCAGAGGGCGCTTTGCGCTCTCTTAGGCCCGCGTCGACAAAAGAACGACCAAAAAAAAAAATGAAACGATTTTCACACCCGAATCTTATTTGTCCAATCTGTCTCTGACTGGGAGCGATTGGACGAATAAGAATCGAATGAAAAAACTGGCATTTATTTCAAACTTCACGCCAAGACTGAAACGAAACGGAACGGAGCGTTTCGTCGCTTTGGGATAGTCTATAGTAAAGGAGCATACTTTCGATTCACTTATCCTACTAACAGACCAAGATTCAACATTTCCCGCTTCGTCCAATTTTCTGCTAAATTTGAAACTCCCACCATTTTCCATTGGCGGGAATTTCAAATTTTGCTCCCGTTCCTAAACTCTCTGGGATACTTTTATATAAAAAAACCTGGGTCTTATTTTCAAATTCAAATTTATGATCACAGCGGGCTCATTTAGGGGTTATCACCTGTAAAAATCATGGAAATCGGCCCAGTAGAAGGCTCAAACGAACTGTGACAAAAAATAAAAAATTACATTGTTTAAATGGGAGAATTTGCAACTTTACCTCGTCATATACAAAAACCTTGGTCGTATTTCCAAAATTTGTGTAAAGCGGCCTCATTTAGAGACAATTGCCTGTCGATTGCTGTAAAAATCTCAAAAATCGGCCGAGTAAAACGTCAGAATTAAGTGTTACCAGAAATGAAAATTTAGGAGGCTTGAGAGCTTTTAGTGTAGATGCTTTATCTACAAGCGCGTCGCACTATGAAACGAGACTGTAAAGTGTAACTGCAATAACAGCAAAAATGTTGATGTTAATTTTTCCACACTAATAATTGTATAGGATATTTTCCGAGGGAAATTACACGATTTAATCAGTAAAACCGCTTCTAAAACTTCAGAACTAGACGTCCTATATGAACATGTATATGAGATTTTAATGTTTCCATATCTTGTAAGACTCGTCTCCTTGATTCGCCTGACTGAGCGCCGCTGGTTGTCTGAAGTCAAAACGCCTTCTCTTCCGTGCGTATGCAACACGGACATCCAAGGAGCTTAAATAGTTGCATTTAAGCGTTATAAGAAGATTCGTCTAGTATCAGTCGCATGCGATACTAAATAAAGCCTTGATTGTTTATCTTACATCTTACCCTAATTCCAGGGTTGCCCATTGTGCCGATGAAGTAGTACATTGCTGATTTAAATCTGCAATGCCAATTTTCCGGAAAATTCATTTTTAAATCTATAACAACGTCGCCGTTCCTCGAAATTACAAAAAATAGGTGTTTGCTCGAGCATGAATTTGAGAATTTCCTTTAACTTACTTTAATAAATAGTCCATTGTTTGAATTTCTTTTCCTTTGGGAAAGGCATTTTGACGTTCAAGCCGGGTCTTAGCAACAAAGCTGTAACTTACGTTTCAAACAGTACTTTAAAACTCATTAGCCCTCGAATAGATAGGCGTTTGACGGACCAATGAGGGTTTTTAAATTTTGCGGTGCTACGTATTTAGAGTTTATATTAGTTTTGATTACTTCATCTCGACTGAGAATCATCTTGTGTTTGGTTTGCTAACCTTCAATTTCGCTAAATGACTGCGACAAACGTCATAGTTAGGCAAATAAAAATGTGTCCCCAGTTTCCTGGAGGAAGTAGAAATCCTTCATTGCCTTTAACGAGGAAAGCGTTCCCTTTATAAGACATTACTATCAAAGCCTCTTAAAACCAGTCGCGTGGCGTGAACTGCGATATATCGATTGTTATGCCATTTAAACCTGTGGAAAAGGATCGATAAACAGGGTGTTCGCAGCGAACACCTTTATAATCGATTCTTTACCATAGGTTTAAATGGCGTAACAATCGCTACATCGCAATTCACGCCACGCCACTGCAGTTAAAACGCCACCCTCGTGGGATTGACCTGCTCCAAAAAGTATTATGGCTCAAAAAAACTTAAAACTGAAAGAATGGACATTTGCGATTTTTGCACGTCCCGATTCGATTCGTCTCCTCCCAGGAGGAACGCGATCGAACATTTTTAATGCCGGTCATGCTATCGTCACACCCTGTTGGCAAGACCGTATCAAGCTGATTGTTTGGTCATGACCTCGAAAACGATGTTATTGCGCCGTTTGAATATACCTTATTAATTTTTGACGAGGGCTACCCATTGGGCCCACCAGCAATTTTGGAATTTCCCTTGACGTTGGATTCGTTTTGCGTACACCTAATATAGAAATGATGATGATCTATGTGCATTCAGGTGTTGCGTTGACACGCTTAAGAATTTGCAAACAGGAAAACGCAAACGCGCCATGATATTAAAGCCACAGCTGAGTTCAAATGTTCACTCTGCCTTTCTAAACACCATTACGGTCATTTGCATCCACACAAATGTGATACCCTACTTTTATTTTTTTCTTTATTCTCTGATGGTTTATTGGCTTCGTGTCTGGCACCTGCAGCGAAAATATTCTACTTGAGATTTTATTTTTTTTTATTTTTTAATGCCCGATATTTTATATTATCATGTGAAGTTTGGTTCCTCCTCAGTGACTCAAAATCATTTCATTTTTGGGAAATCGGTAATAATTTCGGGAGCGATTTTAAGAAACATTTGGTAAGTAGAAATCTGTTCGATTATTCTCGCCAATTCCACACCAACTATTATGGCTAATGACAGAAAAAACAACAATACAAACATAAAGCCGCGTTTATAGCGCAGCCTCGCGCTCTGCGACGCCCAATCGCCCCCTATCCTCCCATAGATCATCAAGCAATTGGCACCTTCTGATCTCCTCCTCCACCCCTTGTCGCCAACCTTTCACAGGACAAAAAACAACAATACTAAACGAACAAAGAGAACTATTGGATTAGATGAAATGTCATAACTGCTTTGAAAGTACAAAATTATTGAGTTCAGTGAGTACTGAACTTAATTTTAAATTTTCTTTAAATTTTAGGGATTAAATAATTTTAAAGTGAAAGAATGAAAATCGATGTTCGTTATAAACATGTCTTTAGTTGAAGCGGAATATTTTATTTTTGAAAGCATTTGCTCCAACGCCACATGCGGGAGGACTAAAATAAGCATAAAATAATCATTCATCACTGAGGAAAATTTTCTTTCGACAAGAAGTCATTTTTCATTGATTGAAATTTTTGTCTAAAAAACTGGCATTCATTCTGACATACCTTGACTATTTAAAAAAGAAAAATGAATGAAATTATTTGTGGAAAATCAGAATTCATTTCCATGAAGTGGTTTACATTTTGCAAAAAGGAACCAAGAGCGTTCCAATGTTGATAAGATAGCGCGGCATCTTTTTTTACATTGTAATAGGATTGCATTTTGCAAAAAGGAACCAGACACATTGCCATTTTGCCAAGATTGTGCAACTTCACCCTTAGCAATAAAACTACTGTAATCATACAAAAATATGAAATTTACATGGTAATTTTATCTTAATTTACAGTTATTAGCGCGTGTAAAATAGAGAATGTTTATTGACGAACAGATTTTCCTTCCAAGACAAAAGAAGTTACAATCTCAGCAACATTGAAATGCTCTTGGTTCCTTTTTGCAAAATGCAATCCAAATATAGACACTAGACTGATCATCTAAACAAGTTTCATCTTTACTCCTAATAAGCTATGAATTCGGGACGAAAATTATACGTTTGCAAATTTAAGTAAAATTTTGCAAGGAATGGACATATCACACTCGTTGCGACGTTGAAATGTCCTTAGTTCCTTTTTGCAAACTGCAATCCAAGTATTCAATGAAAGTATACTTTTTAATTTAAGAATCATTTGGATTACATTTTGCAAAAAGGAACCAAGAGCATTGCAATGTTGCTCAAAGTTTGCAACTTCTTTTGTCTTGGAAGAAAAACCTAAGTAACTATAAACAGTTTCTATTTTACTCGATAAAAACTATAAATTTAAGACACAAATTATTACGTAAATTTCATATTTTTTCATGCTTTCGGTAATTTTATTGCAAAGGATGGAGTCGCACAATCTTAGCACCACTGCAATGTTTCTGGTTCCGTTTTGCAAAATGCAATCCATTTATCCTCAGGGTAGAAAAGGTATAATAAAAAAGGTTTGACGTGTATGTGTTTGACCCGGACAGATCGATCGATAGAACTCTCAAGGCCCAAAATGTACCTAATTCGCGAACAATCCATAGCATTAACAACGATCATCTTCATGTTTTCCCCTGCTCTCTCGCCTGTTTCTCTCGATTCAATAACGCTCTACAAGAACAGGAACTTCCACGCAGGGATTTAGAGCTGAGGTTTAAGGGAGCATCATAAACGGAGCCGCATCGGCGCGCGAGGCGGAGGCCCGGCGCGGACTTTCATGCCGCCTCGATCAGTGCGCCGGGGGAGCGCATATGCCGTTGAGGCGGCTTCACCTGGTGAAGCCGACTCCCGGCTCCTTTTCTGATAGCCCAGGCAATAGAGGATAGAATAGGGGTTTACCTTGCAAAATTTAGGTGAAATCAGGTTATGATTGATTCCTATGTAATTTTTTACGCTGAATCCGAATTTTTGGTTTCCCAACAAATTTTCCTTGTGCTAACTCCGGAAAATCGGAAAAACCGCGAAAAATCACGTTTTTCCGCGGTTTTCCCGAGATATCTCTGTTCCAGTGCGATATATCGAGAAAATAGTTATTTCCAAAAATAAAGCTGATAAAATTTCCTATAAAAATGATCTGAACGTTTTTTTCATACGTCCATTAGGTAGAGTGCTGGAGCCGTCCCGGGCCCGGCTGCCGGTCGGCTAATTGCACGGGGCTGTGTTTTCAACCCTTCCTCGGCGTCCACTTCTTAGAACTTTCCTCCTCCCTCCCGCTGTCCTCTCACCTGTAGAACCCTTCTCCTCCGCGGTCACCTCGATGGTTCACCCTCTTCCTGGTTTCATTTCGTCACTCTCACTTTCCACAGATTCACCACCTTCCGAGTTCGTTGCGATACATCCGCTTACACATTGTGCGTCCTAGGCTTGCGGATAAGCTGCCTACTTATTTCAGCGCTTCGCGCTTCTCGCGGCACGGCAAGGCAGCAAGGCACCCTCCGTTACCTTAACATGCGCTACTCCGTTTTTTTAAACTTTCTTTCGCTCTCACTAAAATGTTACTCCCTCACATTTGAACGGATTTAAACAGAATTATCCTGAGCCCACTTCAGGTTGCTGCAAGTTTTCTCTTGGAACTAAAACTAGAATACATACATACGACGTTTTAAGTCAGGATATTACCTACTTGGTTTTGGCTGAAAAATTACCACTTAAATAAAAAGTAGGCCATCTCTGATGTGGTTCTGCTGAATACGTTTGATCATTTTATCGTTTGGTTCTTCTTCCTTCCATGCTTCTACTTAATTGAGTCTCTTTTTAATTGGACTGAGTTAAGCAGAAAGGAACCAACCCACATTTTGGAAAAAAATGAGTTATGAGTGGTTTTGAACTCAGCCACTGCTCTACTATCTATCGCCAAAAATTTAAAGTTTTTGTTGGAGCAAATTTTGCAGAAATTGAACTTGAAGTTTATGTTTTACATTGAGTCTTATGCAGGAGCCAAACTTTAAACCTCTTTTTCTCGGTTCGATCCCGATGTGGCTTGGTTCCTTTCTGTTTAACTCCGTCCAATTATTAATGGTTTTTCAATAGGTAATTAAAAATAAATAAATAAATTTCTAAAAGTTCTTCACACTACGTCGGATTCACCTGAGTCTCTAGTGGGCCCTATAATTTTTTATTGTTACTTTCCTCCGTTCATGTTAAAAGTTCTTAATCGTTTTTTACGCTTGTGATTTGGACTCAATTTTCCCGGGGGGGGGGGGGGGGGGCTTTGGCTTTAAACCTTTGCATTTTTGCTCACTTTCTTCATACATTTCCCATTTCATAATAGCACTTTTCAACAAATAATTCTTATTTCTAAGTTGCTAGAAAGTTGTAAAGTGATTCGAGAGAGGTGTGAGCGGTCATGCTGGTAAATAAGGTTACCTATAACCAGAAAAAAATCGGCATTTCCGTTTAAAACTTAGCTTTCCCAGGAAGAAATTAATTTTTCAAAAAATTCGCAGATGATGCATTAAAACGAAGGTCCTTTTTGGGTTCCGCTGTCAAAAATATACCGGAATTTGTGTAAGGCACGTCTGAAAATAATCCCAGTTTCTCATAAGGATGTTTTCTCGGACAAACCCGTTACTCCGTCCACATACCACAATTTTTCAGCAGCATTCATGCTTATCTTAATGCTTTCGTAGAGTTACTCTTTAACAAAAACAAACTGCATTTTGCAATTCGGAGCTATAAATTCTGGCTCATCTGAGAAAACACTTATGTGCATAGGGAAACTAATGGCACATACGTTGTTTTTAAACCGGGCTAGAATTTTTAGTTCCAAATTGCAAAATGCAGCCCATTTTTCAAGCTATGAAGTTACAATCATCGATTCCTCGTATAGTTGTGTGAAAGTTTAAGGTATGTGACCGGCAACGAGAGAGAAGCTGTAGGTCAATGACCCCATTATTAAGTTATTGAAAACAGATCATATGACTTCTAGAAGACTGTGCACACTCTGCCCTGCTAAGGAAAATCGCCGTAGGATTATTCGAGTGTTGCGGTTACGTTTCCTGGACTATTTTATTCTTCAGAAGAATCATGAGTATGCTCTCTTGAAATGCTTCTATACTCTAAATCTAATCGCCAATAATATTCCTTGAGAATTTCTAAGGGAAAAATTCACAAGTGTCCCTCAGAATTCATATTATATCGAAGGAAATTTGGAAACGTTTGAAGGCTCATACGGGATTCTTCTTAAGCAGGGCGATACTGTGCAGGAAGGGTTCCGATGAGGATTTGATAAGAAATGTGCAGGTACTTAGTCAGGAAAGGAAAATCTGTTGTAGAACCAAATGCCGGGTTTGATTGCAAAGTGTCCTATCTTTTCCCGCTGGACTGAAGCCAAAATTTCAGTCGAGCAATTATTGTCAATTGGAGTCGCAAAATCATATTTCAACGGCAAACTCTCTCGGGTGTAACGTGAATTAGTTGGAAGGTTGAAAACGATTTACGTTGTAACATGTGTTTTTGCCTAACCCAAGTAACATTTCTCAAAGGAAGAATCGCTATATATTGCGATTTCATCGGTGATTAAATTGCCAGGATCATCAACATATGAACATCCTTGATCTTATCGCGATAAAATCGCACTTTTATCGCCCGAAAAGTTGACTGCATTTTGCAATTTGGAACTGTAAATTCTGTCTCTTCTAGAAAAACGCTTACGTGCATAGGGAGACTAATGGCACTTTCGTTGTTTTTAAACCGGGCTGAAATTTATAGTTCCAAATCGCAATATTTTCGAAATAAAAATTGCGATAAATGGCGATTTAATATCGATTTTATCGACGAAAATTCATCACGATTTTATCGACGAAAATTGCGATGTGCAGCGATTTAATCGCCATGTATTCATGTACAGCAATTTTTAATGCGATGATATCTCAATATATTGCCATCGATATAATCGCGATAACCAACCGATAAAATCGCTATTTATCACGATCACTGCTACTTGGGAAGGAGGTCGTGAAGTTCCATTGTTCGAACTTCGAATACTTTGATTCTTGAAAGATGAGTGAGGTAGGTTCCTAAACCTGAATATGTAGCTGATTCGAGTATATTTTAAGTAGCTTATTGTCGTATTGGTATTGAAAGTGTAATTTTTGTCGTTTTGATGTGGAATGTTCGTAGACATTCGGTCCTAAGATGTTCGTGCTTCGTAGAACACTTTCTCGATGATAGAGTAGTAAGTAACCTTGAAAACAATTTTGCCGCTTTTGAGGGCCAATGTCCTTTTTCTCCGGCGGTGATAACGAAAAAAGGATTTAAAGTGAAGGTACGACTGAAGGGCCTGAAGTATGAGCCGCATAAATGCAGTTTTTGCTATTTCGAGGAATGCTCGTTTGCAGTTTCGAAATGACATGGATCCTTACGGCGGGAAGAAAGTTTGAGGGGCTTGGAGGACAAGGTGCATGAGTGCAGTTTTTGCTATTTCGAAAAATGTGTGTATCAAGTTTCGAAATTACATGGATCCATATGGCGGAAAGAAAGCCTTAAATGCCTAAGAATTGGACTTAGGCAGCGAATTTTTCACTGATCACGCATTGAGACTAGTTTTTCTTGAAAACATTAATATCTCAATTTTCTCAAGAACTGCACTTATCGACGGTGTAAGTCAGCAATCACATAACTCGGTTTGCGACGTCGCAAACTTCCTGTCATACTTTATTTTTTAAACGGAAAACTACTCACCGGCAATTCTTTAAAACTGCCGTGATTTTTCTTCTCTGTGCGAAGACAATTCTGCATAAGCTTCAAGGAATGATGTCAATTTGTTCTCCTTTAAAAAAATAACATAGAGGCGGAGATTTTCAGACACCGCAAACGAGTTATGTGATTGCCGACTTACACCGTCGTTATGCTCCTTGTCTTCCAAAGTTCCAAGCCCCTTAAATTGACTTTTTGATGCTTAAAATTCGGAAAGTGGAAGCGAATTTTTCACAGAGCATGCATTAAGATTAAAACTAGCTTTACTTGAAATCATAAATGTCTAAATTTTCTTAAGAACGACACTTATGCGCCTTGTCCTCCGAGCGTTTCAATTTAAGTATTGCTATATATTTTATGATTATGTTCTCTAAGTGATTAATTAGTGTTTACAGCACATGCTCGTCGCGGCGGGGAGAAAAATTATGCACTCGCGTAATTTTTTCTGTAGCGCGGCGTTAATTTATTGCAAGGGCACCAAAAGTCTGCCGGTTTCTTTTGTTTATGTACTTTTAGAAAATCTTATGCTTTATTGTGATTTCTTAAATTAGTATTTTTTATTTTATCATATCATGCTTTATCTTGAGCCACGTTAGGTCATTTTTAAGTGAAGAAATTCTAGGAATGAGTCCACCCAAAGAACTCGATACTGATATCAAAAGTGCTTTCGAATGCGCGATATTTTTCCTCTGAAAAAAACTTCATCTTTAATACGTTGAATTTCTTTGTCAAATTTGATACATGACTTCTTTAGTCTCATGACAAGAGAAGTGCGATTTCAAATTTCGGAAAAAAATGACGAGTTGTTGAAATTATGGAACGAATTGATGCGATATATCGCTCGTCGCTCTGACACAAAGTATGGCTTCCTTCGAATCACCTTAAGTTTTAATGTTCTGCAAGTATCAGTGTGTCATAACATTTCATTATTTGTACTTATTTTCGAATTGCCGGCAAAAAAGTAAGTGTGTGAATGACCTATAAAACAACGAGTAGATACTTCCAAAGTTGCCAGGTTGTGCCACAAAATGTGAATATTTAATATGGGTTTAATTGAAGAAAAGTGCTGATTTTCAGCATTATCTGGCGACTTCAGATAACCTGTGAAAGAAGGCATAAAAAATTGAAGTCTGCAGTTGCCTTTTTTTTAAAGAAAATCCCACTCTTTCCTGAAACAATTTCCTGTAAAGTTCATCAGAGTTATTGTATTTCATTTGAATATTTTATTTTTCATTTCTTATTGTTGCAAATTGTGAAGAAAGGCAAAAAGTGACAACTTATGCGGAGAAGACGATCCCGGGGGGGGGGGGGGGGGTGTTGTGTTCCTAGACGGCAAATCTCCCCAGTAATAAACGGAACGACAAGACCTCTATTTTTCAAAGTCCATGCGGCCCTTGCACAACCCAACCTAATACTCTGTCTCATTGAGCGTCTCGACTTCTCAAGTTCTCGACCGGGGAAGGGGGACTTTCGATTTCAAACGAGATCGGCGAGAAAAAGAGGTGTCCTCCTGGCGAGACGATGAGACGAGGCGTGGGCCACCGCGCCGATGGGAAACGTAAACAAAGGGGTGTTCCGCGAATTCATCGCCGAGTCCGAGGGTCGCGGTCTTCTGGGACAGCCCCGTCGGTAATTAAGCTGGGTGGCGGGTCCGAAAATTAAGGCCGTATCGGGCCGCAAGCCGACGGTCCGGCCGCAGAGGCTGAGGCCCGCTGAGGCCCATGAGCCAGCATCAAACCTCAGCATCAGCGCTTGAGGCTGGCTCGGTCGGCTCTTCCACGGTCAACAATGTGTCATCGAGGTCAAAGGGTGCAAGCCGGTGTGCGACGGACTGAAAAGGCAGGCTTCGTCGCTACAAGGGAATGCCTCTTGTGTTAATTTTTACCGACGAGAAAATTGCGAAGCGTACATGGGCTCTTGGAATTCTACCTTAGGCGCCATTGTCAACTTCAGGAGATTGACTGCCCAAGATGCAATTGTTTCAGTCGGGGACTGTAAACAACCTATCGACGTGAGTATTTATCACAGAGAAAATAGACCGTATTCGATAATGATTCGATGTATCGTTTTGTTCAAAACAATAGAACATAACCTCAAACCAAACTATTAGGATTTAGGTTGGAAAAGCTGAAAATGAGAAAATTTCTAACAATTTCACTTTGCGTTGGCATTTGGTACTCAAAAAAATAAAACATCTCTTACAAAGGACCCGTTCCCTCCGATTTCTGAATTGACTTTTTAGGCTATGTTTATGTTTTGAACCAATCGATATCGATACAATCTCACCTGTTTGATGTATCGAATACGATCTATACAGAAGGTGGTGACAATGCAGCCATTTTGAAGATTTGCTGTGACATAGAAAAGTACACGGACTGGCGCGCTGTTCAAAAAAAAGTACATTTCATGAATTTCATGAATTTCATGATGGAACCTGCATAAAGACCTATCTCACCTATCAAACTAACCTTGAAAGTCATATAATTGAACATTAGTTACCATTACTCTCCAATTTCTGTTTTTTTGACGCACAGAACGTTATTTAACATGGTTATACCTTTAAAACGGGACGAGTCGAGATAAAAGTTGTTACTTTATGAAATACTAGCAGGAAACCCCACCATCAGAATCACTGTGATTAGTGATCAGTTACTAATTGTGCTTCTGAATTATTATCTACTATTTCAAAATTGGCGAGACGCACTGGTTTGATAAAAATGCAGAGATTAGTAGTATGCTGCTATTTTGGTCTGTTCTGCAGTAAGCTCATATGATAATTATAATAATCAAAAATACCCAATCAAAAGTTGGTTATTTTCATAAAGATTTGTTACTTTTGTCAGTTCAATGTTTAATTGAAGTTAGCTGGTGAGTTTCAGCCGCGAAAATTACGGGATTTAACCAGCAGTTTCGTTTAATTCTCAGCAATGGCGGGTCTGTCATCTACATCGCGGAGAAAACGTGATTTTTCCAGGGATTTTGTAAAACAAATTAGAAATTACACGATATCACGGCAAATACGTCGTGTTCCTAGCGAATTTTTTAGATTATTATCATTGCACATTATTCACATCAATATCGTGGCATACACGCGAATTTCTGACTCAATTAAGACTACGCAGTGTGCGCATAAAACTCATAAACATCTGTTACTTGAGATGGGCGAAAACGTATGATTTTCCTTCAATTTTGTATGATACCACATACCCACTCCGGAGTTCAAATAGTTGCTCGCTTCATTTCTGCTTGTTAAAAGTGACGAATTGGAAGAATCTAATATCAATTTCACGAGAACTGTGGGATGTAACCATCGGTTTCCTTAATTGAGATTTAATGTTTTGATTTAAAAAAAAAAAAAAAAAAAAAAAAAAAAAAAAAAAAAAAAAAAAAAAAAAAAAAGCATTAGCGATGATCTAAAATTTTGCAAGTATGACTCATGTGTTTCGGTAAACTATGATAGAAACAGAAAGCAGGTGAAGAATGTCGAAGCGATATTCTAGTTTTGCTCCGCTGTCAGCACCGCGTCTGCAGGCGCAGTGTAACCGAGCCGTCATCACAGTATAGAACGCCTTCAATCTAGCAAGCGGCAATGTGGACATCCCCCGTGGTGAAATAGTTGTATCAAGAGCGCCTTCCACGATCGGAGTCAAATATTGATGAAATGCGCGCGAAAACCCCGTTTCTCCTCCGATTGAAACGTTGCACACCGTCTTTATGTTCCATTTTGGTTTATTTATTTTATTTTTGAAGCCAAACAACAGCTTCTCTTAAAATTTTCCGAGACTTTGCCTAAATCATTTCAAAACAGAAGATAAAAGTAACAAAAAGTAACCCCAGGCGTCGTGAAGACTAAATCACAACAATTTTTTTACTTTCGAACTTGAGCAGTTAAATTTTTGCAAAAAAAAGAAAAAAAGAAAAAAAAAACAGAGAACAGAAAACGAAAGGTTCCGCGAAGCACATTTTTCACTAATCTTTTGCAAAAAAAAACGAAAGAAAACAAAAGGATCCGCGGAGCAAATATCTCAAACTTTCGCAGAGGAGACCAATGCCATAGAATAAAGAGCCTATGCCAATGCACAGACAGATTTTCCAGATTTTCACATCCCTGACTTTGATTCAGGCAAAAAAAGTTTTTAATAGCCATACTAAAACTCATTTCCATCTTTTTTTCCATTTTACTGGAGACTGGTTCTTTGAGCAAAAGCTCAAATGCCATCACCAAAAACTTGGCCAAAGTTAACAAACACAACAAACTTTTTAACATACACAACAAACACTTTAACAAAGTTAGGTTGTTGCAACTTGTCTCTGGTTGCAATCGAAGTTCTTTTCTCAGACTCCGCTACTAACGTCAATGTTTCTCTTGCAGCCTCCGAATTCCATTTCGTTCTACCAGCATAAGAATTTCGGCGGAAAGAGATGCAACGTGCAGGTACGCAAAGGCTGCCAACCGATATGCCCGGATTTAGATCACCAAGCCTCGTCCGCGGAGGGAGATGCTGGCTGCGTCCATGTGTATGAGAAACCTAATTGCGAAGGCTATGTGGGCGAATTGACCGATCTGAAAGTGGCATTAATGGCATTTTACTCAAACTTCAAATGGACTACGTATCAAGACAAAATTTCCTCAATCAGCGATTGCTCGAACAGAACCGTCTCGTTTTTCGAGCACAAGCATTACAAAGGGAAGAGGTGCGACTTTAATAAGGTGAACGGCTGCCAACAGATGTGCCCGGATCTGGATAAAAAAGCCTCGTCCGTAAGAGGAGACATTAGCTGCATCAGGGGATATGATGATGCCAACTGCACTAGTTTCTTGGGTAGGATTTATTTTCCCCGCCCGCCGCCTTATATCACTACTTATGCGCACAGATTTATTGGTCCACCGAATAATTTTAAGAATACTTTTTTACAAGACACAATTTCTTCCTTCCGGAGTTGTGAGACTGCAGCCGGTGTTAATTTTCCATTCAGCAGACCCTTGGGAGGATTTCCATGGGTACATTAGGACAGGGCCGGAATACCGCCGTGTTAAGGAAAAATGCCATATGAACATTCGAAAGTTGCCAAATTTCCCCAGATTACATGTTTATTTACAAGGTAAGTTATGAATATTTTCCCTCACAATTTTCAAGAACTTCAGGTGGAATTTCGAACAAAATTATCAGAAAAATTGGAAGAAAAATATACATAAGTTTACCGACGAATTGGAGTTTTATCGAAGGGCATTTGGCAACGTCTAAAGGTTCATACGGCGTTTTTCCTTAGCACGGCTGAAAAGTGCTTGGGGGCCCGGGGCGCTGACGGGATGAAGGATCTGTGACAGTTGAGCGCACCGATCGTCAATTGAAAAAGTAGCTTCTACGATCTAATATAAATCCTAAAGTCTAATATACACATCACATCCTTAGCAGGGCCGGATTAAGGGGGTGGCCACATGGGCCGCGGCCCATGGCGGCAAATTTAGGGGGCGGCAAATTTTGCAATTTTTTTAAATGTAGGTGTTAAAAAGATCGGATTCAGAGAAAAAAATTTTCAATGAGAAAAGGGGACGAAATCTCTCTTTCCTGAGAGTATAGTAATTTCTAATTTTATCGTTTTTCGGTGATACAAAAAATAGCATCTTTAATTAGTAGAGTGAAGAGAGGAACTAAACACGCAATTTGGCCTGGAGCTCAGCGCAGAGAGGCACGATGACGAGGACTTGAGATGAAAAGGACGAGCCCTCGGCGTGGCGGTCGGCATATAACACATATTAGCGCCTATAAGACTGCATGAACACTTCACCCATTGCGCCAAACACAGTGCGGTCAGGGGCGGTTGGCGTGAAACACACAGCGCCTACAAGACTGCAGGAATACTTCACGCATTTCGCCAAACACAGTGCGATCAGCGCGGCGCAGCGGCGGAAGTTAAAGTTATTAAACCACATTTATGTTTGTTCTTTCATAATTTTCTAGTTCATTTCTCATATATGGAGGACCTTGTCCACACAGAGATAAGTTTACGGAACTTAATTTTCGCAAGTTCCGTGAAATTTTTGCTAGTAGTGTTGACAGGGCTTTTGCAAAAAATGTATCCAACACGAGTAGGTAAACGCGTCTTATGCACCCCTTCCCCTCCGGCACGTTCACTTGATGGTTTTTATTGATGTTTCAAAACGAATTAGAAGGGGGCGGCAGAATACAGGCGGCCCATGGACGGCAAGTAGGTAAATCCGGCCCTGATCCTTAGGAAATCGCTTAGATTATATGAGTTTCAATTATAGCCTGATATAATTGCGTGTATTCAGTATTAGGTTATTTGAATCAATTTGAAATATACAAAAACTTGGTATTTACTATTTAATTATGTTCCGTCAAAATTGAATCTTGGAGTTTCTCTCCTCCCGTATGGGTATGGCTGAGGGTTTGCCAAGAATGTGTTAAAAACAATGCAGAGGTGTTTCTATCGGTCTGACGCCGCACAGTGGAGCGAGTCAATCTGAGAGGTCGGACATGAAATTTTTTTCTATGAGACTGCCAATTTTGATGTATATTTCGTCCAAAAGAGGTGCTTTTAGAAGAAAATTTCATGAGGAAACCGATGAAACTAATTTTAGAACCCCAAAGTTTTTTTTTATAAACGGCGTTATAAGCTTTTAAAGTTTCCTCATGTCCGACCTCTCCTATTGACTCGCTCTAGTGTCAAACCGTGACCGTGTCTTAAGTCTTCCGTTTTTTAAAGCTCCTTGTTTTTCGGGAGTAGGCAACAAGTGAGTCAACTGTACGGCACATGCTCGCTCGGTACGTTTTCTCAAGCACGCCCATGTACTGGGAGCCATACTGCCGTGCTAAAGAAGAACGCCTTATGAACACTCAAGGTTGCCAAGTTTCCTCCGATAAAAACCGTTTTTATTAGGTAAATCGTGAATATTATTTTCGGACAATTTAGCACGCAATTTAATCTAAAATATCTGAAAATTTCAAGGAAAAATATGCTTGAATAATGTCAAAAATAAACCTTTTATCAAGGGAAATTTGGCAACTCTCGAATGTACATACGGCGTTTTTCCTTAGCACGGCAGTATAACTATAGTGGTTTGCTTTTCCGTTTGTTAGTACGAGAGCCACATATATCAACAATTCTGCCGTGCTATAAGGAAAAACGTCGTACGAACATTCGAGAGGAGTCAAATTTCCAAATTTTTGAGGAAAGTTATGAATATTTTTCCGAGATATTTTCTAGAACTACAGGTAAACTTTCGAACAACATTTTCTGAAAAATTGAAAAGAAAGTGTTTACAAATTTTCTCGAAAATTCATGATTTACCAAAGGAAATTTTTCAACGCCTGAAGGTTCATACGGCGTTTTTTCTTAGCACAACAGAATTTTACGAGGCTAAAAACTTCCTCCGATGACCATCTCTCCTCCTCCGTCCAGCATTGTCACCTCGTCTTCCGAACACAATAATTTTCATTAATATTTTAAGGATGGGGACTGTTCACAAGACGAGGGTTCTCAATGCCGAATAATTCAACATTTATCGATTTGCGGTGTGATTTCGAGCATATTTTGCCACAAACAGCGCCCAATAATATTCCGGATCAATGACGATTTGAAGTCTACAATCTAAGGAATGGTTTATTGAGAAAAAACTTCTTGAACTTTTAAGCTTTCACACTTGGGGATCGGATACGTCAAATACTCGTATAATCGCAATGCCCTGCCCTCTTTGTTTTTGGTTCTCCTTTTTACCATTTCATATCACTTCCTAATACAATAACTCAGCCCTTTCAAAAATGCGACTTGAATCCTTGCTGAGGAACAAAGACCAGTTCTTACTCTATTCTATCAGCTCATTTTGTCACACGCTTTGCAATTCCGATGGCTAAAATTAATAAAAAAAAAACCCCTCAGGTTAAGACGTAAGTCACGGTCAAAGTTTCGTCTTTGAAAAGAAAACCAACCTACCGTTTCTACTGATAGTGATATTGTGTGTGAATTTTCTTCACTGTTTTCAAAAAATAAAATAAAAAACCTTCAAGTTACAAGGAAGCATTTGGATTAGATTTTCTGGAAGAAAATCTTCATTATAATCTCTCTTGCACCCTACATGTTCATTTTTTGTCCAGTTCGTTCTACCGTTCTACTGTGCTGATTACCATGATTTTGACGGTTATCGACAGGTGATATAGCCCTTGAACGAGTCCACTTCTCAGACTTTGGAAATATGCTCTAGGTTTTTTGAGATAAAGTTGTGGATTCTCCCATTTAATTTATAGCAAAAAATGTTCATTTTTTGTCACAGTTCGTTCTAAAGATCTACCGAGCCGATTTTCATGATTTGCAGCTAATGATGGAGGATGGTTCGTAGATGTGCCCATTGATAAAATTTATTTATATTAACTCACGAGGGCCTGCAAAGTTGACCTCAGACGGTGCTGGCGTAGAGTGCCCTCTGGGGGATTGAGCCGCTTACTGGCAAGGGGGTTAGGGCGCGGAGAGGCAAAGCCCCCTGATAAAATATAAACGCATTGCAACTGAGACACGCAAATGTCGCATTTAGCCATCGATGCTGTGTTCAAGAGAACAGTAACATTTTTACCTTAAAGACTTCGAGTCGGGTGCGGTAACGGTAATACATAGTGCAAATTAAAGCTGAAACTTTTACCAGAGGCTTGTTGCATGCACCATTGCACCATCCTTGTGACAACCCTGGTAAAAATTGGCAGTAGAATCTGTGTTCCAAAATACCATAGACCTACAGCCGGCTGTAAGATTTCCAATAGCCTTCTATAGCCGGCTACACAATTTCTTATAGCCTTTTATAGCCGATGGCGATATAAGCAACAGCCTAGGCGATAAAGTGTATGCTAAACGTTACTAATTACGGATGCTAGGACTTAGTGAGTTTTTGGAATACTGCTCTCTTTTTGGGCTGTAGTATCTTGATTTATTTTGCGAGGAAAGCTCCGTACTTTTGATGGATGCCTGCCATTACTAATATATTAGAGCGCCTTCAGTTTCGTATGATACTGTGCAATACCTCTGGTGTGAAATAGTTGCTTCAAGCGCGCCGTGGCACGCTGCGGTGCGGCAGGCGGCAGCCAGCGCGAAACACGCATTGGCGCCTACAAACCTAACAGGGATACTTCACGCGTTGCGCAATGCGTGAAGTATCCCTGTTAGGTTTGTAGGCGCCAGTGCGTCGCCGCTCCGCTTTGTGTTAGGCTCTAATATTTAATCTGGCGGAGTCAGCGTTATTCAACTCATGATTTTGAAATGTTTGCACATCCTGTATGGATTATTCTCATTTTAATTGATGAAAAAAAAATATGTATTAAAGGAGAATATAATGTGTGTTTTGTAAATATTAAGGTGGTTCCGTATCAAACTTAATGATTTCCAAAGCACACGAATTTCTACACAATTTCTTATAGCCTTTTATAATCGATGGCGAAAAAGCAACAGCCAGGCGATAAAGTGTAAAGCCCGGCGATAGGAACTATAGCCCGGCTGCATAATTTTTTATCGCTTCGTATAGCCCGGCCGTATGATTTTCTCCGCATTCTACAGCCAGCTATATGATTTTCTGTAGCCTTCTTCAGCCGGCTATAAGAATTCCTATGGTATTTTGAAACGCAGCTCTTATCGCCAATTTTTACCAGGGAATGCAAAAACTGTTGAAAAATTGATAAAATCCAAAAAAAAAAAAAAAACAAAAAAAAAAAAAACAATTAAACTTGGTTATCTCATTACAAAGGTACGTACTTGCTTTCAAATTCAAGTAAAAAAGTCTTTAAAAGAGAACTATCGTAGATTTTTCAGAATTTTTAACCTCTTTTAAATTTTACGCTAAAATATATATCCAATGAGGATCACCTTCATCGTAATAAACATTCTTTGTAGAGAGATGCCTATTCAAAAATCAGCGCGATACTGTATAATTAGTTAATTTTATTTTGTTTTCAAATCCGATTATTTATCCAAGTCTGCTACTTCGATCACGGTGCTCTCATTATGTAAACTCATTGCTGTTAAATATGGTTAAAAATGTCGAATGTTTCCGAAAATTTTATATTTCGTTACGTACCTATTCTAAAATGTGTTGTATACAATTGTTTAACTTTATGATGTGACTTATGTGCCTGAAGATGAATCTTTGCATTCGAAAGGTCCTCGTACCATAAAATTAATGTATAACAAAGTATAAAGGCTATTCATTCTTCTTATTCTTACTTATTCAAAAATTGTCATTGTTTGAAAAAAATTTAAAGTCGAAGCAAATGGGGACCAGGTCTAAGTTCGGTTCCTTGATAAAATCCTCAGGCTCGCAGAGCGGGGTCCTGAAAGGCCCGCTTCACTGCGAAAAAAATTCTCGGCGTTTTTACCAAGGTCCGTTGGTACCTTTACCATCTCACTTTTTTTTACCAAGTATTGATAATTTTACCAAGACAGACTGGTAAGCTTACCTAAAAACCGGTATTTTTACTGATTTTTCAGGTAAGAATACCACTTTTATTAGTAATCAATTCCCGGTAACTTTGCCATTTTATCTCGGTAATTTTACTACAGTCGATAAAAAATATTGGCATGTTTACCAAGGTCCAGTAAAATTACCGAGAAAGTTTATTAATTTTACCGAGATTCTCGGTAAAATTACCAATTCCATAAATGGTACTTTTACCAAGAAAAAACTGGAATCAAATAGAACCCTGAATTCTTGATAATTTTACCCTTTTCTTAGTAAATGCACCGAGATTTTCTTTTTCAGTGTTCGAAAGGTTCTTCGGGTCTTGGGCACCAACGGCCCAAAAAACCGCGACTCGGTGATTATTGCTTAAAATCAGCTCCGAAAGCTCCTGGCACGTTTAGATCCGCGACTGAGTGCTGAGTTGCCAACTCAAACCGAAGTAATGTACGTAAATCATTGTCGTGAAACAATAGGGTATTGGGCATAGATGTGGCATGCATGCGTGGCCGGCGCTGGCAGGTATCCTAGCGTGTGTGAGCAGTACTTTCTCCAGGCAGGCCCAGGTAGACTTTAGTCTTTATCCTCGCTCCCTCCCCTTCCCCCCATCGCGGGCCCCGTCCCCCTTTCACCCATCCCCTGGTCCTCGCACGGTGATGCCAAATTTCATACAATGTTTACTCTTGCTTCAAGAGACCCTTCTTATGGCTCTCAAAGCCGGTGCGTAGAAAAGCTGTTTATACGGGGAAACGCTTCGATGCGTGTTTTCCGATCAGTTTATGAATTTTTTGTATTTTGGTAATTTTAACCGATACTTTTACTGAGGCATCACGTAAGATTTATATCGATAGTTACGTGTTTTTTACGATTTTTTAAATTTTACCTTAATGGTATTTTTACATTAGAACAGGTAGATGTTCAAAATTATTCAAAATCAATGCATAAAGTTATTATTACTCTTTTCCGCAAACAAATAAGTGACCCTAGTGGCTCTGTTGTACCTTTTTTTCCCTTCTTTTTTTTCTTCTTCTTCTAAAGAATTCTTAAGATCGATTCAGAAGGAAAACAATTTTCAGTATTTTTCAATGTACCCAAAATTTATGCCTAACAGCATTGAAACTCAGGCATTTGGAACAGAGAAGCAGGTCTCTGAAGTTTATCCAATTCTTCCTGGTTTTTTTTTTTTTTTTTTTAAGTGTAAAATGTAACGCGTCTTAAAATATGCGTTCTTAGCGGCACACATAAGAAACAAGACAGTTCTCCCGCTTGTTCGCTGCCACGGTTGCAGCAGGAGTGCACTTGCCTACGCCGCATCCGTGTCGCATCGCATCAAATGAGAAACGCCGCATTTTCATTCGGTGAGGGGGAAGGGGGTGTTGATTGATATTTTTAAAATTCTTTGACAAGTTTTATCTGTTTCAATTTCGCTGACGGTCACTTCTCCGACTAACAATAAGAAGGAATGCATATTATTATCGACGGAGCGGCACCACTGTCGGCGCGCGTCGCGGTCCGATCAGTCCTCAAGTTATGGGACCCAGGACTGGAACTCAAACGCGGACGGGCGGCTCCAACGTGCAGTCAGTCTCCAAGTGAGCAAGTGAGAGTTATCTCGGCCATTACCTAACCTAAGCGTTCTCCTGTGTCGTGCGTTGTTTCCCTGTGCCCGTGTTTTTTCGGGGATGTGGTTCTAGTGTTTCGGGTGTGCGTCTTTAATGCGTCCCGTGTCCCGGTGCGAAGCGACTGAGTGTTCCGGTGGTGTTGCCAGTGGTTGAGATTGTTTGTTGTGCTTGTTCCCGCCCGTTCTCGGAACCATGGAGGAGTCGCAGAAGAAGGACGCGGCCGCCCAGAAGGAGAAGATCAAGAGGATGTTCAGTTGGAGTGACAGCATAACGTGAGTCCAGGACGTTTCCTTCTGGATGGTTGAGCTCGGAAATGACAGGTCTCGATTGCAACACTGGAAAAAAAACTCCGGCCCTGGAAGCCGTACTACACTGGAAAAAAAAGAATCTTAAATTTGCCGCCAAGAAGTATTTTTTCTTATAACAAGAATTTTGCTGGTTAATATAAGCTACTGTTTTACTTAGGTAACCCAAGCATTATTTTTCTTGAATCAAGAAAAAATAAGCTTAAAGCAAGATGAAGAAAATTCTTGGCGGCAAATTCAGGAATTATCATGCTTGATCCAAGCTACTTTTTTTCAGTGTAACTGGATATTTAAGTATACCGTCCAAGTTCCGGGCTCAGAGGCCGAAAGTTTCGGGCGTAGCACCCGGAGCGAGCGGAGCCACGGCTCCAGCACTCGGAGCAAGCGAAGCTACGGCTGCAGCACCCGGAACTTCCGGCCTTTGAGCCCGGAACGTACGGTATGTCTAAACGTCTATACACGGTAATCCAGAGTTAAACAGCCAGACTACAGGAGCATGTTCTATGGGTCAAAAGAAGACTATTTTCTTGTATAAAGTTTTTTTTTCCAAAAGTGCCCTCAGTCGGAGCTACGGCCCCCACAATCCACATTGTCACCAATCGGAATAAGTGGTTTCCGAGTTCGGCCATGGCTTTGTTTATTTTTCTTGAGGCGCAACTGGAAAGTTTGAATTCCGCTCTCTTAATAGAAGGGTAGAGTGGAAAATGTAAAGGCTGAAACTTTTCCAGAAACAACTACCAGATATTTTGTAACTGTTTTGGCAGTATTTTGAACAACAATCCAATGCACTATAGGTACATTTGGACGAGCGTTTTTTCATCGGAATGACATTCGAATTGCTAACTTCTTTATTTATCTCCTGATCATTAGAACTTGTGAAAGAGCTGGCACAGTAGTTGAAAAAAATCTTCTCCATTGACAGGTGCATTATATTCCATGTTGGTGAGTCCAATTATCAACGCCTAGCGTTACAACCAGAGCACCCTTAACGCAGAGGATCTGAACGCCATTAAAAATCGTTACCGGTCACTTGGTGCATCCTCCTTATTTCGTAAATTTCGCGCCCACCTTCAGGTTGAACCTACCTCTTCAAGGGCTCTATACTGCCGTGCTAAGGAAGAACGCCGTATGAACATTCGAGAGTTGCCAAATTTCCCTTGATAAAACATGTATTTTTGACAATATTCATGCATATTTTTCCTTGAAATGTTCAGATATATTAGATTAAATTGCGTATAAAACTGTCCGAACATTTTGGAAATATTCAAAACTTTACCAGGAAATTCGGTTTATATCGAAGGAAACTTTGCAACGTCTAAAGGCTCATACGGCGTTTTTCCTTAGCACGGCAGTATAGGAAGCAATAACTCTCCGAGTAGCGAGTTCGCAAAAATAGACGCTGCTTGGCCTCTGCCGGGCGTACCCCTCCTTTTGTGTAACGAGAAAAAAAAAATTATTTCGATGGTGGAACTACGAAAGAACGTACTTTTTCTTTTCGACGTAGTTAATCAGTCGCGGTCTACTTTTTAAAAAACGACTAAGGATCGGTATTGCATAAAATTTCGGGTGATTTCGCTTTGTCCTTTGAAGAAAAAGCCCTGAAAAAACTGGGAAAAAGTGTCGAAAGATGCTTACTTTTTTCAAAAAATAAATTTGAGGTGAGGTTTTTGAAGTCTCCCAAAAATCGTGATTTTGGGCTGTGTATCCTGTATCCGTCCACTACATCGCTCTACTCAGCAGACCTTATGGCCAGTCCCTGTCTCATTCAAATGTTGTCAACTTTACTGCCGTCCACAGCAAAAACGCCGTACCTCCATTCAAAAGTCGTTCCCATTCTCCAGCACGTACTGCTTTATTACAAAAAAAAATTGAGTTGCCACAAGGCTTAATTTTTTAGTGTATTTTCCGAAGGAAATACACTATTGCATTCTCCCATGATGTCGAATCCAGACCTGAGACATTGTGAAGAGCACCGATCACGGGTCGTAGATCACGAAAATATATGCCATTCAAATTCATGTGTATATATATATGTATGTATATATGTATGTATATACACCCTTTGTGTTCAGATAGTCCAATGGTAGTAACAGAAATTTTAAAACTCTTCAAGAAACTAAATTTAAAAATTTAAAATTGCCTAGTCCCCGACGTAAATAGCTTAGATGCTGATCGTCGTTAAATAAATTAACTAACTAACTGTATGTATATATGTATGTATGTATGTATTTCCGCCTTCTTAAGATTTTTCGATTTTTGAGTAGTTATATCTTTCTGACGTTGAAAGATATTTTGACCAATTTTTTTTGCATTTTGTGACTCGTTAGAACTACTATTCTGCGAAAAAAAATTGAAATTTGAGGCAAAAGATTTTGAGGGGTGGGGCTCAAAAGTGGGGGGAGGTCAAATCTTGTCCACTCGATAACTCGAGCGAAAATGAATATTTTTTCATTTTTAGTTCCTAGTGGTATGACAAAGTTGTATTGAAAAAATGAAGGATAAATATTCGTTAGGTTTTCTGTAAAACAGCATTTTGTCCGGAAAAATTGCAACATGTTTGTATGGAGATACGGCGTTTTTACTTTGTTGGCAGTTTACTGTAGTAAAATGTTTGAGAAAATGCGTATGTTTTTTAGGAAAAGCATTTTATACTTGGCGGAAGGCAAAGTTCGAATGCTCATACGGTGTTCTGCCATAGTAAGTATGTCGGAAAAGGACGAAAAGGCTTTGGCGGTGCATTCCCGTTTCGCCGAGAGGCACGTATATTGAACTATTGCGCTCAATTTGCGAGGAGCACCGTTACTCTCCTATTATCCTCGCACTCACACTTCCAAACTTTTGACGACAACTTTCAAGTGTCTGCATCCGCGCAAAGAGAGCGTGAACTTGGAAATAGGACCGGGATTTGCATTAAAATAACGATTGACA